>NC_060033.1:14632500-15832500 GCF_905333055.1 Maniola jurtina
TTTTGTATAACTTAATTGTATTCTGTCTGCTGTTGTCCTGAATGAAGATTTTTATTATAAAAAAGAACAAAAACCTTGGCAAATAAAACGCGAGCAAGACATTAAGGTCGCATCTTTATTGAAATACTTTCGTCTATGAGAATTCGCCTCACTATTGCAACTCGATTGGTCCTATGCTTAATTAAAGAGATTATTCCCAAAATGAACATATTTAATTCATTTGCATCAGAACAATGACTGAGAATGAATTGACATTGATTGAATGAACTAATGACATTTTTCCGACATTTTGCACGATAAATCAAAAACTAATGCATAAAAATAAATAAAAATCTGTTTTACTATTTGCAGGTAAAGCCATTTCATATGACTTACTTTAAAAATTGAAACACATTTTAATTATTTTTTTAATGATGTAACTACATACATGGTTTTCGGATTTATTCCTTTGTGCTATAAGACCTAACCTACCTGCCAAATTTCATGATTCTAGGTCAAAGGGAAGTACTTTTATTGACAGACACGAGGACGGACGGACGGGCAGAGAGATAGACAACAAAGTGATCCTATAAGGGTTCCGTTTTTCCTTTTGAGTTACGGAACCCTAAAAAACAAGAAAAAAAGAAAGAAAAGTAGGTTCGAGTTTCCATAGTAGGCTCCGAAAGCGTACGTACACTGACTGGGCTATAATAAAGCGTGCTCACTTGAGTAAATTTGCATTCGAGGTTCACCGTTCCTCTAATGCAGTTTTAATGGCCTTTATTATGTACTAAGAACTTTAGAACTCTCTTACGACTTAAATAGATAGTTTGGGAATATTGCCACTTTTATATACTTACATACCTAGCTTAAATAACTTTTTCAAAGACCTGTAGATGAAGTGGAGTGGCACAGTGACGCGGTTTCTATTTTTAGTCCTTAAATTCAGCTTATTTACTTTGACAAAGGTACTTATGGTAAAAGAAAGCAAGAAAATGCATTTATTTGTTGTTGGTGTCACCGATAAAAATAAAGCATACTTTACATTTTCATGACACCACCCCAAATGGGTATACAAAAAATTTCATAACGAAAATCCTCCGGTGTTCGTTCGTCTGTCCATCCGTCTGTCCGTCAGAGGTAGTATCTCATGAACCCTAATATATAGAGAGTTGAAATATGTCTCAGAGTTTGTATTTCTATTGCCAATTAATATCTAATAAAAACTAATATGGCGAATTTCAAAATGGCCGTCATACAGTGTTATTTTTAAGTAGGTAGGGTAGGTACATAGTGTTATATATCTTGTACGAAGGTGCGGAACCCTTTGTGTGCGAGTCTAACTCGCACTTGACCGATTTTTATTTAAAATTCATAACACCACAAAAGGCAAAATATTGTGTTAATCCAACTGGTTCTATGCTTAAGTTATTCGCCATCAAATCTTAATCAAACCACTAGAGAATTTCACTTGTACGTTTAATCTAGTTAAATTAGGGTTTAATCATAGTTTAATTTGGGTTTAATTACAGTTTAACGTTAGTTCAGAACGGCTTCAGGCGCTGTCTGGCTTTATTGGTTGCGATTAATAATTCGTTCGCTTACCTGTCGAGTAGGGTGATCATACAAGAGAGATCAAAGAGATACCACAAAAAATCTAGATACTAATATCTAGATTTTTTTAGTTTTATTATTTTTTCTACCATTCTATAAAAAAAATAAAAAAATTGGAGCTCCAGCTGTCTTCAAGTTTTCTTCTGTAGGTAGGTGTATGCAAGGTATATAATTGTTACAGTGCGCATAATTAATTATTAAGTATGTGCAAACACGTGTTTAATGTACCCTAGGCATTCGCTCTCATAGTTCGAGGGACGGCAATCCAATATGACCGGATGAGGCACAGGGCCTACGACTTTATGTGATCTAAAATTTAAAAAGTGCTTAATTTATTTAGAGAATTCCTGAAAATGCTAAATGTAGTGACACCCTCTACGTTCTATGACCGAACAGTCTACATTGAAGTCGTAATAATAAAATTGGTTGAAATATCGAACTGTTGCGTTTTATATTACTTGTATAAATTACAAAAACCAGCTATCTATTTCAATAATATTCAGTAATGTATGCGAAAATTGCAAATTCATCAAATAAATGCGGGAATGAGCATTCACAAGAGATTGTAAATGTCTACTTGAATAATGAATATTTTTACTGCGGGTGCATTTTACTGGAAATATAGCTTGGACACGAATAAACTTTGAATATGAGTAAAATGGTTTTGGACATAACTTTTATGAGTCTCAGCAGTTTTGAAATCTTTGAGAATTTAAGGGGGAAAGTTTGGGTACCTGCAGGAAATCGGATCAGAAACTTTCTATAGATAAACTTTTCATTCATGGCAAGTTTATTACTCTAGAATTTATTTCAAGTAAGTATTTATTTACTTAATAAAATTAAATGAAAAGTGTCATAATCTTACATCTCTAAAATTTTTTTTTATTTAATAAAATTATATATACTTAGTAATATATTTGCTGACAAATGGGCGGACCTCATAGGTCAGATTCTGCACTTTTGTGAAATTTGTAGTTTTGCTTATTTAAATTTTTGACATAACAAATTTATTTTTAATTGTAATTTAAATTCAATTCAATTGTTTTTTGTATGTTTATAATAATTAGTTATTTAATTAGTGTAATTGGGCTATATTGTGTCCGTTCTAATTAAATAATAAATAAATAAATAATTTGGCTATAACTATATAAGTTACAAAATGGTAGTATTTACCTTACCTTTTATATAGAATAGGGTTCCGTTCCCGTTGGCACCTTTGAGTACGGAACCCAGAAAATCTTTAATAATTGGAAGGATCAAGAGGCTCTATAAAAGCATTATATTATTTAAGAATGCTATTAAAAACTTCTCCAAATACACCTGAATATTTTCGCGAAGTTGTTACAAAAAGCTTTAAAAACGTTATTGTTTATTTCGCCGCGTTGTATGGAGGCCTATAATAGTAAAAGTTTCACGTATTCTGGGAGGTGATAACATTAGTAACTGAATACGGTAGCGTATAGCACCTTTGTTATGACTATTAGGCGAGGTTGTAAGCCATAAACTTACAGCTATTTCGTCATTAATCAACCCTTCATTGCGATTTCATCTGCTGGTAAGGCGTGATGATTCAGTTTAAAATGGAAGCGGGATAAATTAAAAGTGCTATGGCAGTTTTTATTAAAAGCTGGGACTCACCAAACGCGTATGCAGCACGTAAGCGTAGACTTAGCGCGTACCATGACGTTGTAATGTATGGAACTGTATGAGATATGGCATACCGCTTGCGTGACGTGAACGTCCGCGTAGACGTAATGCGTGCTGTCATGTTTATGGATTCACGCGCGTCACTACGCGCGTGGTCACGTGTACGTACTTGGTTTGAATCGGCTCTTAACCCTTCACCTTTTACCCGTGTAGTCCCTTTGGCCACGCTAACCGTGTCCCCGTTAATGGGGACAACGGGATTCGTATAAAATTATTAAAACCTACCTACTTCACTGGCTCAGTGACTGGCTACTGACGCTAGAAATTGCCACTCATGCCTGTACCAGTTATATACTATGTTCTGTATATTATGTTCTGTACCATACATGCATGTCCTGTACCAACCACTTCACGCCAATCGGCTCTTCCGAGACTAGCATGCCTGGGCTTGAAAATATTTAGCTTGCAGACACTTTTACTTAGGGACATAACATTTTTCCATCGAGCCACCCAAGTATTCTTTTCATAGCATGATTATTTCTGTGTTCGAGCCAGCGGCGGAGCCTCGTATTCTACAATTAATTATTACATTAGGTTCGGTCACAAGTCCCTCAATTTTCTGGTTATACATATAGTAAGTACTTTGATATTAGTGGCAATTATAAAAAAATATTTTAGGATGGAATGCTAAAAACCAACCCATTCAGTCAAATTTAAACTTTATTTCATGCAGGCCAACTTGTAATGCTTCAGTTGAATCTACCACCGCCGCCGTGTAAAAATTACAGTATTTAGAGCAATAATTATTATTAATGTAATAACATAGTGTGGTTAGCTGAAAGCACTGCCGATTTTTTCCACGCAATTTGTACACTGCCTACTATAAAATATATTCACCTAGGAACGTGTAACTTGGGCCAGATCATTACAAAGAAAAGTAGTAGGTCTGCTGAGCACCAAAACTTACAATATCCAATTTTAAACTCCTTCGAAGTTGGACCTAATGACAGTGTTCTCCTCAAACCAATCTCTGCCTTTTACTTCTAAACGTAGAGTTCGTATTGCCTTGAGAATATGCTCATTCAGTGGTTATTCCAAATGACAGTCATATATCGGGCTGTAAAGATTCTAAAACTTTTAGCCCCGTGAGGAGCAAAATGTACTCCAGCTCGTTTTATGAGAAGAAAGGTTGTTAATTTGATATGGACTTCTCTTTTCCATGTTTATTGGAATTGGAATTACATAAAACTGCAGCCTCAAAACTTGGAATGAAAACCGGTCGAAGTTAATACCAAAAATCTCTTTTCAGGGATCCGTATCTAGAGAAACGGTAGCCATCAAACAACAAGTCTTTCCATTCTCCTGTAAAGTTGCTAATTTTGACTTAGATACCGTGTTAGAACTTGAGCGACAATATAGGTACGAGGAACTAATCCGCCAAACCAAAGAAATCTGTATGGTGCAACATGCAGCATGCGACATGCACCGCCCGCCCTCCCACTGATAAACATGCAGGAAAAGCCAGCCACCAAGCAAGCCACACGCACCACCACCATGCAGCACCACACAAATCCCAACACCACTCGACGCACGTTTCGCCCCGACACCGGAGCATCCTCATGCATGCATGTCGCATGCTGGATGTTGCACCATACAGATTTCTTTGCTTTGGCGGATTACAGCAAATTAAGCTTTTGGTTCCGTGTATGTCATGGACTTCCGCAAAATAACGCCTGTTTCTATCACACTAATATTATAAAGGCGAAAGTTTGTATGTTGTGTGTGCGTGTGTGTATGTGTGTGTATGTTTGTTACTCCTTCACGCAAAAACTACTGGACGGATTTGGCTGAAATTCGGAATGGAGATAGATAATATCCTGGATTAGCACATAGGCTACTTTTTATCCCAGAAAACCAAAGAGTTCCCACGGGATTTCGAAAAACCTAAATCCACGCGGACGAAGTCGCGGGCGTCAGCTAGTACTAAATATAGGTACGATCAGCAAAAAATCAAAGTAGGTATCTATTTACCTGGAAATAGCAGTAAAGAAGTTATTCACTAGAGCGCTTTTCCCTCGGTGTTCCTCCGCCAATGACTCTGAATGGCAAGTAATTGCGGTCGGAACTGCTGGGAGGAATTTTTCTGTGAAAATTCCTGAAGCCATTGCTTTCCGACGCGCACCTTCGCCAGGAAATAATGACTTGCTCCGCTAGACCGCTAAAACTGCGAAATTATTCGAAACGCAATTTTAAGGAGTTTTTTTTTACTATTTGTACATTATAAATTATCTAATACTAGCCGATGCCCGCGACTTCGCCCGCGTGGATTTAGGTTTTTCTAAATCCCGTGAGAACTCTTTGATTTTCCGGGATAAAAAGTAACCTATGTGCTAATCCAGGATATTAATAATAATAATAATAAATAGGCTTTATTGCTTACTTATTGCTAGTGACAAACATACATATGTTATAAGTAAATTAAATCTATAAAAATAAAAAAAAACTAACAATAGCAATAGGCCGCAAACTCAGCATGGCCGAGCATTGATGGCAATGCTCAGCGCTGGTTTTCAGTTTGCTCCAAAAAATATTGATTAATAAAATAAAAACGCACCGCACGCACGCACGCATATTGTCTAACTCCATTCCAAATTTCAGCCAAATCCGTCTTGTAGTTTATGCATGAAGGAGTAACAAACATACATACACACATACACACAAATTTCGCCTTTATAATATTATTGTTACAGTGTGAAGTGTGAAGATGATTTCGTCCGCGTGGATTTCAATTTTTTTTTTAAACCCGTGGGTAAAAAGTCTACTGTGTCTGCAAGCTCACTCTGTATCAAATTTTGTCAAAATTGGTTAAACAGATAGTTAATCGTGAGAAGCTAGCAGACAGCTAGATAGATACATTCATAGTAGATATAGTATGGATTTATTAGGTAAGTGGTATTATTGTTAAGTAGTAAGTAGTGGTTTACCAATACATTTGTCAATTTGTTTTTGTCATTGCACGATACATGTATGCTAATATTATGAATGAAGGATTTACAAATGCGAAAGTGTGTTTATTTGTCCTTCCTTCATGCCCTAACTAAGCAACCAATCGACTTGATTTTTGCACAGAGATTGTTGAAAGGACGGAAAGTGAAATTGGTCACTTGTTATCCCGGAAAATCAAAGAATTGACACGAGATGTTCCCTTAAACCACCACGTATGAAGTCGTGGGCATCAGCTGGTTTTTTAAATGAACGTTGGTGTGAGTGACAGTCACAGAAAATCTCAGACAAACTTAAGTTATGTAATTTTCATACACTTTATGCGAAAACCGAAAATAGAGGAGCGAAAGAATAAAGAGATTGATATGTATTAAAAATGTTTTAAATTTTGTTCCAACTTCACAGTGTACGTTGTTACCCTACAATTAGGTCAGTGGCGTTCCTATTATTGGATTACTATAAATAAAGATGCTCCTTTAATTTACTTCCTATTAAGGTTTAGAGGCGGTCTTAACTGTCAATGGTTGAACGTGCTCAAATGACCACCTGTTTAACCTTTAATAGGTCGTAAGTTCTGTACATTTTAATACTAGCTGACGCCCGCGACTTCGTCCGCGTGGATTTAGGTTTTTCAAAATCCCGTGGGAACTCTTTGGTTTTCCAAATCTAATGGTTTGGCTAATCCAGGATATTATCTATCTCCATTCCGAATTTCAGCCAAATCCCTCCAGTAGTTTTTGCGTGAAAGAGTAACAAACATACACACACACACACACACACACACACCCACACACACACACACACACACACACACACACACACACACACACACACACACACACACACACACATACAAACTTTCGCCTTTATAATATTAGTGTGATTAGTGTGAAGTTATATTTTCCAAATATACAAAAAGAAAATCTGACCAACTGACTGATTTACTGACTGACTGACTGATCTATCAACGCACAGTTCAAACGACTGGACGAATCGGGCAGAAAGGCACGCCCATAGCTATTATGACGTAGACATTCGCTTTGAAAGGATTTGACAATTCTAAGCCGCTGGGGTTAACAGGGCTCTCTCCGTCACTTACTCCATACAATCGTAGTCCCAATTTCATTTGAATATTAAGCAACCAAAGTCCATGAAATTTTGCAGACATATTCTAGAAACTAATATCTGTGCCTGTGGCGTTTTAATTTTTTTTTAAATAATATGTAGTTTTAAAATTACAGGGGCTCAAAGAATAGAAGAAGGGGGTTAGTGAATTTTTAAGACCGCGTAACTTTGAACCCGAATATTTTAACGGAAATCTGGAAAACCACAGGCATAGATATTAGTTCCCGGAACGTTTCTACAAAATTCTATTGAGTATGATTAGTTAGTATTCCAATGAGAGACGAACTACGTTTGTATGGAGTGAGTGACGGAGAGACTTAAGAACTTGATGAAAATTTTAATAGCTCGTTCACACAGGCTGCGTAAGCGACTAGAAATGCCAACTGTCACTTTCACTCTCAACTCGTTACCAATAGAGACAGATCGTGAGTCTTGACAATGGTGTCAATAGACTTGAAAATGACATTTCGGCTAGGTACATGACAGGTATTGTTCTACGTATTGTTCTACAGACAATAATGAACCTATAGAAATTTATCCAAAAGCGGTATTAAGCCTATTGGTCGTCGTCTTAAAAGACCTCGGCATCCTACTAGAACTGCTTAGACTTTTGTAGAGTCAGGTCCCCTGCAGCATGAGGATTGAGGCGTTGGAATCCAAATTTTTATGGGACAATCACGAAAAGTTTCGCGAAAAAAATCGCAAAGCGGTTCAGAAATCTTGGAGATTTCGGTGTAGGTATGTACATATAGGTAGAAAAACACAATTCCTCCTTTTTTCAAATTCAGTTTAAAAGGTAGCCTATGTTACTACTTGGTTAATCTGTGAAACTTGTCACTTGTGTGTTACTTGTCTGTGAAAGTCCAGTCAAAATAAGTTCAGTCGTTCCGGAGATTATCTCGTTCAAACAGAACGAAACACTTGTGATTCAGTTATGGTACAGTCACACAGTGTAAATAACCAAATGAGTTATCTCGAAATTACAGACTGTCACTTCAATTTTACTTATATAAACTATCTATACTAATAAATAAAATTAGAGCGTCTTTATGTCGCACGCTTAATAAAAAAGAGATGTAACTCAAAATTTGTGAGTTTGGAGATAATCTGATACAATGCGAGATCATTGCGTAAAGATTAGGTAGAATTTGACAGCCGTGCTGTTACGATTAAAATGAGCGAGATGCGAGATCGTCGCTCTCTTTTTTTTTTAACAGGCACAAACAAGTCGGTTCTAAAACACTGTAAGAATCAGTGTTCCACCGAAAGTGATTCAAGCAGGAGCGGCTTTCGTTTGGTGTAATAATAAATATTTCTGTTTTTGAATAAAAGGTAGGCTATTTTTCATTTCATTATTTTATAATAGAGAGTGTTTTTTTGTGATAATTCTTTCTTCAAGAAAACAATTTCAATAATGGAGCGATATATTTCGAGTTCCTTTTGTTTTGTTTTAAAACTGAGCTACAATATACTGAGTTAACCTGTAAACATTCAGTTTAGTTTTAAAAATTACACCCTTGTGACTGAAGTAATATAGTTAGCATCACTTTACGATTAAAAATGATAAAATCTTTGAACTAGCGTTAAGGTTTACTTCTTTTTATTATTTAGAATGATGTTAAAATAACTGAAGACATTCACGTTAATTCTCTCTTTTAGTAAATTTCATAAGTATAATTGTGTGTTGTAAGTAAACATTATTTTTTGTAAATTTAGATAATGACGTCTTGGAGAGCAAGGAGAATCCTGGGCTTGATTACACCAACTGAAATTCAGTCTAAGAATGAAGAATTTGAGCGCGTTGAACGAAAGAATGAAGAAACCATGGTAAATACCCACTTTAAACTGCCTACAAAAACATCTCTATTAAACGTGGTGTGATATTATTTACTTAGTAGTTTAGGCCTTGCTATTTTCAATCAAATTGTAGTTAAAAGTTTATTTTGATATTTCAGACAAAAGAAGTTGAAAATAACCAAGAAAATATGTCACCACCAGAACCTAACATTCATGAAGTACAAAAATTGGCATCGACACAGGGTTTGCTGTCAGCTGTAAAAAAAACCGTAAGCCTTGTACCCGATTATAACAGCGATACTACCTTAAGTGAAAACGAAAATGCAGGTGAAGACGATCATACTCAGCTTAGTGATCTCGCCTCTAAAAATTTATCACCCTTGGAAAATCCAAACAAGCGATCATCATCCTCCAGTTCATCGTCTTCCAGATCATCGTCCACGAGTGCTGCTTCGAATTGTTCAAGCTCATCTTCATCAAGCTCTTCGGACTCGAATAGTTTGTTAAGACCTAAACACGATACTGGTCTTCAAAAAGATGCTTCAAAATGTGAGGAAAAACAGTCATCACTTCCCAGTTCACCAAACGAAACAGTACCTGAAGGCTATCTAAGAGAGACCAGAAGTAAGAAAAGTATTAATTACAATATTTCTCCTGTATACACCGATCAAAGTGACATTGATCTCAGTGATGATGATCCCACGGTAGATTTTAATAAGGTGCTAAATAAACCTACCAAAAAGAAAAACTTGCTATTTGAACAACCAAATTCTTCTTCTTGTTCTGACTCTGACTGTAGTACAGAAAAAAATCATCGTAGAGGCCGCAAGCGTACACGAAATATTAATAGATGGCAACAACAAAGATCAAAACGACTAAGAAATAAAGGTGAATCATACGTCTCGATGTCAAAAACTCGTAAAACGGTTCCTGCTCGCTTTATAAAAGATACATGCACCGACAAATGTAGATTGAAATGTGCAAAAAATATTGATGATGATGGTAGATACAAGTTATTTTCTGATTTTTGGTTTCTAGGTAATTTAATCACACAGAGGGCTTATATTCGAACATGTATGGTGGATGTGACTCCAAAATACAAATACACAAATTCTGAGCATCCCAGGCGCCCAAACAAAGCCTTTTATTTTATTATAAATGATAAAAGAGTGAGAGTTTGTAAGACATTTTTTAAAAATACACTGGCTGTCTCCGAACGAATGATTTATACAGTACAACAAAAAATGAATGAAGGTTTCACGATGAATGAGTTACGAGGGAAACACAGTAACCACCAAAACCAGTACCATAACCACACCACACAGTAACCACAGTAACCATAAAAAATTAAATCCAGAATTATTAGAAGACATAAGAAAACATATTGATATGATTCCAAAAATTGAATCTCATTATGTAAGGGCTTCGACATCCAAACAGTACATTGGCGGAGATAAAACAATAAAAGATTTATATAATGACTTTGTAGTTCAGCAAACAGAAACTAATAGGGACATAGGTAATTATATAGCGTATTATAAAATTTTCACAAATGAATTTAATTTAGGATTTTTCGAACCCAAAAAAGATCAATGCGACTTATGCATATCGTATAATAATTCGAATGATGGGCTAAAACAAGATTTGGAAGAAAAATATCTGAAGCATTTGGAAGAGAAGACTTTGTGTCGTTCTGAAAAACAAACTGATCGTCAAAATATAACCAAAGATACTAAAGTCGTAATTTATGATTTAGAAGCTGTACTGCAATGTCCAAGAGGGAATTCATCAGCATTTTATTATAAGTCGAAGTTAAACAGCTACAATTTTACTTTAACAGAATTATTAGCAAGCGGAGAAAAAAAAGCATATGAAAACGTTCACTGTTATTTCTGGACTGAGGTTGATGCTAAGAGAGGCGCAAATGAAATAGGGTCGTGTATATGGGAATATTTAAAAAATGTATGTGCGAACGATGCAGAACCAAAAAATATTATATTTTACTCAGATAATTGCTGTGGGCAGAATAAAAATAAATATATCGCAACATTGTATATGTATGCTGTACATTATTTAAATATAGCCAGTATAACACATAAATTTCTAATAAGAGGCCATACACAAAATGAAGCGGACAGTGTTCATAGCTTAATAGAAAAAGAAATTAAGAAAAATTTGAAGTCAGGTCCTATTTATAGTCCTGATCAATATGTAGCATTGATCAGAAATGCAAAAAAAAGTAAACCAGCATTAAATGTGCATGAATTAACATTTGAATCTTTTCTGGACTTAAAAGCTCTTCAAGAAAAATGGGGATACAATTTTAATATTGATAAAGATGGAAGAAATGTAAACTGGAATGAGATTAAGGTTTTAAAAATGGTGAAATCGGAACCATTGAGCTTCTATTATAAAACGTCATACACCGATACTACTCTTAAAGAAGTTAACATTAGAAATAAAAGGAAAAAAATGACTCCAATATCAGAGGTGTGCTTAAGTAACGCTTATAGTCAAAAACAACAACTAAGTAGTAATAAAAAAAAAGATTTAAAAGAGTTGATTACAAAGGGGTTGATTCCTTCCTTTTATGCTCATTTTTATAATTCAGTAATGTAATGGAATATAATATTTCCTTTTATTATGCATCTTATTTTAAAAATGTTTACTTTTGCTAAAGAAATTAACTTTTGCTAAAGAAGTTTATTCTGTATCCTTACCATCATTGATATTAGACAATAATTATTTTGTTTTTGTGAGACATAGAGGCTGATTTTGCTATAGTATTAGTAAAACACTGAAACTAAAAGATATTATTATAATTTTTATTTATGTTTATTTTTAATAAATAAGTATACTTTTTGTTTATGTTTCAGTTAGATTATTATTCTTGTTTTTTGATTATTAAGTGTTTCTATAGACTGATTATTCAAGTAAAAATAATAAATATGAATATCTCTTTAATTTTGACAAAAATTCTTTGTTTTTTAGATCCCATGACAATATTTTGTCTGTCTTTTGAAAAAAATTAAAATTGCAAATTAATAAAAAAATTGTTTTATTTTAAACAATGAGACGATTTTCATGTTCAGTTTTATCAAAATAATGATACATTATGACATAAAAATTACATCAACACAATTGAATAAAAATAAAACGAATTATTATGTAATATTTTCAAAACTATAATTTTGCTTTAAAACTAAAGGGAATTTTTGCAACTTACTACATACTAAATCCTTAAAAATGTTGTAAAAATTTTAGCATAAACAGACTGAACTCATTAAGTTTTTTTTTGACATCAAATTTATCTCACTATAAAAGGTTTTAGCATAATACTTTATATTATTTCTCAAAGCTCATAGTTTAACCTAAGAGTATCAGCAGTTAAAGTCATGGATATCTTAATAACTATTCGTAAATTATCAATCAAAGACTTCGAGAGAGTAGTGCAAAACTTTAATCGCTTATTCCCACAAGTTGTGATTTTTGAATTATATCTTTTTTTTATTAAGCGTGCGATGTAATTTCGAAATAACTACTTCATAGTAAGCTCATATGGTTATTTGAACGATACCATAACTGAATCACACGTTTTTAAATTTTTTATCTATCTGTCTGTCAGTTCAAAAGTTCCCACGGGATTTTTAAAAACCTAAATCCACGCGGGCGAAGCTGCGGGCATCAGATAGTTAAAAATAAGTATAGATAGTGTTACGTAGTGTTACTACTTACTAGGTAGGTAAGTATAAACCAGGTAGGTATACCCCTATATTCAATGTACTCTGTGGTATAAATATTTTGTAAATTTAAAATCGGGAAGTTGTTCCTCCCGGGAGCCGGGGTGCCCTGGGTAGAACTAGTAAGATAGTCGACATTTACTCTGGCGGGTCGTAAAATAAATTGCAAGATTGTATCACGTAGATCAACCGTAAAATAGAAGATTGAAATTCGGGAATCTGCAGCTATGTTGACGACCTCTCTGTTGTCACCTACAAGTGTAAATTAAAAATTTACAACACCCCCGACAAGTGAAGGTTACAGTAACTAGAAAAGAGCTGATAACTTTCAAACGGCTGAACCGATTTTCTTGGATTATAGCTAAGAACACTCTCGATGAAGCCACCTTTCAAACAAAAAAAACTAAATTAAAATCGGTTCATTAGTTTAGGAGCTACGATGCCACAGATAGATGCACAGATACACACGTCAAACTTATAACACCCCTCTTTTTGGGTCGGGGGTTAAAAAGGAAAAACTATCAATAAGTAGGTAGTAAAAGAAATAAAATATTGATCGACACCTGTACGGATTTAAAAAGAAATAAAAAAAGTACAAAAAAAAATATAATGAATGTTCGTAAAATAACAAGAGCTCCGAATGAAAATTTCACTTTTTTTCAGCACGCGTTGAGCTCGCGAATAAAGGGGGTTTGTTTGGGGGAGGGTTTTCACGTTAATTGGTTTATCCAATTTGCCTGTTAGCGGGGCAATGCCACGACCGCTGGTCACAATTTAGGGGCAAAACATTTTGTGCGTGGGATTTTAATCTATGATATTTATGTATGCGGAAAAACTGAAGATTAATGCGCAGCGATTTGTTTGTAAATCGCTTATTCACGAAACAGCACAAAAACCCTTTTTAGGATTGGTAGTATAGAACTCTACAGGAAAAATACCCTTTTATTACCTTTTTCCCAAAATTCCTCCAAGAACTGAATACAGTGAATGACAAAGCATAGAAAATGTTTCGTATACCTGCCTACATTATGACGTAACTAAATCTCTACCGTAGTGCGCGGTCAATTTATACTCTACTTTACACCAATTTGATTGTACCTTTGTAACATATTTTTTTTTCAATTAAACTTTTTCACAAATACTAAAAATACTTAAATATAAAAATTATAAGCTACCTTTGTAACTGTCACTTTAAATCGGCCAATCACGGCAGCAACCAGTATCGTAAGACACAGTATGAACCAATTATGAATCTGTTGAGATTTACGTTAGTTTAATTAATAGAAGTTACGTGTTTAGCAGACGTGAGCTTCTGGCCCCTATCTTTGAAAGACAATTGTAGAAACGGGCGCCTTTCTAACTTATTGTCTTTCGAGTATAGACTCTATCTATACTTTGCGTTCTAGGTTTGTCGTTCATTGATTGTATGTAATAATGTATGTGATAGTGTAATTAAATACATAGTAGGTTTCAGACAATCGATATTTCGGAAAATACTTAGGTAATTTTCCAAACCTTATTGTTAGCGATCCTTCTAAGAGATGTATGTATCACAACAGAAAAGAGACCATTCTGTCACCGACACGCGTCCCTTCATGAAGGGTCTATTGTTGCCGATAATGAAGGTACCTTCTTGTTATGAAACCCCGTGATCGTTAGCTTGAGGGTTGCTACTTGATTGACAATTTCTCTAAAGGGGTCACGCACATAAAGCTGAAAGTTTCGTAACATCCAAGGACAGATATATTGTGGAATTTTGCGTGCGGAAAAACGTGCGAAGTTAACAGGGCTCTCTCCGTCACTTACTCCATACAATCGTAGTCCCAATTTAATAATAATAATAATTTTAATATGCTGAGAAATTTATTTTTGAAATCATTCGCAAACGATTAATATCACATTAATATCCTTTTAAACCCGAAATTATAATAGTGAAGGGTATTTAGGATAATATAATAACGGGTTTTCCCTCAAAAGATAGTTAGTTCCTTAATACGCAATTTATTTACGCAACCCTTATTTCCGCGCCAACCCTTTGAATTAACTCATCCTCATCAATCACTACGATGTATTATGGAGGCGGAAATTATAATAATGTTCATATTTACTAGCAATCTCTGTGACTTTGCTTATGTATGACTGCCTTTGTAGGTTGTTAGAGACAGAATATTATCCTACGGTCCAGTGCAAAAATCACTCAAACGCACTTTTATAGTGGTTGGTCTAAAGAAGTTTTAACTAAAAAATATTAGGTACATAAATAAAGTATTTAACTACATAGATTAAAAAGGGTTTTAAATCTCTTCCACAAAGTTTTGTCTCTCCTATCACTGCCCTAGAGAGTGTTTAAATGAGTTGCGACAGAAGCCTCCTCTCGTCGCCCCTTCATTCAGCTTCATCTAGTTAACCTTCGTTTCGCTGTGGAGGTCGCCTTTGTAAGCTTTTGGTCGCTTCCTTTGAATCCCATCTGTTTTTTTGCTTTCTTTTTATTAATTTCAACTGTATATCACAGCGTATAAAGTTGAGTTTAAGTTATTATCAAAGAGACTCCACTCAGACTTAGAAATAATAATTCTTATTATTAAAAGACTGTCGAATCACTGGACAGTCATAACTGGTAGCGAACGCTCAAAGAATAACCGTAGCATGCCGAGCTCGCTACAAGAGACATATTATATCCAGCGCAAAGTATAACGTACAAAATTCGAATCAATGCCCCACTTACGACGCGGGATTGTCTCCGAGTGGCCTATCTATGTAACGTTCGTTGTCCTCTAGCGTCAGTCAGATGTTTATTTTGCAATATATTGTATAACTTTTAAAAAATACAGGATTTTTATTTTGGTATGGTGATCATCAGTACTATCAACTGTCTTCGTTTTTGCTAGCATTCTGGTTACACCTGTACCTATAACAACTGCCCGCAGCTTCGCTCGGAAGGTTAAAATATTAACCTACCAGCGCTTAATAGGTGTAAAATAGTCCCTCTTATTTCCTCTTAAAGCAAGTATTCAACTTAGATAACTCAAAATTTAAAAAACCCCGACACAAAAATCTCTTCAAGAAAACTAGAAAAGAGCTGATAACTTTCAAACGGCTGAACCGATTTTCTTCGATCTTAGCTAAGAACACTCTTGATCAAGCCACCTTTCAACCAAATAAAAACTAAATTAAAATCGGTTCATTCGATAAGGAGCTACGATGCCACAGACAGATACACAGATAGGTACACACGTCAAACTTATAACACTCTTCTTTTTGGGTCGGGGGTTAGAAACAGTCGATAAGAATAAAACAAGATAAAGTCAAAAAGCATTCGATCTAAGATGGAAGTTGCACATACACTCCTAAAATTTTATTGAGAGACGCCTGAGAGTTCTTAAAAGCTTGCCTTCGGCTATTTAAGTAGTTCGGACGGATTCCAAGATGTTTTATTTGGGATCCTTGCTTACATCTATGTCTAATGCAACGAAAATGGCCGGGTAAAAAACAAAAAAATGGCCAAGTGCGAGTCGGGCCTGGATCGTTTGGGTTCAGTTCATAATTATGAACGTCATATTTTGAGGGTATAAAGTGATATTGTTGAATAGATTGTTACCTAGAAAGACGCTAAGTACCTATTTCAAATTTTTTCTTTTATTTTGACTCTAGAATCTAGATGATGTCTGCAACTTCGTTCGCGTAGTTTTGCGTATGTTTTTTTAAAATCCCGTGGGAACTCTCTGATTATCCGGGACAAAAAGTAACCTTTGCGACTCTACAGGTCTTTAACTATACCCATGCAAAAAAAATCGTCAATCCGTTGCTCCGTTGCGACATGATTGAAGGACAAACCAACCAACAAACACACTTTCGCATTTATAATATGGAATTGTTACAGTAAATTGTATCTGTTGAATGTTGATGTTTAAAAACTAAAACCCGATTATTATTCTTAAAAATACCACAAGCTACTGTAAGATATATTTTTCTTTCAAGTGTACAAAATAAAACAGTGGAAATAAATAAAATCGAAACCAACTTAGAAAAACAATATTTGAACAGAACAAAAGAGTATCTAAAGAACAAGGGTTCTAGTTGCGCAACGTATCGAAAACAGACTATGCATTTATTTACTTTGTTTACAGTATAGTTTGTCAAGTAAAAGGAACTCTTATCTTGAACCTGTGCGGTGGGTGATTTTTTATATATTTAGAACTAAAGCAAAGCAGAGCAGATGTCTGTTCAATCTAATTTTTCATCGAAGTATTCAATAGTCAAATCAGTGAATTGTGTTTAATCAAAAAAATAGCAAGCAAACGAGCAGACGGGTCACCTGATGTTAAGTGATAATTGCCGTCCATGAACATCTGCGGCATCAGAGGAACCGCAAATTAGTACAGGTAAAATACCTTATTTTGGAGGCAAAATATGTATATTAATGAAACTTTATCCATAACTTTATCTTGGCACTAGAAATGAGGATCTGCTGAGTCCTACCAAAATTTAGGCGTCCTACCCCTCCCAGAGAGTATGGGCAGGGATAGGGTCCCAACTTCCAAAATTTCCGTTGTATTTGTTTAAGACCTTAAGTCTGAGTAAAGTCAAAGTGCGTTCAATACCTACCTAGATGACTTAGATGTCAACCTAAATGCCTAAATGATAGTCATTGGTTGGTTCCCAATGCGATTGTGTAGCGCAATGACTCCTCCGGAATTGGACAAAGCGGTTTTTAATGGTAAAAGGAGTTCAATGCAAGCAAGCAGTGCGCCACATCTGTAGGCAAAAATTTATTGAACTCTGCATGGAAAACGGTTAGGGTTTCAAACAAAATGCTTTTTAAAATGTTTTCCTTGACAAAATAAGACTCTATTGTGTTCTCAAACGTGTGTGAAGTCTGCCAATTCAAACTGGGCTAGCGTGGTGGAATTTGACCTAAACCCTTCTCATTCTGAGGGCCTTGCTCAGTAGTTGATTGAAAATGAGTTGAGTCGAATAATGATAATGCAAATATAAAAAATGTGGAGAAAAGAAGTAATTATTTAAAAAAAACGCGACTACTCTGACATATTGAATTTTTTTTAAAACTTATAACCAGTGTCACTCGGGATGATGTAAGAGTTGTAACGATATCCAACATATTATCCAAATCTGTTCAGGCATTTAGAAGTTATGGTGGAACAAAGATACTCGCATACATACATACAATGATGAACTCTGAAAACGTTCAACATGATGAACCCATCGCCAGCCCACTACTGAGCACGGGTCTCTCAGAACGAGATGGGTTAAGGAGGGGTGGCTCTTTCAAAATCAATGGGTTAAGGTCATAGTCTGCCACGCTACTGGCCATACGGATTGGCATTAGGTAGACGTCTCTTTTTTAGGTTTTCGTAGCCAAAGGGTGCCAACGGGACCTAAAGCAAGCCTTCACTGCCCGTCCGTCCGTCCGTCTATCTGTCAGCGGGCTGTGTCTTCTGAACCGTTACAGTAAAAATAAATGTAATAACTCAAAATTTAAAAAACCCCCGACACAAAAACCGCTACAAGAAAACTATAAAAGAGCTGATAACTTTCAAACGGCTGAACCGTTTCTTCGATTATAGCTAAAAACACTCTCGATCAAGCCACATTTGAAACATAAAAAAAACTAAATTAAAATCGGTTCATTCTTTTAGGAGCTACGATGCCACAGACAGATACACAGATACATAGATACATAGATACACACGTCAAACTTATAACACCCCTCTTTCTGGTATAGCGAGCGAGCGATTCGAGAATCCACCAAAAATTGCAGAAAGTCTAGGCTGTTAACGTGCCTTAAAGCGTTACTAAATAGATCCTTTTAAAGAAGCAAATCTTGTTAAGGGGGAGTCGTCGAGTTATTTCAATGGTAAAATCGTACTCAATTATTGACGTTCGAAGGCAAATGCATCTCAATTGAATTTCACCTTCATTCCGAGTCTCGAAATACACGCGGAGCAAATACGTTCTCAAACGTTGCGTTTTTTGAATAAAGTAAAAAATAAGCTATAATTTCTCCACCATGGATGAAGTAAAGGATGACAGAAATGACAGGCAATGAATGAAAGTTACTTTTCCAATTAAATGTCATTAAAATATAATTCCATAGTAAATTGTTACTTTTGCAAGTTACAACGGTCAGAGTAGTAAACTATTTCTTAAATTCATTCATAGTAAATCGCATGATGAAAATTTGTGAAAAGTTCAATTTGCTTTCTCCACAGGTAACAAATTGAAAACTGAAAGAAATCTTGAAATCTATCCACAGTCTACATATACTGAAATCAGTTATGTTCTAGGTTTTTTTTTAACATACTTAAAGCATACTTTATTATTATTTTTGAAGGTCTTCTAAAATTACAGAACAGTAAGTAACTGTTCTGTAATAGGTAGAGTTCAAACTTTGAATATTTTTAGATTTTTTTTGCCCTTTGCGAATCTTTCCTGTACTTTACTTTGTGTCATAGTTTTTAAGCAATAAAGTATTAAAATAAATAAATAAATAAATATAAATAAATAAATAATAATATAATCTAAACTTTCAAAAGCTCTCCCTTTTATTAGAAAGTTTGTCTAGATTTTCATTTGTCGGTTTGGATCGAATCTGTCTACTAAAGTCGGCATGATTGTCCGTGATTTGTACCCGTATATTCTCACGAGCTGGTCGCCGAACCGGCAAATTGACGATGAGTTCTCGGAAATAAGTGATTTTTCAGCAATAACTCAATTCATTTGCGGTCCAGCAATTATTAAATCCAGCCACATTCGAATGTGGCACATAAAATTGAACAGGTGACGCGCATGGACGGACTGCGTGATTGCTCATTTCATAATATATTATTAGCGGCTACTGTTTTTTATAGGTCCGTACATTAAAAGGAAAAACGGAACCCTGATAGGATCGCTTTGTTGTCTGTCTATCTGTCTGACTGTCTGTCTGTCTGTCTGTCTGTCTGTCGTGTCTGTCAAAAAACCTATAGGGTACTTCCCGTTGTCCTAGAATCATGATTTGGAAGGTAGGTAGGTCTTATAGCACAAATCACACTAATATTATAAAGGAGAAAGTTTGTGTGTGTGTATGTGTGTGTGTGTGTGTGTGTGTGTGTGTGTGTGTGTGTGTGAGTGTGTTTGTGTGTGTGTGTGTGTGTGTGTGTGTGTGTGTGTGTGTGTGTGTGTATGTTTGTTACTCCTTCACGCAAAAACTACTGGACGGATTGGGCTGAAATTTAGAATAGCAATAGATTATACCCTGGATTAGCACATAGGCTACTTTTTATCCCGGAAAATCAAAGAGTTCCCACGGGAATTTTAAAAACCTATCGGGTATCAGCTAGTTAGCAATAAATGGCTACAAACAAAGTTAGTTTTGCGGTTCGTTAACAAAAGTGATTCTCACCGTTTTATTTCTTCTGTACGGAACCGATGCTGGAATTTTTTTAATGAAAATGTCGATAATATTTCATCCCGTTCGAAATTATTACGGTAACGATAAACATAGAATTGGGCGTCGAAGTTTCTAGTAGAAAATGCACAGGTGTTCAACAACAATACAATATACAATATACTATATTAAATCCGGTACATATAATATTTGTACCGGATTTAATATAGTCGATGAGGGCGGCATATTGCCTCATTCATCAAGGAAACGGGTCAGGCAGGTGAAGTATAGGGCGTGGCCACACTTACAGTGTAGCTCAGGCGGTTATGTATTTTTAGAAGTCCACCGTTATAGATGTACGATTTGTGAAGTATGATACAGATAAATGGACAGGCCACCTCCTAGCATAAATCCTGAAATATGTCTTGTTATTTTTGTGCCCGGAAGCCCAAATATGAGTTTTAATAACTTAAAAAATTACAGACGTTCATACAAACTTTCATCCATTTATTCATTTTTAACTAAAAGCTCAAGTATCGATTTTCATAGATATAACTTTAAAAATTTTCGGACGGGCGGACTTTCATACAAAACTGTATCCGCTATTTATCCCTCTTAGAGATGGAATTTCCCAAAACACTAACTTAGAGGACGCCTACAAGTTACGTATTACATTACGGCAGCGTCCAGGGTGGACTGAAGGAAATGGAGACTTTTTACTAACTAAACTTTATTCTTAAAACTATCTTATCTAAGTTACAATTACGTGGACTAAAATTAATTGACAACCTTATTAACTAAATCTTGAGTTTTTATATCCGTGTCCCCTCTTCAGCACGTTAGCTGCTGGTAACAGAGATCACGTACAGACCTTGATGAGCTAGGCCGTGCTGTCTCAGCCAATTTCTACACGTAGTGTAGTATGAACATACTAGACATATTAGTTCCTGTGACGGTGCCTGGCCTTCCATGAGGGTACCGGTGGAATACGTAACTTATATGATAAAAAGAACCTACTGTCAACATTCCAAGTTTCTAACCCCAACGGCAGCGGTTTAGGCTGTGCGGTGATACATTTGCCAGTAAGTCTGTGTAGAATAGTGTAGTTCTTGTTTTATTGAACCAACCACGCCGCCAAAGTCAGGACAAGCCTTTTTATAAGTATAAGAAGATATTACTTAATAAAGAATGCAAAAAAACATACCCAACACGGGACACCCCGCTACAACTCGCGCCATACAATATTTCAAGCCCAAACAACGTCGATGTAATAACAAAGCTAACTAAATAATCCGATCCTGACTAATTTCCCTCGATTTACCGTCCCACTTGGCAGCCTCGCTGTTCTAACTTGAATGTCTTTAGAGAGTTATCGGTTATTGTAACTCTAATCTAAATTTATGATGACTATTGTTTATTCCAGTGCCATTCCTAAAAGCCTCGATAGCTCAACGGTTGAGGAGCGGACTGAATTCCGAAAGGTCGGCGGTTCAAACCCCACCCGTTGCACTATTATCATACCGTTGCACTATCATACCCGCTCCTGGCACAAGCTTAATTGGAGGGGAAAAAGGAGTATGGGTCATGATTAGCATGGCTAAAAAAAATCCAGTCCAGCGGTCTAATGAAGACTTTCTCATAAAATATCCAACTGGTCGACTGAACGAGGTTAAAAAGTTATAGTAGGATTATTTTTAGAGTTGCGTACCCAAAAGGCACCCTCGTATGAAGTATAGTAGGTACGCGACAGACGACAGGTCGAGATGGCAATTGAGGTGTAGACGCCCCGCACACCCGCACAGTCCCCGCGCTAACCCGGTGCAGGACAGTGCAAGTGTGCGAGGCGTCCCCCCCGCCTTATACCCCGATTGCCATCTAGCCCTGTTGCGTACTATATCTAAGTCAAAAAAACCGGTCAAGTGCGAGTCAGACTCACGCAATGAGGGTTCCGTACTTGGGTATTTTTCCAACATTTTGCACGATAAATCAAAAACTATTAGGCATAAAAATAAATAAAAATCTGTTTAAGAATGTACAGGTAAAGCCCTTACATATGATACCCCACTTGGTATAGTTATCTTACTTTGTAAATTAAAACACATTTAATTTTTTTTTAATGATGTAACCACTAATTCACGGTTCTTGGATTTATTCCTGTATTTGTGCTATAAGACCTACCTACCTACCGAATTTCATGATTCTAGGTCAATGGGAAGTACCCTATAGGTTTCTTGACAGACACGACGGACAGACAGACAGACAGACAACAAAGTGATCCTATAAGGGTTCCGTTTTTCCTTTTGATGTACGGAACCCTAAAAATGTACTATGGTTAATTTTCAGAAGATCAGAGGCGAGCTATCGTAAACTGGCACTAAACTAAAATACAAATCGCTTTTTCGTTTATAAACTTACTACTTACTGAACTCTATTAAAACTTCGAAGTACTCATGAACTAGGTACGCTAGATTAGGTACTTAATGAGATAGGTAACAACTATCTACCTAAACTACCGAATGTTTCTGATAGAGCATATGCCCGCGGTTTTTAGACCTCATTGTCTGTCAGTTTTTACCCGACTGCAGCAAAGCCAAAAGGAAGGGTTATGATTTTAGCAGTCTATGTATGTATGTATGTATTTATGTGGGTATGAATGTTTGTATCCAGATTCTATGTGTTCCACCGTAGCGCCTAAACTACTAGGCCGATTTTGATGAATGAGGTGTCAATCGATTCGTCGTAAGAGTCCGGGTGACATGGACTACACTTTAAACGAAAGAAATTTACCTAACGGATGTTACATGAAAAAAGTGGGATCTGAAATGAAAGAGGAGAAAATTCTGAGTTCATAAATGTAAATGTACATTTAAATATACCAAGCGACAGATAAACAATTTTACTATAATAAATTTCAGCGTTTATTAAGACGATCGTAGTCGGGTTTTAGTTTTCAAGTTTATCTTGTTCAAACTATGCACCCTGCCCATTGCCATAACAGCTCCGGTCACTCTGGTTCTACTACAGGCAATTAAGCAGCCTTATGTTTTTCATCAAATAAGATTCATGCTATTGCTTCCGGAGTTTATAAAACATGAACTGAAAGTTTACCAAAAACGACTGACCACGTAGGTAAAAGGGTGAGGTTGTACTCATCGGGTTTGAGCACAAGGGTTGAGAAGTTCAGAGTTTAGATTATTATGTCCTTGCCTTAGGACTTTATAGTTCAACAAAGGTTTAGACAGCATTCCAAACTTATTCCAAAACTTTGTGAGTCCATTTTTAAACAAAGAACATTTCACAAATATCCTTAAAAATATTTTTTTTAAACTCTCATTTATTTATTTTTCCCATTTTATCCTATTTTTAAACAATAAATAATAAAATAACAAGAACAACAGAAAAAATAACAGAAACACAGAAAAAATAACAGAAACAACAGAAAAAATAACAGAAACACAGAAAAAATATTATTATTAGTTGTGCTAATAACTTTCACACCAGATTATTTCGTAGGTAATCTTTTTCCGTTTCATCACAGACATTTATATGACAAGTGTAAATTAAAAATTTATAACACCCCCGACAAGTGAAGGTTACAGTAACTAGAAAAGAGCTGATAATTTTCAAACGGCTTAACCGATTTCCTTGGATTATAGCTAAGAACACTCTCAATCAAGCCACCTTTCAAACAAAAAAACGAAATTAAAATCGGTTCATTAGTTTAGGAGCTACGATGCCACAGACTGATACACAGATACACACGTCAAACTTATAACACCCCTCTTTTTGGGTCGGGGGTTAAAAAGCGGGGAAGCGCGCTAGGCTTTCCCTAATCCAACATTTCCATTACGAAATTAGTGGCATGGAAATTGGAATTAGTTTCACGACATTAATTTCATTATCAATTGCATGTGTAAATGTCTTTTCGGCGTTTTTTCGTGTCGACGTTTACACATAAAACTCATTTCGTAATTTAAATTCGACTTAACTCTATATATAGAGAGTGCACACTTGTTTGTGTGTACACTTGTCACAAACAACGAAGTGAGGGTAAGGTATAATATAATAGTTATATACCTTATACAGGGTGTTTGGTAATTAGGTATGGAATTTTTATAATTTTATTTCGTGATTATACTTCAGCATTGTTTATCAGATCGAAGTAGCATGGCCGTACGTGTCGTCTTTATACATATTATAATTACCAAACACCCTGTATAAAGGTTCCTTTTATCCTCTCGAGGTATGAGATTCTAAAATCATGATTTTATCTCGATAAAACCAGATTGTCATCCCCTCCAGGGCACAAATAAAGCTGAGAAGGAATATGTCATCGAAAGCTTTGAACGGCGCTTACTGTCCAATTCTAAATCACGATAAAATATGTTCAAGGGCGGGAAAATTATTTTATGCGAATAAGAAGAAGGGAAAGTGGATAGCTGTTTCTTGGGGTGCTACAAATTTTTTCTGTTATTTTTTCTGATTTAACGAGTTCTGATGTTTAACGCAATGTTTGCAAAGTGGACTTTCATATTTAACTTTCAATCTGTAACCTGTCTGTCTGTTCAGTTTGTATAACAGAATTTTGAATAATGTATTTAAAGCCTCAATAGCTCAACGGTTGAGGAGCCGACTGAATTCCGAAAGGTCGGCGGTTCAAACCCCACCCCTGTGCCAATTGCACTATTGTCGTACCCACTCCTGGCACAAGCTTTACGCTTAATTGGAGGGGAAAGGGGGAATATTAGTCTTGTTTAGCATAGCTAATATTCTTTAAAAAAAACATATGATATAATAATAATATGTAAATTTAGATGCTCCTGGTGCTACATAGTTAGTCTTCGTAAGCCTGACTAGTTTCGAATCCAGCTGGGGTCCTTTTTCAAAGGGACTCAGTTCACAATGCTTATGCAAGCTATTGCAAATGCAAGGTACCACGTAATTACAGCCGGAATAATAATAATTAATTAATAATTATTATCACGAGTCATTCTGCTATAGGTACCCACTTCCATTTTAATTATGAAGACAACTTAATTAATTTTGACAGTGATACCAATTAATTACGATCGAAATTGTTATATTGCAATTTATGAGGACTTTTGTTTAAACGAGAGAAATCAATTACTTTCTATAAAAGTTATAATATAATTCTTCTTATAATATATAAATATTAATATTTGTCCACCTGTCTGTTCGTTCTATCTCGTTCAGCGTTCATCCGTTTGTGTTGAAATTTTGTACAGTTGTGTGTGGAACTTGCGTGTAGATTTCTGGCCTTCGACTTATGTACTTAGGATCAATAAATACTTAATTGGCGTGCGAATCGCATTATATCGCATGTTGGGCATTAGACATACCTACTCGTATATTATGGATATGCAATATGCATGTGGAAGGAAAAAAACCGGCCCGTCTGTCTATCTGTCTGTCTGACCGTCCGTCGTGTATGTCAAGAAAACCTATAGGGTACTTCCCGGTGACCTAGAATCATGAAAGGCAGGTTTTTAGGTCTTATAGCACAAGTAAAGGAATAAGTCCGAAAAGCGCGAATTTGTGGTTACATATTTTAAAAAAATTAAAATAAATTTCAATTTTCAAAGTAAAATAACTATACCAAGTGGGGAATCATATGAAAGGGCTTTACCTGTTTATTCTAAAACAGATTTTTATGCATAAAAGATTTTGATTTATCGTGCAAAATGTCGGAAAAATTACCCGAGTACGGAACCTTCGGTGCGCGAGTCTGACTAGCACTTGGCCGGTTTTTTTAGTTCTATGTTCTTTTTGTTTTTCCGGTATATCTTCGTACCTGTAATATCGTAAAACGCTATCGCGTCATAACGCTCTCTGAACATAATCGTGTTTAAATCCATCGGCTTACGTATATGGTGCCATATCCAATGTGGAATGTGGGGAAAAGGTTAAATTGCCTAAATACGCAAATAGAACTTAAACATCGCGATACTTTTAGTAGGGACGCATGGAAACGGAATTTTAATAATATTGAAAATCATAATATTTCTTACCTATATGCTTCATTTGCGTAACATAAATGATATTCAAATATACCTTTTTTTATACAGTTGAGTAACAATGTTCTAATAGGCCATTAAAAACGTTTTTTATAAATTGTAAGTAGGTAATAAGTTCTTTTTTGTTTTGATCGTGACTTTCGACTTTATTTCTTTAGTTAAGTACAGTATTTCTTCGAAATGTTATTTTGTAATGGTCCCAAAGTAAAGATTACTCATTACAGCCCTAAGTGGCGACTTCTTCCGTCGGACTTTAGGTCTTTTGTCAAAGACGTACTTAATTGTTGCGTCTAAAACATCAAAAGGCCTCCGCTATGTCTTAATGATACAAATGAGGAATGTGCCTGTTATGAAGGAATTATTTATTTAATGTATCTATTCATCCAATATTTGTTGTATGTTACGACTTTTTTTTAAATTAGCTCATTGGTCTAAAGGTTGGCTTATTCGACTTTGGACCATTCGAGAGCGAATTCGATACCAGTCGAAAGTAAGAAATACATACAAGAAACACAAGAAACAAGAAAATGTAGAGTTGCCCAAGAAAATTCTTAGAAGAGACAGGATTATTGCGCTTTAGTATGAAAGACTTTACCATGGTAGAGAACCGACGTAAACAACATTGAGCAGTTTTCCCAACCTCTAGATAAAGACAGCGTTAGTCAGTTTTTCCAACCTCTAGACAAAGACAGCGTTATAGCAATTATCTCCAGAAGAACACCGTAATATTTTCAGCGAAGTTTTAGTAGTATAGTTCCGATCGTCAACCAATAGAGACCACAAAGTACAAGAAATAAGAAAAATGTAAAGTTGCCCAAGAAAATTCTTAGAAGAGACAGGGTTGTCGCGGTTTAATATAAAAGACTCTACCATGATAGAAAATAGCTGTTCTTTTCAACATTCAGCACTCAGTTTTTCCAATCTCTAGAGAGAGACAACACCATACCAATCATCTTCAGAAAATCACAGTAATATTTTCAGCGAAGTTTCAGATTTGCTGGCAGGAGGCTACGGCCGTGGCTAGTTACCACGCTATACCGTAAAGCCGTTACACCAAGTGATTTAGCGTTCCGGTACGATGCCGTGTATAAACCAATAAGGAGTATGGGTGTTAATAAAAACCGCCACACCCATTCCAAGTTAGCCCGCTACTATCTTTGACTGCATCATCACTTACCATCAGGTGGGATTGGGTTAATTTGTAATGGAATAAATAAATGAATAAAATTAGATCGTCGTCGACCAATCGAGAGCAGGAAGCAAAAGAAACAAGAAAATGTAAAGTTGCCCAAGAAAATTCGCAGAAGAGTTATGGCTGCCGCGCTTTAGTATAAAAGACTCTACCATGATAGCGTTCAGCACTCAGCAATTTTCCCGACCTCTAGACAAAGACAGCGCTATACCAATCAACTTCAGAAGATCACCGTAATATTTTCAGCGAAGTTTCAGTAGTGTAGTCCCGACCGTCGACGGGAGTGGACGCGCCTCGATTCAGGAGCTCGGTCATACAATTCCACCCTTCCGAAACTTTTCAGATGCTTGTGTCGTGATTAATCTGTGTTGTGAAGTTGAAAGTGAAATTAGGTATTTTGTGCCCGTTGCCAATAATTTCAGTTGAAAATAACCTATGAATATTTTAGTCGGACGCTAACTGGCGTTAGCCTAGTTAAGAAACGCATTGAATCTTCAAGACTCGGTAAGTTTATTTTTAAACTGTTTCTTGCCGGCGACTTTGCCCGCATGGATTTTTCGTGTTTGACTCAAACTTTCGTAAGCCAAAAAACTTGATGTATGCATATTAACTCATACATGCCTCATCATTGTTTAAAAATAAGTAGAGTTTGGCTATAGTCAAATAAAAAATTATTTTCAGTTAAGTTCACTGTTTTCTTTTTAACCCCAGACCCAAAAAGAGGGATGTTATAAGTTTGACGTGTGTATCTGTGTAACTATGTATCTGTGTATCTGTGTATCTGTCTGTGGCATCGTAGCTCCTAAACTAGGTATTGAACTGATTTTAATTTAGTCTTTTTTTGTTTGAAAGGTGGCTTGATCGAGAGTGTTCTTAGCTATAATCCAAGAAAATCGGTTCAACCGTTTGAAAGTTATCAGCTCTTTTCTAGTTACTGTAACCTTCACTTGTCGGGGGTGTTATAAATTTTTTAATTTACACTTGTTGAAAATGTTGCCGTTTCGAGTTTAATATTATATCATTCCATACAAATTGCTTAAGGTTTTGTTTTAAATTCACTACTGACAAGAAATTTTAAGCAATATTTAGATTAGTATTATTTAGCAATTAGTTTCTAACCGACTTCAAAAAAGGAGGAGGTTCTCAGTTCATCGGAATCTTTTTATTTTACATTTTTCAGTTATTAGGTATATTTTTTCTAACAAAGTTAAAACCTAGCTATAATTTTGTCGACTTATGTTTTGGCCAATTTAGAAATCTCCATAGCTCAGTGAACTGAAACTAAGGCGTCCCCAGGTTTGATTTCCATCCGTTGGACTAATGTTGTAGACCGTAAATAAAAACTTTATTTGGATAGACAGGAAAGATGAATATAAGTTTTTTCCTGAAACATAGTTTGTGTAGGATCCAGGTGAAATTTTCTAAATCCGTTTCCCTATAGAATTTCTCCTGCTTTTCCAATGTCTAAGTCCACCGGTTTAGCTTACTGCGTTATCTGTTAGTCAGTCAGTCACGGTACCTACTGTTTTATATGTATGTAGAGGATTATCATGCTACACGTTTTAAAAGGTTTTAGACTGCAAACTAGGTCTCTGTGCCAAAAACAGTGCCAAATTTTATCAAGATCAGTTCAGCGATTTGACCGTGAAAAAATAACAAACAGACACACTTGCGCATTTACTATAGTAGTTAGTATGGATGCTATGGATGATTCAAAGATTTGTGAAATTGGGTTATTGAAACACGCGTCGTTGGCTGTTGACTATTCTTGATTTTTGTATGCCATTACTTTTCTTTCAATGAATGTGTGATGTGATCATTAAAAATTTTCAAAAGAAAAATAAAACTGACTTGAGGAGGTTATCCATTGAGGAGTTCTGTTCTCCATCTCCGAAGATATTTATCAGATCTTCACCAAATCTATATGGGACCACCTGCAAAGTATACCCTTTCAAACAAAAAAAAAATCAAATCGGTCCAGGCGTCTTAGAGTAATCGGTAGTAATACATTAAAAAAAAAAGATTCCGACGAATTGAGAACCTCCTCCTTTTTTCGAAGTCGGTTAAAAAGATATTATTTGAGTAAGTAAAAAAGTTGTTTACCCTACTTGTGGCTCTACATAATTTGGTTCTTTTGAGTAACTCTATAAATTGTTATTTAGTATGAACGAGAAAGGCTCGAAAATTAGACATTTTTTTTTTGATTTCTGCATATTTACGAGGAGTTTATTTGAAGAACGCTCCAAACAAATATAGTTTGGTTCTCATTTAATGAAATTTTGTGGATAGGTACGTTCTAGAAACTGATATTCATGTCTGTGGTTTTTTTAACTGAAAATAATCTAAGTATACTAATAAATAAAATTGGAGTGTCTGTCTGTAATTTCGAAATAACTACCACATATTAAGGTCATATGGTTATTTGAACGATACCATAACTGAATCACACGTTTTTAAAATTTTTGTCTGTCTGTCTGTCTGTTTGAAAAGGCTAATCTTCGGAACGGCTGAACCGATTTTGACGGGATTTTCACAGACAAGTAGAGAATTGACCAGGGAGTAACATAGGCTACTTTTTTAACCGACTTTCAAAAAGGGAGTTGTGTTTTTCTACCTATGTACACCGAAATATCCGAGATTTCTGAACCGATTTGCGTCGTTTCTTTTTTAATCGATAGAGGAACTTTGCGACATTGTTTCATAAAAAATTTGGATTCCAACTCCTCAATCCTGATGCTGCAGGGGATCTGACCAATCCACGCGGGCAAAGCTGCGGGCATCAGCTAGTATTGAATGAAAACTGAACTACTTTTGTATGGGGAGCGCGCTAGGGTAACTTCTCTGAAATGAATTATTCTACTTTCAGCAAAAGCCTATCAAAATAATTGGTCCAGGAGATTTCAATGGCATACTTATTAATTATTTTGTCGTTGTATTTATTGTAGATACGTAAAATAGTTCACTTAAAAGCTATTGCCTACGTATTTATTTACTTGTTATTGTTATATCTATTGGTGCCCCAGAAATACTGTATCATTAATTCACTTTACCTAAAGCTTTCTAGGTTAGGTTTTCTAGATGAAAAATACCTCGATATCTTCGGATTTGGAAAGCCTTTTACTGTTCTATTGAATGAATAGGAAACGTATTTTAAACCTTGTGTGTTTCAAAATAAGGTTGGTTTTAATGTATGTGCGGGTAACACATTGATTTTCAAATGCTGTTTTATGTCGCCTACAGTTATAAATGACTTCTTGGTCGGATAAAATGGACTGGATGGAAGTAATCGGTCAATTTCTTAGATTTAGTATTTACTTGCGAATGTCAGAGTTTTCTAGTACGAGGTCGAATTTCGAATTTCTAGAAGCTTCAACTGGTCAAGTGCACGTCGCACTCGCACACGATGGGTTCCGTACTATCGTATAAGATAATATATACACTTTTACGTGCAAAAGTTACGTTACTTACGAGTATATTAATGACGGAAAGCGCCCTCTATATGGGTATAGGAAAAACAAGTAGCTTCTCGCTCAATTGCGTAAGATGATTTATGGATGACTAGCTGATGCCCGCAGCTTCGCCAGCGTGGATTGGTCAGATCCCCTGCAGCATTAGGATTGAGGAGTTGGACTCCAAATTTTTTTTGAAACAATGTCGCAAATTTCCTCTATCGATTAAAAAAGAAATGACGCAAATCGGTTCAGAAATCTCGGAGATTTCGGTGTACATAGGTAGAAAAACACAACTCCCTTTTTGAAAGTCGGTTAAAAAAGTAGCCTATTTTATTCCCTGGTCAATTCTCTACTTGTCTGTGAAAATCCCGTCAAAATCGGTTCAGCCGTTCCTAAGATTAGCCTTTTCAAACAGACAGACAGACAGACAGACAAACAGACAGACAGACAGACAGACAGACAGACAGACAGACAGACAGACAGACAAAAATTTTAAAAACGTGTGATTCAGTTATAGTATCGTTCAAATAACCATATGACCTTAATATGCGGTAGTTATTTCGAAATTACAGACAGACACTCCAATTTTATTTATTAGGTATAGATTTATGCTAGACCGTGCCAGGCCCGAGCCGTGCTACGTTCGAGGCACGTCCAACGCGCCAACGATCCTCGGATTACAATTTTGTATTAAGAAATGTAACACGGACGAAGCTCGGAAGACTCGGTCGGACATGGCACGGTCTAATCACTAATGTGACCTTAATATCATTTCCGATCTGTATGTCTCGGACGCGGCGCGGCTCGGACTCGGCACGGTCTAGCATAAATCATCCCTAATGCTAGTCCGTGCCGGGCCCGAGCCTTGCCACGTCCATTAACCACGGTTCGAAAAATTTATATTAGACCGTGCCATGTCCGAGACTTCCGAGCCTCGTCTCCGTTACGTTTCTTCATACAAAATTGTAATCCATGGATCATCTGCGCGTCAGACGTGCCTCAAACGTGACACGGCTCGGGTCCGGCACGGTCTAGCATAAATCAACCCTTTTACGCGGCCTTCACAGCCTTGTCACATGAGTAGATTGGCCTTGTTACGGCGAACTGACAATGACATGATACGAGTGACAAACCTTACCTACCCCAGAAGCTCTAAAGCGCCGAGCGAATTCGCGATTTTCAGATTTATTCCTGTGCTTGTGCTATAAGACCTCCCCTACCTGCCAAATTTCATGATTCTAGGTCAACGGTCCCTATAGGTTTTCATGACAGACACGACGGACGGACAGACGGACAGACAGACAGACAGACATACAACAAAGTGATCCTATAAGGGTTCCGTTTTTACTTTTGAGGTACGGAACCCTAAAAATACACAAAAGAAAATAAATACAAAATTAAGATTTTGTTTTGCTCATACAAAACAAAATCTAGACTTGTCTAGAGTAATTGAGACATGAAGGAACAAAGAAGAGAGGCTCTCAACTGACAATGCCTAGTTCTACACAAAGGCATAACGAAGTGACCTTTTTTCCAGCCACTACCACTGTTGTTGCATTTGTTCATTGTGTAGTATGACTAGGAGCAGAGTGAACTGGAGTGAGTGAGCTCTCCGTTTGATCCTGAATCGATATCTGTCACATATCTGTCTGTCTGTGTATTTGAGCGCTAGCGGTGCTCCTCAACTCATGGAAACCTGGTATGGTGGTTTTATAAGCAAAAACACTTCATAAAAGATTTTCATTATAGCTATCTATCTGCATACATTTCAGTTCGATCCGGCAGTGGTTTGAGCTGCGCGTTAATAGATTAGTCAGTCAGTCAGCTTTTCCTTTTATGCATATAAATTCCTGTGCGTGGGTAAGTGGTGATAGCCTAGTGGTTAAGATCTTCGCTTCCTATCCGGGAGGTTGGAGTTTCGATCCCAGGCGCGCACTTTTGACTTATAATTAAATAATTAAAAGGGCAAAAATAAGTAAAACTTGTTAACTCAAAGGATAAAATGTATTTTTAGTGGAAAATCTGAAATCCTAACTAAACATAGTTCGCTTGAGGGGCTGAGGACCGGGCGCTGTCGGAAATTAATATAACGCCTGCTTCCAATTACTTGCTTTAAAAGTACAGCTGACAAAAAAGTAACACTTTAAACTATTTAATATTTTTTAGGGATTCTGTACCTCAAAGAAAAAAAAGGAACCATTATAGGATCACTTTGTTGGCTGTTTGTCTGCCTGTCTGTCGTGTCTGTCAAGAAACCTATAGGGTACTTCCCGTTGACTTAGAATCATGTTTGGCAGTAAGGCAGGTCTTATAGCACAAGTAAAAGAAACAATCCGAAAACTGTAAATTTATGGTTACATCACAAAAAAAATGTGGTCATGAGCAAATAAAATTAGTATTTTCAACTTTTAAAGTAAGATACCAAGTGGGATATCATATGAAAGCGCTTTACCTGTACATTATAAAACGGATTTTTATTTATTTTTATGCACAATAGTTTTTGATTTACCGTCCGAGTCTGACTCGCACTTGGCCGGACAGACAGACAGACAGACAACGAAGTGATCCTCTGACGGTTCCTTTTTCGTTTTAACGTACGGACCCCTAAAATATAGAGCTTTCTCTATGAACAGGTATCAGCTGTAAGTTGTCATCAAACAAAACAGAAATAAGGCTTAGAGCGCACTTAGTGTAATTGAAAGGCTCAACACTTGCCACTCTCGAGATCTTTTATTTTATTTTACAGAGAAACCTTTTGCTGTTCTGGTTTGTGTCTAGTATAAGGCTTGTTCTTACAAAGTGTTGCTACATCGCTTGTAATAAAGGGTACCTATTTCAGGTAAGTGTAGTGAGTGTATAGTGAGTAGAGAGAAAACATATCTACTCAATATTAACTATTATTGTGTAGATATATTTTGTGATATTCTGGATGAAAAAACTACAATAATGTTTTTATACTATATGAATACGAGCATTTATTTTATTTGTATTATTTTTATTCAAATATAAGTAAGCCCTTGACTGCAGTCTCTTCTTGTGGTGAGTGATGATACAGTCTAAGATGGAAGCGGGCTAACTGGAACCCTTTGGTTTCTACACGGCATTATACCGGAACGCTAAATCGCTTGGCGGTACGGCTTTGTCGGTAGAGTGGTAACTAGCCTCGGCCGAAGCCTCTCACTAGATCAGACCAATGATTTAGAAATTATAAAATTCTAAACCCTTGCCGGGAATCGTACCCTGCACCTCCCATAAGACCACATCGCTCCCCATTGCGCCAGAGAGGTGATGATAATCCGTCCAATAGTTGGCGCTTTGAGTTAATATATCAGTCAGTCAGTCAGCATTTCCTTTTATAGATCCTTGTAAAGGTACTCGTAAGTTTAAAATTGGCCGCGTTCGAAAGACAGACCGAGTGCATTGTTTAATTGTGTACAAGTGTAAATTAAAAATTTATAACACCCCCGACAAGTGAAGGCATCTTGACAGCTTGACATAAATTTGTCAATTGACATAATATTAAGAACCTAACGGTTATCTAACCTTCTTTTCTACAAGAAAACTAGAAAAGAACTGATAACTCTTAAACGACTGAACCAATTTTTTTGGATTATAGCTAAGAACACTCTCGATCAAGCCACCTTTCAAACAAAAAAAAGTAAATTAAAATCGGTTCATTCGTTTAGGCGCTACGATGCCACAGACAGATACACAGATACACAGATACACACGTCAAACTTTTAACACCCCTCTTTTTGGGTCGGGGGTTAAAAAGGCTCTTTTCAGACGTACCTATTTGGTTGCAACATTTCCTCTCCAGTCAGATCAAATGCAATCTTCGATCCACACCAACCAGTAACGCTGTGCGACGGTGTCCCGTTCTGTAATCCTCACTCTGAGAAATTGGATTTCTCTAAACCCGGAAATTTCATTTTACATTTTGTAAAGGATTTTTGCTGCCAGCTTAGAGGTGGAATAACCATTTTGGTATCTTTGTACGTACATAACCGTGCATATACACATTTTTCATCACGGCACTCGCCGTTAAGAGAAATAACCCTTATTCCCAGCACATTCCAAATAAACGTAGTTTGGTTTTTATTTGAATATTAACCAATCAATACACAACCAGACAAGATAATGGGGGTTAGTCGACATGTCACGCATAATCTGTCGATATCTACCTTCTAAGTTTCCCATTAGCCAGGGGATTTAGTGGAAGCGTTACGAAATAAAAATCAGTGGTGCTGACTTTTTAACTTGAAATCAAATGAAATCAATTTTTAACCCCCGACCCAAAAAGAGGGGTGTTATAAGTTTGACGTGTGTATCTGTGTATCTGTGTGTCTGTGTATCTGTGTATCTGTCTGTGGCATCGTAGCGCCTAAACGAATGAACCGATTTTAATTTAGTTTTTTTTGTTTGAAAGGTGGCTTGATCGAGAGTGTTCTTAGCTATAATCCAAAAAAATTGGTTCAGCCGTTTAAGAGTTATCAGCTCTTTTCTAGTTTTCTTGTAGAAAAGAAGGTTAGATAACCGTTAGGTTCTTAATATTATGTCAATTGACAAATGTCAAGCTGTCAAGATGGACGTTGCCTAGATATACATTATTATTTATTTGAAAATGAGGTTTTGGATAACTCAGCTACTTTGGATCCAAGTCCAAGTTAGTTAGTCCAAGAAAATCGGTTCAGCCATTTGAAAGTTATCAGCTCTTTTCTAGATACTGTAACCTTCGCTGGTCGGGGGTGTTGAAAATTTTTAATTTACACTTGTACTTTGACGTTGTTGTATTTCGACAGAGTGAACTAGAGTGAATGAGCTCTCGGTTTGATCCTGAATCGACGACATGTCGAATATTAGGCTATGGTGACGTGAAATCATAGAAAAAATAGGTCTACCTTAGGCTACCAGCGTCAAATGCACTAACATTTGACGCTGGTCAATGACGTTGAAGCCTCAACTTTTTGTTAGAAGTTCCCTGTCGTGAACTGTGGTTTCGACGCTTAATTTCTATTAATTTTGGTGAGATGTAAAATCTCATAGGTACTAAACACACAGGTACTCGTAGCTCGTGTCTTGCTCGCCATACGTTGCACCCTCTTTTTAAACCCCGAGGGGTGTTATAAGTTTGACGTGTGTATCTGTGTATCTGTCTGTGGTATCGTAGCTCCTGAACTAATGAACCGATTTTAATTTAGTTTTTTTTTTGAAAGGTGGCTTGATCGAGAGTGTTCTGAGTGAATCCAAGAAAATTGGTTCAGCCGTTTGAAAGTTATCAGCTCCTTTCTAGTTACTGTAACCTTTACTTGTCGGGGGTGTTATAAATTTTGCGAGCATGTAAATATACCTACTCTATTCGGCTTCACTGCAGTCGAGGAATTGTAAGAAGAAGAATAAATAAAGGAATTAATTTCTCAGTTTCAAAGATATTTTCCTTTCGTCCAAGTTACTGATTGCTTTATACATTTCTTTGACTTGCGATTCACGAATTCCATCAGTTAGAGAAGCGATAAAGAATCATTTTCTCCGGAATCCTGGAAAACGTATTTCTCAGCCCCGAGAGTTGTCATATTGCTAGATCAGCTTGAATGTCCCGCAAAATGATGAACTTAGACAAGATTATGTTCATCAGTCATACTATTTCTCCTTCATTAAATGACGATAGACCGCACGGGTATTCTTCTATCGTATAAAATAGTACTGACTAACTGACAAAAAACGCACAGCTTAAACCGGTGGATCTAGAGATTTGTAAATTCCTTGGGTACCTACTCAAGATACATCCTACGGGAGAATTAATTAAAGATTCTGATAAATTCCAATTGGAATCGGATTTAGCACCTACCTTGCGGTTAGTAATGAAGCATGAGTAAAATAAATAGATTTAGGTATTTATTCAGAAATGTACCAACTTTTGTTCTTACTTCCGAGATTCATCATAATAATTATGATGCCGGCCCACTACTGATCACGAGTCTTCTTTCAAAATCAGAAGGGTGTAGGCAATAATCTGCCACGCTTGTCTAATGCGGATTGGCAGACTTTACACACTTTTGAGAATATTAAAGAGAACATGCAGGTTTCCTCACAATACTTTTCTTCGCCATAAAGCAAGTGATATTTAATTCCTTTAAATGTACCTAACTCATAACTCAGTAAAGTTAGGGGTGTGTACCTGGTGTGATCGAAGCCCTGATGATGTTATTATTGTAGAAAAAGTTGAATTATTATTGTAGTACTTGTAAAAGTCTAATTGAATAAAAATATTTTGAATTTTGAATTTTTGAATTTAGCCGGTAAGAGAGTATCACAATGAGAGGTGACTACGATCGTCACACTTGTGTGTCTAGTATCTAGTCCTCTCGATGGGGACTTTTATGACTCGTGATGTATAAAGTCTGCTGCTCTATGCTTATCTAACTCAATGTTCAAGTCGGTCCTAAGTCACTATGAGTAAATAAAATTGATTGCCCATATACGGAAGCTATTAATCTTCAACGCCTCTCTTGTGACATACGATTACATCCTGTGTATATACCACAGAGTAAGGAAACATACAGAGGACCGACGTAGCCGTCTAGACAGAGCAATCCTTTGAACTGCAACTCGCTCCAGCAATGCGTGGGACTTTTATAAGTACATGGCATAATATTGTATATCAAATCTTTGTAAAGAGCAACCGCCGAGTTTCTTCCTGGTTTTTCTCGGTAGGAAAGGCATTCCGAAACTGTAAAAATTTAATTTTAATTGATTTTTTTTAGAGTAAGAGCAATACGAAGAAGCGAATTGAACTGGCACATAGGGCCTTTATGTTGATGGGTATCAAACGTGTCGGACTACTCTATCTCTCTTTACACTGTGGTATAAGCACAGCCTAGATATACTTCATACAGTCGGACGACGAAGACGTCTAGACAAAGCAATTCTTCAAAAACCCTATTGGTTTCTCGACAGACACAACAGACAGACAACAAAGTGATCCTATATGGGTTCCTTTTTTTACAGACTCTTCACAATCGGACGCGTTTGGAACCTCGTAGTTTTTGTTTTAAGGTTACGTAATTAATTATTATTTATCACCACTACATCATTGGTTGACAGTCAGAAAGTGTACAATAGTACAAGATTTGAATAAACGACTATGACTTACTTTTGCCTCTTCGGTGCCCATGGTTTGACAAAATTAAGAGGAAATACGTAGTTGCATTACTCAAACTGCTCTGGTCATATTCCGTCGAGCAAGTTCACATATTTAATGGGTATAACTGACTCCCCAAACTGCACAGTTTGTGGAGTCATAGACGATGTCCAACACGTGCTGACGGAGTGTGAGCGGAGCGCGGCTCTGCGTCGACGTGTGCTCCTCGACACATGGATGTGAGGATGTGCAACAGCTTCTTAGCTTGCCCCTATCGAAACAGGCGAGGAAGTTGTGTGAATTACTATTTGCAGTCCAGTAATTTTAGTACGAATAATACTCATAAATAGTGTTTTTTTTTTTAAATTAGTGATTAAGATCACACTAATATTATAAAGGCGAAAGTTTGTATGTGTGTGTGTGTGTGTGTGTATGTTTGTTACTCCTTCACGCAAAAACTACTGGACGAATTTAGCTGAAATTTAGAATGTAGATAAATTATACCCTGGATTAGCACATAGGCTACTTTTTATCCCGAAAAATCAAAGAGTTCCCACGGGATTTTTAAAAAATCTTCATCCACGCGAACGAAGTCGCGGGCATCAGCTAGTTTAATATAAGTTGATTTGCTCATGGGGGCGACATAATCATGAAGCGATTAAGCCCCGTCATAAAATAAAGAACTAGTGGATACCCGCGACTTTGTCCGCGTGGGTTTAGGTTTTTAAAGATCCCGTGGGAATTGTTTGATTTTCCGGGATAAAAAGTTGCCTATGTCAATTACAGGGACGCAAGCTACCTCGGTACCAAACATACAAATCGGTCATGCAGATGGATTTTTGGGAATCCCGTGGGAACTCGTTGATTTTCCGGGATAAAAAGTATGTTCGTCCTCGGGATATAAGCTAACCCTGTACCAAATTTCGTCAGAATCGGTTAAACTGTTGGGCCGTGAAAAGGTAGCAGACAGACACACTTTCGCATTTATAATATTAAGTATGGATTAGTATGGATTAAAAAAAAGACTTACTTTTGAGGCACGGAACCCTAAAAATGATTTTAGGACGTCCCTGAGGGGTGGATCTAGGAGTCACGAGCCTATTACGATTTCTAGTTTGGCTGTAGTTATGACTTTCAATAGCAAAACTGGGCTGGCTTTGTAAAGTTTAAACTTAAACGCTATTATATATAACTGAATCGTTAAGTTCAACCAGTTGCAGTGGAACTAGAGACATGTTGGAAATGAATTCAACTCTAAAGTTAAATTAGAAAACTTCTACGATTGGTATTACCTAATAGAAAAAGTCAAGCGTAAAACTGGTGAAGTCGAAGTTTCTGTGTAATTTGTAAAACTAGAACTTAGTTCTATTTAGCTTTACCCAATATTTTATTAAAAAGGCAAATAATTGGATTTCTTACTTACATTAAGTATAAACTAACTGATGCGCGCGATTTCGTCCGCGTAAATTTAAGTTTTCAAAAACCTGAATGGTTGTTAATTTATCAAGCTACTTTTTATCCCAGAAAATCAAAGAGTTTTTTACTTTTATTAACCCCGATCCAACAGTTTGACGTGTGTATCTGTGTATCCGTCTGTAGCATCGTAGCTCCTAAACTAATGAACCGATTTTAATTTAGTTTTTTTTGTTTGAAAGATGGCTTGATCGGGAGTGTTCTTAGTTATAATCCAAGAAAATCGGTTCAGCCGTTTGAAAGTTATCAGCTCTTTTCTAGTTACTGTAACCTTCACTTGTCGGGGGTGTTGTAAATTTTTAATTTACACTTATTTATTTACTAGCGATAGCTTATTACAATTTTCGTATGGATCTCTAATTTTTTGAAAATAAAATATAGCCTATGTCACTCAGGAACAAAGTAGATTTCTAGGTAAATCCTTAATCTATGATAGGCAAAACATCCACGTTCTCGGGATTTTTAAAATCCTGAATTCACGCGGATAAACTTGCGGGTATCATCTAGTACTATGTGTCAGGATATACCCTTGTTGGGGAATTGCGCTGTTCAAATACAGCAAATATTCAGGTACCGAGCTTTGTCAAACATCAAAGGATCTAGCTAGGGGAATATTCCGCTCTGCCATGCTTCGATTATAGAGAATTTATATGGATAGTGCTATAAATTCTGAGAATCGGTTTTGCATCAGGCTACACATAGGCTTATTAGCTGATGCTCGCGATATTGTCCGCATGGATAAGGTTTTTAAAATCATTTGGGGACTTTGCGATCGCAGTAAAACCATCTATTGTAAGGTTACTTTTAAAAATTGATTTGAATTGTCAACAATAATATAAAATTATTGATTTATCTAATGCAGGTAGTTTGATAAAATCGATATTTGGCTCATTCGATGTCATACAATCTGTTGCTAGGAGGCCACCAAGATTGAACTTGCATAAATACGGGTGTTTTGAAGGTTTTAGTTTAGTCTCCTTCTGAGATTCGGCGCGATATCGCATATTTTCGGTATTTGGATTGTAAACTGAATAATTAGATGTTGTGATAGCAATTCGCGCTCTAATTAAATTATTTATTTTGGCATTAGTTTTTTTTAGATTAAAACTCTCGGATAACCTCTACACATTGAACTTGTGTTTTTTGTGTTGGTTATGGGAGGACATTCCAATAATTCGATAAAAATATTTAAATAATACCTGCGTTTCTGAGTGACGCCAATACTATGTAGGTTAAAAGTTGCACGGAATTAAAAAAAAAAATTATCTATGTAAATCTTTGAAGATCCCGTGTAACTTTGAAACAAAATATTTTACAGGAAGTATGGCAGATCACAGACGCAAACATATTAGTTTCTAGAACTTCTTCTTCATCTTAACGTTTTCTGCCTACCTATTTTATTATTGAACAAAAAGTAAATTCAAAATCATAGACAGACAAACTTCTAATTTATTTCTGTGTAGAGATATGGATTTAATATGATCTGTGACGAAATTGTATAAAGATATTGTGTAAAGGATTCATAGAGCTCACGGAATACCTACATAAAAAATTGAGTTACTTTCATAGTCTAGTAAACAATTTTTATGCCACGAAGGTATGATTTCAGTAATCACATCACACTAATCTTATAAAGGCGAAAGTTTGTGTGTGTGTGTGTGTGTGTGTGTGTGTGTGTGTGTGTGTGTGTGTGTGTTTGTTACTCCTTCACGCAAAAACTACTGGACGGATTTGGCTGAAATTTAGAATGGAGATAGATAATATCCTGGATTAGCACATAGGCTACTTTTTGTCCCGGAAAATCAAAGAGTTCCCACGGGATTTCGAAGAACCTAAATCCACGCGGGCGAAGTCGCGGGCATCGGCTAGTACTAAATAAAAGCTATTGGCATAAAATAAATACGAGCATTTTATTGTTCGTTAAAACATCACAATGATCCTAATTTGATGGGGAAACGCGGAGCGCGTGAATTTTTCATGAAATATTCAAAAGCCTGTGTAAATTTCTTCATGCCGTGTGTAATTCACGCTCGTCATTTTCAGGGTTCCCTAGTAAAAGAAGGAATCCTTATAGTTTCATCCAGTCCGTTTCAATTCCTCTGTCGGTTTGTTTGTCACAGCCATTTTAAAAATAAACTTTATGTGCGGTAACTTTCAGTAGTTAACATTACCTACTATTACCATTTTTTAAATATTAGAGCTCCTCCTTAACATGAAAAGTATGAATCGAAAAAAAAATGGTTACCATACTCTTGATTTTACTTTTTAATTAGATATTTTTAAATCATAACATGATTTACTAGATAGTTTTTGGAAAAAACTACCGCTTAAGAAGTATTGATCGAGTTTTTATCATATAATAATAATGTTATATATACCTAGCATAATATGACTAACAAATCTTATCTACCTTATGTCACACTTATTTGACATGGTCAGAGCTGAAAGTTAGCTGTATGAAGTGTTTGTGCAGACATACAGCATTATGCTGAGCTGGGACATTTTTTCGGGTTGTGCCACACGTCATGACACAGCTTGTTCCAGCTGTTTTTCTACTTGAGACTTTTTAGCTTATATCCAAGTGGTAGAGGTGCCGGGATTACCTACAATGCGGCACAATTCAAAAAATCTGTCAAGTGCGAGTCGGACTCCCACATGAAGGGTTCCGTACCATCGAACAATAAATAACACTTTAATGTTTCTAAAATTTTTGTGGCGGCCATTTTGAAATTTTTATTATTTTTTGTTATAGCGGCAATAGAAATCCACATTTCATGAAAATTTCAACTCTTTATCTATTACTGGTCACAAGATACATCCCGCTGACAGACAGACGGACGGACAGACGGACAGCGGAGGCTTAGTGATAGGGTTCCGTTGGGACCATTCGGGCACGGAACCCAAAAAATGAAAGTTTTTCTTTCTCCAAAATAAATAAAAGTTATTGGACTAAACAAAATATAATTGGCCTTTATTGTTCGTTAACATCACAATGATCTAGAACCTAATTCGATGGGAAGCGCAAGAGAGCGTGAATATTTCATGAAATATTCAAAAGGCTGTGTAAATTGCGCGCCGTGTGTGATTCGACGCTACTATTTTTTTATTAAAGCCTGAATGTTCGAATTACATTCGTGTAAGAATAGATGGCGTTTAGTTTTTTTTATTACATTAGTATTTTTAATTATCTACCTCTTTTCACAATTTTACAATTGTATTTTTAATATATTTAATTACTAGCTGACGGCCGTGACTTCGTCCGCGTGGATAGATTTTCACACGTAGGAACTTGATTGATTTTCTGGGATAAAAAGTAGCCTATGTGTTAATCCAGGGTATAATCTATCTCCATTCCAAATTTCAGCCAAATCCGTTCAGTAGTTCTTGCGTGACAGAGTAACAAACATACACACAAACTTTCGCCTTGTCATAGTGTGACTAGAATACCTAATCCTGCCAGTCGCTATAATTTCTTTTTTTTTTTTAAATAAAAAATAGCGAGCAAATGAGCAGGCGGGTCACCTGGTGTTAAGTGATTACCGCCGCCCATGAACATTTGCAGCACCAGAGGTACCGCCACCCATGCGTTGCCGGCCTTTCAGGAATTAGGTACCTCCCACAGAAATCCAAATAAATACATATCTATGGTACCTCCCCTTAGGAGGGGAGGTACCTTACTTCCTCTTCTGCTTTGTGACCCACAGGATTGATCTTCGTAGACGTTTCCGTCGACCGACTGTATGAAGTGTTTAGGCTGTGTTATGAGTTTGTACAGTTTCGTATTCAAAGCCACGTACTACCAAAATTATACTAAATCGACTTCAATGGTTCTATTCGTATAAAATGCTACCATTGTCCGGGTAAAAAGGATGGAGCGTTGCCAATCCTTGCTATGTCAATGAAAGGGTAACTTTTTGAAGGAAGGCTTCTTATTTTTAACCCCCGACCCAAAAAGAGAGGTGTTATTTAACGTGTGTAGGTATCTATAATATATTAATTAATTATTAGGTAGGTATTTAATTTAGTTTTTTTAGTTTAGGTTTATTAGGTAGGTATTTAATTTAGTTTTTTTTTTGTTTGAAAGGTAGCTTTATCGATAGTGTTCTTAGCTATAATCGAAGAAAATCGGTTCAGCGGTTTGAAAGTTATCAGCTATTTTCTAATTTTCTTATAGAGGTTTGTGTATCGGGGGTTTTTTAAATTTTAAGTTATTACTTATTAAGTTATTTTATCTTACGTTGGGTGGGTACCCTTATCTAAAAGCCGTATTTTCAAAGGTAGCTAAAAACGAGTGTTAGCAAATGCAAAATGCCTCTCCTATCACGCTAAATGAGCTCATTTGCAATCCAAACGACATGGATCGGGGTTGGATCCTTATCGCTAGAAGTTAAGCCATCTTGTATTAATTTATGTTCCTTTGAGGCCTTTGGCCCCGTTGCCATGTTAATCATGACTAATGCTCCCCTTTCCCCTCCAACTAAGCGTAAAGCTTGTGCTAGGCAGTAAGGTTTGTTTAACAAACATTGATGTTATCATGCGTACAACTCTCTTAAGTTTCCTCGGTTTAGTGTAGTAGTTTCTTAGTAAGATGTTGGTTGAGGCTAGACAGTTAATAAGTAAGTATAGCCTGTTTCGTTTGCCTACAATCTGTAGTGTTTGCTCATAAATTGGCTTGGTTCTCACGGTGTGTTTTCTTAACCAGTTTATTTTACCAAGCCTTGAAAGAAACCACGATCTATACGTGAAAGCTTTATTTTTTCAAAGTTATCTAAAACACAAGCGTTTGCAAATGCAAAATGCCGCTCCGATCACGCTAAATGGCCTCATTTGCAATCCAACGACATGGATCCGGGTTGGCTCCCTATCGCCAGAAGTTAAGTCATCTTGTATTAATTTATGTCCTTTTGAGGTCTTCGACCTTAATTCAGTTAAGTACATCAATTTCTACGTGCTTTTAGGAGATTCGGAAGTTTTTACAAATGGGCTGAAAAACTTGAAAGATTCGACTTTTATTTTTCATAGGTCTTTATAATAATTTATCCATTCTAATGCAAAATATTTAGAAGGTCGGGGCTTCGATCCCGGGCATGCACCTCTAACTATTCAGAGGTGCATGCCCGGATAAAATATCACTTGCTTTAACGGTGAAGCAAAACATCATAAAGAAACCTGCATGCCTAAGAATTATCTTTATTGTCTCAAAGGTGTATGAAATCTGCCAATCCGCACTGGGTAAGCATGGCAGACTACGATCTAAGCTTTCTCATTTCATTTCAAGCTGTACTCAGTAGTGGGCTGGCAATGGCTTGATGATGATGATGATTACCTAGATTAATAAGATGATTATAAATTATCGATATTTCGACCCAGTTGCATGAAGAAAACCTGCATCAATGATTATTACAATCGCAATTGCTTCGATTGGCTGTATTTATGGTATTCTTGTTGCGACAATGCATTGTGACCAATAGTGAGCGAGCGTCATCCAATCAGAGGTGATTGCGATCGTGACATTGTAGCTGTCATTCTACCGTAGTGCTACGAGAGGTGAAGTTCGGACCGTCACGTATTCCATTTTGTGCCTCAAAGCAGGGTGCAGGTTACTTTTGTACTCCTAGAGTAATTAGTGTGCTTTGAGAATACCCAAGCGTTCAAATGAGTTTCTAATTTGTTTGTCTGGTCCAATCGGACTTTTCTCTTCTTTGTTCTTATTGTTTTCGTATTTTATCTAAAAGAAGTAGATATTTCGACGCCTAGCGTGCTCCGGCCCAGCGCTTCCCACACAGTCGTAGTTTAGTTTTCATTTGAATATTAACCAATCAAACTCAATGAAATTTTGTAGACAAGTTTTAAAAACTCTGTCTGTGGTTTTTCAGATGTCTGTAAAAATTTCGGAGCAATAAAAACGTGTAGTTTTAAAGTTTTTATGTAAATCTGAGTTCGTGGTGAAACTTTAAAAATACCTAATACACTTAGAAAAACATTATAAATAACTCTCAAGTACCTATGTGTTAATTATCCTTTTCCTTAAAATTTTAATGTTTCCTTAAAACGTGCATAACTCCGAAATGTTCTAATAAATCATGACTAACATTCCCCTTTCCCCTCCAACTAAGCGTAAAGCTTGTGCTTGGGGTGCGATTTGAACCGCCGACCTTTCAGATTTCAGTCCGCTCCTATAACCGTTGAGCTATTGAGGCTTCCACACCTTGGCACCGCTATCATATGCGTGCCAGTTAAAAAAAAATCAAAACTCAGATAAAACAAAAAATGTTGGTAACCTGCCAATATTGAGTTGAACAAACGAGTTTTGTTATAAATCGAGAGAACTGCAAACAGATATAGGTATTCGTATAACTGCTGAGTTATTTCCGATTTACATTCATTTATCATTCAACTGTTCCGAACTGTATTCAAGTGAACTCGTTATTGTAGAATACAGTAGGTTTTCCGATTGGTTTCGCATAAATAAATTGTACGCATTGCAAATAGCAGGTAAGTACCTGAAGATGATATTACACTATTATATACTAGCTGATGCCCGCGACTTCGTTCGCGTGGATGTAGGTTTTTTGAAAATCCCGTGGGAAGTCATTGATTTTCCGGGATAAAAAGTAGGTAGCCTATGTGTTAATCCAGGGTATAGTCTATCTCCATTCTTAGCAGCCAAATCCGTTCAGTAGTTTTTGCGTGACAGAGTAACAAACATACACACGAACTTTTGCCTTTATAAGTGTGATACCTACATTGAAAATTCGCCGTGCTAAGTTAGGCTTATCGCAGAAACTATGGATTTTTATTTGGTTTTCACCTATGGAAACAAGATTATATATAGGCTATAATTTATGAAGATTTTGCGCAAATAAGCCACCGACATGATTGTATATTAGGATGGAAAAAAATGTCCCATCCGAAAGCTTCTGGTTCATTATTTTAGGAGATACACCGATACACACGTCAAACTTATACCACCCCTCTTTTTGGGTCGGGGGTTAAAAATAGAGAATCTAAGGATCAGATTAAAAGGTCAGCTGCTCTATATTCCGCGGCAGTCGGCGCGTATTCCGCATTTTCAATATAACGTGGTTTTCCAGTAGATTTATTGGCAAATATTTCAAATTCAGTACAATCGGCCGCAATTGTTGCTGCACATGACCGGTTTAGAAATGGTCGTAAATTCTGCTCGTATCGTATTGTGCCTACATGCACGTAACTGCCCCGTTGGTCTGTTCACCTAGTGGTTAGCATATTCGACTGCGTATGACGAGGATCCGGATGTAGAGTTGGCCAACGCACAGATACCTAGAAAAAAACCGGCCAAGTGCGAGTCAGACTCGCGCACCGAGGGTTCCGTACTCGGGTATTTTTTCGACATTTTGCATGATGAATTAAAAACTATAATGCGTAAAAATAAATAAAAATCTGTCTTAGAATGTACAAGTAAAGCCCTTTCATATAATACCCCACTTGGTATAGTTATCTTTTATTCATATTCATTTTAATTTTTTTAATGATGTAAGTAACTAAAAATTCACGGTTTTGGGATTTATTCCTTTACTTGTGCTGTAAGAGCTACCTATCTGCCAAATTTCATGATTCTAGGTCAACGGGAAGTACCCTATAGGTTTTCTCAACAGACACAAGGGACGGACGGACGGACAGACAGACAACAAAGTGATCCTATAAGGGTTCCGTTTTTCCTTTTGAGGTACGAAACTCTAAAAACTGTCAACAAATCCATCTACCAGTACTTACTAATAACTACTGATCAGTCGTGTTACATCCTCATGCCTAGTAGAGTACGTAGGATACGTACCGTCGGTGCTGCGCCTGATCTCTCTTCGATTATGGATTGCTGTCCACTTGCCGTTGAGGAGAGTTGCGCCCGCGTTAACGCACACTTATTGTGCACTATTATGTCTCATACGAAGACATCTAGAGCCGATCTGGTCTTCTGACCTGATCTTCGGCCGCTGCGGCTGAAATTCGGTTAGAAAATCGATCACGAGTAGGATACTATATTATGCTAATTTTCATGACTTTACCTCAAGATTTTGTACCCATTTTCTCTTAATAATCCTAAGGTCACCAATCCTTTTTTGTAACATATTATATTTTATAGTAGTAAATTGTGGAATTCCCGTAGAAATGCAAATATCAGACATACATCATCTCGAACAGTAAAGTGCTTCGCTTGCAAATATCTAGGAACGTGTGATAATGAGCGTGCGCCATAGAGATTGCTGAATGCCAGCTGAATCAGCTCGCATTCAGCACACATCAGGATCACAGTTGCCATGAATCAGTTAGCTTTTACCCTTTTTTATTAATTTAACTGTGTATCTCTTCAAAGGTTGAAGCTGTTGATTGGTATGAAGTAGTATACCTATAAAAGTCGGTTTATACCTGACAATTTCGACTATATACCTATATAATTTATGCCATAATGAAATCATATCTATACTAATAAATAAAATTGAAGTGTCTGTCTGTAATTTCGAAATAACTACCGCATATTAAGGTCATATGGTTATTTGAACGATACTATAACTGAATCACACGTTTTTAAAATTTTTGTCTGTCTGTCTGTCTGTCTGTCTGCCTTGTCTGTCTGTCTGTCTGTCTGTCTGTTTGAAAAGGCTAATCTTGGGAACGGCTGAACCGATTTTGACGGGATTTTCACATACAAGTAGAGAATTGACCAGGGAGTAACATAGGCTACTTTTTTAACCGACTTTCAAAAAGGGAGTTGTGTTTTTCTACCTATGTACACCGAAATCTCCGAGATTTTTGAACCGATTTGCGTCATTTCTTTTTTAATCGATAGAGGAACTTTGCGACATTGTTTCATAAAAAATTTGGATTCCAACTCCTCAATCCTGATGCTGCAGGGGATCTGACCAATCCACGCGGGCGAAGCTGCGGGCATCAGCTAGTACTAAATAAATGCATGTATGCTGACATGATATCTATACTAATAAATAAAATTGGAGTGTCTGTCTGTAATTTCGAAATAACTACCGCATATTAAGGTCATATGGTTATTTGAACGATACTATGACTGAATCACACGTTATTAAAATTTTTGTCTGTCTGTCTGTCTGTCTGTCTGTCTGTCTGTTTGAAAAGGCTAATCTTGGGAACGGCTGAACCGATTTTGACGGGATTTTCACAGACAAGTAGAGAATTGACCAGGGAGTAACATAGGCTACTTTTTTAACCGACTTTCAAAAAGGGAGTTGTGTTTTTCTACCTATGTACACCGAAATCTCCGAGATTTCTGAATCGATTTTCGTCATTTCTTTTTTAATCGATAGAGGAACTTTGCGACATTGTTTCATAAAAAATTTGGAGTCCAACTCCTCAATCCTGATGCTGCAGGGGATCTGACCAATCCACGCGGGCGAAGCTGCGGGCATTAATTAGTACTAAATAAATTCAATAAGTTTTGCACGCCATGCTTGGCAGAATATGCGATTTTAGACCAATGTATATGTTACGGGCAATTTGATAAGTCCGGGCACTATTAATAAGGGCAGGTCTGTATTAATAATGCCCGACTCAATAAGGCAATGTGATTAAAACAGCATAATTAATCACTTTTCCCGGCCATTATGAATAATGCCCACCCTGTCTTGGGCAAAGTAATAAAATAGGTGAACTGTAGTGTTTTTGTTAATTAAATGAAAGAACCTAACCTAACCTAAGCTTTTTTTTTATACGTGGGAAAATCCTCATGGATACCACCGTGCTCGGCGAGGCGAGGTGGTTATGTCGGACTCTTAACGACTAAAACCCCACGGCTTACCGTCTCAATCGTTGTTGCTGGGCACAGGGACACGAGCGTTTTGAACTGCGACCCGGCTAACGGTGCCCGCCAAGGCAGGCACAGCTCTGGGACTAAAAGGGGCCCCAACACCGTTTAAGGCTCGCTGGAAACAAGGGCTTGCCTTCCAACTCGAGGACCTACTCTCCCGCGGGTAACAGACTCCCCGTGTCTATTACCCGGAGGCCCTACTCAAGGGGGCAAGCGACGGTCGTGTGCAGCTCGCCTGCGCCCGATTCTCTTGCAGCGCATGGGATGAGAGCTTTCGGCTTCCTCTCTCAGCCGCTCCGCTGCCACCTTCTGCGTCATTACTTCCTCGCTGAAGGAGACCATCGCTTGCCAGGCTCTGTCACTGTCCACCATGGATTTAATCACGGCGGGAAATGTGAGCTCCTGCCCCATAATATCCACCAGGGACTGGCGAGGCTTCGTCCACGCCTGGCACTCTGCCAGCGTATGTTGTGCCGTGTCTGAGACACTACCGCACTGGTGGCTTTCCTCTGTGGGCTCTCTTCGCGGCACCCTGCACAGGTATCTTCCAAAGCACCCGTGCCCCGTAAGAACCTGTACAAAGTGGAACGTGAGTGCTCCATGCTTCCTCTTCGTCCAATCCTCGAGGATGGGATGGATAGCTTCGATAATCTTATGACCAGCAGTGGGTGACTCGAGCTTCCTCTGCCAATGGCAGAGGAGCTAACCTAACCTAACCTTAGCTAACCTAACCTAAGGCCCTCCCCCCGCACGTCGCGCCCCTGCCAACGGCCGCGGTCCAATTTATCACATTGCCCGGCTACAAGTAGGGAATTATTCATACAGCCCGGTCCAAGTGATAAATTCAAGCTATCTCAAACACTGATTTATTACATGGACCACGGGCCGTCGGGAATTATTAATAATGGCCGGTCCTTATTAATAATGTCCAATTAATCACGTTGCCCGTAACATATATACCTAATACCATATTCTAGCAAATAAACATTTCTTATTCTTATTTTTTAAAATCTTATGTAAACTATAGAAATATGTATTAGTTAAATCATCGTTAATTAGTATAAGTATGCCCATAAATACCATTTTAACCCCCGACCCAAAAAAAAGGGTTATATAAGTTTGACGTGTGTATCTGTGTATCTGTCTGTGGCATCGTAGCTCCTAAACTAATGAACCGATTTTAATTTAGTTTTTTTTGTTTGAAAGGTGGCTTGATCGAAAGTGTTCTTAGCTATAATCCTAGAAAATCGGTTCAGCCGTTTTAAAGTTATCAGCTCTTTTCTAGTTACTGTAACCTTCACTTGTCGGGGGTGTTATAAATTTTTAATTTACACTTTTATACAATATGCCGTCTATTTCCAAAATTGGAAGAACTTATTTCATAACATCAAACAAAAGCTCGTAAGTCCCTTATAATAAGCTTATTTCAAGATAAAACACGATGAAATGTACATAAATCAGACTCGAGCACCGTCAAGTCCCCTGTAATACTTTGTAAACAGAGTGATTGTTTATTTGCGACCAAAAGAACACAGAATGGGAGGTCTCACTTCGGGAAGAGGAAGTCCATAAATTTCCCGGCTTCGACAGTTGTTACTGATACATAAGACTGCGAGGGTGCCATAGGAGGTGCGGCCGCGTAAGCGGGTTAATCGCTCTGAAAAACTCTTCTAAATACTTAAATCTATATAAAAGGAAAAGGTAACTGACTGACTAACCCGTCTATTAACGTTACAGCTCAAACTACTGAAGGAATCAAGCTGAAATTTAACATGCAGATAGCTATATCGTAAACAGCCGCCAAGAAAGGAATTTTGAAAATTCAACCCCTATAGAAGTCAAATAAGGGTTTGAAATTTGTGTAGTCATAAGCTAGTAGAATGTAAACCTGTTTATATTTTGGACTATGTGCCCAAGTACTTTTGACCTGGTTCCTCTTTCACCTTTCTATTGTAAGCATCACTCAGAAAAGCAGGGGTTTTTTTTTATTCACTATAGGTAAGCGCTTGAACATAATAATCACACCTGATGGAAAGTGATGATGTGGTCTAAGATGGGACGCGTTTACCTAGAAGGTGCCTATTCACTCTTGTTTTAAAGATACCCGGATTGTAATTGGTAGGAAACACAGATCGCGGAAGAGTATTCTAAACCTTAGCCATGCGTATGAGGAATGAAGACGCAAAACGTTTCGTGCGATGGAATTTCGACGACATAAGGAAGAGATGGAAATGGTATTATTGAATTATTTCACCAAATATGTATTTCTAATACCTAATTCAGATTAATTTTTAACAACGTTCATATAATATTTTAGAGCCCAGCGCTGAGGGAGCTGGAATGGGCTTTATTGCATCGTACGTAACAAATGTCGCTATTTATTTAAACGCATTTGCATTAGCCTTCTGAGTACCTATGAAGTATTCTGTGGTGCTTACTATATAGATGTCGTTGAATGCGCCCGCTACCGCGCCCGCGCCTCGCATGCTATGTGAACATGCTCATCCGCGGTTTTGTTGGGTAACAAACGTTTTGTACATCAGAAACTGTGCTGCTTGTTTTGGTAATGAACGAATGGCCTTTGGTCAATCGGACACCATACTGCACCGACTACTTAAATTGAATGTTCGCTTAATAGTAAAATGGTATTAATAGGTGGATAAGTACAATCAGTATGCACTTTTGTGTAACCAGAGAGCCAGTACATTGAGTTAGAGCAATGCCATGGAGTAGGAGACCTGTAGTATCATTATTAATAGTAATTATTTGACGCATCTGGCGCAAAACCTTTTAGGGCTGGAATATCTCAAAATCCTTTCAAGTTCCAAACCCGAGCGGTTTAAGGTGCCCTAATGCTCTAGCATAGTTTTTTGATATAATAAACATGTATAAACAAAGTTAGTTTTAGTAGAAAAGTGATTCTTACCGTTTCACTTCTTCTGTAATACGGATTACGGAACCCTAGGTGCGCGTGTCTGGCACTCAATTGGCAGGTTTTTTTAATGTAGGTATACATTGCAGAGTATTTTCTTTCAGACACTACCAACTCCTCTAGGGTCTTATAACGCTAGGTCTGATTAAGGCTGTATTACCATCACATGTGATTGCAGTCAAGCGCAATACTACCACAAAATATAAAAGCGGGGTAAAAAGGACTGTACAGTGTACACCCTCGCATTCAACGCTTTTTCACCCAACTACGATATAAATAAATAGGGGAGCGAACTAGTTGGTGTGACGACACAAAAAAGGCGCTTGGCAAAAATTGGATGCGGGCAGTCGGGGATCGTAAAAAGTGGCGCGCATTCGCAAAGGACATAAAGACCTGTGCGCAGGAATAGATGATGATAGGATTGTTTTTCCAACCAGACATAGTTTGAAGCTTAAAGTTTAGAACCTTATAATGTTTTTAATATTTTATTTTTTACTTGATCATACCCACGTCTTCTTCCGCGTTGATATACAAGGAACCAAGGAACCATAGCTTAATCCATAGGTACTATCCATACTAATATTTATAAATGCCGATTAACCGATTTTCATGAAAGGTACAGAGTTAGCTTACGTCCCGGGGAAGGACATAGGCTACTTTTCATTCCGCAAAATCAAAGATTTAAAAAACCTAAATCCACGCGGATGAAGTCGCGGGCATCATCTAGTTTGCTATAATCCGCTGAAACAGACAAATCTGTGTGGTGCAACATGCAGCATGCGATATGCACTGCCCGCCCTCCCGTTGCTGAACATGCAGGAAAAGCTAACCACCAAGCGAGCAATACGCATCACCACCACGCAGCACTACACAAATCCACCATTTTTGTGGCTAATCTGGTGTCCGCAATTTCTAAAGTAGATTGACAGGTATAAATGTATTGCTATCCTTTTTATAATGCTCCCTACGGAAAAGGATAGCAATACATTAAGACTTGTCGATTCAGAATCTTTAACCCCCGGCCCAAAAAGAGGGGTGTTAGTATAAGTTTGATGTGTGCATCTGTGTATCTGTAGGTATATTTGTCTGTGGCACCGTAGCTCCTAAACTAATGAACCGATTTCAATTAAGTTTTTTTTTGTTTGAAAGGTGGCTTGATCGAGAGTGTTCTTAGCTATCCAAGAAAATCAGCTCAGCCGTTTGAAAGTTATCAGCTCTTTTCTAGTTACTGTAACCTTTACTTGTCGGGGGTGCTATAATTTTTTAATTTACACTTGTTATATGCAATATCTATAGCCAGTTTCATTTAATATCGCCGGTACTAATTTGGCCCATTTTAGCCATATAGTCGTCCCGCCCCAGTCAGCAATTTCTGCCGCATACAGGGATAGATTTCAAACGACTTGCTAGCGATTATTTATGTGTGCCGCAGTGGTCCATTCATAATCTGCCGTTTCATTCCACGCGCCCCATGCGACGGCTGTGTTTATATATTATCAGCTATGTTATATACCTAGTATTGTATAAGTTGAAGTTTATGTGTTTCGAAATGAGCTCTATTATATCATTTCCTTGAGATAATCCACACTAATATTATAAATGAGAAACTGTGTCTATCTATCTGTCTGTCTGTCTGTCTGCTTGTCTGTCTGCTACCTTTTCACGGCCCAACAGTTTAACCGATTTTGACGAAATTTGGTACAGGGTTAGCTTATATCCCGGGGACGACATAGGCTACTTTTTATCCCGTAAAATCAAAGAGTTCCCACGGGATTCCCAAAAACCCATCCGCTTAACCGATTTGTATGATTGATGCCGAGGTAGCTTGCGTCCCTGTAATTGACATAGGCAACTTTTTATCCCGGAAAATCCAATAGTTCCCACGGGATCTTTAAAACCTAAATCCACGCGGACGAAGTCGTGGGCATCCTCTAGTATACTATTATAAATACATGGAAACACACTTCATATTAGAGTGCCAGTCCACTAAAAATATGACATGATAAAATTATAACGTGATTTGATTATGATATAGTGTGATTTAATTTTGATCGCTGAACACTTCTCCGCTTTACTCCCTTGTACTTGACATGGACCCTTATAGGACACCAATTAATGTAAAAAATATTTATGGCATTTTTGGAAAGCTACACCTACTGAACGGAATAATGAATATAAAACCTGACTATAGTTGAGCCTTTTTTTAGGGTTCCGTACCTCAATAGGAAAACGGAACCCTTATAGGATCGCTTTGTTGTCTGTCCGTTTGTCCGTCTGTCCGTCTGTTCGTCTGTCCGTCTGTCCGTCTGTCCGTGCGTCCTGTCGTGTCTGTTAAGAAAACCTTTAGGGTACTTCTCGTTGACCTAGAATCATGAAAGGCAGATAGGTAGGTCTTATAGCACAAGTACAGGAATAAATCCGAAAACCGTGAATATATATAGTTACATCATTTAAAAAAATATTAAAATATGTTTTAAGTTTCAAAGTAAGCTAAGTATAGCAAGTGGGGTATCATAATATGAAAGCACTTACCTGCACATTCTAAAACAGATTTTTATTTATTTTTATGCATAATAGTTTTTAATTTACTTATCGTGCGAAATGTCGGAAAAAATATACGAGTACGGAACCCTTGGTGCGCGAGTCTGACTCGCACCTGGCCGGTTTTTATAAATTGAGCTAGAAATAAGGAGCGCTACCAAGAAAGAAAATGCCAAGTAAAACATATAAATTAGTTTACATTGTAAAGGTTAAAGTTCCATAGAACGGAGAAAAAGATAGAAGGTAAACAGTGATGTATCACTCGAAATAATTGAAGCGGTTTGCCACCATTACTCACGTTTTCCCGACCCCCTTTTCTCCACCATTTATTATCTTTTATCCCACAAAGATTGGCTTTTATGCTATTAAACAAAGGTTTATTTATTTTACGTTTTATGTTACTAAAAAATTTCAAAGGTTTATTATTTTACAAGCTTTTGCCTCTTATTCTATGCGTAGAGTTTTATTTTTCAGCAATTGCCTAGACTTCTCTTTAAAAGTTCCTTCGCGTTTTAGGTTTTTACAAATCTTACAAAAACACTGATTTCCCGGGACAAAATTAGTCTATTTCCGTCCCTGGAATGTAAACTATCTCTATACGAAATTTCATCAAAATCGGTTGATCTGTCAATTTATGAGGAGATTGTGTACAATATCGTTCGCGTTTGTGATTTCAAAAGCATTGTAGTTTTAGTGGGATTTTGTACTTTATCTTGTTGGTTTTCATTTTTCAAATACCTATTGTATTTTATTTCCATTATGGTTTTCTCGTTTGAAGTTATTTTTCAATACAAAATGCTGTGGCTTGTTTCGCAACAAGCTCGGATATTTTGATGCGGTTGGTAGCTGGTTGGTTCATCGGAACAATTTTAATTATAACGAAATAAAAGTTAAAACCAGCAACGAGTCCGAAAGTCAGAAGCATAGTCTATTAAGTAATTAATCTGCTTTACATATTTTTATCCGACTACGGCAAAGCCAAAAGGAAGGGTTATGATTTTAGCAGTCTATGTATGCAGTACTTATGTATGTTTGTATCAGATTGTGTGCTCCATCGTAGCGCCTTAACTGCGACCCAAAAAGAGGGGTGTTATAAGTTTGACGTTTGTATCTGTGTGTCTGTCTGTGGCATCGTAGCTCCTAAACTAATGAACCTATTTTAAATTCGTTTATTTATTTTTTTGTTGAAAGGTGGCTTGATCGAGAGTGTTCTTAGCGAGAGGTTGTAAAAGGAGTAGAATAGTTACATCAAAGAAGTAATTATGAAATAAACTTAGTAGATATTATGTTATATTATTATATAATATACGAGTATTCATAATATATAATAAAATAAAATAGGGTTGTTGTTGAAATGGAATGTTCCTAATCTCTAGATAACGTTAATAATCTCTAGATAGTCTGGATAAAATTTTCCAAATCTTATTTACCGTCTAGCAGATTTTCTTACTTTTCTGAGAATTTCTCGGATAGTAGCTATTTTATTTATCTACATTCCATAATGATATTTTATTTGAACTCGAACAATGAGAGAAAATTCATGGATAACTGGATTGTTAAGCTTAGTGGATTAAATTGGAAGTTTTGTGTTCCAAAGAAAATAGATCAGTTTCGCTTTATTTATATATGTAAACTGTCTGATGCCCGCGATTTTATGTTAAGTGATGATATACTCTTGAAATCATTAATAGGGTTACTTAGACAGGTTTTGGAACAAGTGTAAATTAAAAATGTATAACACCCCCGACAAATGAAGGTTACAGTAACTAGAAAAGAGCTGATAACTTTCAAACGGCTGAACCGATTGTCTTGGATTATAGCTAAGAACATTCTCGATCAAGCCACCTTTCAAACAACAAAAAAACCAAATTAAAATCGGTTCATTAGTTTAGGAGCTACGATGCCACAGATAGGTACACAGATACACACGTCAAACTTATAACACCCCTCTTTTTGGGTCGGGGGTTAAAAACTACGAAATAACGATCTTCAAGGTTTTTAACAACTTGCTTGATTAGGGTCTACATTTTTTATGGCAAAGGCTTACGCTTAACGACAATCAAGGATAAGCCCACATGAGTAGATGTGGTAAACCATTCCATCATGCCTACAATTCAATTTTCATAGAAAATTGATTTTGGAGCCTGACAGGTAGTTTAGATGAAATGGGTTGAAAATTTTAGCGGTTTTAGGGTTCCGTACCTCAAAAGGAAAAAGGAAGCCTTATAGGATCATTTTGTTGTCTGTCTGTCCGTCTGTCGCGTCTGTCAAGAAAACCTATAGGGTACATCCCGTTAACCTAGAATGATGAAATTTGGTAGGTAGGAGGTCTACGTTGAAATTTCTTACCTTGGGGTCTCCAACGTGGGACAGATCAAGAATCCAAGTTGGGACAGATCAAGAATCCAAGTTGGAAATCTTCTTACAGCAATATTAAAAAAGATAGGTAGGTGCAGTCGAAAATACTGTAACTAACAGAGTCGACGCCAATTAACTGCTTATTCTCTGCGTGTTATTCTTAACCCGCGGTATTTATCAAATTTTGGTATATGTTCACCAACAGCCTGCTATGCCTTGTAGAACAATATCTACCAAGAAGATAAACAGCCAAAACAGCTGCAACAGCTAACTCGAATAACGCTAAAGTTATTTTGTAAGTGGGAATTCCCTTGATGCTATAAATTTGCTGAAAGTGCATAGCTTAAATCAGCTTTTAATCAATGTTAAGTTGTTTGGGGACAGTGCTGTATTTTATAGTCACTCCTTAGTCCTTACAATGTGTGTTATACCTACGGGTTACGTTGTATCCCGACGCCTCTACTACTTGAGCGTTAACAGGGCTCTCTCCGTCACTCGTTTCATACAATCGTAGTTCCAATTTCATTTGAATATTAAGCAACCAAAGTCCATGAAATTTTGCAGACATATTCTAGAAACTAATATCTGTGTCTGTGGTGTTTTAGATTTTTCTAAAAATATGTAGTTTTAAAATTACACGGGCTCAAAGATTTGTATGAAAATTTTTAAGACCGCGTAACTTTGAAACCGAATATTTTAACAGAAATCTGGAAAACCACAGACACAGATATTAGTTTCTAGAATATGTCTGCACAATTTCATGGACTTTGGTTGCTTAATATTCATATGAAATTGGAACTACGATTTTATGAAACGAGTGACGGAGAGAGCCCTCTTAAAGTCAAAAGACTTCAAACAGGAGAAGCCACGGAATAAACTGTGTCATGTGTAGCACAACCCGAAAAGAAAAATTCACTGTCGTTCGCAGTAACAACTGTGTATAGTGCGCCTAGTGAGGATAAGCAGATTTCTCACATCTTTGAAAACATTATGGAGAACTCGCAATCATGCAAGTTTCCTCACAATGTTTTCTTTCATCGTTAAAGCAAGTGATATTCAACTACAGGTAATACAATTTATTTTCCAACACTTCAAATGGTTCAATAAAATCCAATGTATCGTTTGCCCCAAAATCAAATAGACCTAAACAAACAGGGCGCGTTGAAGCTGAACCGATTGAAACAAAGTTGTCCAATAGAGATCCCGTGCGATGACGTTTATTGAACAAAGAATAAAAATTCACATCTCACTGAAGTTTGTGAATGGAGGCAACAAAGTAGGGTAAATGTAAATTTGATTCTAAAGCACGATTCAGACTGAGCGCAGCGCATTGGAGCGATAATTATTATTAACAACCCATTCCATTCCATCAGCCTGTACGCGTCCACTGCTGGACATAGGCCTTTCCAAGAGCGCGCCACCAAACACGGTCCTCCGCCTTCATCATCCACCCGCTCCCCGTTAGCTTCTTCAGGTCATCGGTCCAGCGAGCTGGAGGTCGTCCCACAACCCATTGCCGACCCACTACTGACAAATAAAAACTAAATTAAAATCGGTTCATTAGTTTAGGAGCTACGATGCCACAAACTGATACACAAATACACACGTCAAACCTATAACACCCCTCTTTTTGGGTCGGTGGTAAAAAATGAAGTTGTCTTTATCAAATTAGTATAGTTGCATTACGACTCCCTGTCTTACAGTTCTATAGGTTCTGCCTGGAAGAGATCACTGTAATGATAAATAAGGTCGCTCTTTGTTTTGAAGTCTTTTCTGTATTTTTAAACCCCGACCAAAAAAGAGGGGTGTTATAAGTTTGACGTGTGTATCTGTGTATTTGTCCGTGGCATCGTAGCGCTTAAACTAATGAACCAATTTAATTTTTTTTTGTTTTGTTTGAAAGGTGGCTTGATTCAGAGTGTTCTTAGCTATAATCCCAGAAAATCGGTTCAGCCGTTTGAAAGTTATCAGCTCTTTTCCAGTTATTGTAACCTTCACTTGTCGGGGGTGTTATAAATTTTTAATTTACACTTGTTATTCTTTGTCTTTGTAAATAAATAAGCATAAAAATCATAAAATCTGATATTAAGGTAGCTCCATCTGTATGTATGTCAGTCAATCCCATGTTGATAGATTACTTAATGGATTAAGGTTAACTGATTTTAATTAAATCCATTGTTTGCTCCAAAATCAATTGATCCTAACAAAATAACCATCCCGAACGAAGGCTACCGGAAATAATCTTGAATTTTGAATTTTTTTTTGAATTTTATGCCCGCGTCTTCGTACGCGTAGATTTGGTTTTTAAAAATTGGCCAAGTGCGAGTCAGACTCGCGCACTGAGGGTTCCGTACTCCGGTATGTTTTCCAACATTTTGCACGATAACTCAAAAACTATTATATGTACATAAAAATTATTGTGGGCATATTTTCACTTTTTTATTGCTTCTAATGATTATTAAGATTGAAGCATGATCTAACCACTAGTAAACCTGGATAATAACCAAGCGGATACGTCAGGATAGCAACCTTTAGATTAACCGAGCTTTCGTGGGCGTACTAACGATATTATTGGACTATCAAGTGATATTGAACTACCTTCGACTACAACCATGATAACTCTCACTTACTGCATGTCACAACTACCAGCGTAACTAGGTGAACCTAACCTAACCTACCTAGACCGGCTCCTCCACCCCTACACCGGTCCCAAACCGACCATCTAACCTAATCACCACAATATCAACTCGTCTAACCAACAGTACCACTTTAGGTAACCACAATTCTACAGTACGACAGACATCGATGTATATGGATTAGCCTTTCCCATACAATTCCGTCCGCAAAAATACGCTTGAATCTTACGTCATCGTCATTGACAAAGTCAAGAGACTTTTGCAAATTCTCTTGACTTTTTGAGCGCGTTTTTTATCTTCGAAGGGCCCATCCATATACATCGATGACGACAGACTATGCCTACTGAGAAGTGTCCTCGGCAACAACCGGACGAATAATGCCCCGCTACGCACAGCGTGTCTGATTTTTAACCCCCGACCCAAAAAGAGGGGTGTTATAAGTTTGACGTGTGTATCTGTGTGTCTGTGTATCTGTGTATCTGTGTATCTGTCTGTGGCATCGTAGCGCCTAAACGAATGAACCGATTTTAATTTAGTTTTTTTTGTTTGAAAGGTGGCTTGATCGAGAGTGTTCTTAGCTATAATCTGAAAAAATTGGTTCAGCCGTTTAAGAGTTATCAGCTCTTTTCTAGTTTTCTTGTAGAAAAGAAGGTTAGATAACCGTTAGGTTCATAATATTATGTCAATAGACAAATGTCAAGCTGTCAAGATGGACGTTGCCTAAATACATAATTATTTATTTGAAAATGATGTTTTGGAAAACTCAGATACTTTGGATCGTCGGGGGTGTTATAAATTTTTAATTTACACTTGTATAGTCCAACGACGACAGTGGGGAGATGACGTAATGCTTAATGAGCGAAGTGTTGACAGCTAAAAGTCGGTACCGCCGACACACCAAAACTTACAATAACAACAACAATTAGTCATGTCTAAATCAACTCTGAGGGTATTTTAGTACTTGATGAACAAAGTAATGTTTAACTTTTGATTTGAATAGTTTGATTATTAGTAACTATTAACGCCTTCGCGCCGACATATATGATACCCCATATGATATATATGATACCCCACTTGGTATAGTTATCTTACTTTGAAAATTGAAACACTTTTTTTTAATGATGTGTATTCTTGTACATGTGCTATAAGACCTACCTACCTGCCAAATTTCATGGTTCTAGGTCAACGGGAAGTACCCTATATGTTTCTTGACAAACACGACGGATGGACGGATGGACGGACGGACGGACGGACGGACGGACGCACGGACGGACAGACGGACGGACGGACAGACAGACAGACAGCAAAGTGATCCTATAAGGCTTCCGTTTTTCCTTTCGAGGTACGGAACCCTAAAAATCTCGTAGAACTCTTTGATTTTCCGGGATACAAAATAGACTATGTCACTCCCCAGGTCTTCAACTATATCCATGTAAAAAATTAGGTCAATCCGTAGCTCCATTGCGGCGTGATTGGAGGACAAACCAAGCAATACACATTCGCATATATAAGACTAGCTGATACCCGCGACTTCATTCGCGTGGATGTAGGTTTTTTTAAATTCCCGTGGGAACTCTTTGATTTTCCAGGATAAAAAGTAGCCTATGTGCTAATCCAGGGTATAATCTATCTCCATTCTAAATTTCAGCCCAATCCGTCCAGTAGTTTTTGCGTGAAGGAGTAACAAACATACACACACACACACACATACAAACTTTCTCCTTTATAATATTAGTGTGATGATCTGGCTCACAGATTGCCATGTTGGCTATCGGCAAACCCAAACTAATTGCCAGAGCAAATTCCCCGTTCATCAAATATAACGAATTACTTCCACAAAACTATTCCAACAAACCTCCCCAAGTAGTAGTCACCACTGATGCTTTGTGTTTAGGCCGAACTTTCATACAACTCTATTCCCCTGCCGATTGGCCAGGCCGTCTGGAATAATAGATAATGAACTTAAATACCCAACTACTTAAGCTCAATTTGGCTTGTAGTTAGACTTAGTTCAGAAGTTAGAAGTTGGGGGGACGATATACACTTTCCCGTGAGTTACTTGAGCTGCCGCATTTGGTCGTCTTCAAGTTGCCTGTGTTTGAGTTAGTTTCTTATGATCCGACTATTGATATTTGATCCTACTATTGAAGTTTAATGGGTATATTAGTTTGATGGGTAGTTTAGAGGATGCCCGCGGCTTAATAAATAGCACTATAATGGGAGAGAGAACTAGAAAATGTACCTACTATATTTTAGTTGTGTACATTATATTATGCCTTCTTCCAATTTTTTTGAAATAGTTTTCTAGATGAAAATGTCCACGATAATGTTTCATTCGTATAATGTTTCATGTAATGTTTATATATAGAGGAATGACAAGTCGACATGACTTAAGGGGTGTTAAGAATCTATGTAAATATCTATTTTTTTATTATTATTTTTTTCTCTCTCGTCTGGCTTTACACTAATTAGCCAATGTCGAGTTTGTAGTTATTTACAAATTATGGAAACTATATGTATAAGTATGGACTCCGTCTGTGCCGGCGCCCGCCGACATACGCGCGGCGCCCCTTTAGAGCGCTTCTCAGTCAGATCCACAACCAATAAACACCAGAAGAACACAAAGTTTTTTTGTTAAAAGTGGCCGGTTTCTAACAAAAAAACACTGACAAAAGTAACTTAGATGTCTTGCCGTAGGGTGCAAACTATCTTCGTACCAACGTTAAAAACGGTTAAATAGATCGGCCGTGAAAAGCTAGCAGACAGACAGACACACTTTTGCATTCATAATATTCATGATCAACCAACCCATCGCCGGCTGCACGGGTCTCCTGTCAGAATGAAAAGGAGGTTCACCATTAAAGCAAGTGATATTTAATTACTCAAAACCACATAACTCGGAAAATTTAGAGATGCGTGCTCGGGATCGAACCCCAGACCTCCGGTTAGGACGTGGACGTCTTAACCACAAGGCTATCAAAGCTCAATTCAATTTTGTAACATTAATATGGATTAAAAAATAAAACTTGGCTTATTTGTTTTTTTACAACAATTTCATCAGACCCTAAGTGTGACCAGTCCCAATAATTCCCATCTTCCCAAAAGCCGTTTAACGACCCTGCCCACTTGTAAATAGTAGTTGACCAACTAGAACTTCGTTGAAAATAAAATTCCGGATAATTTCTTCACAATTAGTTTTTCTTCGTCAGAGTTCAGAAAAACGTGCTTGACTTGTAAAAACTTTCATTTCGTTTTCAGGGTTCCGTACCCAAGCTAAGCCTCTTACTCAGCCTCTGCTGCCCGTCCATCCATCCATCCGTCCGTCCATCAGTCCGTTTATCTGTCAGCGGGCTGTACCCTTGATGAATTAAACACCTTTATCTTATGAACCGTGATAGGTAGAGAGTTGAAATTATTGCAAAGTATGTATTTCTATTGCCGCTATAACAACACATAGTAAATGTCCACCGTGTACTTAAATAAAAAAATTAAAAGTACTTAAACTTTTACGATGGTACGGAACTCTTCTGTACGCGTCTAACTCGCACTAGGCCAGTACAATTTTCATCAGACGATAAGTGTGACCAGTCCCAATAATTCCCATCTTCTCAAAAACCATTTAACGACCCGACCCACTTGTAAATAATAGTTGACCAACTACAACTTCGTTGAAAATAAAATTCCGAATAATTTCTTCTCAACAAGTATTTCTCTGTCAGAGTTCAGAAAAGCGTGCCTGTTGAGGTGAAATACTTGGAAGAACTTTTATTTTGTTTTCAGGGTTCCGTACCCGAAGAGTGCCAACGGGACTCTATTATTACTAAGCCTCTGCTGCCCGTCCCTCCGTCCGTCCGTCCGTCCGTCCATCTAACTGTCAGCGGGCTGTATTTCGTGAACCGTGTTAGGTAGACATTTGAAATTTTCACAAAGTGTGTATTTCTAGTGCCGCTATAACAACAAATAATAAAAATTTCAAAACGTCCCCGTGTTAATAAAAAAAATTAAAAGTACGTAATTAATCTTGTACGATCGTACGGAACTCTTCTGTACGCGTCTAACTCGCACTTGGCCAGTACAATTTTCATCAGACGATAAGTGTGACCAGTCCCAATAATTCCCATCTTCTTTCTCAAAAACCATTTAACGACCCGACCCACTTGTAAATAATAGTTGACCAACTACAACTTCGTTGAAAATAAAATTCCGGATAATTTCGTCTCAATAAGTTTTTCTTTGTCAGACTTCAGAAAAACGTGCTTGTTGAGGTGATATACTTCTAAGAACTTTCAATTAGGTTTTACTAGCTACGCACGAGTACAATGTAGATACGAATGTGTGGTTATTTTTAACCCCCGACCCAAAAAGACGGGTGTGTATCTGTGTAAACAAATGAACCGATTTTAATTTAGTTTTTTTGTTTAAAAGGTGGCTTGATCGAGAGTGTTCTTAGCTATAATCCAAAAAAATCGGATTTCAAAAAATGTTGACATCAATATTAAACTATATTACGTTTAAACCTTCCTCTTGAATCATTTTATCTATTGATGAAAACCGCATCAAAATCCGTATCGTAGTAAGAAATAAGGGTACATAGGAACAGACGGCGGGAAGCGACTTTGTTTTAGACTGTTTTAGACTGTTATAGGTATGTGTAGAGATACCAAACTTAGTTCTGGCCTTATTTTAGAAGCAGTCATTACTTAATAACGAGATTTAGGTAGGGCCTTGGTAGGGCAATAAGTTTAGTTTGGGGTATACAAGAAACGAAAAGTTATGTTTTAATTAAAACAAAAATAATAGGTTTGATTTGTAACCCACGCCTTTCACTAAACAAGCTAACAAGTAATATTAATTAAAAACTTTCCACTAATTATTATGAGTTCAGAATAATAAAACTAAACCAAGAATTTAAGGAAATTCTTAACTGCCCACGCCAAAATAATATTAAAAATGATAAACTTTAAACTGATATCAACAAACAGTATAGGTCTACTGTTTGTTGATATCATAAAAATGTTGAACGGCTTATAAAGAAGCATTTAAATGTCTGGCAAATTAATCAAGCCTGGGACCTGGGAAGCCTTTCGAAGATTCCATTCGTTCGAGTGAACTGGGATGAGTTATCAAATAATAGGGATGATGACCACTAGTCAAATCAGCGGCTTTTTATCAAACGTCAAAGCGCTCACATAGTAAGGAAGCTTGTATGAAATATATAGACGTTTCATACACATTAGACGTCATTTGACGTACTTTTTTAACCCCCGACCCAAAGAGAGGGGTGTTATAAGTTTGACGTGTGTATCTGTGTATCTGTCTGTGGCGTCGTAGCTCCTAAACGAATGGACCGATTTTAATTTAGTTTTTTTTTTTGAAAGGTGGCTTGATCGAGAGTGTTCTTAGCTATAATCGAAGAAAATCGGTTCAGCCGTTTGAAAGTTATCAGCTCTTTTCTAGTTTTCTTATAGAGGTTTTTGTGTCGGGGGTATTTTAATTTTATTTTTAAGTTATAGTTAAATCAATAATTACCAAGATTTGAACCTGCACCACCCAAGTCCCGCGTCTTTTAAAGCGACCCACTCTTACAATACGCCATCGCGGTGGTAATTTAAATTGGTTAACAAACTTATAACTAGCAACGTGGATTTTACGAATTTTGTAACAAATGATTTATTTTTGACAGAGGCATCATCCCCATTAGTAATTACTCTTGACCCTGGCTATGTCTTAAACGTGATAAAGGGCACGTTTCATAAATATTAAAAGCATGTTAATTTAAATTGCTGAACTTGGGTGGAGCGGCGGGCGTGCTGCAGAAATTAGGACGGTTTTTTATTTGCCAATTTTGGTGCGAAACCCGTCTTTTCGTGAGATGCCTCCATGCCTGAGAATTCTCCATAATTTTCTCAAAGGTGTATGAAGACTGGGCCAGCGTGGCTGATGGCCTAAACCTTTCTCATAAGAAACCCGTTCTTAGGTCGGTTATGGGCACTTGGTTAGCAGGCAATTTTTGGTACGAAATACTTACGTAAATAATAAAAACCGGCCAAGTGCAAGTCAGACTCACGCACCGAGGGTTCCGTACTCGGGTATTTTTTCCAACATTTTGTACGATAAATCAAAAACTATTATGCATAAAATAAAAATCTGTTTTAGAATGTATACGTAAAGTCCTTTCATATTATGATACCCCACTTGGTATAGTTATCTTATTTTGAAAATTGAAACACATTTTTTTTTAAATGATGTAGCTAATGTAGCCACAAATTCGCGGTTTTCAGATTTATTCCTGTACTTGTGCTATAAGACCTGCCTTCCTACCAAATTTCATGATTCGAGAACAACGGGAAGTACCCTATAGGTTTCTTGACAGACACGACGGACAGACAGACAGACAGACAGATAGACAACAAAGTGATCCTATAAGGATTCCGTTTTTCCTTTTCAGGTACGGAACCCTAAAAATGAGTAAAATGTGGCGAATTTTAGTTATGGTCTAAATGAGCTGTAATTAAAGTGGGCATAGTATTTTATTATGTACTATTCAATTAATTATTGGTGTGAAATCGGTCGTAACACACAGGTAGAGGCAGTGAGCAGCGCAGCCAAAGATTTGCATTAAGCCAGTAAAGCCGCCGGATAGCCGCTTAATGAGCCGACTAACGGAGATAAACTGATGCAAAATTACGGGAATTAAATGGTTCTCCATATTTTAAATATTTTATCAAGACCTAGGACGATATCGTTTTAATAACCCCCGACCCAAAAAGAGGGGTGTTATAAGTTTGACGTGTGTATCTGTGTGTCTGTGTATCTGTCTGTGGCACCGTAGCGCCTAAACTAATGAACCGATTTTAATTTTGTTTTATTTTGTTTGAAAGGTGGCTTGATCGAGAGTGTTCTTAGCTATATTCCAAGAAAATCGGTTCAGCCGTTTGAAAGTTATCAGCTCTTTTCTAGTTACTGTAACCTTCACTTGTCGGGGGTGTTATAAATTTTTAATTTACACTTGTATATTATATTACTGAAACAACCTGATGTGTATGGATTACCTACATATTATTTTAACGAAGGGACGACTTGCTGAATCCCGCGGAAACTCTTTAATTTTCAGGTATAAAAAGTACTTAGCCTATATAACTTTCCAGGTCTTTAACTAAATATCCATGTAAAAAACCAGGCCGATCCGTTGCTCCGTCGCGACATGATTGAAGGACAAACCAATAAACCAACAAACAAATACACTTTCGCATTTATAATATGGGTAGAGACATAAATACCTAAATAAATATTATGATTATGAAAAGATGAAAAAGAATTACTCAAGCGTAGTTTTTCTCCATTTACAAATCTTAGTTTTTAACTAGAAGGTGCTAAAAGTCCATTAAATAAACTGAAAAATAGTTTATCTTGCAAGACGCGACGCGGAGTAGAAGTTAGTGCAAAATTAAACCCTACACTGAAATCTAGGGCTCGTTAGTTCGCGAGATGAGGAGACTGCCAGACAGCAATATCCGGTTGCAAGACCATCTTTTTATAGCTATCTACAAAAAAGTGTTAGTGACAGACTGACAGACAAGTTGAAGTTGCATTCAACGCAATTTTAATCTGTATGTATAAAATAAAATCTATTGATCTGATCTGATCTGATCGGGCTGTCTGGCATGCAGATAGCTATAATTATAACGTAGACATCCGCTAAGAAAGGATTTTTGAAAATTCAACCCCTAAAATGGTTAAACAGGGCGTTGAAATTTGTGTAGACCAAGCGGACGAACGTGGTTTTTTAATACGGTAATACCTATTTTCCAAAACCTCATAATTATTTTAATATACTTGAGGAGGTAAAGCTACGTAAATAATATTTCAGCGTTTAATAAACGTTGAAATAACGCGACGATCGCAGTCGGGTTTTAGTTTTCAAGTTTATCCTGTTATTATTTAGCAATCATTGCCACTTAACAGAGCTCTCTCCGTCACTTACTCCATACAATCGTAGTTCCCATTTCATTTGAATATTAAGCAACCAAAGTCCATGAAATTTTGCAGACATAGTCTAGAAACTAATATCTGTGTCTGTGGTGTTTTAGATTTTTCTAAAAATATGTAGTTTTAAAATTACAGGGGCTCAAAGATTTGTATTTTTCTTCAAAAAAAGGCCCAACTTTGTGCTCGTTTTTCTAGACAACGAAGCAATTTAATGAAATTTGGAAAAACCACAGACCTAGAAAATTTTATGAATATTATGTAGTAAAAAAAATAATCGTTATATATTTTATATTGTTATAATTATGTGGGAACTACGAAAACCAGAAATTACACCCAGAAATCTTGAAAATTTCGTGCTGTCTCGATTTGTGCAAGCGGGGTGGTGAAGTGCGGGGGACGACACGTGAAACTGACAGTCTAAACACACGGGCCACATTTAGACTGCACCCAACTCCAAACTTGTCGATAGGTCTAACTAAATACACTGGTACATTTCAACTTGCGTTAGACGTATGCGTTACCTACTCAGACGTTGCCTGTAGATAAAAATATGTCATGTTTGCTGGCAATAGCGCATGCATCAAACCCTGCAAGTTGCAACTCTCTTGCAAGCTATTCCTCACGCAATACGCACAGCTTTAATATTATAATTTTTGACAATGTATACTATATGTAATGCCATATCACAGGTCACTCTCTGATTTATTGCTAACAATTTACTTCCAAATGCAAAGAAATCTAAGTGTGTTCACACTGCCCAATACCAGGACCTTAAATGACATAAATTCATTGATAAATAATCATATGTTGAAAATAAAGGAGAACCCCGTGTTTCTCGGTATAATGTTAGATGCAAAGCTTCTATGGAACACCCACATATCAACACTTGATGGTAAACTCAGCTCTGCTGCTTACACTGTTAGAAAAATTCGACAGGTACTGACGTGGAAACTGCAAAAATTGTATATTTTGCCTATTTTCACTGTATTATGTCTTACGGACTCTTGCTATGAGATAAAGCGGTAGATATTGAGAAAAAAATGTATTACAGAAAAGGACAGGACGTGCAATTTATAATTTAAAACCGCGCGCTGCCATGCAATAAAAATATAAGGAAATAAGTACCTTATCTATTATCTTATAGTAGCTTCTAAATATATTTACAACTAGTTAATGCCCGCAGCTTCGCTCGCGTGGATTTAGGTTTTTAAAAATCCCGATCCTTTCATTTCCCAGAACAAAAGTTGCCTGTCCGTAATAGCCCGTCCCCGGGATGCAACTTGTTTCTGTATCACGTAAGAATTATTAAAGGGATGATCCTTTTCAAATCCCGAGGGATCACCAGGATTTAGGAGTGCAATTTCTTACAGCATCAGGGTTGAGGTCAACGACAAAGTGTTTACTTGGTATAGATACCTTCAATATCAATTAATAATCGACACTTTTTAAATCCCATTAGCTTTAGTAGTCAGGTCCCCTGCAACATCAGGATTGAGGAGTTGGAATCCAAATTTTTTATTGAACAATGTCGCAAACTTTCTTTATCGATTAAAAAAACTACCCAAAATTACGCAGTTAGGTTACCTGCCAACAAATTTCATGGTTTTGAGTCAACGGGAAGTACCCTAGCGGTTTTCTTGACACACACGACAGACAGAGAGATAGACAACAAAGTGATCCTATAAGAGTTCCGTTTTTCATTTTGAGGTACGAAACCCTAGAAAACGTAGGAACAGCATTCCGAACCAGTGGTAAATTTTTCTGACCATCCAAAAACACTTTGAAGTTTACCTAAAAGTTTACAGGAATAAAAATTTATCATTGTATTCCATTCCATTTCATTCTATTCCATTCTGTTCAAAGATAAATAGATAATAAAAATATTTGTCACCGAAACAATAATTTACGATACATCAACCAATATCAATTTTACTGATGACAATCTGACTATTACCAAAGTGAACGACTACTATAATATCTATTATATACGACTAACATAATATCTATTATAAATTGTGTGCCGTTTGCATTCTCACTAGGTTCTCATTAAGTTTGTTTTATTTGGTTAAACTTTCTGGCATTTATATTGTTATGACGTTTAATTGGCAAACAGTCTGTTTATTGGCTGAAACTCAAAAATTCAGCCAATCACAACAAAGAAAATATTGTAATAATGATTGATGCAGCTTTCTGTAATTGAAAACAAAATATTTGACATTAACTTGAATGTGACAGTGTTTTCCGGATAGGGTTGCCAGAGACCCCGTATTTTACTGGTTACCCCGTATTTCAGGATACAGAAACCTGTAATTATGAAAATAAAATACGGGCAAATAAAACTAAATATTTTTAGGGTTCCGTAACTCAAAAGCAAAAAAGAACTCTTATAGGATCACTTCGTTGTCTGTCAGTCTTTCCGTCTGTCCGTCTGTCCATCTGTCCTTCTATCCGTCTGTCATGTGTTCATGAACAAATATTAGTATTTTCAATTTTCAAAGTAAGATAACTACATATATCAAGTGGGTTATCATATGAAAGGGCTTTACCTGTTCATTCTAAAACAGATTTTTATTTATTTTTATGCATATTTTTTTAATGCATAACAGTTTTTGATTTCTCGAGTAAAATGTCGGAAAAAATACCCGAATACGGAACCCTCGGTGCGTAGGTCTGACTCGCACTTGGCCGGTTTTTTACAAATTCAGCAGGAGCTGGCTGGCGAAATCAAACACTGACGTTATGTCCAGTAGAAAGAATATTTTCCGTTTGCGGCAATGCGTAGCCGAAACCCACTCGATATTGATCATGGTAGCCAAGGCGGCGGGGCTTGGTTTGAGGATGTAAGCCTTTTTTATACAAGTTAGCCCGTGACTTTAATCTTTTCTAGTGGTAAGTGATGATGCAGTCTAATTTCTTGGCCGTTAGGGCCATACTAACCATATAACTAGCCATGACCGAAGTCTCCCACCAGACCAGAAATTTTGAAATGGCGACTGCGCTTGGGAAGCCGTCAAAAACCTAAGCCTAAATTAATACTTACACTATTTCTTGCATTTGCTTACCAATTTTGTTTTGGAAATATATCAAACATTTCGCGCTCACTTCACTCGCGCTTTGAATTTCTATTACTTAGTGTAAACCCCGCATTTCGTTTGCATGAATTTAGATTTTTAAAAATTCCGTGGGGGATTTTCCGGGCTAAAAAGCCGCCTAAAAAAAATGTCTGGGATGCAAGTTACCTCTGAATAGTAAGTACCAAAATTTTGGTAAAGAAGATGGGCCGTGAAAGGGTAACAAATAGATAGGCAAATAGATATACTGTCGTATTCGTAATATTAGTATGGATAGGAAGCTTTAAAAATAAAATCTTGCTATGGCTACACTCGTTTCCCTTTCACTTTAATTTTTTCTGTATTGAACCAAAAACACTTACGCTCACTGCGCTCGCGCTTTTTTATTGTTGTATTTTATCTCACTGTCAAATTGAAAGGCGAAATTCCACTAACCAGGTAATTAGCCCATAAAGTTGAGCGAATGTTTTTTTCCTCATGACAGGATTCAGTTCCGGCCCTGATAAAACCTCTCCCGCAATCGATTCCTGGCTACGGCCATAGTATTGATACTGTGAAGGTGGAATTACAAATTAAATGTAATTTTAAGTTGAAATGAAAAGATTGTATGCATGAAATGTATAACATTTTGCTTTACAACACTAAGAGTTTTTAAAAGCTATTTAATTAAATAAATCTTTTATTTAAAACCACATTGCAAACACAGTTCACCAATCAAGACACGGCAACATACAGAGAAAAAATACAAAACTTACAAATAAACTGAAATATCTAAATAGGCTTTCCATGCATTTCAGAGAGAACCACCGCCTATTTCTTCAAATACTTCAAATTTTCAAATTTCTTCAAATCTAAACCCCGTATTTTTGATGGTGGTAGCCTGTAAATCAAAAAGAGCCAGGTGGCAACCCTACTTCGACCTAGACAGAATGAAAAATTGTTTTCATTACTCGGTATGCCTACTGCCATAGTGTGACAGAAAGTGTGACGGTAGTTGTGACCTCTGATTGGCCGACTCTCTTTCACTATTTGCTAAAATTGATGATTGCAACAACAATTTTTCTTTTTTGTAATCGAAAACAGAACACGGACGTCAAACAGGTTGACTAATTGCAATCATTTCTGACCGGCTAACATTGTTCCGCTAGTGGCTAAAACTCACTGTCGCAGCAAGAACATGGTAAATTCAGCCAATCACAGCAATTTGAAATTTGGTTATCACAAATGTACCGATCTAGGAACCGAGAATGCACGAACCAGGGCAGATAGAGATAAGAACAATAATATCATACGTAGGAAATCGACGGGGGATCGTTGACAACGATAGCCTTAACTTCTCAATCCGTTGGGTTATGTCGGTTATTCTGGTTCTTTTTCTCATTTCTGTAAAGCCCACAAGTTAAGGATTGCGACTGCGTTACACAATAACCCCCCATTCATGTCAGTTATGGTAGCGACCGCAAATTATATCAGCCATTTGCTTTTGTACACTTTGTTACAATAAACAACCCTGATTTATTAATTAATGTAGCTAACGCGTCGCATTTGTTTACATTGACATTAATTTACTAGAAACATTGTTTGCATAATTTACGAGAACCATCGCCATTCGCTACAGAATGTACAAACATTTCGTTCAAAACTTTAATGTTTAAATGTTCGTATTATAATGGAAATCATGTCACGAATACTTATTTATTTAGGGCGTAACACTATTCATTTTTCCTGCTCGTTACATTTTATATCATTACATTACTCGTTACATTATAAAAAACATTTTAATTAATTTCATTGAATCCACATTTTTGTAGCGCAGTCTTTTGCGATTTGTATAGAGTAGAGTAGAGTGGAGTGGAGTGGAGTGGATTGCAGAGGAGTGGTGTGGAATGGAATGGAATAGAATCATTTTTTTATTACACAAACTTATACAAAAGATACTTTTGAACCGTCAAATGCACCTACCACTGGTTAGCATTGCCTTTCATACAGAAAGGAACCAGAAAGAATCTCGGTGCTCTTTTGAAGAATTCGATTTAGAATACCTATTATGTTACGTATAAAAACACGTATTTAAAAGGAATTGCAGTCCCGCGCATGAAAGTTACTTGTTGATGAAAAAAACAGCTTGAAAGCGTAGTTAAGTTTATGAATTCTTTACATCTTTATTACCTGTTATCTCCCAAAGCCACCATGATCCAAACCGCATGGTTGCTGATCGTTCCTCCCTGTGTTGGGGACTTCGCAGAGAAACTTTTAGCTTTTACAAAATAACGAAGCTCTGGTACACGCTGGCTCCTAGTCCATAGGTATTGATTTCGATGTCTATAACTATCAGAAATGTCAACACAAGTCTTCATCTAGCTAGTATGTACTAACGAAGGCAGTATTTAACAGGCAACATTCATCAAGCACCAACTCCTGCCTTCATTTAGTACGAGCTAGGACCTAGCTTCATTATACAGATGTACCTAACCGGATATTGCTGTCTGGATAGATCACTTCATCTCGCCCGTAGCTCCGAAAAGAGCTGTATTACGTAACTTTTGATGCTGGTATTGCAATCGTGACTATCGATCTCATTGGATGTTTAATCGTTCTGGTCTTCACACTAATATTAGGCGAAAGTTAAATCTAGTACCATGGGAACTATTCCACGTATTTATGCGCCTTACTCACAACCTGCACGGGGAAGCTGGAAGAAATCTCTGTTTAGAGATAAGCATTTCCTTTGTACATAGCTTAATTTATCATAACTTTGTAACTACAATTTTGGTACATGAAAAATAAATATAAATATATAAATATAAAGTTTGCGTGTAAGTGTGTATGTTTGTTACTCTTTCACGCAAAAACTACTGGATTAATTTGGCTGAAGGCGAACGCACACTTATCCGAGCCAAATGCGTCGAAATAGTCAAACGAAGCTAATTTTAGAATTCTGTATATGAAATCTAATGAAACCTCTCACACTTCTCCGCCTCTAATCGTCCGAATCGGAAGAATATTTATTTTCATATATAGAATTCTGAAATTCGTTTCGTTCGTCGCGTTTGGCTCTGATAAGTGGACGTTCACCTCTAGAATGAAGATAGATTATATCCCGGATTAACACATAGGCTATTTTTATCCTGGCAGATTAAAGAGTTCCTACGGGATTTTTAATAAACCTATATCCACGCATATGAAGTCGCGGGCATCAGCTAGTTAATCATAAAGCTTTTATAAACAACTTTATGATTTTTACTTGTCGACCTACCTGGCGTAAAGGTAAGCACTGTGGTTTTACAAGTAGGAGGTACAAGGTTCGTTTCCTGGCATGGGCAATTTGGAAATTTATATTTTCTAAATTGTGCCTGGTCTGATCTGGTGGAAGGGTTCGGTTGTGATTAGACTACCCTACCGGCAAAGTCGTGGATTTTCCAAAAAAAAATTGGTTGTCTGTAAAGTCGGTTTACTGACGATAGTTGAACGTGACAACAAAGGCCGATTGTGCTTCTTTGTCGCTCGTTCCGCGCTCTCGCTTGCACTTCAAGCCTTACATGGAACGCCTCAGAGCGAGGTGACGCCGCATGAGACATGTTTTTACGTGCGTACAGCCGGCTCTATCGAATTATAAGACGTTTTCACGTCAACAATTTTCATATACACTTTGTCCTAACAATTAAGTGATTAATAAATAAGATAAGCGGTTAAGATTTCGGCTTTCTATTTGAGGGGCCAGGTGTTCAATTTTATCTGCTATTCTGTGGATTTCAGTCTCCATATTGAAAGATCTCAGATTTGTAGAATTCCAATTTCATATTTTCGATTTACAGATACTGGTTCGGCCTAAAGCAAGATGTCCGAGCGCTTTATAGCTGTTAAGCTTCAAGAAATACCTACCACTATGAAGCCACTATGTTGAATATTTCCTCAGATATACCGAGAGTAGAGATAGCCTAGAAATTTTATAGGTAATTTTATAGAGAACTTACGTACATTTTACTGACCAATAGGATAATGTTATATGGGCAATACATGAAACCACCAACACATGTCTACTTCAATATAATTTATTCTTTTTCCTATAATTTTAAAAGTCTATAATAATCGATAGATCCTCCGTCATCACTTTTGAGTACCTACTTACTATTCAACCACAGGATTTAGTTTAGACATTATTATTATTTCGGCAGCATTTTTAATAACTCAAAATTTAAAAAAAAACCCTCTATAAGAATACTACAAAAGAGCTGATAATTTTCAAACGGCTGAACCGATTTTCTTCGATTATAGCTAAGAACACTCTCGATCAAGCCACCTTTCAAACAAAAAAAACTAAATTAAACTCGGTTCATTCGTTTAGGAGCTACGATGCCACAGCAATGATACAACACCCCTCTTTTTGGGTGGGGGGTTAATTATATTATTAGTGAAGCAGCAATGTAGAACCAACCAATGTCAAACGAGCTAGGTGGCTATCATTCAGTGTTAGACACTGAGTTAGCGACTCACCCCGCACCTCTCCTCTCGAAATGAAAAAGTCAAAGTGAAAATGCCAATAAGCTGGCCTAGTAGGTACATATTGACGGACTTCACATAAATCTTTAAAAAAAAGCTATAAAGAACTCTCATTCATGCAGGTTTGATGTTTTCTTTGAAGCAAGTGGTATATAATTGCTTAAAACGCACATAACCTCGTAAAGTTAAAGACTTATGCGCAGGATCAAAACTCGGACCCTCCAAATAGGTCAATTTCTTAACAACTAACCTATCAAATGAAATGAAATGAAAATTTGAAACGAAATGAAAATTTATTTATCAAATTTAAGTACATGAGTTTCTCCGAGTCCTGGCATCTAGGGCAGTAATCTAGGGCAGCCCGTATTGTAGGGCCCGGTACCTTCCCATAGAAATGTTTAAAGTCAAATAAGTATGAAATTAAAAATATTCATCACTAATTTTTTTCCCAAGCTTATTTCGTACCGAACGTATCCCTGCATAGCAATGTATTCCAGAAACTTAAGTTAGACATATAACCCTTCCTTTTGGTTTTGCCGCAGTCGGGTAAAAAGAGCATAGCACACACTAAAATCTATGTTAGGACTGTAAGCGAACCCACGGCAAGTCATCTAGTCAAAGATAAACACAATCTGTTATCCAAAGGCGGGTTATCTCGGCACTTCAGTCGCGGACCGCAATATATTCGCTAATGTATGCGTGACACGGCGATCTAACGCGTGACCGATTTAGTTCACGCGGATAATTCCAATTTCTACCCGGACATCCTCTTGTACTTACTCCACGTATTCATTGTCATCGTTTCAACCTATCACCGGTCCACTACTGATCACGGATCATCTCTTAGAATGAGAAGAGATAGCCATAGTCTACTTCGCTGGCCTGTTGCTGATAGACAGGCTTCATATAGCTTTGAGAAAATTATAGTGCACTCTCAGGCGTGCTGGTTTCCTCGCGATGATTTCCTTCGCCCCGGACCTTTAGAAAGGATACCCAAGTCTAGGCTTGTCACCACTTTTCTTGCAAACTTATTGCTGTATAGCAATCTATTTCAGAAAACTTAGTGGAAAAGAGCGCACGATTCAAGTTATGTGACTGTGAGTGCGAGAATCTGATGTGAATCCCTCAAAGATAAACACAATCTGTTATCCAAGGGCGGGTTATCTCGGCACTTCAGTCGCGGACCGCAATATATTCGCTAATGTATGCGTGACACGGCGATCTAACGCGTGACCGATTTAGTTCACGCGGATAATTCCAATTTCTACCCGGACATCCGGCCGTGGACGTGATCTCACTGCTTAATTGAAATCCTGAATATCTCATACTTACTCTACTTTTCTACTCTTTATTTATTACTAGCTGATGCCCGCGACTTCGTTCGCGTGGATGTAGGTTTTTTAAAATTCCCGTGGGAACTCTTTGATTTTCCGGGATAAAAAGTAGCCTATGTGCTAATCCAGGGTATAATCTATCTCCATTCTAAATTTCAGCCCAATCCGTCCAGTAGTTTTTGCGTGAAGGAGTAACAAACATACACACACACACACACACACACACATACATACAAACTTTTTCCTTTATAATATTACTAGCTGATACCCGCGACTTCGTTCGCGTGGATGTAGGTTTTTAAAATTCCCGTGGGAACTCTTTGATTTTCCGGGATAAAAAGTAGCCTATGTGCTAATCCAGGGTATAATCTATCTCCATTCTAAATTTCAGTCCAATCCGTCCAGTAGTTTTTGCGTGAAGGAGTAACAAACATACACACACACACACACACACACACACATACAAACTTTCTCCTTTATGATATTAGCGTGAAGTGTGATAGTGTGATTTATTTAATTAATTATTTAATTAGAACGGACCTCTTAATTATATTGCATGAGACTTTCCATCTAGATGCTTCGTTCCATCTTTCTTTGGCAGAAAACAAGTTTTTCTTTATTTTAACCCCCGACCCAAAAAGAGGGGTGTTCTTTTTGGGTCGTGTATCTGTCTGTGGCATCGTAGCTCCTAAGCTAATGAACCGATTTTAATTTAGTTTGTTTTTGTTTGAAAGGTGGTTAGATCGAGAGTGTACTTAGCTATAATCCAAGAAAATCGGTTCAGCCGTTTGAAAGTTATCAGCTCTTTTCTAGTTATTACTGTAACCTTCACTTGTCGAGGGTGTTATAAATTTTTAATTTACACTTGTCAATACAAGAGGAAAAAATTCCGAGTTCATAAATTTAAATATGTTAAAATACACCGAGCGACAGAAAAACAATTTTTATACTATATCTATCGCTATTTATCGGCAGTTCGCCGGTAGTAGTCGAATTTTACTGCTGTTTTACTTCATCTTGTATAGATGTACCTATGCGTAAAGCGATCATACCGATACCCTTCACGCGGATAATTCAAATTTCTATCCGGACATCCGGCCGCGCACGTGACTTCACTGCATAATTGAAATCCGTAGCCTGAATATTTCCAACTTACTCCCTTTACTTACTATATACCTATTGTGGATATGATGCTGAGCAGTAAATGTACCTACTTTCGTGATACAGGGTGAATTTATAGGGGTACCTCAAAAGGAAACGGATTATCGGATCACTTTGTTGTCTGTCTGTCTGTCAAGAAAACCTATCTAGGGTACTTCCCGTTGACCTAAAATCATGAAATTTGGTAGGTAGATAGGTCTTAGCACACTGCACAAGTAAAGAAAAACATCCAAAAACCGTGAATCAGTGGTTACATCACAGAAAAAAAATTATGTGTTCATGAACAAATAATTTGTATTTTCAGTTTTCAAAGTAAAGTCACTTTACCAAGTGGGGTATGATAATATTATGAAAGGGGTTTTTAAAAAAAAAAGAATGTTAGCCATGCCAATCATGACTAATACTCCCCTTTCCCCTCCAATTAAGCGTAAAGCTTGTGTCAGGAGTGGGTACGACAATAGTGCAACGGGTGGGGTTTGAACCGCCGACCTTTCGGAATTCAGTTCGCTCCTCAACCCGTTGAGCTATGAAGGCTATATATTATATTGAAGGCCTGTATATTCTTAAACAGATTTTTATTTATCGTTTGTGCATAATGGTTTTCCATTTATCGTGCAAAATGTCGAAAAATAACCGAGTACGGAACCCTCGGTGCGCGAGTCTAACTCGCACTTGGCCGGATTTATTCATGTTGATAACGTAACGCGAGTGTTGCAAAGTGAATAAAGGCACTGTTAGTATCTAACACACCCTGTATAGTGTATACTGTTCGATATGTGGAAGAAATTAGAATATTGGTTTGCTCACATTGGGTTTAGTGGGATGAAAGCAAATGTTTTCATTTCCCAATCGAAGCTTTTATTAATGAAGTTGTGGATTTGTTTGTTTTGATCCGCTGTTTATTTTTATTTCACAACGGATTGGAAGGGATATTATATTTGGTCCTTTTCTGAAAGTGCCGGCCAACAAAAAAAATGCCCATTTAACTAATTGTATGAGTAATTCGGATTAGAAAATAAGCTAGAAATAAATTACTTTTTGCTAAAGGCCTCAGCCTCACTACTACTAGGTTCATACTAGGTAGGTAAATACTGTGTACATTTTATACGAATTGATAGCTTACTAGAGGATGCCCGCGGCTTCGCCCGCGTGGATTTCGTTTTTTTTTTTTAAATCCCGTAGGAACTCTTTGATTTCCGGGATAAAAAGTAGCCTATGTCCTTTCCCGGGATATATCCCAAGTCTGTACCAAATTTCATTAAAATCGGTTCAGCGGTTGGGCCGTGGAAACATAGCAGACAGACAGACAGATAGACAGACACACACTTTCGCATTTATAATATTAGTATGGTAGTATGGATAAGACTTTTGCTTGCAGGTGAAGGAAAACATCGTGAGGAAACCATGTATCTGAGAGTTCTTCATAATGTTCTTAAAGGTGTGCAAAGTCTGCTTGCACTGGGCAAGCCTGGCAGACTGTCCTGAACCCTTCTCAGTCTGAGAGGAGAGCCTTGCTTAGTAGTGGGCCGGCCATGGGTCGATCATGATAATGACTGTGTAATCTACACTAATATTATAAAGAGGTAAAGTTTGTAAGTTTGTTTGTAGGAAGAAAGCTCTGGGACTACTGAACCGATTTTTCAAATTCTTTCACCAGTGGAAAGCTACGTTATTCCTTAGTGACAGGATATAATTTATTTCCAAAAATATAATATTAGAGATCCCAATGATAATTACAATAAGCTTGGGTTGCTAATAATTCAGGATACCTAGACCTATACTAAAGTGACCGTATATAAAAGTCGTACTATCATCAGTTTTACTGGTTTTATTTTAAAGATAATTTTCAAAGAGTGACAATGTGGGTTCCTCTTGCTGCTTTTACGTGATTTCCAAGAAAAAACACCTCAGAAAGCAGAAATGGATTAAATCTGAAGAAAATCACCGTACGTATAATATAAAATGATAGTGGAATATCCCCAGAGCCTCATATAATCTCGCCATAATTTCTCGCGGACCATTATAAATCAACCCGGGTGGGAGTACGTTTCTTAATATACCCGGTCGGAACCCGGATTTCATGGATGAAACTGCTCTGTCTGGAATATAAATAACATGTGATTTGGTAGTATCTATTATATTTGTTTTTCATGTCCATTTCATTAGATTTTGAAGATTTTATAATATAGTTTTTTGACACGCGGATCACATAGAAAACTCATTTAATTTTTCAAAATCGTTTCCTTCATTTAGGAGTTATATGGCAACCACCACCACCACCAAACATATTATTGTTTATCATAACTCTTACGTAGTACTCGTACGTATATAAGGAATGACCGTATCACACAAAATGCTAGTGGAATAACCCCTGAGACTCGTAAAATCTCACCATAATTTCTCGCGGGCCATTATAAATCATCCCAACCGAGAGTACGTTTCTAATACACCAGCCGAAATCAAGATTTCAAGAATGAAACTGCTTTATCCGGAGTACAAATAAGACGTGATTTGGTGATTGTTGGCATACCTATATTTGTTTGTCGTTTCCGTGTTATTACATTTTTTAATGAATGATTTTTTTATCAATTTAGGAGTTATATGAGAACAAATGTACTTCCTACGAACAAACATACTATTTTACTTACCTATATTATAATATACTTACTCTTATGTGGCAGGGTGCATAAGAAATCTCCATCCTAATATACAAAAGCATGAAAAATGTTTCTAGCTATTTCCGTCATAAACCATCCAACCAATGTTTGGGGCACATTGGTTGGATGGTTTCATTAGAAAGGCAATAATGTGAAGAAGGCTTTTTTTCCCAAAAAACAATCTTCTTTTTGGCATAGTAGCACACGCTGGGTATCAGCCTGTATCACATAAAATGCTAGTATAATAACCCCAGAGACTCGTAAAATCTCACCATAATTTCTCGCGGGCCATTATAAATCATCCCAACCGAGAGTACGTTTCTAATACACCAGCCGAAATCAAGATTTCACGAATGAAACTGCTTTATCCGGAGTACAAATAAGACCTGATTTGGTGATTGTTGGCATACCTATATTTGTTTGTCGTTTCCGTGTTATTACATTTTTTAATGAATGATTTTTTTATCAATTTAGGAGTTATATGAGAACAAATGTACTTCCTACGAACAAACATACTATTTTACTTACCTATATTATAATATACTTACTCTTATGTGGCAGGGTGCATACGAAATCTCCATCCTAATATACAAAAGCATGAAAAATGTTTCTAGCTATTTCCGTCATAAACCATCCAACCAATGTTTGGGGCACATTGGTTGGATGGTTTCATTAGAAAGGCAATAATGTGAAGAAGGCTTTTTTTCCCAAAAAACAATCTTCTTTTTGGCATAGTAGCACACGCTGGGTATCAGCCTGTATCACATAAAATGCTAGTATAATAACCCCAGAGATTCGTATAATCTTGCTATATTTCTCGCTGACCATTATAAATCAACCCGGGTGGGATACGTTTCTTAATATACCCGGCCGGAACCCGGATTTCACGGATGAAACTGCTCTATCAGGAATAATAACTAGACTTGATTTGATGGAGATATTAAAAATTCAATTACGGTTCCCATTACTTTCATAATATCTTCTACTGTACAATATATTAAAAAAGGATAAACTGATTTACTGATATACCCATATAATAATAATATTGTTTGTTTGATAGCAACTGAATAAAGTTATTCAAATCTGATTTTCAGTGACTTTTGTTCTATTATGAAATAAAATTATAGAAACAAGCTTTCATTTGAGATCTACAAATAACAATATTTCAGATAAGTAAATTTCGATTTTGTTGGATTTCATTTTGATCTTTTCAATCAATCTTTTAAAATATAAAATTCTAGCTGATGCTCGCGACTTCGTTCCCGTGGATATAGGCTTTAAAAAATCCCGTGGAAACTCATTCATTTTCCTATCTATCTCCATCTATCAATCATTCAATCTATCTCCATTCCAAATTTCAGCCAAATCCGTCCAGTAGTTTTTGCGTGAAAGAGTAACAAACATACTCACTCATACATACACACAAACTTTCGCCTTTATAATATTAGTATGATAATTTATTTAGGTACTAATTAAAATTATTATGGTAAGCAAATCTATTATTCCCCTGTCCTCATTATCACTCCCTTGAGATGTTGTGGAAATCTCAAAATGTAAGAAAATGTATGACTTAATTACCTGAAGCCTTTTATTAATATAATAACTATACTAGAGGATGGCGCCGCGGCTTCGCCCGCGTGGATTTCGGTTTTTTTTTTAATCCCGTAGGAACTCTTTGATTTTCCGGGATAAAAAGTAGCCTATGTCCTTCCCCGGGATGTATCCCAAGTTTGTACCTTTCATTAAAATCGGTTCAGCGGTTGGGCAGTGAAAACGTAGTAGACAGGCAGACGGACAGACACACTTTCGCATTTATAATATTAGTATGGATGGATTGAACGCTCTTTATTATACTCTCTATTATTCTAATGGTATAGATTGTTAAGGCTTTACTCACTCATGATAGTTACTCTTAAAGGTGTTAAAACCTCAATGCAAAAAATGTGAGTTAATTAATTGAAGCCTTGTACATAATAATAAGTGCCTTCATTATATTAATTAACTCAAAATTAAACGGTAAAGTGCGAGTAAAAAAACTAGCGCTCTGGAGGGTTCAATTACCATTACAAGTTTTACTTATTATTTATTTGTGTACGTAAAGACGGACGGATGGACCCTTCAGGTCCAAAATGTTGAATTCGCAAATGTTGAATTCTCATAATATTGAATTTGCAAAATTTTGAGTCCTAAAATGTTGAATTCGCAAAATGTTGAATTTTGGGATTGACAGCGGAGGCTTAGTGATAGGGTTCCGTTGGCACCCTTCGGGTACGGGCCACTAAAGATGTTTTTAAGGGTTTCGTTATTATATTATTAAGATGTACGGAACCCTGAAAACCACACAATTCCTCCAAAGCACAATATAATTTAACCAATTTTTTGCTTGATCAGTTTTAATCAGTACCCAATTACACCCTGAGCGATATAAACGCGAAACAAGGGGCGAAATACACCTAATAAAATTAATTGCCAATTAATGCGTATTTTATGAGAAAATCCACTATAAAATAGGTACCTATTTTATTTTTGGGGGATAAAAATGTAAGGGATAAAATTAGTATACGGCCTTATAATCCTTATTATTATAAAGGAGAGTTAAATTTGAATCACAGCGGTTTAAGAGGGTTGTAAAAATTACTACCTTTAAGGCTTGCTCACACTTACCTACCGAACCAGTGGTAAATTATTTGACGATTCAAAAGCACTTGTAAAAGTTTATTTTAATAAAAATCTATTCTATTCTATTCTATTCTACCTACAGTGTGTAACTTTTGAAGTTAACGTTAACATAAAAAGCGACAGTGGAGCTTCTGGAGATAGGCTAATGTTCTGAGCTCTAAGTGCAACTTTTTCAAGATAACGTTAGTTTAAAAGTTACACTGAAACCTCTGGTGATAGGTTGATGCCCTTAATCCTGATAGTAACTTTTCAAGTTAACGTTAACTTTAAAAAATACAATAAAGCCTCTGGAGATATGCTAATATCTGAGGCAACATATCTATGCTTAATAAGTTAGATAACAGTTATCGTGAACTGGAGATATGCTAATTTCTTAGACAATATATGTACGCAAGAAACAGTTAAAAATTATTTTGCTATAATCCGCCAACAGGATAAATCTGTATGGTCAAACATGCAGTTACAAGCTAAGCACCGCTTACCTCCCCAACCAAGCAATAAAGCCAAGTTCCCAAGCAAGCACTGCCACCACCATTCACATGCAACACCACACAAGACTTTTCCACTACTCTCGACGCACGTTTCGCCCCGACACCGGAGCATCCTCAGGAGATTTTGACTTTACAATGCTGTATTGTCAAGTCTTGTCTTGTCATGACTTGACAATACAGCATTGTAAAGTCAAAATCTCCTGAGGATGCTCCGGTGTCGGGGCGAAACGTGCGTCGAGAGTAGTGGAAAAGTCTTGTGTGGTGTTGCATGTGAATGGTGGTGGCAGTGCTTGCTTGGGAACTTGGCTTTATTGCTTGGTTGGGGAGGTAAGCGGTGCTTAGCTTGTAACTGCATGTTTGACCATACAGATTTATCCTGTTGGCGGATTATAGCAAAATAATTTTTAACTGTTTCTTGCTAAACATGAACTTCCGCAAAGTAACGCCTGATTCTATCCAATAATATATGTACGCTTAATAAGTTAGATAACAGTTAACGTTAACTTGAAAAGTTGCACTAGGTGTTTGTTTTACACTATATTAATTAATTGGTACATGAATGCAATCTGTCATAGTTTAATTTCATTTGAATAATTAATTATTTATTTTGTTTCGTATAATAATTATTATGACTATATATCGATATTTGACAAAAGCTTTCAGCTGATGTTAACGCAATTATGATAACTAATCAAATCGTACCGACGAATGTTTTCATTGTTTAATTATTATTTATTTATTGAAATCACAATGCGTGAAACCCTGTTTATTGATGCGTTGATTTTATGATGGTCACTTGATTTTGGTGGTAAATATTAATATTTTAACATGTACAGTTAGACAACGTGGTTATAAAAAATAAGTAAGATATGAAAGTTTTAACTAACTTAAAGTTGTTTTGAATCACTAGTTGTTTGGAATAGAAGGCTGAAGTCTTAAATACTGTAATACGCGACAGGTTGAGATGGCAATCGGGTTATGAGGCCGGGGGAGGGGGGGAGGGGGGAGGGGCTACACACCCGCACGTCACCCGCAGCGGGTTAGCGCGGGGGCTGTGCCGGTTTTCGGGGCTTCTCCACCCCGCTTGCCATCTCATTCTGTCGCTAATCTCAATCTATCAGTGTTATCATCATTATGATCAACCCATACCTGGCTCACAACAGAACATGGTTTTCCTGTCAGAATGAGTAGGGTTTTGCCAAAATTCCGTACTTCTACGCTTGGCGCGGGCCTATAATAAAATTTACTCGGATTTTGACCTTCCCACCTATCCAAAATACAATTGAAAAAAGAAATAATTAAACTGCATCAGAAAAATAATACTATATAACTAATAATATTTATGTGTGTACAAAAATGGTTTCCTTTGCCAAAAATAGGCGTAATTCCAAACGTCGACAAGCGACTATTTGTCACTTTACCGTTTTTGACTAAATCTTGAACCTCAAGCAAAACTCATTCACCTGGCCTCTCTCGGGGTGAGGTGCAGTAAGTCGGAATGGGTGACACGCACAAATAACGCTGTCTCCGTCATCTGCGGAAACAGCACTATTTTAGGTTTCATCCACCAACGAGTTATCGTTTCAATGAAGCGGGCTCTTAAGCGGAAATATTGCAATAACCGTTTTGTACTGTATTCCAAACAGTCGGAGCTACGGGGAGCCGTTTTTCACAAGCATTCATTATTTACTCAGCGCTGGATCCGCTTAACAGGGCTGTCTCCGTCACTTACTCCATACAATCGTAGTTCCAATTTCATTTGAATACTTAGCAACCAAAGTCCATGAAATTTTGCAGATATATTCTAGAAACTAATATCTATGCCTGTGGTTTTCCAGATTTCCGTTAAAATATTTGGTTTCAAAGTTACGCGGTCTTAAAAATGTACATACAAATCTTTGAGCCCCTGTAATTTTAAAACTACATATTTTTAGAAAAATCTAAAACACCACAGGCACAGATATTAATTTCTAGAATAAGTCTGCAAAATTTCATGGACTTTGGTTGCTTAATATTCAAATGAAATTGGAACTACGATTGTATGGAGTAAGTGACGGAGAGAGCCCTGTTAAAGCGCTCCACTTTTCCTCATCTGCTTGTTATTCTATGGGACGAGCTTAAAGCTTGATTAAATCACTGTAGGGTGCTCGACTGGAGGCCACGGAAGCAGCGGCAATTCTAAAGCAACGCGCGCCAATTGCAACGCAGTTTCAGCATTGAATTTTAAAATGACAGAAACACAATACAAGATGAGCTGAATTAATGCTGCTGTTGCTAATGAAAATATCTGCATTTCTACAGCATTGTTAGAACCCTTACATCATCCAGTGTGACACGGGCTATAATTTTTTTTGGATAAAATTATTGTGGTGGTGGTGTTTTTGCATTTTCAAATATATTTTTTTCCATTTGATAAAAAAATATGCCACTTGGGAATAATATAGCTTTCTACTGGTGAAAGAATTTTCAAAATCAATTCAGTAGTTCCAAAAATTGCCCTCTACAAATAAACTCACAAACTTTACCTCTTTATAATATTTGTTTAGATTCACACAGCCCTGTTACAGTTGCTCGTTCCATGGCTCCAACTTAGTTTAAATAACCTTTGAACGTATTTTTTAGGATCCTAATTTCCCTTAAGGATTTATTCTTCAACGGGCGTCTTTCCTTTGTCCCCTGCTTATTAATATGTCACTCAAAAAACAAATTAGACAAGGAAACGTTTTATGTAGGTATTTATTAGAAAATTTCCTCAATATTCTTCAGCTGTCTCACTGAGTGTGAAAACGCGCCACCATGCAAAAATGTATGGATTTTCAGTGATTTTTCAGATTAGTGCCTGCTACGGCCGTGGCTAGTTACCACCCTGCCGGCATAGCTGTGCCGCCAAGCGATTTAACGTTCCGGCACGATGCTGTGTAGAAACCGATATGGGGTATGGTTGTAATAAAAACTGCCATACCCCTAGGCTAGGCTAGCCCGCTTCCATATTATCACTTACCACCAGGTGGGATTTCAGTCAAAGGCTAACATATATCTGGATAAAAAAAAATGAATCTATATATATAAAGGAGTGCTATTAAAACTTGGATCTGGAAAAGAAATATCGAATCAATGATGATAATAATTTATGCGTCCTAAAGCGACCCAAAGTTTCCTTTTTACCTAAATATTCCTTTGATTCATCATAAACAAGCTTAGTTACCAAGTTTTGTCTGCTTAATGATTGAAATTCGGGCGCAGCTGCCCCTATCGAAAGAATAAATTACTGAAGTTTCGACCATTGCTACCAAAATATTCTACGCAAATACCGAACTTCTAGTTGTTTATTGAATTATAAAAGACCGCCTGTGACGTCGTAACTTCACCAGTTTTTAGGGTTCCGTACCCGATGGGTGCAAACGGGACTCTATTACTAAGCTTTTGCTGTCCGTCCGTCCGTTCGTCCGTCCATCAATTTGTCTGTCAGCGGGCGGTACCTATCTCGTGAACTACTTGTATAATAGGCAGGTAGTAGAAATTTTTATTGTCAATATAATGAAATAAGTATATTATTAATATTAAACAGCGGCACCGATCCCAAAAATAAACCAAGAGACATAATAATTATTATGATAATCTTTTACATACATTTCCACGATTTCTTCAATAACAGAAAATCCTTTTAATTAAATTTTAAGCCTTCAGTAATTACCTTCGGCATTAAATACAGCGAGGGACATATCGAGATAAGGGATTTTAACCCTTATTCCTAGTGGGATAAGGATTACCAGAGTTAACGTGTTTGTGGGAGCTTACGAACAAATTAGTACAAAGGCTGTTTGGGATGCTGTGGTGTGTGCGCGAAATATATTTGTTACTTATTGGATATTGAATTTATTATGCTTCGGATACAGTGTTAAGTTTTACTACAAAGCTTTTAAATAAAACTAGCTTTTTCTAGCGACTTCTTTACTATGTCTATACTATACTATATTTAGGTGTTTGAAAATCTCAAGGGAAATCTTCGATTTTCCGGGATAAAAATTAGCCTATATCCGTATACTTCACCAACTGTACCAAATAGATCCTGCCCCCGACTTCATTCACGTGATAGGTTTTTATAAATCCCGTAGAAGCTTTTTGGTTTTCCAGGACTATAGTAGCCTTGCCTATCCCGGGGACGCAAATTACCTCTGTACAAATGTCAAAATCGTTTAAACGCGTGGACCGTGAAAAACAAGCAGAGTAGGTTTCTCAAAATCCCGTTGGAACTCTTTCATTTTCTGGGATGAAAAGTAGCTTGACACTCTCCAGTGTTTAATTAGGTATATCCATCCAAAAAATCACGTCGATTGCTCTGTTGCGGCTTGATTGAAGAACAAATAAACACACTTTTAATATTGGTAGTGACTAGCAATCTCTATACATACCAAATTGCGTAAATAGTTAAACGGGTGGGCCGTGAAAAGGTAGGTAACAGTATGGAACTCGTAGATAACACACTTTCGCATATAGTATGGCTAATACAGATTAACATTAGCCTATCTTCATACAGGAAATACCAGTGAAATACTTATTATGACAAAAGAGATTGATGCGGTTCTAACAGCTGTGGGAGTTGGGATCGTGTTTTCCAGGGATTAAAATCAATTAATTGCCTTAAATATGCTAAAGGTCTTCAATTTGGGGTGAAAATTAACATTTCAGCAGAACTTGTGGTTTTCTTTTATTTTAATTTATATTTAAGCTTGTATGTTGTGGGGATTAAAATTAATGTAAGGAATATGATATGAGTTTGTTTGGATGCGGTTTGGATGTTCAATCTTGTTTACTTATTTATATGATTTTCGTTATATTTCAGGCTGGCTAGGCTATAATCTATACTAATATTATAAATGCGAAAATGGGTCTATCTGTCGATCTGACTATCTTTTCAAGGCTCAACTATTGAAGTGTTTTTGATGTTTTGCACAAACCTAGCTCGCATATTAAAAGTTATTTTTAGCCCGAAAATTGAAATAGTTCCCACGGGATTTTTGAAAAACTGGAATCCTATCTACGCGTATGTCTAGGGCGGAAGTTTTTTTATTTGATTGGAGAATTGAAATTTAGTAGATAGTAAATATTTCAAACCTCTTTGATTTAACGCAGACAGGAAAACGGAACTTGGACCTGGACTTTGAAGAGTTGCTTTGGTAAGCAGCTAAAAACATGAACTTGTAGTTACCAGCAATTAAATAGTCATCTGGAGTGGAGACTGCGTATCAGTAAGCGAAATGTGGGACTACCTCCGACCCGGCTGGACTGAAGATAGCGGGAAGTTGGTGGATGAGGAAGGCGGAGGATCGTGTGTGGTGGCGCGATCTTGGGAAGGCCTATGTCCAGCAGTGGAGGCAACAAGGCTGATTAATTAATTGAAGTAGTCATCTCTGACCTACGATGCGAGTGCGAGCTCGCGCAGGTTTTGTTCCACGCGCTCGTGTACTGTGTACGGATGTAGCACTCACACTAATGCAGATGGCGAACACTCCACTGACGCCTAAATGCTATAGCAACGCGTCTTGCGGTTAAGTTCAAGAAATACTAATTTAATTGGCGGGGACTATAGAATAAATGTGGTGACACATTGATCGAAGAAACAAATGTGGTGAATGCCATTAGACGCTGTGAAAGCGGATATCCGCACAGCTATAAAGCCTATAAAGATACCCGGCAGTTGGTCAAATCAGGAGGCTTATCGGCGGTCGAGTGTTATGTGGCATCTGGTAACACTGCGGGACTTTTTTACTGCATTTTTCGAGCGAATTTCACTCACACACCCCTTCGCTCATGTTTTTACTGCAAAATTGCAGCAAAGAGTTATATGACATGTGGGTGCAAAACCCAGTAGTTCCATTTTGTAAAGCTGTAGGTACCCTATTATTTGTACCACTTATTTTAGAGGAGAAATAATAAACTAAGGCTTTATTTTATTCATCATTTTTTTTTGTTCGTTATATATCCACAACATTGCGTTTATCGTCATATTATATAACCTATAGCTAGTCTACATTGTACAACATGCGAAACGCATAGCCAACGACACCTTAGTAGTTTGTCGGCTATGAGAATATAACTAAAGACCATACGTTGTCTGCTAAGCATAAAACTCTCCCGTACTCGGGTTCGAAACTACCTACCTATCTAAATCTTTTTAACTTTGGGCAAGAATATCAAAAGTTAGCATTTACTATTCTTACCCACGAGTATATTACCAGAAATGGGAATTGGGAAACTCGTGTAGTCCCGTTTGCCCCGCTGACTATGTTCCTGGTAACGGGGACAACGGGATTCGAATAAAAAAAAATTGCATAAAAAAATTTAAAAAAACTGTTTTAGAATGTACTTACAGCCCTTTAATATGATATCCCACTTGGTATAGTAGGTAATTATCTTACTTTGAAAATTGAAAATACTAATTAGTATTATTTGTTCATGAACAAATTTTAACTTTTTTTATGTGATGTAACCACAAATTCACCGTTTTTGGATTTATGCCTTTACTAGCTGATGCCCGCGACTTCGTTCGCGTGGATGTAGGTTTTTTAAAATTCCCGTGGGAACTCTTTGATTTTCCGGGATAAAAAGTAGCCTATGTGCTAATCCAGGGTATAATCTATCTCCATTCTAAATTTCAGCCCAATCCGTCCAGTAGTTTTTACGTGAAGGAGTAACAAACATACACACACACATACAAACTTTCGCCTTTATAATATTAGTGTGATAGTGTGATACTTATGCTATATGACGTACGAACGAAGATTGTTTTTTATGCAAAATACCTACTTGAAACAAAACCTACCCCGACACATTGAGATAACACGAAGAGAACTTGAGAGCGGAGAGGAGCCGGGTATCTTTATAGCGGTCCGGATATCCGGTCACCCGGGTGTAATGGTCGCGCCTCGACACTTCAATCACAGTGTCACCGCTTTTTTGGTTAAATCGCTTTGTACGGGTTGGATTAGAATTTAGGTATTTTCAAATCACGTTTCCAAAAATTCACAGATTTCACGCTTTTCCAAGAGAATATTTTTGAAAAACCCTAATTCAAAACTTTTTAATTTCACGTAAGATAGCTAGTCTCTCTTATGCTACGCGCATCGAGGACTCTACCTTCTCTACCTTCAGTTCGGAAACTTCAGTTCCACTGAGAAGATCCGACAAGAAACTCGGTAATTGCCTATTATTTTGGAATCTTAATCTTTTCTGCAAATAAAAATCTTGTATCTTGTATAATCAAAAGTTTTTTTTTTTTTTCATTTTAATATACCTACTTCGTCTTTTCTTGTTTGGTGCCTTTTTATAGTGCTAGGCTAGCACAGTGCACTTTGCCAGTGCAAGTATTTCAGTATTAAGCAATGACATTTAGAAAGTCATTGGTATTAAGCAATCAAACGCAAGAAGAATTTGAAGACACTTCTAGAAACAAATAGATATCTAGGTCTGTGGTTTGCCAGATTTTCTTAAAAATGTCAAGTGTCAAAGTTCATAAGCTCAAAAATTTGTATGTAGATATTGTAACTTACCTACTACATGTGTCTACTACTTACCTTTCTATCCTTGGTAAGAAGGTTATATCTTGTAAAGGGAATATTCAGTCTGTTGCGTCAAAGAGATTTTCCTTTCTTTAAGTAATTGCCATTTACTCATTTATAAATAAGAGATGAGCAAGGCTTTTTCGCCTTATCTTGATTAAGGCAAAGTCCTTTTCGGGAATAATTAACAGCGTATTACTCCACTCGGTCGCAAAATACGAGAAAGCCGTGCCAAGTAAGTCCTTTGTTAATACCGACATGTCTTTTGAGATTCTGAATGAGGGGGTAATTGCGGATGCAATTGCAATCATCTTAATTGGGCAATAAGCGGAGATAGCCAAACGTTAAAACGACGACGTTCGGACGGATCGGAGGTTTGATTCCGGGCCCGCCTTCGACTTTTCGGAGTATGTGCCAGGTGAAGGAAAACATATTTTTTGCTATGATAGCTCAAAGAAGAACCTTTAAGTGGATAGATAGATGAACCTTTAGGTAGATTCAAATGCACTTAGCAGTCTTGGTAAAAAATAAGTAAAATCTGGGCCAAGTCAGCATATAATATTATGTATCGATTTTTGAAAAGATTCGAATAAGTATGCGAAATTGACACCTCATGGAAGCGTTACGTGTACATAGAAGATAGATTCAACTGCGCCTAGCGACGGTCGTGAAAATACGCGAAATCCAGGCCAAGTTCATCCCTTGTTACTCTTGGCACGCCTTTTAAAGGTTCTGGCTATAAAGCGGCGACACTCAGCTCAGCAAACGTGTCCGCCTATGAAAACGTAAATAAAACACCAAACGGCATGCGTTCCACGAATTTCAGGTTTTGTTTCACATAACAGAAATATGTCTGCTAACATTAAAGATGTATATTGGGATATATCTTGATAAACGCAAAGATTCAAATAGAGAAAAACTGGTCAAGTGCGAGTGGGAGCGCATACGAAGGGTTCCGTACCATCGCACACTTTATGTGCAACACAGCAAATTAATGACAACAACGCCATCTATATGTGATTTAGTAAATTAATTTTTTCGTGAACACATGTTTTTGTGATGTTTTCGGATTTATTCCTTTACTTGTGCTATAAGACCCACCTACCTACCAAATTTCGTGATTCTAGGTCAACGGTAAGTACCCTATAAGTTTTCTTGACAGACAGGAACGGACGGACGGACGGACAGACAGACAACAAAGTGATCCTATAAGGGTTCCGTTTTTCCTTTTAAGATACGGAACCCTAAAAAATGCTCCCTATTTTTGTAAGAAATAAATAACCAAACAGAAAGTGTGTTTTATTTCCTAAAATTGTCACAAAAATTCTAGACTTTGAAATCAATGGCACCGGGAAACAATTTATTCCTTTGAAGACATTTATTTCTCAGTAAAGAACTCTAATTCAGTATACTTATAATCAAAAACTACAGCTGTTTATTCGTATACCTAAACCATTTTGTTATTTTACAAATAGGTTGAGACCCCATCAAACTTTGGGGTAAAAACAAATTGGGTCTTCTTTAATGGTAAAGTTCTCTATTTTCCAACTTGTTCTGGAAGGTCTCATCTGGACAAAAATGTAACAAAGTTTATGACCATAACTTATTTATGCTTACAATATTTTTACGCATACTACGTAGTAAAGTAGTCGCAAAATAAACGAAACGCGGGCCAAGTTTAGTCCTTGCGTTGAGGAATCTTGGCACGCCTTTTTACGGTCTCGGGTCTCGCAATAAAAGTGGGGACAGTCAGCCCAAACTTTGAGAGTGCTTACAAAGCCTACCTACACTGACATCTATTTACTACTAAAAATCGTGTTTTGTGAAGATGTCAAAGTCAATCTATAGGTATATGTAAAGGAAAACCTGATTGACTGAGTGACTGATGTCTAATATATTATTAATCCCCGACCCAAAAAGAGAGGTGTTATAAGTTTGACGTGTGTATCTGAGTATCTGTCTGTGGCATCGTAGCTCCTAAACTAATGAACCGATTTTAATTTAGTTTTTTTTTGTTTGAAAGGTGGCTTGATCGAGAGTGTTCTAAGCTATAATTCAAGAAAATCGGTTCAGCCGTTTGAAAGTTATCAGCTCTTTTCTAGTTACTGTAATCTTCACTTGTCAGGGGTTTTATACATTTTTAATTTACACTTGTCAACGTACAGCTCAAAGAACTAGACAGATCTAGCTGAGGCATGCAGATAACTAATATATAATATATAATAGTATAACGTAATCATCTGCATCTGGGCAAAACAGGGGTTTGAAATTTGAATAGTCCACACATCTCTTTTATTATCTCTTCTCGTAGTAACTCAATAATTACAAGACTAGATCTTTATCATAGCCACTAGATATTTATATAACAAAGACTTTGTGACAGTTTTTGTATTCTCTATTGAATCTGTATAAATGACAAAATTTGTCTTGTTGAATTGAGTTTATCGAGCGGTTAGTAAATAAGGCGGGATATTATGTATTTTCTTTATTCTGTCGACAAAGTTAGCACATCACTTCATATTACAAATTCTAAATTCTGTATAAAACCTTTCATATCCTGACTGCGAGTACCTAAGTAGTTTATTTTTTCATCGCTCCGTTTCCCAACTTTGGTTCCCGAACTTTTTTATTGTCTTGTACAGTACAATGGTTTTAACTGGCATAACAATTTTGATTTCACTGGTTTAAAAGAGCAATTTTTTCCCTCAGCTTTTTCGAAAAATTCAGGTCAGTAAAAAGGCCTTTTTTGGAATGATTTTAATTTGGATAGGCTTTCGCACAGAAAAAGTTTCTTCTCAATTGGTCTAGTTGTTTTTAGGTTATGTACGAACTCATTCAGATACACTGAATAATTTTTATAAATGTATGAAAAGAGAGATGAGAAGAGCTGTGCGTTGACAGATCAGTCACTCAGTCAGCTTTTTTTCCTTTATATATTTAGATGAAGAAAAGTTCTGATTCATGTACTGACTGTCTCATCAACGCCCAAACCAACCTCTTGGATGTAGGAACCTGAAATTTTGTTAAGAGGTCCTTGTTATAATATGAACAAGGAATAAGACCGCACTTTACGAAAGTTGCCATTAAGCATAGAGAGGTTTTATGTTTCAGCGACTCGCAGGAAGCCGCTGGATTCAGGCGGCGCAAGACCGTGGTGTGTGGAAATTCCCTAAGGACAAGAGACCTATGTCCAGCTGTGGGCGTCTATCGGTTGGGAATGATGATGATTATTATTTATTTAATTTATTTATTAGCAATTATTTTCGCCAAGTGAAGCCGTGGGCAATCGCTAGTAACTTACTAGGTCAAACGGAACGCCCATTCCTACTGCTCAAATCACAAGATTTTACGTGCAAATATAAACTCGCGAACGTGATCAAACAAAAACCCTTTTGAATAAAATGACTAATGCTTGACACGTATAAAAATGCTTATCTGGAAACGATAAAATCGGCATTTCAAATACTTCAAGCTCTCCAGAGCTCTAGGGCTAGTATGAGATTTTACATCTCACCAACGTTATAGCTTTCACTACCAGTTAGAAAACTTCTAACAAAACGTCAAGGGTTCCACCTACACTGACAGGCGTCAAATGTTATCTACATTTGATGCTATGTAGGCTAACGACTGGGTTTTTGATATTACGTCATCTCTGTCGTTGACATCACACTAATATTATAAAGGCGAAAGTTTGTATGTGTGTGTGTGTGTGTGTGTGTGTGTGTGTGTGTGTGTGTGTGTGTGTGTGTGTGTGTGTGTGTGTGTGTGTGTGTGTGTGTGTATGTTTGTTACTCCTTCACGCAAAAACTACTGGACGGATTTAGCTGAAATTCGGAATGGAGATAGATAATATCCTGGATTAGCACATAGGCTACTTTTTATCCCGGAAAACCAAAGAGTTCCCACGGGATTTCGAAAAACCTATATCCACGCGGACGAAGTCGCGGGCGTCAGCTAGTGTGTCATATTTGACAGATGTCGATTTCAGGATCAAATCGAGTTTCCTCACTCCTGCCGGGCGATTTTTCAATGAAGAGTACGTCTTATCGAACGGTAACTTACCGAATCGAGTGTTCTGAATCGCCCGGCAGGACCCATTACGCACGGCCTACTAGTTGCCTGGTAACTTTTCGACCGTGCGTTATGGGTCTAGTTCACTGCCAACGCTGATAGAATTTGAGCATCAAAACACAATAACGACCTCAGAATAAACGAAATGGCGTTTCTAAAATCAATGGCAACGACAGAGTACAACGGACCTAAGTTTTCTTGATTTTGATTCTTGAGTTGCTTTAAGAACTTAGTTAATTCATAGTTCTAACTTCTAATACATTTTAAGTGATAATATTGTATGAAAGTATTGTAAGATAGCCCTCTACATTAATGTGAACCAATTAGTCTTCTCTTTAGATACATTAGTACCTAAGGCGAAGATTTAAAACGTACGCAATGTACCCGAAGGGTGTAATGACCCTATTACTAAGTTTCCACTGTCCGTCTGTCTGTCTATCTGTCAGTCCGTCTGTTTGTCAGAACCGTAATAGGTAAAGAGTTGAAATTTTCACAGAGTGTGGTATCTCTATTGTCACTTTTTCAACAAATAATAAAAATTTCGGACAGACAGATAGACAGACAGCAAAATGATCCTAAAGGGTTCCGCTTTTCCTTTTGAGGTACGGAACCCAAAAAAGTACATAATCTTATACGATGGTACGGAGCCCATCATGTGTGAGACCAACTCGCACTTGACCGGATTTACATAGTATTATCATTGTACTAACCCTACCGCCGCCCAGTCAGACCGTTTTATAGCGGTCCGGATATCCGCCGCTGTTTGCCACTTCAAAGTTCAATCAAATGTCGCCATGCTAGAATTGAATTTTGTGATGTGGTCACGCCATATTCTAGTAATAATGTAAGCTGTGAAAGTCTATTTGGCTAAGACCTGATATTTCAAGGCTTCAATCATGGACACACATCTTTAGGACCTTTTCAGATTACTTGCGGTGCGACGTTGTATCGTAAATTTCTAAAACATACATAAGAATAAGAATCTTTCCTATATATAATATAATAAATTATTTCTCAGTGATTATTAAATAATATGTAAAATCCATGTTAGTTTTCAGTGTAATAACCATTTTAAATTGTCGATTAATCTAAAAAAGCACGTCATGTCACAATCCAGTATTTCATAGGAGCTCGCATACTAAGCGTGTGTTTTGACGTTTGAAACAATTAGTGTAAATTAAAAATTTACAACACCCCCGACAAGTGAAAGTTACTGTAACTAGAAAAGAGGTGATAACTTTCAAACGGCTGAATCGATTTTCTTGGATTATAGCTAAGAACGCTCTCGATCAAGCCACCTTTCAAACAAGAAAAACTAAATTAAAATAGGTTCATTAATTTAGGTGCTGCGATGTCACAGATACACACGTGAAACTTATAACACTCCTCTTTTTGGGTCGGGGGTTAAAAAGTTGCTGATTTTACAAGTTGAACACTACATCATTATTTCGTAACAATAAGTTTATTTGTGCCATAAAATCAACAATATTCTGTCGACTTTGCAAACACAAGTTGCAAATTCCGTTACAAAGTGTAAACTTTGGCCAGCATCGGAAGTTATGACAGCCAAAGCTTAAACAAGCAATATTGACACTCTCGACAAACCGACATACAGTTTACTTGTTTCTGTTGCATCGCAAATTCAAAGATGCATTGACTCGAAGTTTGTTTTGCTGGGCGAAGCAAAACGAGATAAAGTTTCGGATTAAAAACCGAGTACTCCTCTCAAAAGTAATGCAACGGACGTGCGGTTTTTTCATCGGGTTATTTAAGTTCTAACCTAAGCTAACCTAACTTTAGATTTTGACCATTCTATACTTCTATACTAATATTATAAAGAGGAAACCTTTGTATTTTTGTATGTTTGTATTGAATAGGCTCAAAAACTACTGGACCGATTTCATAATTTCTTTTACCATTACTTAGAGGGATTCTTCCGAATCCGTATAGGCTATATTTTATCTCGGAAAATAGATAGGATTTTTCGTGGTAGTGTCCACCCGTGCGAAGCCGGGGCGGGTCGCTAGTATAGTATAGATTTATTGCATTATACAAAATTTATGTAAAATGCATTTTGTTTACTCTAGTTTTTTTTTATTAAACTTTAAGTATGGCGTTGCAAATTAATGTCAAAGTATATTAATTTAATTGTTGTTTCATGTTTAATAATTTGTTTAAAAAAAATTAACTAAGTATCAAAAATTAACCAACTAAATTAACTATTATTATACAGAAACTTAATTTGGCGTCATTATACTTTATTTGGTAAATATACCATTACCTACAGCGGAGGTTTTGGGTACCTTTTGAGTACGGAATCCTGAAAAATGATTAAAATTCACAGGCGCAATCGTATTATTGACGACTCCTTATTTGTATAAAAAGAGAATTTTAATGGAAATCGGTAATAACAGTACGAAAGGAGCAAAATTAAATTTCATTCATATTTCACCTCCTTTATTATGTATTCGATGCAGTGAGAAGAATGCCGGTTCAGTAATGACCGGAGGCGCTATAGGCAAGGAGCTAGTGGGAATTTCACAGGAGATCCTAATTATCGCACTAATATTATAAACGCCAAAGTTTGTACGTGTGTGTTTGTGTAGACATGTTTGTAACTCTTTCACGTAAAACCTGCTGGACGTATTTGGCTGGGAACGACAATTATAGCTTATACCCTGATTTAACAATATCCTTGTAAAAAATCACGATAATCCGTTACTCCGTAGCAGCTTGATTGAAGGACAAATCAACAAGCATAAACACTGTTGCATTTTATAGGTAGGTATAGGCAAAATTTCGATTTTTTCTTAAAGTGCAGGTAACACAATATTGTAAGCTGTTTGAAGCACGTATTGAAATTTGCCACTAGCGCTTCGACTATGACTGTTATCGGTTCGCACTTGACTGAACAGTATTCCTGAGCGTTATTGACTTTTGTAACAAAATTATGGTGAAAAATTATTTTCCTCTTTTTATTATTTTTGGAAAAATACAGTGTTAAGAGGGGTCTATTCATACAAACGCAGTTTGGCTGTCATTAGAATAAGTTACCAATCCAACTCAATGAAATTTTTTGTAGATACGTTTTATCTATGTCTGTATGTTTTTTTTTAATTCATTTTAGCCAAGCGCTTGACCAATATCACACCTGATGGAAAGTGATGATGTGACCTAACCTGGGGCCTCCCTCGGGAGGCCTCGGGTTCGATTCCCGGCGCGGTTTTGGAGTTTATAATTCTAAATTTCTGGTCTGATCTGGTGCGAAGCTTCGGCCGTGGCTAGTTACCACCCCACCAGCAATGCCGTGCCGCCAAGCGATTTAGCGTCCCAGTACGATACCGTATAGAAACCAAAGGGGTATGGGTTTAATAATGACTGTCATACCCCTTCCAGGTTAGCCCGCTTCCATCTTAGACTGCATCATGACTTACCACCAGGTGAGATTGCAGTAACTAACTAACTTGTATCTGAATAGAAAAAATCATGATCAGTCCATTGCCGGCCCACTACTGAGCACGGGTCTCTTCTCAGAGTGAGAAGGGTTTAGGCGATAGTCTGCCACGTTGGCCCAATGCGGATTGGCACATTTCACACACCTTTGAGAACATGGTGAACTCTTAGGCATGCAGGTTTCCTCAAGATGTTTGCCTTCATCATTAAAGCAAGTGATATTTAATTGCTTATAAATTTAATGCAAACCAAATTGCGTTTGTATGGTATGGATGATAGAGAACCCGCCGCGCCGTTAAAATTTTATTGTATCGGCGCTCGTCTGGCTTGCATAATTCTATCAAAGCGGTTAGAAACGATCTGTCGTGACCACAAACCATAAAACCCATTTAAAACACGCTTGAAATACCGACAAAATTCAAATACAAACTGCAAAATTCAAATTCCTAAAATTAAATTACCTTTGTTATTATTGTCTCAACTCTGAGAAAGGAATTAGATCGTTGTCCTCCACGCTGGTCAAATGCGGATTGGCAGACTTTGTGGAATAGAAAACTCTCAGGCATGCATTTTTCTCATGATGTTTTCCTTCATTGTTAAAAGAAGTGATATTTAATTGAATGAATAAAACGCACATGACTATTTAATAAGTGTGTGTAGTTAAAATTTGTTATTTGTTGGTTCGTTGGTTTATTGGTGTGACGGTTTGTTCTTCAATCACGTCGCAACGGAGCATCAGATGGGCGTGATTTTATGCACAGATATAATTAAAGAAAGTGAGATAGACTACTTTTTAACAGACTTCAAAAAAAGAAGGAGGTTTTCAATTCGTCGGAATCTTTTTTTTATCAAGGGAAAACAGAGAGTTCCCACGGGATTTCAAAAAGTTTTATTCACGTGGACAAAGTCGGGGGCATCAACTAGTTAATTATATACATTACAATCACTCTATTTTACGACCACTTAGCACTGTACACAAAATGTGTTAAGTTCTTTGAAGAAAACTAGCAAATAGGTAAATAAAATTTTAATTTACTGCCCACCATCTTGGTGTTTTAAAGGAATTTTATGAAAAATGTTTTCCTCGCAGTTTTCCTATTTAACACTTTTATGATGGAGTTCAAAGTGGGAATTTTTTCACCCCGTAATAAGAATAAAAAAGGTGTATATCTACACGCTACGGTGTTCATGAAAAACGCTTGTTGTTTCATTTTGTTCTCGTAGGTGTATTGTGTACAAAGGCTGCTCATATTACAGTGGTTTTAAACAAAATAAGTTTAAAGAATTTTATCCACACTAATATTATATGAAAAGTCTGCCCGCTTAGCCATATAGTCACAGTGTATAGTATTCAGATACAGGTCAGCCTTTGTCTGCAATCTCACCTCATGGTAAGTGATGATGCAGTCTAAGATGAAAGCGGACTAACCTGGAAGGGCTATGACAGTTTTCATTAAACCCATACTCTTTTGGTTTCTACACGGCATAGAATCGAAACGCTAAATCACTTAGCGGCTTACCACTTGGGTGGTAAGTAATTATGAATTTATGAATTTCGCGTCCTGGCCTTTCTACCATTGCCACAATGCGTTGTGCGCTGTTTTTTCGCTCAATGGGCGTTTTCGGTCTTTGAGCGTAACATATACATATAAAATTGATTAATAGGCCTATTTCTAATTCCGTGGTATAATGATTAACAAACATTCCGCTATTTCCTTTGTAGAGCGACGAACAATATTTGCTCATCCGTCCCATTAGTCGGGACAAACTGTTTTCACTCTAAGTATTTGGTTCAACGGAATAACATGACAGAGGATTTCTTCCGTTAGAATAGACATGAATTTAATTGAATATTAACAAACTTTCTACACAAACTACAATTTTCGCAGGGATAATACATATTAGGGATAGTGTAGCTTTCTATTGGTAAAATCATTTTTAAAATCGGTTCAGTAGTTCCAGAGATTACTGCCTACAAACAAACTTAGAAACTGTACTTCTTTATATATGAAAACCTCGATGGGAGCTTCATATGTATTTGTTATTGAGTCAACCGGGGACCTGAGACCTTGGAAAAAGAATTAGTCTGGTCATCCAAAGGGGTAATGCTGCCAGCATCTTGGGTACAGTTCCTCGCTGCGGTAGTCTCAATGAGGTTTTGCATTTAATTTAATTTATTTTAGTTTAATTTTGTTTTTTGTTTTAATTTAGATTTAAGTTTATTTTATAATATTAGTAGGATTAGCGACATGTGGCGACTCGCACGCCACCTTCAATGATGGACAGATCAGAAATCTTTCCTCAAGTTCCAACTACAACTGTACAAAGTTTCAACTTGATTGGGTGAACGATGCCGAGCGCATAGGTTACGCTATAGTGTATTAATTTGACTGTACCTTACTCGATGCTTAATAACATGAGATAGGCGTCATTTGTCCCGCCTTAACGCATCTATCTCGCTCTATCATATAGCGCTGTCCCTCTCTCTCTCTACCACCACCGCCAAGCAGTGCGGAGCGTGGCCCAAATTGGCCGCGTTCTCCATTTTTATTCATTGGCGTTTTGTTTCCCGCCGAGAACGGTTGTGCTTGCTTAAAGCAGCACTCTGGAGAAAAAATTACCTGCATTGGATAAAGTATTATAATACTCGTGCAAGAGTATAATTACTAAACAATATTTCATAAAGGCGGTAAACCAGATCACGTGAGTTTTTCAATTTATTTAATTCTTATAAATGTTTGAGTATAGAAATGCTTTTATTTCTTAAGCAAAATTTTACTGCATAGCTAAATTCATTGGCTATTTATGAAAATGTCATCTTAGAGGTAGTTTGTTAATTTAAATACATGATTCAACAGATAGTTTGACATCGAATGAGTCAAATATCGATTTTATTAAGCTACCGTCAATGAATCCTATATAATTTCCAACAATTCATTGTGAACGAAAAACTACTTCTTAATGTAGGTAGTTTTTAAAACATTTGCAGTTTTTGTTACATTCAGCGCCACAAAAACCACAGTTGGTTTTACCTGGCACTGAGTGAATTAATTATAGCTATACAATATAAATAATTATACCAGCATAATGCCAAAATGGTAATGTAGGTACATAGTACTTAATCTTGTGGGTAGGTAAGGACAATGTGCAGCGCGACGTGCAACGTCGTGAACATTCACGTCATTCATATTTTTAAATGCTATTATTTTCTATGGAAAGAAATGTTGAAATATTTATTGTTTAAAAAGCTAATGCTATTTATAATTTAATATAAAAGGTATCCCGGTAGTACCGGTGCTTCCGTTTCATTTACTTTTAGATTCTTGCAGAGTAGAAGTACATAATTGATTACATGAAAGGAAAAGGTTCAGATACCAGTTTTCAGATTAATCGAGCCTATTGAAAGTGAACAAATTTATAGCTTATCAAATGATGTAAAACTTTCATGCCTATCCACCTACCACGATAAATATATTATCTCTCACGATATGTTGATAATTTGACCGGCTTTCATGAACTAAACCCGTGGTAGATGCCTTTTACGAGTTAACAGAACTGGTATAAGTCTAATTGAATAAAAACATTTTGAATTTGAATTGGATTCATGGTCATATTCAGAACAACGGTATTAGAGTTACCTAAGAGAAGCGAAAGTGTAAGGCTCGAAGAAATGTTAAAAAGTTTTTTAAAAAAATCTACCTTCGCCGCGCAGGCGTATTTTTGAAAACAGAATGGCTCTTCGTGGGAGTTCACATGGCAGTGGTTTTGGTCATTTAAGAATCTAGCTCCGCCTCGCAGGCGCAGCTTAAAAATTAAATGCCTCCTCGCGGGAGTGCATGGACCATTTAAAAACCTAGATCCACCTCGCAGGTGCAGCTTAGAAATTAAATGCCTCCTCGCGGGAGTGCATGAGCCATTTTTAAAAAAACCTAGATCCACCTCGCAGGTGCAACTTAGAAATTAAATGCCTCCTCGCAGGAGTGCATGGGCCATTTAATAAGCTAACTACGCCTCGCAGGCGCAGTGTAAAAGCCAAGTAAGCAACTCCTCGCGGGAGTGTGCATGACATGTTATGGTTTCAGTGGAATATCAATCAGTCGCTCTTGGGCGCCACTGATATTTATGCTAAGGTTTACGCTCCGTTATACCTGTTTTTTCGTCGAAACCTCCTTTGGTTCGTCTTGGTTGAGGGAAAATATCTGAAGAACTTTAGCTCAATTTCACAGGTACAGGCTTATGACCTAATGTTTTGTTCGATTAAAAATCTAGCTACGCCTCGCAGGCACAGTTGAACTACGCAGGCTGGTCAGCACACCTCATGCATTTATGTTTGTAATGGTCCATGCCTACTTGCCCTTGCAGGGTATTCGTTGCTAGGAGCACAGCTGCTCTCGTTTCAGCCACGACGTAAATAATTTTATGGTCTTTTGCATGACCTTACCTATTAAGGAAAGTATGGGTTCAAAGCGATACCGAATGCAAATATATTGATATAAATTTCAGAGGCCACTTGCGTCGCGTTACAAACAAATTGGGAAAAGTAAAAGCTCCGAAATTACACATAATATAAATATATTCTTATATCTCATAAAGCGTATCGCATACCGCTTTTTACAAGCTCCCGATATTTTTAATGGGAGTCATCCAAATATCGCAGTCCTATTGCCATAGATTGACATCTACAGTGTGTACAGTGGGCAATGCAATCATTTTTAATTGGCTGTCGCTCTCTTGCTGCTGGCTAATTACAGCAAGTATTAAGATTATAACAATGTGTTATTCACATCTCTCAAGCTAAAGGAGCCATACTTCTGACCAAGTAAAGGTGCCTATAAATAACATGAAAAGAAAGCCAACATAGCAACTTATTATTTTTATGTGGAAAACGTAATTCTATCATTACACGCTAATTCAATGGATACGTTAACCTAAATTCATTATCATGATAAACGCATCACCAGCTCACTACAGAGCACGGCTGTCTTCACTAAATGAGAAGGGTTAAATAGTTTGAATTATATAATAATATATTTTACTATTTACAACTAACCTAATGACTCTATACACGTCATATATCGTTGTGGTCTACATGAGCATGCCCAGTGATCAACTGATCAGGTAGATTTGTTCAGTGACTGACATGAACGTGCGAACCTCGTGCGTGAGTGGCGCCCGCTGCAGTACGCGAGTGCGAGTGCATGTTTGCGCCAGCAGTGGCGGCTTGCGTCCACGTGACCCACTCTTTCGGCTCTCGAAACTGTATTTTCTGAAGAATAGCAGGTTTTTGCACCTTCCCTCATATTTATGATCTGCATGAAGCGAAGGATTTGAGATGATGGTATCAGAATCTCCTTTCTTCCATCTACATGCCTTTTGCAGCTTATTCTCTCACAAACAACGTTGCATGGACATCGCGTGTCGTGCTTGATTGGGCAGACTTCTCTTTGTCGAGCCTTGGACCAAACCGATGCATTCCAGGAGAAATTTCCGGTTATTGTAAGTTTCAATCAATCAATATATTTTTGATTGTAAATGCATGTATGCTAAGTGCAATGCATTTAATGGAAAAGTCAACAAGGATGTTAGAGTTTATTTAAAAGTATCACCTCATTTCCAAGGACATGGTCAGCTTTTTCGTCTGGCATGGACTTATGACAGAAGAGGACGCAATCTGCTCCTCTCTTGGAACTGGCATCGTGGCCACCAGATTACTATTATCATTATTTATTATTTATAATAGACTAAGCAGCTTTCGCTGATTCGTCTATATCAGAGGTACTTCGAGTTTTTCCGAATGTTTGTTTAATGTTTTCTTGAACTGGTTAACAGAGCTTGTCATAACCATATCCTTGGGCAATTTATTCCAAATGTGACCGACTCTGTGGGTCAGAAAGTTTTTTAATGGATTTGACAATGATAATTGACATGTAGCTTCATATAATGTCCCCTAAATCTAAGATTGCTCCTTCTCAGAAACATGCTTTCAAAGTTGGGACATTTAATAGTTATTTAGTATTTTGTACGTTTCAATCCTGGATCATAGTCTAATACATTTTCAGTTTTGCAACAAAACAACGGTCATGCCGACTATGTTTTTAGACTTGGCATTCCTCGGATTTAGCATTTGCTAACCGCATACTCGTATGGCGGAGAAAGACCTTAGAATGAAATGCTAGATTTATTCGCACCTAGCCGTGCCCGGTGTAGCAAAACTTTTTAAAATTGTGCTGCTATCTCATTCTATAATCTTAAACAAGATAGCCTTCTTACATGGAAAATTTAATGTTAACTGTTAAAATCGTTTTCCAGTTCAAAGTCACATGACAAAAAATTTCATATGCTCTGCTCGTGGCAGATTCATGGTTATACTTTTAAAATAAAACAACCCCTTTATTTTTCAAAATTTTGGTTCAGAAACTGATGCAGTGGACAAAAATTTTCAAATCTAACGAATTTCTATATTCGAATAATAACTTTGATCCAGCCTGATGTATCAGAACTTAAGATCTGTTTAGGGGGTGTGATTTAATTTCATAGTTATTCGTAATTGTAACATGGTTATTAATTCTGAGTGAATTAGATCTGTGTGCAAGGATGCTACAAGAAGCATTAACACAATACCTTACCTTGTATATGTTATAAGTGGGCTGTAATTCTAAAATCTACGACATCTTCTATGATTTCGCTGGATTTAATAGTCATATTGTGTAGGTTTGGATCGTAAAAGTTCCAGGACCAAGGTATGTCCGACGCTGGAACGATATCAGTCCAATCAAAGACTGATGTCAAATGAACAGGTTAAGACAGTTTTATTGTACAGTTCGTTCGGATACTATTGTGCAAGGAATGAATTTTCGTACCGAATCAGCTTACCGTGCCCTTGACTATGTCCTGATCCTCGACACGGGCTATTTGGGTAACATTACCATAAAACTCTCAATAAATTGAAACTGTGAGAATATTCCTTGTTTTTACCAGTAAAATATCCACTTTTATGATTGAACTTGGTCAATTTCTTTTCATATCTTTTGTGAATTGTACGAGCATTGCTGACTGTCTTCAAGTCAGCGTAGTTAAACATTGTTGCCATGAATTATTCAAAGTAGTACTTACCTACCTTGTCTTTGTCACTTTTCGATAGTCAATTTTTGGGTTCTTATGATGATGTAATGGTGATACTTAATTACGTAAACTTAAAAACGAAAGCTACGAGGGTTCGAAATGCGCCCAGGCATGTGAAAGGCTCACAAGGCTCAGCTTTTTTTGAATTATCACCACTTCACAAAATTATTAATATTTAATAATAACAAATCTTTATTGACTTCACATAATGTAGTGTTTACAAGCTATCGGAGTTGTTAAGTAACTCATTCTTAAGCTTTCTTATCATTTAAATAATCCTTTACATTGTGATAGGATTTCCAATAAGTTTCGTTTTATGAAACTTTAAGCTTGTTGAAAAACGTTTCCAAAAGGTTTTTGTTCCGTTATTGCTTCGAAATTAAAATCTTTAAAACATTATAATATTGAGCGCGCCAAGATAGATCTTGGAATGACTAAGCATTGTGCCAGAAGACAGTTTTTAATAACTACGTTTAATCACCATAGCTGGGCATTAACTCATTAATCCCTTCATCATTGATTAATGAAGTCAACATTTCGGCTAACAATAAGTCATTACAAGTCCTGGTCTGGTTCAAAGTGTCTTAGCTACAGCCGCCCAACGCAGGTTGTAGAGTGTTTCCTTTATAGCTTTTTCATGCTTAGGTTAAAATAAACTTCTAATTCTAATAATAGGAAGAATGGCTGCTAGTCAAATCAGCGACTTTTTATCATGTATTATAGAAGCAAGCGTTATTTTGCGGAAGTCCATGATATGCAAGGAACCAAAAGCTTAATTTGCTATAATTTATTTTTGACAGTGGCATCATCCCAATTCTGTAGAATGATAAAACAAAGAGTAAGAAGGAAATACCTAAAAACAATGATGAATTGTTTATTTATGAGTTTCAAATTAAAACTTTCTTCTGTTCTGGTGAGAACTGTACGAACTTTTCTAAATAGCAAAGCTATGAGCCAAGAAAAGGACATGGAACTAAAGAAACTAGACTGTTCTGGGAAGATTTTTCCTGGTCATGGTGAAAATAGTTATTTTAAACAAAGGAACCTTTCCATTTTAAATTCGCTCCAGGGCATGTTTTGCGCATGTACTAAGTTACTTATTTTTACCCAGGATTGTTCATTGTCATTAAGTTGTTCTTAGTAAATATCTAAGATATCAGATGTCCGAGGATTTCATGCAGGACGGTAATAATTTCAGTATGATTTCGAAACGATTGGGTCAATTGTCTAATGTTGTTGAAATAGCTGTATTTTGACCCAGGTTTTTGGCGGTACCCATATATTATGTTATTGACTCATAGAGTGAGTCTAAAATATTTAATCAATTTTGCAATGGCAATTGTTTTCATGACTAATCACTATCCTAATATTGATGCTGTCTAATTAATAGGTGGACTTTATATGTAAAGAATGTTTTTACAAGTGTTTGTGAGGTCAGCCTTACCTATTGACTGAGTATTACACATACAGGCACGCATATAATTTTAATTGCTAAATTTATTGCCTAGCTTATAATGGTTTGCCTGATGTAATACAAACACGCGTATATCTTTTCTGTTACTTTGTATGTTGACTTGCAAACTCATTCTTAACTCGCAATCATGTGAATAGTTTGTTAATGAGGATTTACACCCCGTAATTTTTCTTTTCTCTTTTCTCAGCAAGAAAATGGCTTTATTTGCTCAACATATCAGTTGTCTTATATATACAGGGTTACTGGTAATATGTCGGCAATCCGTTAAGGGGGTGTAGGTGAAGTAATTTGCAACCAAATGACCCCTTATGACCTCTAGGCAAATGTCAACCATTTTCGAGTAATTTGACTTTTTGTGTTTTTTAGAAGAATTTGAGGTATGCAACTTTGAAAATTTATAAAAAAAAAACCAATGCATGATTTTTTTTATTATTATTATTATTTGCTTGCTAACACTTCAATACATAATAATCGACCATAAAATGACACTTATCTTTAATAGTTTTCAAATCACAGCTACAAATCTGTACAAGTTTCATAATTTACACCAGGTGGTCTGACAAAAATGGTCGATTTATGTAAAAAATTACTGAAGAACTTTATCGGCAGAACACATGAAAAACATGTGCAACTTCTCAGCTACCCAACGAGATACAATATGGTACCAGAAATCAGAAAATGGCCGAAAAAAAAATACAATTATTGTTAAAAAGACGAAATCGTCTGCAATCCAAAATTACAATAATCGTTTAGGAAGTTTAAAATAATTACGTAGATAAGTTACACTAAGCCATTAAAACTAAATTCTAAAGTTCATTTTCAAAATGTGACCCTCTATTTCTTATGCACAGGCGCATTCTTTTTCTTAATTGAGATTTTACTACATTACTAGTCAAATTGGTTCTTATTGAATTAGCTGCATTTATTATTCTAATTTTCAATTCTTCGACTGATGGCACTGGTGAGACATCGTACACTAGGCTCTTCATATGTCCCCAGACATAATAGTCCATAGGTATCAGGTCTGGACATCTTGCTGGCCAAGGAGTTGGGCCTCCTCTGCCTATCCATCGATTGGGAAAATTAGTGTCTAACCATTGCCGAACTGTTATTCTCCAGTGTGCTGGACATCCATCGTGCTGGAATCTCATTCCTCTTCTTATTTCCAGAGGTACGTTTTCTACTAATGCAAATAAATGTTCTCTCAAAAAAGTCTCATACGAGCACTTCGTCACTTGGAGTGTACACACGTGGTCTTCCAGAATCGGATTGTCTCCTCTGTACTCGTCCCGTCTCTCTAATTCTTCGATAAACATCACTGAAGACAGACCTGTGTAGTACCCGGCGGCCAGGAAATCAGCGAAGATATTCACGGCGAGCGGCCAAAGCATTGCTGTCACAATATCCATAACAAAAAAGGATATTGGCGTATTCCTCATGGGTACTGGGTTCTTTCTGCAGCCATTAGTCCTTTTGACGCGCCAAATTGTCGGGAGAGCAATAAATCAGAGTCCAATCACAAGCCAAATCACAGAGTATGCCAGAAACAGTCCATAAGAAAAAGCCAGGTCAATTCACTTCCAAATTCACAATGATGTAGGTACCAACTTAGGTAGAGATGATCTGTACAGTACGAGTGGCACAAGCAAACTGTAAATTTTTGCAGTTTTGCGCAAATTATGAAACATTTTAAATGTCTTATCTTTTAAGTCTAAGAATTTATAAATACAATACAATTAAATAAGTTAAGGATCCCACCCTTCACCTAATGTTATTGTACTTGCCAGTGCTTTAATTATTATCCTATTTTCTGAAAAATGTTAGGCAAATCTGGCTATTTATGCCTTTGTTTTTCTATCCAGTCACTAGATAATGTTTTTAAGCTCTTCTTATCCGAGAGCGCTGATTGGTGCACGTGTTCACACAAAGGATTAAAAATGTCATTCTTGGAACTCTCATTATTTTTAGAGTGTTATTTTTAGAGTTTTATACTTCGAAAATGAATTGTAAGATTAATTATAACTCATTACTCATCCTAAATAAGAAATAAGAATATTACCATAAAATTCGACGTTGAGATATTATTTCGTATTCTTAAGACGATTTCATTTTTTTCACAATAATTGCATTTTTTTCGGCCAATTCCTAATTTCTGGTACCATATTGTATCTCGTTGGATAGCTCAGAAGTTGTACATGTTTTTCATGTGTTCTGCCGATAAAGTTCTTCAGTAATTTTTTACATAAATCGACCATTTTTGTCAGACCACCTGGTGTAAATTATGAAACTTGTACAGATTTGTAGCTCTGATTTAAAAACTATTAAAGATAAGTATCATTTTATGGTTGATTATTATGTATTGAAGTGTTAGCAAGCAAATAATAATAAAAATAAAAAAATTCATGCATTGGTTTTTTTTTTATAAATTTTCAAAGTTGCATACCTCAAATTCTTCTAAAAAACACAAAAAGTCAAATTACTCGAAAATGGTTGACATTTGCCTAGGGGTCATTAGAGGTTATTTGGTAGCAAATTACTTCGCCTACACCCCCTTAACAGATTGCTGACATATTACCAGTAACCCTGTATGTCACATTGGCGTCAAAGATGTTAAATCTTTGTATGGCGCAGATCACCACCACCACCAGGCGATAACAAACACGTCTCATGTTATTAAGCATCGAGTAAGGTACAGTCAAATTAATAGACGCGTTTTACCTACCAATAAAACGCTTATTAATTTACTTACCTTACTCGATGCTTAACTTTGAATTCTGCCTGGTGATTTTCAACGCAATGAATAAAAATGGAGAACGCGGCCAATTTGGGCCACGCTCCGCACTGCTTGGCGGTGGTGGTAGAGAGAGAGAGGGACAGCGCTATATGATAGAGCGAGATAGATGCGTTAAGGCGGGACAAATGGCGCCTATCTCATGTTATTAAGCATCGAGTAAGGTAAGTAAATTAATAAGCGTTTTATTGGTAGGTAAAACGCGTCTATTTAGCATATAAAAACATACATATTATAGTTTATAAGCCCTTTCAATGTACCTTAGCAATAAAAAAGAAAACCCGCCTCGGGGAAAATTCGCCGTTTATATTATTTTATTCTCCCGAAAACCCCATTAAAAGATAACACAATTAACAGACATATTTACCCCGACCCATTTTCAGTTGAAATTCTTCGCGAGATAAGCCCCCTTATATAATTATACTCTTTACTAATTTGCTTTTACACCTCACGACCCGATATATCGTGTACTTGTATACCAAGCTTCGGTTATAGAGCGACAATGCTAAAGATTCGTGGCCCGTGTATCTTTGAAACTACACATTTTTACGGAAACCTGGCAACCCACAGACAAAGATACTTATTTTTTTAACTACATAATTTTACTGAGTTTGATCGGTTTATATTCAAACAATAAACTACATTAATTGTACGGAAAGTGCTGGAGAACACGCTAAAGAATCTTCTCTTAAATGAGACTCACGTTTCAATTCGCAGAGTAGATTTATTGTAATAATAAAATACGATTTGTGTTATTTACCTACTAGAGAAGATATATTAAATACTTTGTCTTCTTAATAAAATATATTCAAGGCAAAACAGACCGAGTGCTATAATTTATCAACTTGATAATTTGCATGGCGCCTGGGTTTACTCTATAACGTAAGATAAGATTTTGAGGATTTTTTAGAATTTCCAAAGCAATTCGGCCACGTCAAAGAATAAAGTCACGAACATCAGCTAATTTAAAATGTATGCAATTGTAAAATTTCTACCTCTTCATCGCTACCCATTTTATTAAAAAATGCAAAAGTATTTTTGTTTGTCAACGGATCGACGTGATTTTTTGCGTGGATGTAGTTAAAGACTTAGAGAGTGTCATAGACTACATTTTATTTTAGAAAATTAAAGAGTTTTTATCACATTTCAAATACATAAATCCACGTGGCGTAATGTATAAAGGAAAGCACAGATCTTTCTATGTAAGTTCTACTTAAATCGTTATGCTGTTTGGAGGGAATTTGGCAAAGCTTTGCATAATTTAAACAATTACATTACAAAGACGAGTTCCTATCTAATAACAATAATTTTACATTCAGGTTAGCGAGAAACATCTTCCACAGCATAGTTGTCAGAACAAAGACACGGGTGTAATGTGGTTTATTTGATTGTAGCTTATTATTATATTGGATATGAGACAAGGGTTGAGACTGCAAATAATAATATACGACTGTCAGTTATACCGCTTATACTCGCTTGAATAACCGCGGGGGTTGTTTCTTCAATATTATTAAACTAGCATATTCGCGACTTCGTCCCTATTTTTAGGGTTCCGTGAAGGGTGCCAAAGGGGCCGTATTACTAAGCCTCCGCTGTCCTTATCTCATAAACGGTAATAGGCAGAAAGTTGAAATTTTCACAGAGTATCTATGTACCCGCCACGACATATAATAAAAATTAGAAAATGTTAAATCCGTATTAGAAGCTTCGGACTTTAAAAAAAGTGAATACACAAGCAAATGTGGTTCGCAGCGATTTATATTTCTTAAATGTGAGTGTATACACTTTTATCGATAAACCCCTAAGATTTTCATGACTAAGATGATTGTTTTCTTAATGAAAACAACCAACGATAAACACAACAATAATTTTACTGTTTCATACAATGTCTTTTGTGTACTAATGTATTAAAATGTCGTATCCTAAGGTGAAAAGGGGAACCGCGTTATGTTTTCTGGAATGAGAAAGACCCTTTTTATTTTTGTTTGTCCAATTAGAGTGGTTGAAATGCAAACTCAAAGGACATTTAATTTACAATTATGCGTTTAATAGTAGCTTTGTTTGTTTCAGGTAAGAAAATTACGTGGAGTTACAGCTGGCATTAGAGGCTGTTTGGGTAATTGGCATGTATGTATAATATACGAATTAAGAACTGGGATGATGTCTATGTCAACAAGTGTAAATTAAAAATTTTCAACACCCCCGACAAATCATTTTCAAATAAATAATTATGTATATCTAGGCAACGTCCATCTTGACAGCTTGACATTTGTCAATTGACACTTGAATATTATGAACCTAAGGGTTATCTAACCTTCTTTTCTACAAGAAAACTAGAAAATAGCTGATAACTTTTAAACGGCTGAACCAATTTTTTCGGATTATAGCTAAGAACACTCTCGATCAAGCCACCTTTCAAACAAAAAAAAGTAAATTAAAATCGGTTCATTCGTTTAGGCGCTACGATGCCACAGACAGATACACAGATACACAGATACACAGATACACAGATACACAGACACACAGATACACACGTCAAACTTATAACACCCCTCTTTTTGGGTCGGGGGTTAAAAATAACTTCTTAGGAATTATTAACTCTCCGCTATTTATATCTTTTCTAGGACTTCGTCTGTGGTGGCGTTTGCTGGCGCGCGTGTTGTGACTTCTTAGAGTGTTTTTTTGTTAGAAGTGGCCGGTTTTTGTGTTCTGCTGGTGTTTATTGGTGGTGGAACTGACTGGGAAGCGCTCTAAAGGGGCGCCGCGTGTATGTCGGCGGGCGCCGGCACAGACGAAGTCCATACTTCTACAAATAGTTTCCCTAACTTGTAAATAACTACAAACTTGACATTGGCTAATCAGTGTAAAGCCAGACGAGAGAGAAAAAAAAATATCTTATCTATCTTCCAAAATTCGTAAAATCCACGTCCACTTTTAGTTTTAAGTTTGCTAACCATTTTAAATAATGCATTTAACTATGAAAGTACGTCAAATTACGTCAAATATTTATGACGTCACATAAGAGTATTAGGTATATTTATCCGGGATCGAACCGCCGATCTCCGATTAGAGGTTGGACGTCCTAACCACTAAGCTATCATCGCTTAAAAGTAAAATTACTTTCAAGAAATTCCTGGGAAGCTTTTTATTATGTACAGAAACTTTAATACCAGTGTAGAATTTTTTTTTGAGTGGTTTTAAGTTTCCGACGCCTAAGAAGTCGTGTTAACAAGGCTCTATCCGTCACTCGTTTCATACAATCGTAGTTCCAATTTCATTTAAATATTAAGCAACCAAAGTCCATGAAATTTTGCAGACATATTCTAGAAACTAATATCTGTGTCTGTGGTGTTTTACATTTTTCTAAAAATATGTAGTTTTATAATTACAGGGGCTCAAAGATTTGTATGAAAATTTTCAAGACCGCGTAATTTTGAAACCGAATATTTTAACAGAAATCTGGAAAACCACAGACATAGATATTAGTTTCTAGAATATGTCTGCACAATTTCATGGACTTTGGTTGCTTAATATTCAAATGAAATTGGAACTACGATTGTATGAAACGAGTGACGGAGAGAGCCTTCTTAACAAAAACGGGACCAGGAAAAGTTTAACGCGGCAATTTCGCATTCTTGCCACGTTCACCTCGGGGGAGGCTGTTCAGACTGTGTTGCAGTAATTATCGTTAATTAGTGCTGACAATCGCTTGCACGTGAGTTGTAGTTTTGCGGCGAAATTTTAGTGCGTGAAAACCGATTGCGAGAGTTAGGTAGGTAAGTATGCGTTTTGCGTAGCGCGTTCCAAGGTATACAAGGAATCAAAAGCTTAATCCATTTTAATATTATAAATGCGAGTTTATCTGTCTGTTCGTCTGTATGCCTGTCTGTCTGTTAGCTTTTCACGGCCTAATTGTTTAACCGATTTTGATGATAATAAATTTAAATCCACGCGAACTAAGTCGCGGGCATCATTTAATTTGCTATAATCCGCTGAAACAGACAATCCACTGAAATTCAACTGACAACCAATAACTTACAAGTGTAAATGAAAAATGTATAACACCCCCGACAAGTGAAGGATACAGTAATAACTAGAAAAGAGCTGATAACTTTCAAACGGCTGAACCGATTTTCTTGGATTATAGCTAAGAAAACTCTCGATCAAGCCACCTTTCAAACAGAAAAACTAAATTAAAGTCGGTTCATTAGTTTAGGAGCTACGATGCCACAGGCAGATACACAGATACACACGTTAAACTTATAACACCCCTCTTTTTGGGTCGGGGGTTAAAAAGAGTAGGTACAATGGTACCCAATTTGAGTAAACGATTTGACTTTGATTTTAAATTACACCCAAGCGAAACCGGGCGGATTGGCTAGTGTATAAATGTATCAATAATACAACTTCATTTTGTAGGTTTGTTAGAGGGGCAAACTAATCTGCATTGCAAAGAATGGCGTATCGCACAGGAACGTACGAGAAAATGTAACTTTTTAAATAGGTACTCCTTTAAATTCTGGTAATTTGTATCAAAATGAAAGTAGTCTAAAATAAACACTTCAAAGTTTAATACTGTTTTGCACAGCTAGCAATTTCACCTGAGGTTAACTTGTCGGCATGTTTGCATTGAGAATTAAAGATTTTATCTCGTGATGCCAATGTCAGTGACCTGCTCATTTTCAGGTTTTGCAACTTTTTTTTTTTACTGATGATAGTCGACGGCAAGGGCTTCGTTCGTATGGGATTAGGTTTATTAAAAACACGTGAGGACCCCCTATTTTACCCCCTTAGGGGTTGAATTTTCGAAAATCCTTTCTTAGCGGACGTCTACGTCATATTAATAGCTATCTGTATGCCAAATTTCAGCTTGATCCGTCCAGTAGTGAGCTGTGCGTTGATAGATCAGTCAGTCAGCTTTTTAACCCCCGACCCAAAAAGAGGGGTGTTATTAGTTTGACGTGTGTATCTGTGTATCTGTCTGTGGCATCGTAGCTCCTAAACGAATGAATCGATTTTAATTTAGTTTTTTTTGTTTGAAAGATGGCTTGATCGAGAGTGTTCTTAGCTGTAATTGAAGAAAATCGGTTCAGCCGTTTGAAAGTTATCAGCTCTCTTTTGGTTTTTGTGTCGGGGGTTTTTTAAATTTTGAGTTATTCGAATCGAAACTAGTCGGGCTGACATCGACTAAATACGTGAGTATAGCCGTAACAACCTATACTTATAAAGTTTTCAACGATAGGTTAAACGTTAAGGTACCTTGTTGGTTAAATAATTCTGTGAGGATTTCATAGTAGGTACAAGTCGAAATCTGTTATCAAACTTAGTAAGCCGGTGTAACTAACGTCTAAATTCCCTGAACGTGATACGGGTACCAACCACAAAGTTCGCACCGACAGGAAAATGAAATGAAAAATCAACGCGCTAACGTTTTGTGATTCTGTGCCATTTCATCGTGAGCATGAAAAAGGTTATAAACTCTTCTTATTTTTGACACCATAACTACGACAGAGTGAATTAGAGTGAGGGAACTTTCGGTTTGATCATATAAATATTAGGCTATGGTGATGTGAAATCATACGAAAATGGGGCTACTATAAGGCTACCTAGGTCAAATGTACTAACATATCTTGATGCCTGCCAGTGACGTCGAAGCCTCGACGTTTTATTAGAAGTTCTCTAAGTAGTGAACTGAGCCAAACTCCAGAGTAAAATCCAGTCGTAAGCTTCTACAGCTTTTTAGGATTCCGTACAAAAATAGGGAATCATCATCATCGTCACCATCATCATGATTAACCCATCGCCGACCCACTACTGAGCACAAGCGCCCGCTGCGCTGACCAAGTGCATTACACTTGGTCAGCGCAGAATGCCGGCCAGAGCACATGCAATAACCAGCAAAAGTAAAATAACTTATGAGAATGAGGGAATAGAGAGTGCTCACTCAGTGGATGTGTGTCGAAGTCCATATGTAAGTATGCAATGGGCAGCAGAAGTGAAAGGAACTGTGAGTATGAAAGAATCGTATAGTTTTCTCCCCCGTGGCCGTGTTGGTGAAGTTTTTAACATGAAAACTTAAACTCAAAAGCTAGAATAAAATTGTAGTTTCACACAGAATAGCGAGTGCACACAATAGTTCACAATGAAAGGCAATAGGCATAAATTGTAACTTGTGATGTGAATGGGCGACGCGACGTGACGAGGCGGCGACTCGCGGCGCGCAAACTTCGCGTATACCGGATTTCAACTTGCTCGTGATTTGCAGAATGGCAGCGGTGTGGCTTAGTGGGCTTATAATAAGCCTTGTGTTTTTTATGCGCGATATAGCAAAGCCAGGGCTATATTTTTTGACTAGCTTATGTACACGACTTCGTCCGCGTGGCCTACACAAATTTTAAAATCCTATTTTATAACCCCTCGAATTTTCAAAAAAACCCTTACTTAGCGGATGTCTACTATAGATTTCAGAGTAAATTTTTGCTATATTATCACACTTATTTGAGGTAATAATTGAAGATAACTTAAATCATAAATATAACCTTTTTAGTCAAAAGTTTTTGTGTGTCTGTGTGTTCTAATGTTTGTTTGTTACCTAGTCTATCACGCAAAAGCTACTTAATGGATTTAAATGAGAAAAGGAAGTTAGCTTATTCACTAATTTGACACATGGGCTACTTTTTATCCCGGAAAATCAGAAAGTCAAAGAGTTCCCACGGGGTTCAAAAAATGTACATCCTCGCGGACCAAGTCGCAGGTATTATCTAGTAATGATGAATTCCCAATTTATTCTGGCTCAGAATGTAAAGATCACAAAAGGAGGTAAACCCAAAAACAATATAACTTCAGGAAACCATCAATACCACTTTATGTAAACAATATTCCCTCACGCACATAATATGTGTAATAGATACACCTTATCCCGGATCAGCTTATTTGAATTCAAGCGTTGTGCGTATCATTTTTCCCCGCGCTGAAAACTTACCTTACCTATGCCTTACATACAAATCGGCATGCCGTATGATATGATGTCGGTAAAAGGTGATATTTTGTGATGTTGAACATTTGGTTGCATTTAGTTATACAGAGTGAACTGTCAAACTAAGTTATACAACTTAGTTACAGCTAGTAACTTCGTTTTCAGCTCAAGATATTAAATTAAATTGTGGAATGCTTTGGCTCTTGATGTCCGAGAGACCCAATCCATTAATATACTTAAGACACTCTTATTAAGAGAAATTTCTCTACGTAGCATATTGCAGTTTTCGTAGGAATCTATATTTAAAAAAATTGCCTATTTCATTTGGGAATAATGTAGCTTTCTACTGGTTAAGAATTTTTAAAATCGGTTCAGTATTTTAAGAGATTACCCGCTACAAACAAACTTACATAGGCTGTCCATTTTAACCTACAGTAGATGCAATAAAAATTAAAATCCTTTTTTATACCGGTTTTAAACATGGGTAAGAGACCCATCTAACTCTTTCTAATCAATTCATTCATTATTTGAAGACATACATAGTTTCTATTACAGTTAAACAAATACAATATCTAGCCATCACAATGTATGAATGTAATAAAAATGCCCTGTATATATTTTTTATATTTATTAAACTTATACAATATATCACACTAATATTATAAAGGAGAAAGTTTGTATGTGTGTGTGTGTGTGTGTGTGTGTGTGTGTGTGTGTGTGTGTGTATGTTTGTTACTACTTCACGCAAAAACTAAAAACTACTGGACGGATTAGGCTAAAATTTAGACTGGAGATAGATTATACCCTGGATTAGCACATAGGCTACTTTTTATCCCGGAACATCAAAGAGTTCCCATGGGAATTCAAAAAACCTACATCCACGCGAACGAAGTCGCGGGCATCAGCTAGTATTGTATAAGTTTAATAAATATAAAAAATAGCAAAATTAATGTAAACGTAGGATGAATCCTGTTTGCGTTACAAGAAAAGTTTCAAAAAGTTGTAACACATCGGAAAAACATCCCATTTCTCGAACAGTGTAAGCTTCTCAAAGTTCGGAACAGTAAAATTCTTATGCCATTCTGTGAATCGTTGAAAGTTTTGAGCGCAAAAGTTTTTTTTTTGTTTTGCGAAAAGAAAATATCATAAAGGAAAGGATCGTGGCCCCAACTTCACAACACATGTTCGGAAAAGAGTTAGACTTGTCGATTTGTATTGCTTCGAAACTTAACCCCTTTTTAGGGTTTCGTACCTTAAGGGTGCTAACGGGACGGGCAGTAATGGCCTAGTGGTTAAGACGTCCACCTCCTATTCGGGAGGTCGGAGGTTTGATCCCGGGCACGTATCTCTACTTTTTTGGAGTTAGCAATTAAATTTCATTTGCTTTCACAGTGAAGGAAAATATCGTGAGGAAACCTGCATGTCTGAGAGTTCTCCATAATGTTCTCAAAGAAATGTGAAGTCTGCCAATCCACACTGGGCCTGCGTAGGTGACTATGGCCTAAACCATTCTTATTCTGAGAGAAGACCTGTGGGCTGGCGTTGATTGATCATGATGTCGGTGATGATACTTTTATGCTTACATGGTCGTGTAAGAAGCTCTTATACGACCATGCAATCATCTTGCTAAGCAATAAGGCAATCTTTGCACACAATTGTTTTTCTGTTTTCTTCCTTCTGTGTTGATCGTGTACATGTTTTGTGTGCAATAAAGACTTCTATCTATCTATCTATCTATCTATGTCTTTTGACTGGATAAAGGCTCAATTCAAACATTTTTGTTTTCGCGAATAAATCGAAAAGATGGCCGCCAAAACATGGCTGTGCTAATGGCGGTAATTTTTCAACAAGCTGGGCATTTTGTAATATTCACCCTTATTAATAAAATTACGTTACGGTCAAAAGGGCGAGTTTTTGGACGAGTAAATTTTAGAAAGCCGCGCCTGAGTAGAATCAAATATATAATTTTTCCGTGCTTTATTTATTTATTATTTAGACTGCTTATTATAGGTTTCGCCTTAAGATGTTAATAAAACTCCAGCTAATCAAAGCTCATACAATTATATACATTTAAAAAAGTGAAGACAAATTCGTACGCTTGTGTGTGTCTAGATACAGGGTGTACCTAATTAAATGCTAGCAAAAACAGAGACAGGTGATAGTACTGATGATAACGATAAAGATACCACAGAAAAGAAAACGCAAGAAAAAAAATCTATATTTTTTAAAAGTTTGCACTGTAAGTGAAAGTTCTGACTGACGCTATAGGTTAACGAACTTGCGTAGATAGCCGCGGGGTCAATGCCGCATCATAGGCGGAACATTGACCCCGCATTTTGCACGCTATACATTGCGGGTTTGAAAAATACTAAATCATTCAAACTACAAGTATAGGGCGGATGGTTAATAGTATTGGATTTTGTTTAGGTAGTTTAATAATAGTGCTAAGTTTTTGCTAGCATTCTAATCGCACCCTGTAGGGAACTAAAGCAACCGACATAGCTCAACGAGTTGCATATCCTGAAGTGGCAATGGGCGGGGCACATCGATCAAAGAACCGATAGACTTTCGAGTCTATAGGTCCCGAAATAAGCCTCAATAGCTCAACAGTTATAGGAGCGGACTGAACACCGAAAGGTCGGAGGTTCAAACCCCACCCGTTGCACTATTGTCGTACCCACTCCTAGCACAAGCTTAACGCTTAGTTGGAGGGGAAAGGGGAATTTTAGTCATAATTAAAATGACTAATATTCATTTAAAAAAAAAATAGGTGCTGGAAATATGACGACTTTGCTCCGGAAAGCGAAGCTTTGACATACAAGTAATTACCTTATACTTATTATGTAGAGTTCGTCTTTACATCAATATGTTATTTACTGAACCGATCCCGCTTTACATCAATTCCTCATTGATTGAACCAATTCCACTAATTGATTACATTACTTTCGCCCCTGATGACTTTGTATTAGAGATGGGCATATTGCTACATATAAATCATTTTCATTATAATTTTTCTAGACAGTGCTTTCACTTGCTATTTTTCTCATAAAGTGATTTTTCATTTTTCGCGCTCATAACTCGTTTGCTATACATATTTTCACTTAAAATTATGATCTTTATTAATCAATAGCCCTTCATCTCACAAACACAAAATTCACACACAGGTGGTTATTTCACAGAAAGAGGATTTTCACACTTATACCAAACAGTTTGGTAGGTAACCAAACAGTTTGCTACTGCGATAATTGAACTAGATATGTTTTTCTTTTTGTAAGACGCAGTGATGTACTATTATTACATACTATATATACTCACTTGTACACTTAGTTAGGGTTACCTTGCGCGATACGATTGTTATAATAGGGATTAAAATATAATTTTCTAACTTTGTGAGATTTCGTTTCATGATTTTTCACTGACTACTTTAGTAAAGTAGCAAGTGCTACATATGAACAGGCTTTTCACATGATTTTTCACATGCTATCTGTGGAAGGGTCCATCAGTGTTCTATATCACAAATTAGGTGATTTCAATGCATGACGTAACCTTGTACCGGAGAATCTAAATAACGTTGTAAAATCAATACAACCCCCGTTTCTTTCTGGATCAAGTCCAACATTAAATACGTCTACGTCATAAGAAACTTTAAGTCTAAAATATGCTCTAAGTATTCTTTGTCGAAATAAATTTTGACCAAGGAAGAGAGAGATCCTGCTTAATATTATAAACGCCAAAGTTTGTTTGTATGTAAGTATGTATGTATGTATGTATGGATGCTTGTTACTCTTTCACGCAAAAACTACTGGACGAATTTGCCTGAGACTTGGAATGGAGATAGATTATACCCTGGATCAACACATAGGTTACTTTTTATCCCGGAAAATCAATCATCTCACGGGATTTTAAAAAACCTTTATCCACGGAAACGAAATCGCGGGCATCAGCAGCTAGTTAAATTATAAAAGTGAAAAAGTGATAGAGTTGTTGAATTGTGGACATAATTCCTAGTGCCCGGGCTTTATTCATAATGCCCTCATTATTTACTTGGTCCGTAACATAAGCTACGAGTTTTCTACAGGAAATAATATCATCCCTTAATAAATTATGTCGTTATGATTCATTCATCGCTGAGAAGGACCACTCTATATCTTTCGGAACAACAATTCTTTTGTGAGTAAAACTCTTTGATGTTAGTTATTCGTATGAGCGCATTTAAATTGTAACGTATTACATGCGATATTTCGTTCATCATCATCATCATCATCATCATCAGCCTGTGGACGTCCGCTGTTGGACATAGGCCTTCCCTATAGAGATATTTCGTTAACTATCTTTTAATACATACAAAGCACGAGTAAAGTCTTTTAAAATTTATAACTTAGGTATTTCTTCATTGTCCTTAGGTTAGCTATTATATTATATTTTACTGTACGACTTATGTTTATGTTAATGCACGCTGTGACTGCCCGTAAGTGGAGTTGCATAAGAGCCCTAGAATTTAAGGAACAACATGTATAATTTAAATGTTTAACTCTGTGGGCGGTACTTTAGTAAATAAATAAATAAATGAAAAGTCAGCCTTCTGCATCTGTCTACTATAGATGCAGAAGTATGCCTGAAAGCGCTAGATATATTATGGGCAAACAAAAACAACTAAAATCTTGCGATCGTATATTATGAAGAAAAGAGAAGAGACTATTGTTATACAAATATTGTTAGCGGAATATTACGAATAATGATGCACTAGAAATGTGTACTGTATAGAAATATCATGCACATAGGAGTAAGTACATCTATTCAAACATCGAAGAATTTTATCACAAAAGAATTGTAGTTCTATAAGATATAGTACAGTGGCTCTTATCAAAGAATTTATAGTAATATTAAAAATGAAAATGTAAGTTATTCTGTTAGTTACTTTTTCATTATACATAATATACATGTAGATATGTAGATCTCACAATAAAGAGGTACACAATCTTTCGACATTTTACAATTTTACGAGATTGATTCTGTTACATTATAATCTAACGGTATTTACAATTTCACGGTGACATGTCCATGGAACTGGTACGGGATAGTTTTTATCCTGAAAGTTAAAGAGTTCCCAAGAGAATTTAAAAACTCAAGTCCTCGCGGGCGAAGTCGCGGGCAACAGCTAGTATTTTATTAACTTGATTGACCCTATCACTGTGCTGTGCACTTTTTAGGGTTACGTACCTGCCTCAAAAAGAACCTCACTTCGTTGTCTGTCTGTCGTGTCTTCGGGGGAACCAAAAGCTATAACGTAAGAATTCCCGTTGATCTAGTTAGAATCATGCAATTGGGCAGGTAGCAATGTCTTATAGCACAAGTACAGGGAAAATCAGAAAACCATGAATTTGTGATTATAACACAATAAAAATTATAAATTAGTGTGTGGCCAAATAATTAGTTTACTAAAATCACATCATGATGGTGCAGTCCGTCATTAAATTGCAGTGTTGTACAATATAACAGCGATTTTTTATCATACTGGTTCACGATTTCTTGTGCGATGGTACGGAACTCTTCGTGTGCAAGTCCGACTCGTACTTGGCCGATTTTTACTACTTATCACACTAATATTATAAAGGAGAAAGTTTGTATGTGTGTGTGTGTGTGTGTGTGTGTGTGTGTGTATGTTTGTTACTCCTTCACGCATAAACTACTGGACGGATTGGGCTGAGTTCTCACGGGAATTTTAAAAAACCTACATCCAGGCGAACGAAGTCGCGGGTATCAGCTAGTCCAATATACTATTGACAAATACGAATTCCGAGATGATCCCACTGGGTCCTTTTATGTATTTAAATGGAAGAGAGGAACTACGGACACAATTCATAACTATTCACCATGTCATCAATAAGGAGGGACCCTTCGGCATCCATAGAAGATCGATTTTCACAAAACCGTCCCTTGGCCCTTCACTTATTCATAGAACTTGGTAAAAGGGGCTTCTAAACGCTTTGTGTGCAGTCCTCAAGAACGTACCTATGACATTGATATGTATAGGGAAATGGGAATAGGGACAAATCGTCTAAAATCATTACATATAATCATATTAAAAATAAGTAATGGTAACATGTAATAACATACTCGTAAGTATGATACATGTGATCGCGACTTCGTCCACATGGATTAAGGTTTTTTAATAATCACATGGGAATTCTTTGATTTTCCGAAATAAAAAGTTGTCTATATCAGTTTCCGGGATGCAAGCTACCTCTGTACTAAATTTCATATAAATCTGTTATAAAGTATGCGCCTTTAAGAATCCGTTTGAAACTCTTTGATTTTCCGGGATAAAAAGCCTATGTCCTTCCCCGAGATGTCAGCTAACTCTGTACCAAACTTCATCAAAATCGGTTAAACCGTTAGACCGTGAAAAACTAGCAGAAAACCAGACTATGTGAGAAATCCCATGGGAACTCTTTTGATTTTCCGAGACCGAAAGTAAGATCCAGCCCCAGGATGCAAGCTATCTCTGCCTCCGTCAAAATCGGCTAAACGGATGGGCCGTGAAAAGCTAATCAGACGGACGGACAGAAACACTTTCTCATTTATAATACTTTATTTAAGTATTTATCTTTATTGACTTCTCGCGCGGACTAGGCGCAGGTAACATCGTAATGAAATTGCTCTGTGCTATATTTACCTATTACTCAAGTTAAAGTATTCGTACAAAAGTAAACCATACATCAAAATAATACATAGCATCTAGTGAAACCAGTGATAAAGTTATTTCTTCTAAAAAGTGTGTTTTTGACCCATAAAACAGTGTTAAATTATTATTTGCGAAATAGTAACGGTCACTGCGCGTCCGACGCTGCCGCAGGGCCGCGCCGTCGCGCCGTGCAAACGTCAATAACATCGCGCTCACAGTTGTTGATCGGTGCGAATTTCTACCTACCAGGTACCTACTTATCTGTTTTAAAAATGAAATGCGCTGGGTGTTTAAAGAGCAGCAAAGAAGGATCGTCTATTGGATGTAATGGCCCAGTTTGCAAAAGGCGTTTTTGCAACGGTTGCATCAACTTAAACTCATTGACACCCGACCGTATAAAAAATTGGCTATGCCCTGAATGCAGCGCACAAGAAAGGAAGGGTGTTGACAATAGTTCAACTCCCGTTAAATTAAGCGTCGATGCACTCGATGCCCAAAATATCACGCTTCGTAAGAGATCAGAGCAGGCAACCGAGATTAATAATGTCTCTGATACATCCGAGGTACAAAGCCTATTATCAGCAGTGAGGCTACTCACGGGAGAGATTTCTTCTCTTAAAAATAGATTAGAAGAAGCCACAGCATCATTAAACCGTTGCAATGAGAGACTCGACACCTTGACGTCTTCGGTAGCCTCAAATGAAACGAGAATCTGTGCACTCGAGCGCCGCAATGAAGAAATAGACGTTCTGAAATGCACCATTGGCGAACTACAGCAGGAAATTAACACCCAAGCACAAAATCATCTCAAAAATGAAATTGAAATCTGTGGCATCCCCGAATGTCCCAATGAGAATGCAACCCATTTAGCCTTGCTTTTAGCGAAGAAAATCGGTGTGGAAGTTTCAGACCAAGATATAGACTGGACCTCACGGGCGGGCCCGCGTGTTTTGTCGGCTGTGAACGCCACGGGAAACGCGAGAAAGTATCCTCGTCCGATCGTCGTACGTTTACTGCGGCGGTCTAAGAGGGACGAATTTCTCAAAGCATCCAAATCACGCCGAAATATCACTAGCACCGACTTGAACCTACCCGGACCGGCACAGAAAGTCTTTATAAACGAGCGGCTTACGCAGAGAAACAGACTGTTATTTCGTGAGTGCCGCATACAAACAAAACAATTGGGATACGAATTCTGCTGGTGCAATAACGGGACTATCTACGTACGAGCACGCGAAGGAAAATCTGCTAGTGCTATCCGCAATCATGAAGATCTGGAACGACTTACCAATAAACCCAAAACAACATCCAATAATACAACATTATTATAAACTTTTTTATAGGTACAATTTTCATGTAGTGTGCGGGTATCCTTATGTTTCTACATGTTATTTCAGATCACTGCGGAAGAAAAGTAATCTTTGTTATGATATATATACAAATTACTGTAAAAAGCAAAACAACTTGTCATTGTATAACAAAATAACAGTCAATAATTTAAATAATAACAATTATTATTATTGGTGTAGGTTTGTCATTGCTACTCTTGCAAGATACTCGTACCTCTTATTATTGTTTGGAAAACTGTATTTCCTGGCAAAACCTAAACTAGTGCTGGTTCTTATAACATTATATGTACTGGAAAATATTAGAATAATTAGGTTTGTCGCTAAATTCTGGTTTTTTAATTTTATGAAATTATTATTGAATGTCTTATTACTTTATGTTTTTAGTATTATATCAGTGTTACTCAAAGATACAATTAGTATAAGATTGTCAGTTACTTCGCTATTTAATATTACTAATGTTAATAATAAGTTACATACAGGGCATCCCTACACACATATCTACATATACGGCTATAATACCCAAAGACTTACATTTAAGAATAATACTTTAAATACTCAGTTAATATTACATTTTATGCAATCTAAACAAATACAAAAAAACTATGGTAAAACTAAGTTACTAAGTTTTGTTATACTATTGCTTTATATTTTGCATTTATTATTGACATACTGCTGTGATTTAGGCACCAAAACCTGTAGGAAAATTGTTATAGAATACTTAAGGCACTATTTAAACCACTTATTAAAAATTATTACAATATTTTATGATAAAACTGAATTGATAAGTTTTATTACTCTAATGATACTTTATGTTCTACTTCTAAATTATGACAAGCTACATTTTCTACTGTCATGGTGCTATAATAATAATTTAAACACTGAAAAGTACAAGATAAAATATGTAATAGGTGTGACAAATGATGTGAATATAAGTGTGATAAAATATTTAAGGCACTTATTTAAAGCTATAACACTATTTTATCATAAAATTAAGTTAATTAATTTCACTATACTACTACTACCATATGTTCTAAATTATGATAAACTAATAAAAAAATCTGTAACTCTTCATTTTTTGCACACAGATAAACTACTAAGACTCAGCATAGGACTGTATATTTTATACCCCACCAACATGATAATGTCTGGTATATTAGTTATAATGTTATGCAAGGTTTTTGTAAGTTGTAAGCTGGCCATACCAGTTGTAAGAGAGTTAATACAATTTATAATGAGTATGTTGATTTTGAATCACATAAGCTCAAAAATTGAACTCAATGGCATAAATTGTAATAATAATTATAAAAGTTCGAGTAGGATGCATCCACACAGATATGCCAAACAGATCTATACTTTCCTATCTAAACTATTATGTTGTTATCTTAACTACATTAAATACTACAAATCATTGGAATCATACTCAACAAAAAACATTTTTATAGGTACAATTAAAACTAAACAACATAAACTTTTAGTATATTTTTATCACTTTTTAAATTCAATCATAACATACAGAACAGTTTAACATCTGATATTGATCAGCATACCTCAGTGCCGTGTACGGCAGTGGCTGATCCTGACACATTTTATAATACTTATATGTTAAGCAATAATACTACCTCACAGTACTTAAATATATTAACCATGAATATTAGGAGTATAAACAAGAACCTTGATGATTTCCTTGTCTTCATAACACGATTACAAATAAAACCTGACATACTCGTTTTAACTGAATGTTGGACACAGCATATAGTGAATCCTCCACAAGTTGATGGTTATTCGAGCTCTCACACAAAAAATAATCATAATCAAAATGATGGAGTTATTGTATACATTAGAACACATATACATGCCTCGACTTTTGAAGCTTCAATTTCAGAGGCCAACTGTCTTATAATTACTTTCAAGGATATTCATATTATAGCTTTATACCGTCCAGCAGGCTTTCGTAACCCGCAACTGTTTTTGGAATCTCTTGGTACGTTTTTGGAAAGCAAAAAATATAGGCGAATCATCTTAACTGGAGACTTAAACCTTGACCTTTTACCTGATAGTCACTGTTCTTATAGCCAAGAGTATCAAAATATTCTCGCTTTAAATGCTCTCATACCAGCTGTCAATTGTCCTACGAGAGAATTACGTTGTCTTGATCACTTTGCTATCAAAAACATAAACGATTCAAGAACTTTTGTCTTTGAACCTACAATAACAGACCATGCCCCTATTTTATTAAATTTAAAACTACGTAACAAAGTAATACACTCATCAACACAAAATGTAACTAGGCATATTCACAACTACAAAGCTATGGAGGAAAGCTTAACACAGTTAGACTGGGTAAACTATTTCAGCTCAAGTGACACTAATTTTGCAGCAAATTTCCTAGTTGACAATATTAAGGACATAATCATTAGTAATACACATGTCTCAACTGTTCCTAAAAAACTAAAACCTATTAAACCATGGATTAATTATAGCATTGTTAAATGTATGAAAAAAAGGGATAGCCTTCATAGAATATTTAAAAAATCTCCAACAGAACTAAATAAAATTACATATACGCAGTATAGAAATGCTTGTAACTCTTTACTGAAGTCACTTAAACGAAACTACTTACAAGGAAAGTTAAAACAAAATGCAGGTAATTCTAAAGGCACTTGGGACACAGTAAAAGAAATTTGTAACCTACCTACATCAAATGCGCCTGCTACAGCCTTGATAAATATCATGAACACCCCTAAAGAGTCATTAGCTCAGGTTAATAAATACTTTACTAGTATAGGGCATAACCTTGCAACTTCAATTATTAATAAATTGGGAGCGCAGTGCAAAAATAATAATCCCAATATGGCATCCGATGCACCCCTTAATTCACTAATGTTCTATCCCACTGATATATGCGAAATTCATAAAATTATCTTAAAGCTAAAATCTAGCAGTGCTCCAGGCCATGATCAAATAGTTACGTACTTTATTAAAAGATTTAAAAATCTACTCTTAGAACCCATAGTTCATCTGGTGAATTTAAGTTTATCTACTGGTGTTTTTCCTGATAGTTTCAAAAAAGCAGTCGTAATTCCAGTATATAAAAGTGGAGACAAAGAGTCAATTTCTAACTACAGACCTATATCGCTATTAAGTGTATTAAGTAAGATAGTGGAAAAAGTGGTGAACGCTAGACTAATAAAGTACCTTGAACAGAAAAATCTCCTTGGATCCAACCAATTCGGTTTTAGAGCCAATAGATCTACCTTGGACGCGGTACTAGAAGTGACTAATCATATTACAAAGTGCCTTGATAAGGGAAGGAAATGTATTGGTATTTTCCTTGACTTGCAAAAGGCCTTCGATACTGTGTCAATCCCTATCTTGCTTGACAGACTTTCCGACATGGGTGTTAGGGGTATTACATTAGACTGGTTCAAGAGCTACCTTAGGGATAGACAACAATGCGTTAAAATTGGTAATGTTACCAGTGAATTTACTAACATTAGATATGGTGTCCCCCAGGGGAGTGTTCTGGGCCCCACCTTATTTCTTAGTTATATAAATCCACTTTGTAATCTGTCCCCAAAATCTGGACGCATATTTTGTTTTGCCGATGATACTGTGGTTTTATTTGAAGGCAGTGATTGGAAAGAAGTGAAGTTGCTTGCTGAAGAAGGTCTTAAGCAAATCACGACATGGTTAGAGGACAACCTACTTACAATCAACACCGTGAAAACAAAGTATGTGTGTTTCAGTACATCAATTCGGAATAACCCAGACAAAGACTTTAAACTTCCTATTCACACTTATCCTTGTAATCGGAAAAGTGGGCTAGACGCTTGTTGTAGCTGTGACATTTTAACCAAAGAGACAACTGTTAAATATCTTGGAATTACATTAGATGAACATCTTAGCTGGTCAACTCATATCCATAACACTTCTAATAAAATCAAGAAACTCATCCCATTATTTAGGAATCTAAGAGATATTGCCCCTATCGAAACAACTATGATGGTCTACAAGTCACTATGTCTTTCGATTATGACCTATTGCATATGTGCATGGGGTGGGGCTGGCAAAACTTTTATGTTGCGGCTAGAACGCGCTCACAGAACTTTACTTAAAACTATTTTTAAAAAACCATTTAGATATCCCACTGATGATTTATATAAAGAATGCAATGTACTTAATGTCCGACAACAATACTTATGTTCAATAATTTTGCGCTTCCACTCTAAAATTGATCCTTGCACTATAAACAATAGCAAAAGAGTAATCAAACTCCCTACACATTTTACAAATACATGCTTTGCTGGAACACAATTCGAATTTCGCTCATCATATGCATATAATATACTTAACAGGGTTAGCAAAGGTATCAACATAAGCAGAATAAATAAATTCGATCTAACCAGAGCAGTTAAAAGCTGGCTGGTAGCTAAGGGCTATGACGAAACAGAAAATATTTTAATAGTCAAGAAATAGCGCGCGAGCATACACACCGCACACACACACACACACACACACGCCCACACAAACAAACACAAGTACTTGTAGTAAACTTTGTACTCCTACCTTCTGCAATACAGGTATTTCCTAGTGCAGAAGGTAGGAATCTCAATCTTGATATGTAACCCATGTATAAGTATCAAATAAAATTATTATTATTATTATTATTATTATTATTATTATTATTATTATTATTGTTAACAAAATTAGAACAAGTGTAAATTAAAAATTTACGACACCCCCGACAAGTGAAGGTAACTAGAAAAGAGCTGATAACTTTCAAACGGCTGAACCGATTTTCTTGGATTATAGCTAAGAACACTCTCGATCAAGCCACCTTTCAAACAAAAACAAACTAAATTAAAATCGGTTCATTCGTTTAGGCGCTACGATGCCACAGACAGATACACAGATACACACGTCAAACTTATAACACCCCTCTTTTTGGGTCGGGGGTTAAAAATACGAAACAATCTTTTCTTTAGGCTATTAGAAAACCCAATAAAACACTACATCAAGTCTAGTCACTTCAAGTCAATAACGTTCTCTATAAAGCGAAAAAGGAGCAAGACCAATGCAGTACGCTTGGGAAGTGAAACGTCACGCGGGAAGACTGATCGCTCCAGTCCAGACTGGCCTTATTACGTGTAGAATCAGAGGAATTGCTATCATAAAGATTTTTATGAAAGTTGCAAGTTGCTTTGACGACTCGTGGTGTATTAGCTTGTAATGTAACAGATCGGGCTCGAGCGTTACATCGGCGACTATGTCAATATTTACCGGTAAGTACCGATTGCACCACACCACTGTTAGGATGAGTACGCACTAGAACTGAACTGCAGCTGCACTGCACGAGACTGCACTACGCGGCACATCGCGTCAGAATATTATTTCTTCCATTTTGTATGGAGCATATCGCACTAGAGCGGCGCTGCACAGTGCTTCAACGCCCGTTGCCGCGCGACGTGGCTGGACAGAGTATGGACAGCGCGCAGTGCCGCTGCAGTTCAGTTCGAGTGCGTTGGCACCTTTAAAGAGTTGTAAAAAACAGACAACTCACGAAACGTCATTTTTGTCTCCAGGATCAAAAAATAGATTATCTTTGATTTTACCTTTTATTTGACAGATGTCGATTCTCGATCAAACCGAGAGTTTCACCCAGTTAGTTTTCATCGAATAAAAAAATTGCAATCACGACACGTAATAGCGACTGGGGATAAGCGATGATGATAAATGTAACAAATCGGGTATCTCAGTCTCCCAGTGATACTTAGGCCTTAAATTTGTCATGTTTAGGTATAAGCCTGAGATCGAATGGTACCGGTCCACTAATACCGGCTTCCCACGGTGCGTGATATTACGGACGGACACGGACTAGCCTGCACTGCACCAACGCACCATGGGAAGAGTATTGTCCGTGGTACCGCAGTTTGACAACCTCCCTGGCGCAGAGGTAAGCGCTGTGGTCTTATTAAGAGGAGGTCCCGACTACGATTTCCAGCAGGAATTTGGAATTTTATTCTCTTTCTTTTTTTAAAAATTATTTCTTATTTCTAAATCTCTGGTCTGATCTGGCGGGAAGCTTCGGCCATGGTTAGTTACCACCCTACCAGCAAAGCCGTGCCGCTAAGCGATTTAGCGTTCCGGTACGATGCTGTATAGACACTAAAGGGGTATGGGTTTAATAAAAACTTCCATACGCCTTCCAGGTTAGCCCGCTTCCTTTTTAGGCAGCATTATCACTTACCACCAATAAAAACTACAGTCAAGAGCTAACTTGACACGTCGGCGTTGTCGTCTGGGCATTTTGTGTGGTTGTCCGCAAAATCACGCACCGTGGGAAGCCAGTATAAGGCACCAACGGAGATTGACTTGTCTCAGGTAAACCTTGAGACTTTCGCTTTGTCTTGAAGTTTGGTTAGGATTTGTTTGAAATAGCGTTTTGTATTAAAGGGGCACATTGTTTCAAAGGTGTAACTAATCTTGAGAGTTGAGGTAGCTTGCTTTGTTTGCTTTTGACCCACGTTGACTCATTCCAATAACTAGGATGGGTGATGATTTTTGATAGTGCGTATAAGTAATTAAATCCTCTTACGTCATAAGTCATCATTCGAAAAGCTTCTCTACCTAAAGCCGCCTCTTTTAACAGGGCTCTCTCCGTAACTTACTCCATACAATCGTACTCCCAATTTCATTTGAACATTATGGAACCAAAGTCCATGAAATTTTGCAGACATATTATTCTAGAAACTAATATCTGTGCCTGTGGTGTTTTAAATTTTTCTAAAAATATGTGGTTTTAAAATTACAGGGGCTCAAAGATTTGTATGTGAATTTTTAAGACCGCGTAACTGTGAAACCGAATACCTATTTTAACGGAAATCTGGAAAACCACAGGCATAGATATTGGATCCCGGAACGTTCTACAAAATTCCATTGAGTATGATTGGCTAGTATTCCAATGAGAGTCGAACTACGTTTGTATGGAGCGAGTGACGGAAAGACCCCTCTTAACTTTGTCCATCCCCTTTATATCGTCTAACCATATTTACATCTTTGGTGACATGGAGCCCTATTGCCTTCAATTCTTCCTTCCTCCTCTGGGCGGCATCTCCATGGGCAAGAGTCACGTAACGTATCGTTGCGTATTATCGACACAGCACAAATAAAGGGAAAAAACCGGTCAAGTGCGAGTCAGACTCGCGCACTGAGGGTTCCGAACTCGAGTATTTTTTCCATAATTTTGCACGATAAATCAAAAACTATTATGCATAAAAATAAATAAAAATCAGTTTTAGAATGTACAGGTAAAGCCCTTTCATATGATACCCAACTTGGTATAGTTATCTTACTTTGAAAATTGAAACACATTTTAATTTTTTTTTCTTTATGATGTAACCACAAATTCGCGATTTTCAGATTTATTCCTGTACTTGTGCTATAAGACCTACCTACCTGCCAAATTTCATGATTCTAGGTCAACGGGAAGTACCCTATAGGTTTCTTGACAGACAGACAGACAGATATCAAAGTGATCCTATAAGGGTTCCGTTTTTACTTTTGAGGTGAACCCTAAAAAGTGTTATGTCGTGCACGATGCTAGGAACCCTTCGTATGCGAATCCGACTCGCACTTGACCGATTTTTTTGTAAGAGATCTACACCGAACTTCATTTTCAGAAGGTGAAGATTTATGTTTAACCCCCGACCCAAAAAGAGGGGTGTTATAAGTTTGACGTGTGTATCTGTGTGTCTGTTTATCTGTGTATCTGTCTGTGGCATCGTAGCTCCTAAATTAATGAACCGATTTTAATTATTTTTTTTTTGTTTGAAAGGTGGCTTGATCGAGAGTGTTCTTAGCTATAATCCAAGAAAATCGGTTCAACCGTTTGAAAGTTATCAGCTCTTTTCTAATTACTGTAACCTTCACTTGTCGGGGGTGTTATAAATTTTTAATTTACACTTGTGCTAGAGGTGCTTGCGAGTGGTGAACGTATAATAGCTTCATACATTTGAATGAATGTTCAAAATAGCAGTCAGGTCATGGGCTGGACGCTTGGCGGGCGGCCAGCTCCGCGCTGTGACTGGACCGGTCACAGCGCATTCATATCAATTATGAGTGGCCTCCTTCATCATAGCCACGCGTCGCGTTTTTGTATCGGGATTAAGTTATTTTTTTTAAAGTAACTGCTTTATTTCCTTAATAATAAATGATTGGACCTAAAAATTTGGGTAAATGAATTTCTTGAATTTACGTTGTTAAGTTTTTGTGTTCTTGAAGTGTTTTGTTTGAAAATTTTCGACTTCCATTTTTAGGATTCCGTATCCAAAGGATAAATAGGTTCTGTCTGTCTATATGTCTGTCTGTCTGTCCGCCTATCCGTCCGTCCGTTGGTATCTTAAAATGGCAATCGGAGCGTCCTCACCCCGATTGCCATATTGACCTGTCGCAAAGCTTAAGTTAACATTGTATTGGCCATAAAATATCGGAAGTTCAAGTTATAGTACATATAGATCGTTGAGCGAGTAAAATAGGTCAATTTTACTTCACCACACGTAAAATGTTTGGGAAAAAACTAGTTTATGGCGGATATAAAACTGTCGCATAATTGCGTATGCAGCAATCCGCGGGACCCTAAATACCAATATGGTGGATCAACCCACCTTGAGACACTATCCCTGACTGACACATAAACGTACTGTTCGAAATAGCTTTGAGCTCTGTCTTATAATTTTGCACGTCAATTTTCTCTGTAACGTAGATCGTTAGTGTTATATTTTTTGTTCACAACTTTATCACACTTCACGCTAATATTATAAAGGCGAAAATATGTGTGTATGTGTGTGTGTGTGTGTGTGTGTGTATGTTTGTTACTCCTTCACGCAAAAACTACTGGACGGATTGGGCTGAGAATGTAGATAGATTATACCCTATGGATTAGCACATATTATGCTACTTTTTATCAAATCAAAGATCAATCAAAGAGTTCCCACGGGATTTTTAAAAAACCTACATCCACGCGAACGAAGTCGCGGGCATCAGCTAGTTAGTTTATATCTCGGAAACGTGGCACTTTGGAAGATTTTTTTCTCACTCAATACTCGTTTGAATTGATGACAGCCATTGATTAATGCAGGTTTTATGCGTTACCGATATTTCCATACTAAAATATTCAAAACCCTTTTCGATCAATTGTCGAATTTGTAAGATAATTAATTGATGTAATGGTGATAATTAGTCACGTAAACATAAACTAAAGCTACAGGGTTCCAAATGCACCTTGGTCTGAAAAAGAATCCCACAACAAATTATAACAACATACTTTTAGCTCACAGACACAATATTGGTCTTAGTATTTTCTAGTTTTAAATTTAGTTGATAATTTTTATGAATTTTATTTTTATTTTTATTTTTTGTTGGTGATTTTTTTGAGCTGAATAAACTTTATTTATTTATTTTACTTAATATCAACGCATACAGGTACTTCCGCTTATCCGATTTGATCTCTTGATCAAACTATCCCAGCAAAATCGCCTATTGTGGTCTACGCTGTAGAACTAACACATCGGTCTACGACGCGAATGAAACGAAAGCTTTTTTGTGAGGGCTTACGTTTGCTGATTTACCAACTGTGATCCGCTGAGTTGTGGGGTCTGGGAATGCATCTGCTATATTTGATTGAATATATTTCTTTTATTCTTATAAAAACTATCGGGAGCTAAATTTATATTCAATAGGTTTTATCCTCAACTGTGTCTGCATGGTTATAGGTTTTTAAAAATCCTGTAAGGAAGATTTCCTCACGATGTTTTCCTCCACCGTTAAAGCAAGTGATATTAAATTACTCAAAACGAGCATGAGTCCTAAAATGTTAGAGGTAAACCTTTGATCGAAGCTGGATTATACGAAAAGGAAAACCTAAGTTTTACAATAATCCCATACAAATTACAATGCCGAGTTTAAGTCAGCTTAAACCGTGCCTAAAATTTTTATAATATATGAGTGTAAATTGTTTTTTGAAAGAATAATAATTAATTTGTAGCGTAATATCTACTGTATATCTCAGAATTCATAAAAGTTTCTGAGTCTTAAAATATTTTTGTACTTTGCAAATTCGGACTTAAAAGTAATTCTTGGAATAACTTAAAAAGCAAAATTTTAAAAAGTTGTCCTCACAGAAATATTAAACTGCGCAGTCATTAAAATTGCAACAAGTTACTTTTTAAATAATATAATGCTGCACACCAAGAATTTTTATTCAAAATTATTATAATACGTATAAAAGTTTCCGTAGGTACAAAAGCAAAATTTTAGAATTTCAGCGGAAAAAGCGCTGCGTGGATCGCCGCTGCATTTGCATCAGGTTTATGGTGGCCATAAAGCAGCTGTTTCCGAAACATTTCACTTGTGGCGAGATACGCAATAAAATGGACTATTTTATTGTTGTCATAGAGTTCAGAGAGTTGTAACCATTACTAGAGCAGCCCTCATGCTTTCTTTCTTTATCTTCGTCTCTCTCTCTCGCTATGTTATTCTTCTTTACACAAGTTTAAAAAATCTATTAAAACTATGCTCCTGAGAAAAGCATATTATGCTATCGAAGATTACGTAAATGATAAAAGAGCGTGGATTTCACCTGCAGCTCGCTCCAGCAATGCGCGGGACTTTAATTACTTGTTTAAATGGCATATTGTATATCAAATCTTTGAAAAGAGCAACCGCCGAGTTTCTTGCTGGTTCTTCTCGGTAGGAAAGGCATTCCGAACCAGTGGTAGATGCTCTTGACGATTCAAAAGTACTTGTAAAAGTCTAATTGAATAAAAATATTTTGAATTTTATCAGCTTTTACTTATTAGTTGTTGAACATAATCCTCCTCATATTATGCACGCCATTCTTCTCGTGTTCGAGAGGAGCGAATTTCCTCCAGTTTGACATTTTAGTGATGTCATCAGACCAACGAGATGGCTGGCTTCCAACGTTTTTTTTTCAGGTATCAAATAGGTAGCAAGTAGCAACTATGGGCTCTCGTTATCTATGCGTTGCGTACTTCTTAATTATAGTATCATCAGCCCGCGACTTCATCCACGTGGATTTAGATTTCCGAAAACCCTGTGTCTAAGTCACTCTCCAGGTCTTCAACTAAATTTATGTAAAAAAAAACAGGTCAATCCGTAGCTTCATTAACGTACAAACCAACAATCAAACACACTTTTGCATTTATTATGGTTAGAGGTCATCATAGAATTATAATTGTACCATGTTTCTTGGCCTAGTAATGCAGAGGACTTCCTATGCTATGACATGCGACTCGACTTAAAAAAAATATGATTTTGACTCTGAGTTTAAGGGGCTCTTTTTATTTGTCTGATGATGCTGAGTTTTGCTGCTCTATAACTCAACTCAATGGTGCTTTTTGTTTGTTTTATTAAAATCTGTTGGTGACGTTTTTATTCCGTCTATTAAACCTCTCATAAAGAACTAAACCTTTGAGGGCATCTTTCGCGTGTAAATTTTAAAGCCTACTCTTCACCCACGATTTTTTTAATCACACTAATATAATAAAGGTGAAAGTTTGTGTGTGTGTGTGTGAGACTCCTTCACGCAAAAACCACTTGATGGATTTGGCTGAAAGGAATGAAGATAATATCCTAGATAAGCACATACATGAGTACTAGCACCAGCTAGGAGCTCATAATTTCGAGAAACTAGAGGTGTATGCTCGTGAACCCCTGAGCCCCCCTAATAGGGAGCAGATGTTTTAGGCTATCGCCGGTTTTTGGGTACAGAACCCTAAAAACAATGTCAACATTCATATCTTACCAAAATTTCAATATCCACCATCGATCATTGCAGCTACAATGAGTTGGGAGGCTGCCAGGTCTTTAAGCCCATGACCTGACTGAAATTATTTCAGAATAGCACCTAAATGAGGCAACCAGCTGACGTTTGAAGGTTAATTATGTTTTTACTGCTGGTAATTATCCCTTTTTCGAAGTTATCTGCATTAGAAAAGCGGCATGGCGTTCCAAATTGGGTAGTTAGCTCACCTACTACAAATTAGATGATGGCCCCCATAACAGTAGTTGGGTTGGGAATCTCAGAACAAGGGAAATTATTTTTAAACCCTCGTAGCTTTAGTTTCAAGTTACGTAATTAATTATCACCACTATATTGTACAAATATAACAAATTCCGACCATCAAAAGGAGTACAATAGTACCTACTTTGAATAAATGATTTTGACTTTGACTTTAACTTTAAATAGCAACAATAATTACATTTCAATTATTTTCAAAATAAATTTAAAAAGTTGCATTTTTGATATCTGCTCTTCCCTTCGTTCGCTTGGATTTTAATTTTTTTGGATCCAAGGTTTTTAATCTTGAGAACTCTTTCATTTTCTGGAATGCAACATAGCTCAAAGGATTAACAAGCTGAAGTGGCAATGGGCAGGCCATGTCTGTCGCAGAACCGACGGCCGATGGCGCAGACGTGTTCTGGAGTGGAGACCGCGTACCGGTAAGCGCAGTGTGGGACGACCTGCAGCTTGCTGGACCGATGATCTGAAGAAGGTAACGGGTGGATGAGGAAGGCGGAGGACCGTGTTTGGTGGCGCGCTCTTGGAAAGGCCTATGTCCAGCAGTGGGCGCGTACAGGCTGATGGAATGGAATGGAATTAGTATGGGCAAGGGGGTGGGAGGGTAAAGACCCTGACCTCCCGCCCCCAAATCAATTCGTACACGTGGATTAGGGTGTCCCTCTAGGAACTTTTTGATTAAATAACAATCACTAAAGCCGCATATAAACTGTAATTTGCTGTTGGCTTGTCGAACACGACGTCTGGCTTGACCCTAATAGTGCAAAACAGCCGCACGACTGTGTGTGCGACCTTAATGTTGCTGTTCGTCAACACGCAGTAGGCATTAGCACATGATTAGGTTATTAATGTCATTGACTCAGTAAAAAGGTTGGAACTCATCAGAGTTACCCGGCACCCGATACGCACCACCTCGTCGTTCGTTGTCCACTGATCCACTTCTTTAAATCTTTCTCCCCATTAACTTAATTCTTAACATTCCCTTCGATGGTTTCAAAATACTATGAAAATTGGGAAAATTAATAGAATATTAATTTCATTGCTCATTTCCTCACTCATCGTTTTCTCTCTCCCCCACTCGCTTGCATTGGTTTCCGATGAACGGGAAACTAACGTTAACCTGTAAGCTGTAACTGTGTTTAGCGATTAGTTGCACGTCGACCTCGCCCACTTGGCAGCGCTCTCCCGGTCAAGGCGCATACTGACATTATGTGTCGTACAGCGAAATGAGCGCCGCATAGGCCAGTACATTCTATACCACTAGTGGTTCGCCCTTAATTCAGACCTCGCGGTATCCCATAATTCCTATAAGATATTTTTGACTATATGTTGAAACTAGATGATGCTTACGACTACGTCCGCGTGGATTTAGGTTTTTTGAAAAACCCCGTGGGAACTCTTCTATTTTCCGGGATAAAAAGTTGCCTATGACAATTTAAGGGACGCAAGCTATCTGTGTACCTACCAAATTTCATATAAATCGGTAAACGGCCTTTAAGAATCCCGTGGGAAAAAGTAGCCTATGTCACAGCCTATGTTGACAGAAACTCATTCGCATTTATAATATTAGTATGGACTAGCTGTGCCCGCGACTTCGTTCGCGTGGAATAGTGACTTTTCGGACGCCCAGGCGCGAGGCGTCTAGTACGTACTCTGTACGTTAAAAATGTTCGCCGTGATTCTTTAAATTGACACAACTTTTTTATTTATGAACCGATTGACATGAAATAAACACTAAATGTTAAGTGAAGCTTACTACAATATATTAGTGAAAACCGTATCTAAATCGAATAAGCCGTTTCTGATATTAGCGTGCACAAACACACAGACAAACAGACAAACAGACAAAAAAAAAATAATTACAATTTCGGGTTCGGCATCGATATAATAACAACCCCTGCTACTTTTTTTTTTATATATTTCCATTGTACAGACACCACTTTTCTACAATTTTATTAAATGTAGTATAGATAGATATATTAGATCGCAATTAAAAAGCCTATGCGTTACACAATGAGTTAACTTGGAGTGCCCTTTATCTTTATCGACATTCCATTACCGGCTGTTTATCTTTACGCTTCCAAGCAATAAATCGGAAATTAAGCCCCTACCCCACCTCGCTTGTCAGGGAAATTAATTGGGGTGTAAGCTCCATACACGCGAAAAGACACTGCCTATCAATATCCACTGCCCACATTATTACAAATACTACCCATATATAGAGCAGTGATATAGCCAAGTGGTAGATTTCCTATTCAGGGGGTCAGGGGTTCGGTCCGGACTCGCACATCTATATTTTAGGAGTTTAAGCAATTAATTACCTATTACTTGCTTTGACGGTGAAGGAAAACATCGTGAGGAAACCAGCATGCCTGAGAGTTCTTCATAATGTTCTTAGAGGTGTGTGAAATCTGCCAATCCGCACTGGGTCAGCGTGATGGTCTATGGCCTAAGCCCTTCTTATTTTGAGAGAAGACCTGTGCTCAGTAGTGGGCCGGCAACGGGTCGATTATGACAGTATTATGTTCGACGTGCTTGGCGATCGCTTCCCACAATATTTAATGGCACCATACACACCTGCACCACTACAACAGTAGCGTAGGTATGCACGCATAAATTCGTGTCGTGGACGCTCCCGCATCGCGTCCCGCATTCCGCGTTCATGACGCGCTGGTGTAGCCGTAGCTTTAACTAACAAAAAGCGACTGTTAATTGCTGTCGCAACTAGGGCATACCGCTCTCAAAAGGTAAAACCTTAAGACCACTTGAAGATACTTAGGTATTTCAATTAGAGATCCCCGGTAAATTCAACAAAAACATTGGCTGAGCACTCGGTGCGATGGCAGAGAAATAAAAGTACATTCCTTAGTTCCGAATTGCTCAATAAGTGCTACCACAACGGCACGCTGCGGACCGTTGGTTACAATGAACGTAGGGTTCAATTTATAAGAAAAAGTTCTTTTTGTTTTTTAAATAACCTACCTTTATGACTATCAAGACGTGTCATTCCAAACAGAAATCTAAATTCTTGCGGGCTGCAATCTGCAATTCGTTGTTGCCTTGATGTCCCACTGGACGTCATACTAATTTTAGCAACTTTACAGTTAAAAAATAGCTAATTATGAAAATGACCTATTTTTTAACATGTTCTTAATAAATCGCTTATTTGTTATCAGTTTATCTGTTTGCCTGTTCGATGCAAATTTTGCAATCGATATTAAACTAACTTCGTGCTAAACTACAGTTTTGAAATTATAAACATTTTGTCCTTGTCCTTCAGTTTCACTGAATTTACTCGCTTTCTTGTCTGTTTGTTAGTGTGTTTGTCTGATCGGTACAAAATTTGCAATTGATTTTAAACTAACTTGCCTAGAGACTTGAAAGGTTATTTTTAAATTATTTATTTGATGCCGATTTATAATTTTGTAACGGGCATCAAGATTTACAGAGAGAACAAAACAGAAACTCTACAGCTGCCGCTCTTGAATTGAGCCAAGCCCAAAGTAAACTCTAACAAGCAAGCCTGTTATTGGCTTTATTTTCTAAACACACAACTTACGCTCAAAGTAGTTATTTTGACTCGAGTAAACGCTAAAATACAAAAGCAAATTGTAACAAAATATTTCACAGAGTTTTAGCCTTTGTAAAGGGTTCTAGACCGAAACTTTTCTGTAACAGACAGACAGATTTATGTTATTTTTAAACCGAGCAAAATGCATTAATCATAAGTAGAAATATTATGTTAGTCTGCTACTGGTTACATAAATGAGGATGTAATGTTAGATTTTTAACTCGTATTTTGGTTTCTTAGTAAGGTTCTTTAGTATTTTTATTTTTACGGTTTCGTAGTCAACAAAAAACCCTTATAGTTTCCCTATGTCTGTCCATCATCCAAAACAGGCACTTAGTATTTTTTTAAAACGGATATTGTTTCCAAAAAAGCATGTCAACTAAAGAAAAAAAAATCTCGTACACCAAAACGAATTTATCTATCCATTTTTAACCCCCGACCCAAAAAGAGGGGTGTTATAAGTTTGACGTGTGTATCTGTGTATCGGTTTATCTGTGTATCTGTGTATCTGTCTGTGGCATCGTAGCTCCTAAACTAATGAACCGATTTTAATTTAGTTTTTTTTTGTTTGAAAGGTGGCTTGATCGAGAGTGTTCTTAGCTATAATTGAAGAAAATCGGTTCAGCCGTTTGAAAGTTATCAGCTCTTTTCTAGTTACTGTAACCTTCACTTGTCGGGGGTGTTATTTTTTAATTTACACTTGTTTAATAACAAATTTCAACTTTTGCCGCCAAAATCCCAGAGGGAAATCGTATTTGATCCCGGACTGACCCTCTGTTGGCCGCTGTGGACATCCTAAGCCCTTGTCAAGTGAAAACGAATGTTATTTGCCAACACCGTCATGTCCACATCAAAATTAATTCGAGTAAAGTTGTGAAAAACTGTTGACATTTCAACATATTGAACTGAACTCACAGATATTATGGACATATTATTAGGTCCTAATAATATGTTCATATATCCTACTAATCATCGAATCCCACTAATATTATAAACGCGAAAGTTTGTATGTATGGATGGATGTTTATTACATTTTAACGCAAAAACTATTGGACAGATTTGGAATGGAGATAGATTATACCCTGGATTAAGACGTAGGCTATTTTCTATCCCGGAAAATCTATAAGTTCCCACGGGATTTTTAAAAACTTATATCCACGGGAATGAAGTCGCGGGCATCAGTTAGTACTTAATAAGGTATAAAATGTGCTATACGAATTGGCAGTTATTGTTGGTGCCGACCTGAAATGCCCTACCGTGCGTATCGTGAATAAAATGGTGGCATTAAAACAGTTGTTTTAGTTGGCGGCTATTTGGAAGTGACATTTAAAAGTTATGTTATCTGAAATAAGATCTAACTCACTCTCAAATGGCGCCTAAAGAAATATTGCTTCAATATCTATAGGTCTAAGGGGCAAACTGATACCCAAAAGGAACTCAGGAAGCTATGTACGTTCAAAATACAAACATTACACCTGGCGAAGAGAGGCTATTAATCATATTTTATCATACCTTGTAATCTTTTTCTCTTGTACGTACTATAGATAAAGTATTAAATAATGTTTTCGAATTCGGGGAGTGAAATCCAAATAAAATTATACTTTGAAAATTTACCAAATCAAACCTTCGGCGGCGTCCGTATTAAATTGTCGAAGTTTCAGCGCGGGAAATGACTTACTGAATCGAGAAAAGGGGTCGAACTTCCACTGTAAATTTAGCAATTAATACAGTTAAAATAATTAAACGGAATCAGAATATTTTGAAGGTGTTTTGTCCTCGCTTTTTATTGACGACTAGCTGTGCCCGCGACCTCGTTCGCGTGGAATAGTGACTTTTCGGGCAGCGTCATTCTTTAAATTGACATAACTTTTTTATTTATGAACCGATTGACATGAAATAAACACTAAATGTTAAGTGAAGCTTACTACAATGTATTAGTGAAAACCGTATCTCAATCGAATAAGCCGTTTCTGATATTAGCGTGCACAAACACACAGACAAACAGACAAACAGACAAAAAAATAATAATTACAATTTCGGGTTCAGCATCGATATAATAACAACCCCTGCTACTTTTTTTATATATTTCCACTGTACAGACACCACTTTTCTACAATTTTATTATATGTATAGACTAGCGACCCGTAGCTTATTACAATTTTCAAAAGGATCTCTAATTTTTTATTAAGTACATTTTATTTTTTTTCTATAGGAAAATAAATTTTTAAGTTGTGGTGAACATTAAAAAACGTTTAATCTAACTTTTATCTGATCATAATCCGTTTTAAAAGTCAGTGAACTCCACCCTAAGTATAGATTATACGGAAGGGTTCAACTTTAGTCCTATAGAACGTGTTTAGAATATAAAAGACATGCTATATAATATTATAACGAGCGGTTTTCATTCAGGAAAGTTGTGTCCATTTCAACGGCAATTTAGTAGAGTCCTTTAATTCCTTACGGCGTCGCCTAACGATGTCGGTTGGCCTTTTAGATCACTTTAAATGGCCTCAGTTAAATGTCCCGGTCTTATTATTACCGCGCCGTTTCATAACTTAATAGAGGTCACTAAGGGATATTTTGGGACATTTTATTTCACTAGTAATCCATACCCTTATACTAATACGTAAATCATATGTCTAACTTTCACGGCGTGATTATTCCGTGGCAACTCTATGATTCTCCAGGAGAAAATGTAGCATAGGTATGTCCAATGTCAATCCCTGGGGTTAAATCTATCTTTGTATCATTGGTTTAATGGATGGGCTGTGAAACTTTAGCAGACAGACAAATGGACGGACGGACGCAAAGCCGGACAGACAGACGGGCACACCGCCGCATTTATAATAAGTATCAGTAGGTAGTTAGTAAAACTTACACAACAAGCGGGTTGATTAGCTGACTCAGTGTCTAACACATAATGATAGCCACCGAGCTCATTTCACATTAGTCGGTTCTACATTGCTGCTTCACTGAGGGATATCAAAATATTATTTTTTCATAGAAAACCTTCAATAGATTAAAAATAACTGTCAAATGAACTCGGTGACTATCATTCAGTGTTGATCGCTGAGTTAGCGAATCATCCCGCAAGAGCATTCGCTTGTAATGAAATTATTCATTAAACACATACCAACAATTCATCTAAAGTGTCATGATTCGATTAAATTACTGTTTAATAATTCCATCACTATTTGAAATTTTGAGCAAATCTTGTTTGGCTATGGATGTTTGTTAATATTGACTATGGAAGTCAATATTATTTTGAAGTGGCAACTTTAATAAACAATGGCAATACAATTTTTGTGTTGGTAATTTTGCGGTATATTTGAATTGACGAATAGCAATTTGGCGTGTGGATTTTGATCAAAATGGCGTTAGAGTGGTAGGGATATTTTGGTGAGAGATTCGCTAACGAGGAGTGCGGGATTGATTACGGGTGGCGCATCGACAGTGGAAGGACTCCATGAGTCAGTACTGTGAAAGTGATTTTGAGTTGCAGTGTATTTTGGTAAGTCCTCTTGTATCGTTCCAATTTGTACAGATACTGTGAATTTACATATGTGTGGATATGGTTGATTAGTAATTCCAATTTAGTGTAGGGTACCGTCACCCAGTTACTTGTTATTGTAATCAGAGTTCTACAGGTCAGTGATACATATTAGATCTAGTTATAGAATCCTGTGGGGTTTCTATGAATCGTAACATTTCAGAAGTGACAAGAATCCAAAATAAAAAAATAACGTAGGTAAATAGAAATTCCTTATTAGTAATTTTATTTTAAAACGAGATTGCTAAACGCCCACTTTATCAAGTTTATTATTTTTTTTTACGATTAATTGGTTACGTGAGTGGTGACGCTAGAAAATAAGTCAGGGCAAACTCCCTTATAATGTGTTGTTGGGTAGATTATGTGTAATAATGTATGTGGGTACGTTTTCTGGTACCCACTCAGAACGAAACAATATCTTCTATTTATAATTTTTTCATAACCTTCACTGATTATTTTGATAATTATTGTAAAATTACAAGCAATGCTATAAACATAAATTTTAAGGTTATTATTTCTAAATTTTTTATGAATTGGGCTGTAATTGAAAATGAAAATGAAAAATATTTATTTACCAAATACAAAGTCTTATACAGTTTTTCTGTCTGGTGGTACCCACACTAGGCAATCCGGTATCGTGGGTACCTGATTCACTATAAGATATGATACAATATTTATTTGACAGTCGGTTCACTAATTAAGGTATATTCTAAGGATAAAAACATAAAGATGTGAAGTATGAAGTATTTTGTTGCGTTGCATTATACGTCTGAATGAATAGAAGTAACAAAGTGCCCTTATTTTAGATGCAGGAAAAGTTTCTCGGTTTCATCGTAACCTAAGGATAGTAAGTTATTGGAGTATAATATGCCCTTTCTAATAGAGTTAAATAAATTAATGAAAAGTTGTCTAAGTGATAATGTGGCCCAGATATGATTGTTCATCAGATAATGTCGTTGCACTTCTATATAATTTATATTATCAAAGTTTAGAGTTAGTCAACAATAATTGATTTGGGTTTTTATTATGTTGACATTTTAATTTTTTTTTTTAGTATTATTCTGTACTTTGCTTGTGTAAAGTCTATGTATATCTTAACTGAATATGTTAATCATGAGTTTTTATTTTATTTCATTGAAGGTAATATTCAAAGAATTTTACAATGATAAAGTTACAATGATAAAATGTATAAGGCTCATCAGACATTTTTTCAACATACACAGTACATACCATTTATTCAATTCGTATAAGATGTTATTGAAGGGCAGGACCGCCTGCAACTAGTACTCTAATTATATTATTGGTTCTACCGAAATAAATGTTGGTTTATGAGGCGTTCTAGTAACCTTACCTGTTTATCGAATGGGTATGTTTCCCGCTGGTTGTTGAGTGGGTTACTAGTCGTCGGATTATGTTATGTAATAACATTATTGGTTCTACTGAAATAAATGTTGGTTTATGAGACGTACTAGTAACTCTACCGGTTTATCGAATGGGTATGTTTCCCGCTGGTTGTTGAGTGGGTTACTAGTCGTCGGATCATGTTGGTTTAGAGGCCGTGCTAGTGGCTTCACTGGTTTATTGAGTGGGTATGTTTCCTACTGGTTGTTGAGTGAATCACTGGCCGTTGGATAATGTCAAGTTAGGGGGCGTACTAGTGACTTCACTGGTTTATTGAGTGGGTATGTTTCCCTCTAGTTGTTGAGTGTGTCACTAGTCGTCGGATTATGTTGGTTTAGAGGCCGTGTTAGTGACTTCACTGGTTTATTGAGTGGGTATGTTTCCTACTGGTTGTTGAGTGAGTCACTGGCCATCGGGTAATGTCAGTTTAGGGGCGTACTAGTGACTTCACTGTTTTATTGGGTGGGTATGTTTCCCGCTGATTGTTGAGTGGGTCACTAATCGTCGGATTATGTTAGGGGGCGTGCTAGTGACTTCACTGGTTTATTGAGTGGGTATGCTTCCTACTGATTGTTGAGTGAGTCACTGGCCGTCGGATAATGTTAGATAAGGGGGTGCACTAGTGGCTTCACTGGTTTATGGAGTGGGTATGTTTCCCACTGGTTGTTGAGTGAGTCACTGGCCGTCGGATAATGTTAGATAAGGGGGTGCACTAGTGGCTTCACTGTTTTATGGAGTGGGTATGTTTCCCACTGGTTGTTGAGTGAGTCACTGGCCGTCGGATAGTGTTAGATAAGGAGGCGCACTAGTGGCTTCACTGGTTTATGGAGTGGGTATGTTTCCCACTGGTTGTTGAATGGGTCACTAGTCGTCGGATTGTGTTAGAGGAGGTGTACTATGTGGCTTCATGGGATTTTGCATGAAATGAAATGAGATGAAATGAAATTATTTATTTTGCCATATGCGAGTAAAAATAAATGATGGTACATTGACAGGTAGTCTTTTTCACATTTTGCCATTTATGTATGACAGGCAAAATATGTAGTGGAACTGTTAGATACAATAACCAAAAAAAAAATGAAATTGGAATGACCACGCGACGCGTATATTTTCTCATGTTTCCTGTTAAGTGAGTCACTGATCGTCGGATAAAATTGTTTCTATGAACACCTTAGTAGCTAGAGCCAGCAAGGAGTATTATTGAATAGCATGAACCTAAGGTAAAAATAAAGAAGGTGCAATAGATCTCTTAATAAAGACATCAACAGTTCACTTATATACCAAGAGTTACATTAAATAGCTGTTGATATTTCCAATACCACGTTCATGGTGTGTTAGTTTGACAATTTAGAACTTAACTCTGCATTGTCACCAAAAATGAATATGTAAGTAGGCAGTAAACATATTTTAATTGCTGTCACTGTTGTCAGTGTTACCACAGATAAAACGGAATAGTAATTACGTTAATAAATTATTTTAGTGACGTTTTATTTCACACGTAGTTATGATAACGCAAAATCCAGCCACAGCATATTAGAATTTATTTTACATCCACAGTGTTACTAGGCAATTATATTGTATTGTTTTCTGTGCATTCTATGTTGAATTTGGTTATGTATGCTATAACGAAACTAAGTATATTTTGACAATTTTGGCTAAGTGTGCCACAACGATATTGAGTTCAAGATTTTAATAATGATTGAGATTAAGATTTTGATATCGAGTTTGAAGTTTTTGGTGTCAAGGTATAATATTTGATTCTGAGTAAGATTGTAAGATTGGTCATCATAATATTTCATATTTATTAAATCATATATATATATGATATAATATCATATATGATATAGCAAAGTGAGTCATGGTTAGGACAACCATTGTGCGTAGCACTATTTTGCTTAAGAATTACAGAAGTAGGTACAACTAATGAATGCTCGAATATCTTTATTATGTGTTATGCTTTAAATATGCTTGATTTTGGTTGTTTAATTTGAATGGTTAAATATTTACGATTTTCTATAAAACTATCAGGAAGTTGTGGAACAGTTTTTGGTTGCTGTTTAAAAATTTTAATTTTGTTTACGATTATATAAGGTTTTAATTAAAACTGAACTTTGCATTTACTTTAAGTTTTATATTGTTAATTAATGGATGAAGTTTGGTGGCATAGTTCGTTTAGTTTTTCGATTTTAACAGATCCATAAAAATAAAATAAAAATAAAAAGAAAGACACACGCACACACATCATTTTAAACATAATTTAGATTTGAATTCTGTTATGTATGGGTTCTATTATGTATAAGTTTAAGTAAATCTAACTTATATACAGTTTTACATACTTATTTGGCTGTGATCGGCTCGACATTACTATTAAGTGGATTTAGCTTTTTGTTTTTTTTTTTAAATTCTTTTTTGAGTTTTATTTATTGAGATTTAAAGCTTCTCGTTCAGATTGAGTTAGTGGTTACGATCGAGCTATTGGTTCAGAATGGTAACCTTTTAGTACATCCGAATGTCATGATTTATGAGGAAACGTCACGTATTGCTAACTTACTATAAATACAGTACACATATTTTATTTGAGGAATTATAATTGGTAAAAGTCAATGTTATCTGGCTTATTAGTGCCTGTGATTTGGATGTGCACCGGGAGGTTGCACATGGTTGGATGGCCGAATGTCATGATTCGATTAAATTACTGTTTAATAATTCCATCACTATTTGAAATTTTGAGCAAATCTTGTTTGGCTATGGATGTTTGTTAATATTGACTATGGAAGTCAATATTATTTTGAAGTGGCAACTTTAATAAACAATGGCAATACAATTTTTGTGTTGGTAATTTTGCGGTATATTTGAATTGACGAATAGCAATTTGGCGTGTGGATTTTGATCAAAATGGCGTTAGAGTGGTAGGGATATTTTGGTGAGAGATTCGCTAACGAGGAGTGCGGGATTGATTACGGGTGGCGCATCGACAGTGGAAGGACTCCATGAGTCAGTACTGTGAAAGTGATTTTGAGTTGCAGTGTATTTTGGTAAGTCCTCTTGTATCGTTCCAATTTGTACAGATACTGTGAATTTACATATGTGTGGATATGGTTGATTAGTAATTCCAATTTAGTGTAGGGTACCGTCACCCAGTTACTTGTTATTGTAATCAGAGTTCTACAGGTCAGTGATACATATTAGATCTAGTTATAGAATCCTGTGGGGTTTCTATGAATCGTAACAAAAGGGATAGAATGTATTTCATTTTGCCCTTTTAACTATTTAAACAGCTTTTGCAGAAACCCTAACGATTTAATCTAAATTCAATCAATTTGTAAACAACAAACAATTCGCGATCTGATTAAAAATGAGGGAACATTCCGGAACAAGCGTTGAAATGTTTATTACACAATGGAATAAGTTATCGGGTACTGAGAGCTCAGCAAAACTTTTTGCAATCACCTCAAAGCACCAACTTTTGCCAACTTTTTTGAACGTCTTAACTTGTATAGGCTATAATGCCTGCTCCAGAGTCACGCTGAGGTCATCGAGAGAATTTATGCAAGACTAGCTGATGTTTGCGACTTCGCCCGCGTGGATTTATGTTTTTCGAAATACCGTGGGAACTCTTTGATTTTCCGCGATAAAAAATAGCCTATGTGCTAATCCAGGATATTATCTATCTCCATCCCAAATTTTAGCCAAATTCGTCCAGTAGTTTTTGCGTGAAGGAGTAACAAACATACACACACACACACACACACATACACACATACCCACAAACTTTCGCCTTTATAATATTAGTGTGATTTCTCAGTGTCAGCTGTCAGTCTAGATAGAATAGAATACGTGTAATTATTTTGTTTCTTAACAAAGTGATCCTATGATCAACTCATTGCCGGCCCACTACTGAGCACGGGTCTCTTCTCAGAGTGAGAAGGATTTAGGTTTAGTCTGCCACGCTCTGGCCCAATGCGAATTGGCAGACTTCACACACCTTTAAGAACATGGAGGACTCTCAGGCATGCAGATTTCCTTACGATGTTTTCCTTCACCGTTAAAGCAAGTGATCCAATAACGACTCATTTTTCTTTTTGTGGTACGGAACCCTAAAATGAAGCCGCAACTAAGTGCAGCACCACTACCCCTATGGGTGTTACGCCTTAGAATACCTCTTATTTATATACCTATGTTGTACCACAGTTGTACCGTACCTCCTATGTACACAAGGCATACTAAATTAGGCTAGTCACACAATAACCTGTCATCAAACATGTTGTATAAGATAACACACGGACTAGCCGCCAGTGTAAGCACCTCTTTACATTAATGAGTTGCCTGCACAAATAAATACATAGAAATATCAAGTTTATCTACAAACTCTTCATCTCCTTTTTAGGGTTCCATACCCGAAAGGTGCCAACAAGATCCTATTACTAAGCATCCGCTATCCGTCTGTTTGTCTGTCAGCGAGCTGTATCTTGTAAATCATAATAGGTAGAGAGAAGAGAGTTGAACTTTTCACAGAATGTTTATTTCTATTGCCACTATAACAATAATCATAACAATTTCAAATTGACCGCAACGAAATTAAAGAAATTAAACAATTAAACAACCAAACCATCGTTTTTTTTTTAATTTTTCATATGACCCAAGATCACCACAAGTTACCCCTTGACAGCAATCTCACCTGGTATAAGTGAACTTGGAAATGGTATGGCAGTTTATATTTATTTTTTTCTACACGGCATCATACCGGAAAGCTATATGGCGGTACGGCTTTGCCGATAGAGTGGTAACTAGCCACGGCCGAAGCCTTCCACCAGATCAGAGACAATTTAGAAATTAAAATTTTCCATATTGTTTCTGCCGGGAATCGAACCTGGGACCTCCCACTTTAAGACCATAGCATTCAACACTGCATCAGGGAAGTTGTTTCAAGTATAGTAGGGACATTGACGACACTCGTGTAAAATTTTCGCTTTTATGTAAAAACTAGCTGTGCCTGCGACTTCGTTCGCGTGGAATAGTGACTTTTTGGGGCGCGAGGCGTGTAGTACGTACTCTGATGTACATTAAAAATGTTCGCCGTGATTCTTTAAATTGACATAACTTTTTTATTTATGAACCGATTGACATGAAATAAACACTAAATGTTAAGTGAAGCTTACTACAATATATTAGTGAAAACCGTATCTAAATCGAATAAGCCGTTTCTGATATTAGCGTGCACAAACACACAGACAAACAGACAAACAGAAAAAAAAATTAATTACAATTTCGGGTTCGGCATCGATATAATAACAACCCCTGCTACTTTTTTTATATATTTCCATTGTACAGACACCACTTTTCTACAATTTTATTATATGTATAGATGGCACTCACGATGTAACTTCCCACTTAGCCTTTTTTGCCGGAAAAGTTTCGCGTTCAAATTTTTAATCACTTTCAAAATGGATGGACACGTTTTTTAAACTCTCAACGCTTTTGATTAATTTCTCGTGTCAGGGTTTTGAATGGTTGTCATAATTTTGATATTAATGAATAGCTGGCTGTAGAAATTTCAGTTGCATTCAGAGTTTGTCATGCTCAATCCATCGTCCGGCTCATTAAACCTATCTACTTACCTCCAAATAAAACATAATACATAGACTACATATTATATTTGTATTAATTTCACGCTGTATTTACATTGGCAGCTGTATTTACTACTAGAGGATGCCCGCCACTTCATCCGCGTAGATTTAGGTTATTCAAGATCCCGTGGGAACTGTTTGATTTTCCGGGATAAAAAGTAGCATATGTCCGTCCCCGGGATATAAGCTAACCCTGTACCAAACGTCAGAATCGGTTAAGCTGTTGGGCCGTGAAAAGGTAGCAGACAGACAGACACACTTTCGCATTTATAATATTAGTATGGATTAGTATGGATGATAAATGTGGTGAAAAATAATAATCCCTCCTAGCAAACATGAATAACTCGCGAGCTTTACATAATACCAGCTTATGCCCATGAGTTTGTCCGCGTGGACTACACAAATTTCAAACCCGTGGTTTACACCCCCCTCCCCCGTTTACCTCTTCGGCATATAAAATTTTCAAAAATCCTTTATTAGTGAATGCCTACATCATAATAACTATCTGCATGCCTTTCAACCCGATCAGTCGAGTAATTTCAGCTATCGCCGTTTTAAACGCATCCTGATAAACCTTTGTAGTCTCTTTAAATTAATTTGTGACGCGATTATAAATGAGTGCCTAAACAAAAGAGGGTTGAAAAATATTTTATTACACTTCGGTACAAGTTTCAGAGGCTCCCAAGTTTTGAAGAACAAAAAAGTCGAGCAATTTCCTTTTAAGAGCGAAAGGCTGCCAATTTGACGAACACTGATAGATTGTGCATGCAGCAATCTTCAGCAATAAATTTTTAGCAAGTCACTAGTTTTCAAAATTTTAACCACATAGAAATTCATAATATCTGAGTAAGTTTAGGTTGTTACGGCTAACTACTACTCACGTATTTAATCTGTTGATGTAAGCTCGACTAGTTTTGAACCCATCCAACCAAGGAGTCCGAAACGACGACGCGCAGTGAGCTGAGACCCTATGAAAATGGACCCAAAATCTCAAAAAACAGTCTCGATAAATAATTTATGTTCTTCCTGGCATTATTTTGTACTATCTTACATCTAAATCAAGATTCAGGTTGATGAATGCTGGCAATATAGCCTCTGAAAGATTGATCTTTAAAAAATTCATACTCATTAGTATGTAGGTACAGTTTTTTATGCTCTAAACGAAACATCTCATTCCAAACTTTCTTCAAATAAGAACCTTGCATCATTGCATAGTATTGGATAGGAATGACACTAGTGTTGAGCTTTTAAGCTATCTTTTGCTTTACATTTAGATATTAACTCTAGTTTTGCATATTATCACGTTCTGATAAATTTTACGGCACAACAGAAAGTTATCTAAAATCTGCCATTTTAAAATTGAACATTTTAAAAATGTGGTAAGAACGACATGGCCGTGTGTATCACCCACCGTTTAGAGTAAAGAAGTCGGCGCCATTGTTTCAGCTACGGAAATGGCTGGAAAAATGATTCTTAGCATTCCCTAAAATATTCTCGAGCATTCTCGCGAAGTGTCGGTGAGCTCGTAAGTTTATCTGTTTAGCAAGTTGCTCCTGTCTATTACTTTTTGAGTTTTGTAGCAAATACTTTTTTTGTGAATATTTATCTCAAATAGAATGGATGGATGTAAGTACCTACCTTTTTTGTTATTTTTGTTGAAATTTTAAATTTCCCGATCTCTTTGGGAAGAGGGGTTTTACCCACAACTCCCTTAGTAGCTATCCTCAGCGCATATTAAAGAGCTCCGGGAACTCTAAGCTACGTGCGCCGGTGCCTATCCCAGGCTGGATACCTATTGGGCTCGCATCCTGGAGGATGTAGGTACTCCCCTACAAGCTAGGCACGTTGGTTTGTGCCTCAGAAAACAGCTATGTTCCCAGGGTTGACAGCCAAAGCCCCACTCCAGCCACTCGGGACCCCTATGTCCCAGCGCTCCTGGACAACTGACCATGGATAGACGGACCAGGGAGTCGATCAGCGCAGCCCTGATTTCTCTTCCTACCTTAATTATATGACTTTTACAACTTGTAGGTAAGCACGCTGGTTCTGTACCTGATCTGTCTCCGGTCGTGTCGGATAGCCGTTCCATCGGCCAAAGAGAGTGACGAAACAATAAAAATACAACGTAGTAATAAAACTGACATACCTCTTCCAAGTTAGTCCGCTTCCATTTTAAACATGTTCTTATAAAAGTTCGCAGTCAAGGGCTAACTTGAAATCAAATAAAAAAACCGGCCAAGTGCGAGTTAGACTCGCGCACTGAGGGTTCCGTACTCGCATATTTATTCCAACATTTTGGAAGATAAATCAAAAACATACATACATAAAAACATTACAGTAAACCCCTTTCATATGATACCCCACTTGGTATAGTTATCTTATTTTGAAAATTGAAACACATTGTTTTTTAATGATGTAACCACGAATTCGCGGTTTTCAGATTTATTCCTGTACTTGTCCTATAAGACCTACCTACCTACCAAATTTCATGATTCTAGGTCAACGGGAGGTACCTTATAGGTTTTCTTGACAGACAGACAGACAAAGTGATCCTATAAGGGTTCCGTTTTTCTTTTTGAGGTACGGAATTTTCCTATGAAAAGCAACGTTGTACAGAATGTTACATCTTTTGATATCAAAACTACATCGAAATACGGATCCAAAAAGAGTGGGCAGAGCAGGAAATGCACAACCGCAGACAACGCGCTATGTAGGACGCAGACGTACCTACTTATACAATAACCAACATTGCGTTCCATTACTCAACGCGAAGTTTTTTATTTCTTTCTTGTCTTTTTTCTCTGTCTTTTGTTTATTGCGGAGACTTAACAGGGCTCCCTCCGGCACTTACTCCATACAATCGTAGCTCCAATTTCATTTGAGTAGTAAGCAACCAAAGTCCATGTTTTGCAGACATATTCTAGAAACTAATATCTATGCCTGTGGTGTTTTAGATTTTTCTAAAAATATGTAGTTTTACAATTACAGGGGTTCAAAGATTTGTATGTGAATTTGTAAGACCGCGTAACTTTGAAACCGAATATTTTAATGGAAATCTGGAAAACCACAGGCATAGATATTAGTTCCCGAAACGTTTCTACAAAACTCCATTGAGTATGATTGGTTAGTATTCCAATGAGAGACGAACTACGTTTGTATGGAGCGAGTGACGGAGATACACCTCTTAAAAAACTTAGTCTTGCCATGAGATCTACCGTGTAAAAAAGATAATGGATTTTTCAAATACCACCGGTCTTGTAAATACGATGGAGAAAAATAAATCCCACCAAAAACATTTCATGTAAATGTTACCAAAACTCTCAAGTTCGTAATGTTGATAAGTTAATAAGTCATGAGATCTCTATTAGAGCCAAGCCTCTAGCTGAGCTTCGATTTGTGCTGCCCATGGGACCTATTCCAAGTCCAAAGTATCTTTATCTGTCTCATTAGCGCCACGTATATCCTAACTGCTCGCAGCACTTTTGGGAACAGGGACAGTCATAGTGATCGCTGATTACGTGTATTTGGATTCACAGTGTAATATACACATATTATATTACAGAAATAGCATTATTTATTCAGTTTTTGGTATGAAATAAATTAATACAAAGTTTTGAAAAGTCGTAGAACAAAAGTTGTTAGTTCCGAGAGCTTTCTGTCATTTTTTATTTAACCCTATAAAGCTCTTACTTAAGTGTTCTTGAGTGTAGCACATTTATTAAAATAAATCCATACTTCCATACTAATATTATAAATGCGAAAGTGTGTGTCTGTCTGTCTGTCTGCTACGCTTTCACGGCTCAACTGCTGAACTGATTTTAATGAAATATAACCGAGTACCGACTTAGGATATTTTCCGGGGAAGGACATAGGCTACTTTTTATCCCGAAAAAACAAACAGTTCCCGCTGAACCGATTTTAATGAAATTTGGTACCGAGTACCGACTTAGGATATTTTCCGGGGAAGGATATAGGCTACTTTTTATCCCGCAAAAACAAACAGTTCCCGCGGGATAGCAAGCTATCTTTCAAGCATTTGTCGTACAATAACGCCGCAACTGAGCTACGGATTGACAGCATTTATTGCATAGACGTAATAACAAATAACTCTACTTACAAACTCTTAGAATAGAACAGAATAGAATAGAATAGATTTTCATTCGAGTAGACTTTTACAAGTGCTTTTGAAACGTCAAAATAATTAACCTCTAATTCTACAAGCCCTACATCTTGGTAAAAAAGTAGGTATAGCTTTTTTCAAAACGGGATTTATCCAAAAAATCCTGGCATTATATCTTGTAGCCAATAAAGCAATATATTGGCATATTACTCATTCCCGTCGCTGAGTCTGGTCTAGGAAGGCTGGCTACTTTAACTTACAAAAGTGCAATATTATGCGCACTATATCTTACAATACTTCCGGCCGCGTCGTGCGAGCATAGTGGTTTATGCTAATATTGTTTATGCAACTTCAGCATACAGCATTTTTCATAATAAAACTTGGTATAAACTTGCAATGTTTTTAATGGCTTTCTTTGCAAAGGTGTTATAATTACACAGAATTATGAATAACAAAATAGAAATGATTATTATTTAATACGCATTGTTATTGAAGTAATAGCTGAGTGAACGAGAGTGAGGGAACTCTATGGGTTTTTAAAAATCCCATGGGAACTCAGGGTATAATCTATCTCCATTCCAAATTTCAGCCTAATCCGTCCAGCAGTTTTTGCGTGAAAGAGTAACATACATCCATCCATACATACAAACTTTCGCGTTTATGATATTAAGTAGAATATTATCTAATTTTACCTTATTAATGAGACAAGGTTTAAAGGTACAGTTGACCTCAAAGACATGGGTCTTACACAAAATCTGCCGACATCATACCGGCATGTTAAACTTTGCGTACATCAGCATTAAGGGCCGAAGGTAAGAAATTGGAAATAAGTTTATAGAAATGGCATTTACTGTCTTTCATATTGGGAAAGCGCAGCGCTGATTCTTGACCACTCACTTATAGGGGAATATCTAGATCAAAAGGACATACAGCCACAAAAAATAGGCAAGTAAAATTACTTATCACAATATTATTATTTCCTGAAAGGATTGCCGTCGCACGTCGTCGATTGCCCCCTTCCTTTAAAATTGTTTTTTTTTTTTTTTTACTAAAGATTTCAATATTTAAATAGGGGCAATGACTAGAAGTCTTCCTGTATCTCTAGCACCCAAATCAATGTAAATTAAACTGAATGTTGTACCACTGAAGAAATACGTCTGTTTTTACAATAATAGTGGGCGTTATTGTAAAAACAGACGTATTTCTTTACTCTATCCACGGAAAGAAGTTATTATAGGGCCCTCTACGTTACTTAATTGACAAATGACAGAGACAAAAAATCTCAGTGGGCGTTAACCATTTTGAGTCACCAACCAATCACAAACGAAACTATTTATCGAATTTAATTTCGAATATTCGTTTAAAACATGTTTGTGATTGGTTGGTGAGATTTTTGTCTCCGTCATTTATATGGGATTACGTAATAGAGAACCCTATACCTACTAACGTTTTTCCGTGCATAATATTTCACCAAACATTGTTCCAGCAAGCAAGCAAGTTCGTGTTCTTTACCACTTCTGTATTTAGACTCAATTCTGTGGATGGATATAGACACATAGACACTGGTTGTCGTTGAGAAGTGTAAACATTCTGAACATTTCAGTGCCCTCCAGTGAATGAAAGGTACACACGTCTAGACGTCCTTTGAGCGATTTTGTATAAGACGGCCACTTTCCCAACAATGTACCTAGGGGACCTACGTACATACTTACCATACTGGCTCTGTTAGCAATGACTATACCACAGTCTGAATACTTCATACAGTCGGTCCGCGGGCACACTGATATTTGGATATGGACCATTTCACAGATAACATATTGTGAAAAAAGTCTTTTCATACCTAACACTTGCTACTTGCTGATTTATCTGTGAAAAATCCCGTACTTAGCGAAATCTCGCAAAGTTTTATTAAGTCTTGAAGATTAAGAATTCCTAGTTAATTTAATGTATGTAATGATGTTTTTCTTTTCCTAACATATAGCGATGCGAGTGTTCTTGCTGTCAACTTTACATTTTAGTTGTTGACCACACGCGCCCATAATTTTAAAAAAAGCTAGATTAAACGAAGTAATTTTGTAACTTTGTTAGATTTCACTTTGTGATTTTTCACAAGCTGCTTTATTGACGTAGCAGGTGTTACATAATGAAAAGGTGATGATTTTTCACATCCGGTGAAATAGTTTAAGCATACTGTAGTCTAGTAGCAAAGCGGTGGTCAGCGTCAAGCAATGGTCGTATTTATCGCGGTACGTACCCGTTAGCTATACTTCGGTAACAAAGGAGACGCCATTAGTGGCTCCTTTGTCCTGTTCCCGCTTGTCCCCTGCTTCCGGCTTTCAGCAGCTTAGCTGAAAACCTATTATTTTCTTTTTGCACATTAAGAAATGTTCCACTTTAATTATTAAAGCTTTTGTGCTAAGATTTTGATTGGGTAGTAACATTAAAGCATAAAAGCGGTACTAACCACTAGTTAAGACGTCGCGACCTCCTATTTGGAGGTTCGAACAGACACACACCTCTAACTTTTCAGAGTTATGTAGTTGTATGCAATTAAGTAAATATCAATTGGATCAATGGTTAACAAAAATATCTTAAGGAAACCTGTTTGGCTAACAGTTCTCCGTAATGTTTCGACAGTGAAGTCTGCCAATCTGCGCTTGGCCAGTGTGGCGGACTGTGGCCTAAACACTACTCATTCTGAGAGTAGACCCGTACTTAGTAGTGGGCCGACACACTGCCTCACGGAGATCTGTAAGCCGACATACTTCCTCACGATGTTTACTTCACCGTTAAACCAAAAGATATTTAGCTTATGCCCGTGACTACGTCCGCATGGACGACACCCCTCAGGGGTAGAATTTTCAAAAATCCTTTCTTGGCGAATGTCTACTTCATAAAAGCTATCTGCATGCCAAATTTCAGCCCGATCCGTCCAGTAGTTTGAGCTGTGCGTTGATAGATCAGTCAGTCAACTTTTCCTTTTATAAATTTAGATCGCATTAGAACGCACATAACTCCAGAATACTCAGAGGTGCCCGGGATTGAACCCTCGACCTCCTGAGTAGAAGGCGGAGGTCTTAATCACTAGACTAGGATGGCTCTAATAATATAAGTTGCTACTTAGATGATGCAAGCGACTTCGTCCGCGTGGATTTAGTTTTTTTTTTTTTAATCTCGTGAGAACTCTTTAATTTTCCGGGATAAAAAGTATCCTATGTCAATTTCCCGGATGCAGGCTACTTCTGTACCAAATTTTATATATATACCAGTTAAACGGATGGGTCTTTAAAATTCCCGTGGGAACTCTTTGATTTTCCGGAATAAAAAGTAGCCTATGTCCATCCCCGGGATGTTAGCTAAAGCTGTACCTTTTGTCAAAATTGGTTAAACTGTTGGACCGTGAAAAGCATACCTGACAGACAGACACACTTTCGCATTTTTAATATTAGTATGGATGGAAGAATGGATATGGATAGAGGTTTACTATGTCATTGAAATGCATAAAGATATCTATTAACCGGTAGTGCATATACGGCACCATGCCAAGTGATCACGGAAGTTAGCTTTGTAAGCTTCTCAAGCTCCTACGAGGACCTACTTGTAATATATTGCGTTGTCTGGAGAAAAATATCGGAGGAAATGATCCACTAGCTAGGTACACTCATTTTATTGACCCCCGACCCAAAAAGAGGGGTGTTACAAGTTTGACGTGTGTATCTGTGTATATGTGTATCTGTCTGTGGCATCGTAGTTCCTAAACTAATGCACCGATTTTAAATTAGTTTTTTTTTGTTTGAAAGGTGGCTTGATCGAGAGTGTTCTTAGCTATAATCCAAGAAAATCGGATCAGCCATTTAAAAGTTATCAGCGCTTTTCTAGTATAACTGTAACCTTCACTTGTCGGGGGTGTTATAAATTTTTAATTAACACTTGTTTTATTTTATTTGACTAACCAATGACATTCGAACGTAAAAAATATTTATATAAAAACCGGTGAAGTGCGAGTCGGAAATTGTTTTAGGGGTCCTAAAAAAAATTCCCCGTCCCTTTTTCATATATGGAAGCTCTCCCGAAAAAATAATGTAATTGAATTTCTAATTAAATATTTGGTTTTGGGTCAATGTTCTACACCAAATACCAAAATTTCAAGTTTGTATTGTAACTCATTTCGTCTACGAGCTAGAGACCTGTGACACGCGGACAGACAGACAGCAGAGCGACATTAATAGGGCTCCGTTTATACCCTTCTGGTACGGTACCCTAAAAAGAATTATTTTTAATTTAATATTTAATTTCTGTACGGAACCCTTCGTATGCGAGTCCAACCCGCACTTGACCGTTTTTTTTTGTGGTTGAAACCTTGTAAAGATCATCCGTAATGAAGTATGTTCTAACGTCTAACACGAATCCCATTCGCACTAAGGGTCAGGGCCTCTATCACCGCGGGGTGAATGTTGGAACAGTCTAGTACAGGGCTTCCCAAAGTGTGGGCCGTAGAGAGTTATAAAGAGTTGCACCGTTATTCTAAGGGCCTTTTCAGTGCGACGCGAATGGCCTACGCGGACGTCCGCGGCGGACGGTGGAGTGTATGAAACCTCAAAAGCGCGTTCAGAGCGACGCGGAGCTGTCCGCGTCGCGGAGTTGAGGTTTCATACATTTTGCCGTCCGTCGCGGGCGTCCGCGTGGGTCGTCCGCGTCGCACTGAAAAGGCCCTATAGATTCTGATTCCGTTCTGATTTGGTTGGGTTTTGGATGTGCGACAAATAGATTTAGAACACAGTACGTAGCATGCATGAGAGATAATCGAACCTTTGGCCTACATTTATATCACTTTTGTTTACGGAACGCCATTTAAAGTGCCTTACAGAACTAAAGGGGGCACTCAGACCTCAGACAAAATTCTAAACCTCCAAGTGTGCCGCGAACTAAAAAAACTTTAGGAACCCCTGGTCTAGTACATATTTAATGTTAGCTCAGGCCTCAGGCTGGCCACGTGTCACGGGCACAAAGTTTTAAATAAACTATACTTCAGCTGTGTACAAGGGTTTAGTATTTTAGTTGTAAATTACCTGTATAATTACCGGCAAGAGTCGTGCACGGATGGCGAGCATTATGTACACTTTCGCTCAAAATGGTTCAGTACCTTTTGAGGATTCCGTAGTAAAATAAGAAACCCGTATAGTTTCGTCCAGTACGTCTGTCCGTCTATCCGCCTATAATATGTCACAATCATTTCAAAAATAAACTTCAAAAGCCACGCTTGGCCATCCTAGCTGCTAAAAGCTTTGGCGGACATTATTTCTCAAACGGTAGTTTTTTGTTCCAAAACCTGAAGAAACCTCACAATCATTTTAAGATACCTTCCATTTCCATTTAACAAAGTATCACTCGACGGAAAACCCAATTTTTTTTTTGAATTCTATAAATGTATTATTTTCAAAATTTAAATGTCTCAGAGTAGCGCATGACGTCTAGCGGTAATAGGCTAATATACTGTACTTTTCAACCTTACAGCATACAGCTATTATATTAATTTTAAAAATTACTTTGGCACACAAACAGACGGACAGGCATAGGTACCTAGACTATACTAGACGAAAGTACAGGAGTTCCTAGTTTTTCCACGGAACTCTAAAAGTCAAATGTATACGTAAGTGAAGCTTATTATAACTGTTTAGTAGACAATCAAGTATATGTATACAATAATACATTCTGTTACATTTCACTCTATTACCTATTAGGTAAATATTATGTTAAAATATATAAAAGAAAAGCACTTTTGTCTAATGACATAACCTGTCCCAGTTTAAAAACAATAAAACTTTAGCCGGGGAAGGCAAACACTCTTTTTCTTTAGAAAGCTCTCGAAACTTCGCCTCTAGTGCTGTTGTGGAGATCCTTCAGCGAATATTAAAACTCGGTGTATTTGCCCACGTCTTATGCCTTTTCGGTATACTCATATAACAGATTTTATTAACCCCCGACCCTAAAAGAGGGGTGTTATAAGTTTGACATGTGAATCTGTGTATCTATCTTTTTATTCTGGAAAATTATAGAGTTCCCACGGGATTTTCAGAAATCTTACATCCACGCGAACGAAGTCGCGGACATTAGCTAGTTGAAAATAAAACATTAGAACCAGAAGGAAGTAACGCATAGTCAGCCGATGAAGTCACTGCAAATGGCAGTGTATAAATAGAGTTCTGAAGAGTGTTGACGCTCTCGCCTTGGCCTACTGGCGATCATATGCGTAGGTAGCGTTATCTAGAGTAATTTTATAGAGATTTTGCAAAGACACATCGGCGACGAATGGTGAATTATTTTTTTTACCCGACTGCGGCAAAGCCAAAAGAAAGGGTTATGATTTTAACAGTCTATATAATAATATGTATGTTTGTGGGTATGTATGTTTGTATCCAGATTCTGTGTGTTCCACCGTATCGCCTAAACTACTGGGCTGATTTTGATAAATGAGTTGACCAATCGATTCGTCGTAAGGGTCCGGGTGACATAGGCGACATTTTATACGAAATAATAATTGATGATAATGATAATAATGATACATGAAAAAAAGTGGGGTCTCCAAATTTTTTTTGCTATTGCATCGAGTGGGGTATCAAATGAAAGAGGAGAAATTCTGAGTTCTTAATATAAATGTATTACAACATTAAAATATACCAAGCGACAGAAAAACAATTTTACTATAATATTTCAGCGTTTATTAAGACGATCGCAGTCGGGTTTATACTTTTCAACTTTATCTTGTTACTCAATAACATAAAACTAGAAATAATTGGTAAATAATATTATGTGTTTGTATAATATATGAGACACACGAGAGCCACAAAATTACACTACTAACTCAGCTCTCTAAATGTAATTAAAATAAGGGCCATGTCCGAGTCAGACTCGCGCACCGAGGGTTCCTTGGGTATTTTTCCGACATTTCGCACGATAATATCAAAGACTTATATGCATATAAAAATAAATGAAAATCTACTAAGTTAAGAATGTACAGGTAAAGCTCTTTCATATGATACCCTACTTGGTATGGTTATCTTACTTAGAAAATTGAAAATACTAAGTATGTTCAGGAGCAGATTTTAATTGTTATTTTATGTGATTTAACGACGGAAAATTCACGTTTTTCGGATTTTTTCCTTTATTTGTGCTATAAGACCTACCTACCTGCCAAACATGATTTTAGATCAACGGGAAGTAGACGGACAGACAAACAGACAACAAAGTGATCCTGTAAGGGTTCCATTTTTTCTTTTAAGGTACGGAACCCCAAAAAGCCCAAAAAGCTAAATAAACCAATTTATGTGTTCTTTAACCTTTTTAATAACCAACTAATAGTATCAAGTATCGAGATTCGAGATTGAGTTGACTAAATGAATGTCTAATACAATTACGTCCATTAAAACGAAATGAAATTAATTAAAACGAACTCCTCTCTTCCGAAATTACGTTCAGTTCACTTTGAACTTTCAAAAACACTTAGAGTTTACCTTATTGCAGTAAATTCATTCTACAGACTAACAAAAACTAATTTCCCCTCTGAAGTTTCTCGCAAAACTGTTAGGAGTACTAAAAAGCAAACGTGTTCTAAGACTGTGTGCTTAGTATGAGATTTTACGTCACACCAACGTTGATGGAATTCGAGCGTCGAAACACGTCAGCGTTAAAGTAAAATTGAGTTTAACTAAGTTGTTTTAAAGCTCAAGGTCGTCCATATATCTGCAGCCAGCGCTCAAAGTGGAAACATTGGCATCAATTCCGATGTTTTTCGTTACACTTGTTATCTGCATCTTTTTCTTTTTAATATTGCTTAAAAAGGACAGAAAATGAATTTTAAATGATCAACCCATCGCTGGCCCACTACTAAGCATGGGTCTCCTTTCACAGTGAAAATAATTTAGGCCATTTTCTGCCACGCTCGTCAAGTGCAGTTTGGCATACCAGGATTAGCACCTACCATTGGGAAATTAAAATCGGTGGTATTTGAATTTTTGATTTTATATCAATGCGCTTTAGTTTCATTTAACTCCAATATTTTTGTATTTCAGTGCTCGAATTTTGTCAACGTTCGGTGCGAAATAAATCTCATACTAAGACCACTGAATGGGGCTGAAATGATTCGCTTCATTACAGCTTTGAATCAAGTTGGAAATGAATTTACTTCGTTAAACTCGCTAATAGAAAATGAGCTGCCGGTAACTGACGAAGCTTTGATGAACTACCCTCTCTAATTCTGAAAGAAACGCATACATTTAGATTCAAAGTGATAATGGTACGAGCATCTTTTTTAGGGTTCCGTACCTCAAAAGGAACAAGTGTAAATTAAAAATTTATAACACCCCCGACGATCCAAAGTATTTGAGTTTTCCAAAACATCATTTTCAATCAAATAAATAATTATGTATTTAGGCAACGTCCATCTTGACAGCTTGACATTTGTCTATTGACATAATATTATGAACCTAACGGTTATCTAACCTTCTTTTCTACAAGAAAACTAGAAAAGAGCTGATAACTCTTAAACGGCTGAACCAATTTTTTTAGATTATAGCTAAGAACACTCTCGATCAAGCCACCTTTCAAACAAAAAAAACTAAATTAAAATCGGTTCATTCGTTTAGGCGCTACGATGCCACAGACAGATACACAGATACACAGATACACAGATACACAGATACACAGATACACAGATACACAGACACACAGATACACAGATACACACGTCAAACTTATAACACCCCTCTTTTTGGGTCGGGGGTTAAAAAGGAACCCTTATACGATCACGTCGCTGTCTGTCTGTCTGTCTGTCTGTCCGTCTGTCGTGTCTGTCATGAAAACCTATAGGGTACTAAAAAAATTAAAATGTGTTCATGAACAAGTTTCAATTTTCAAAGTAAGATAGCTATACCAAGTGGGGGGGTGCCATATGAAAGGGCTTTACCTGTACATTCTAAAACAGATTTATTTTTTATTTTTATGCATAAACGTTTTTGATTTATCGTCCTAACTTGCACCCAGTCTGCGCGCTCCCATAGTACTTGGAAGTGAAAGTTTAGAATTGTTCTTTCGCGTTCGCACGCGCCAAATTCGTACGGAAACGCATCCAAAGTGCGCTCGGCCCTACTGTAAATGTCATCTTTATAGCACGTCTCCAGCGGAGTGAACAATGGAGTTTATGATGGAATGCCGTCTAGACGCTGGAATGCCTGGCACCGTGCCGAGCCGCGTCGAGCCCCGCCTGGTTATCTTTGAGACAGAGCTGTAGACGCCAATCACGGAAAATTACACGAAGGTTTGTTAACAAAACCTTCAGACATCGTGTTAGAGTCAATGATAACGAAAATATGAAAACCGGTCAAGTGCGAGTCGGGCCTCTCTCTTTAGGGGTCCCTACATAATTATGAACATCATACTTTCAAACAAAAAAAAACTAAATTAAAATCGGTTCATTAGTTTAGGGGCTACGATGCCACAGACAGATACACATATACACACGTCAAACTTATAACACCCCTCTTTTTGGGTCGGGGGTTAGTAAAATCTATGTGCATTTTTTTCTACACTAAATAATCTTGACAAATATTTACCTTCTTTGCGAGTCTACTTCTAAAGTTCTACCTAATTTACAGGATAAATGTATCAGATTTTGTACTAAAGCTTTTACACTACGTTGAATCTCAAAGCACCGGTTTTTCGTCCGAACGCGTAAAGGAATGGTAAATAGCCTTCGTCAGTTCGTTAGTTTAGCTCATTCTGTAAGTTTCGCTTTCTACTAAATCAGCTCAGTCTCAGTCAATTTGCATTTCAATGAAGTGTTTTTTGTTTAATTTAGTCTTAGGGCAACTTGATACTTTTTTTATAGAATGCCATAATAATATAAGGAACACTTATACTTTCTTCCAGTCTGTCTGTCTGCGTGTCACAGCCATTTTAAAAATAAATTTATTAGAGCTATAAATTTTTATCACGGGTATATAAACCTACGGGTATAACCTGTTCAAAAGGGTTTTAACTTTTAAGTTTTGTAAAAATAATCTGGGTAGGCTAAAGGGGCAAAAAAAAATTACTTTTAACCCTACCACTCGAGTGATACCTTTTTACATCGATATTTAAAAATCATTATAAAATTTCTTAAACAGTTTTTTCAACAACAAAAAAAAAACTACTGTTTATGACAATTATTTGATCGTCAAACTCGTCAAAGTGGTAAATTTTTTTGTCGATTCAAAATCACTTGTAAAAGTTTACTTGAATAAAAACTATTCTTAACTATTCTATTCTAAAAGATTTTAACAAAGAGCATGGTTACGGAACCCTATACGTCTAATTAACACGCACTTGAACAATTTTTAAAATTGAATGACATATCTAAGATTTCCTTGACTTCGTCTGTGATGGCGTTTGCTGGCGCGCGTGCTGTGATTGTTTGGAGTGTTTTTTATGTTAAGAGTGGCTGGTTTTTGCGTTAGTTGGTGTTTTTTGGTGGTGGAACTGACTGGGAAGCGCTCTAAAGGGGCGCCGCGCGTATGTCGGCGGGCGCCGGCGCAGACGGAGTCCATACTTGTATAAATTCAATAACTTGCAAATATCACAAACTTGACATTGGCTAATCAGAGTAAAGCCAGATTTAAAGAGAAAAAAAAAAAAAAAAAAGATTTCCTTAGAAATCAAGAGTATATTATTAAGTAGACAAGTGTAAATTAAAAATTTATAACACCCCCGACGATCCAAAGTATTTGAGTTTTCCAAAACATCATTTTCAAATAAATAATTATGTATTTAGGCAACGTCCATCTTGACAGCTTGACATTTGTCAATTGACATAATATTAAGAACCTAACGGTTATCTAACCTTCTTATCAACAAGAAAACTAGAAAAGAGCTGATAACTCTTAAACGGCTGAACCAATTTTTTTTGGATTATAGCTAAGAACACTGTCGATCAAGCCACCTTTCAAACAAAAAAAACTAAATTAAAATCGGTTCATTCGTTTAGGCGCTACGATGCCACAGACAGATACACAGATACACAGATACACAGACACACAGATACACAGATACACACGTCAAACTTATAACACCCCTCTTTTTAAGTCGGGGGTTAATAAAATAATATACCATTAGCTAGTTAAAGTCCAAGAGACAAAACCCTGACTCACTTTAAAGCATTTCATTATAAAGTCGTAACTACTGGGCCGAGATAATATTATTATATGATTTTTATTAGTCGTAAATGTTGTCCAGCGTTTTCAACTCCGCATACCTCAATTGAAATTGTCCATGATAATGTCACATCGTGGGCCAAATGCCAGATCGTGCATTGAAAAAGACATTCATGTATACTATGTTTTAATTCAGATTTTTCTTCTTTCGTTTTATGTCTTAGGTAGATGAGCTTTATTTTTTCAATTTTACCCGACATTTGCATTTTCTCTGTGCATGGTATTGACGTATTGTAAGTAGTAGGAACTTTGAATTGGAAACGACTAAAACTTAGATATATCGTCCCTTAGATTTTAGACGGGGTCTACTATATTTTTGGTTACATATACAGGTGTAACCAAAGAAAAAACGAAGACACGTGATACTATTGATAGTTAGGTATTAATAAGATAAGTACCATAACAAAAATATTGAAAAAAAAGTTAAAAAGTCCTGTATTTTTTAAAAGTTCATAATATATTGGAAATAAATCATCTGACTGACGCTAGAGGTCAACGAACGTCCCGTAAATAGGTCACTCAAAGTCAATGCCACGTCGTACGTGGAGCAAATGACCTGATTTTGAAATGCATGTTTGAAAAATACTAAATCACAAAACTACGAGTAAAGATAAGGCAAATGGATAATGGCATTGGATTGTGTTAAGGTACTATAATAATAACGCTAAGTTTTTGTTAGCGTTCTGGTTCTGGTTACAGCCTGTATACATTACAATTTACATAACGGCTGCTATTAGCCGTTATGTAAATTGTAATTCGACATCGACAATACATTGACAAAGCTTTTCACAACAGTTCTAAAACCAAACATTTGAATTTAAATTTTATACGAGATCGTTAAACAATATGTAATGTTTTTATTTGCAATCATCAGATAGGTGTTTTTGATGGCGATTCTAAAATCGATGGGTGTTTTAGATGTGTGTTTCCGATATTTTTGTATTAACATAAAATAACATTACACTTTACATAACGCATAATAGTCGACAATGGATCGTACGAAATAGGCAACGACAAAGCTTTTTTATTTCACAAAATAGTTCTAAAAACCACACATTTCAATTGAAATTTTATACGGGATCCTATGTGAAACTTTTATTTGTATTTTGTTTGGCCATAAAACAAAAATAAAGTAGCAATCCATACCATGAATACAAAAACGCTGATCGGTGGGAATGTAATGGCGAAACAGGCGAGCATTGGCGGGGATACGCCATAAAAGTGTTTTTTATGGCTCATATTGGGCGTTTTCGTCACTTCTTTGTTTTTAAGTATTGCTTTTATCGACTGTTGCTGAACATATCATTCTTTCTGCAAGTGGCTTTATGTGGGCAAAGGAGTTTAAGTGTTTTGAATGTTATATTATGTACATTTTTTTTATTTTATGACCGAATTTAAATAAAGAAAGGACTTCTATAACAGCCGCTGTATATAAAATCATATTTAGTATGTAGCTATGTATATATTTATTATCGTACAAAAACAACACTTTTTTTTTCATTTTCAAGGTGGCCATTTTGAAATTACTCATTTTGAACAATATCTCCTCTTTGCGCCGCTTAGGTGGAAACCGGGCCTTATGCGCTCCGCTCCAGAATCCAGATGCCGCCAATTAACCGAATCTCACACTGAAAAGTAAATTTTTTGCAAAGCAAATCGCCACAATTTATTATTTGGGCCTAGAAATGCTTTCAAAGCGGTTCACAAGGTGCTTTAAAATTTTACACAGCAATAAGTAAACTTTTTTTAAATGCAATCGAGTCGCAAAGCTTTTTCCTTTGAATGTCTTTTAGAAATAGAGCTAAAGGAATTAATTCAGAACAAATGTTAAGCTGAGTCCACACTATCTAAAATTTTACTTTATATCTAGTGAATTAATATCCAACACTTTGTCCGGGTGGGTAGTCTTTAAAATTCCCGTGGAAACTCAATTTTCCGGGATAAAAAGTCCTCCAAGCAAGCAATCTCTGTACTACATTTCGGCGGTTGCGAATGGTAACAGACGGACACATTTTTGCTTTTATATTGAAGTAGTATTTATTTTAAGTTGCAAGCATAAGAAATAGAAATATTTTTTATTCAAATCAATCCATTAAAAGTGCTTTTGGAAAAATTTTGGCTCTCTTACTTTTTTCAAAATTTTAGTACAATATATTATTATATTGAGTAACATGGCGTACCTACATAAGTAATTGCAATCCCGCGCATTGCTGGAATCAAATCCACGCTCTTTTATCACTTACATAATCTTCGATTGTATATGCATATACGTACTTAATATACTTTTTCTTGAGCATACCTACTTTAAATAGATTTTTAAACTTGTGTAAAAGTTTTAATTTAAAATTCCGCAATTAGTTTTATGTTACAAAAAATGTTATACTCAAGTGTAGCATCACCTTTAGACTCACGGTAAGACCTGACGGCTCCTAAAGGGCTCAAAATTCTCACTTGCAAAAACGCATTTGAGACTTTTTTAAGAATTTCACTTTATTTTTTTATAATTACAGATCTAGGCTATTTATTACTTTACTGGCCATATTTTGTCTATTTTAAACATATTTTAGAAGATAAATGCTTTAAATAAGTAGATAGCTGTATGTTGTATTTTAATAAATATATAAATAAACAAGTGTAAATTAAAATTTTATAACACCCCCGACAAGTGAAGGTTACAATAACTAGAAAAGAGCTGAAAACTTTCAAACGGCTGAACCGATTTTCTTGGATTATAGCTAAAAACACTCTCGATCAAGCCACCTTTCAAACAAAATAAAAACGAAATTAAAATCGGTTCATTTTAGGAGCTACGATGCCACAGACACACAGATACACACGTCAAACTTATAACACCCCTCTTTTTGGGTCGGGGGTTAAAAATCATCAAGTTGATCCATTACTCCGTTGCGACGTGATTGAAGGACAAACCAACAAACAAAAATACTCTCGCATTTGTAATACTAGCCGATGCCCGCGACTTCGCCCGCGTGGATTTAGGTTTTCCGAAATCCCGTGGGAACTCTTGGATTTTCCGGGATAAAAAGTAGCCTATGTGCTAATCCAGGATATTATCTATCTCCATTCCAAATTTCAGCCAAATCCGTCCAGTGGTTTTTGCGTGAAGGAGTAACAAACATACACACACACACACACACACACACACACATACAAACTTTCGCCTTTATAATATTAGTGTGATGGGTAGTGATTCGTCTTCTTCTAAGGGCCTAATTAACTTTTTATATCAACTTAAACTCGGTTTTCACATCTTAGCCTTTATGATCTTCATCTCAACTTCCCGGAAAAGGACATAGGCAACCTACTTTTTATCCCTGAAAATAAAAAAGTTCACACGGGATATCTGAAAACCCAAATCCACGCGGATGAAATTACGGACATTATATTAATATTCTAGTATCTTTATAAAAGATAGATACAAGTGTAAATTAAAAATTTATAACACCCCCGACGATCCAAAGTATCTGAGTTTTCCAAAACATCATTTTCAAATAAATAATTATGTATTTAGGCAACGTCCATCTTGACAGCTTGACATTTGTCTATTGACATAATATTATGAACCTAACGGTTATCTAACCTTTTTTTCTACAAGTAAACTAGAAAAGAGCTGATAACTCTTAAACGGCTGAACCAATTTTTTTAGATTATAGCTAAGAACACTCTCGATCAAGCCACCTTTCAAACAAAAAAAACTAAATTAAAATCGGTTCATTCGTTTAGGCGCTACGATGCCACAGACAGATACACAGATACACAGATACACAGATACACAGATACACAGACACACAGATACACAGATACACACGTCAAACTTATAACACCCCTCTTTTTGGGTCGGGGGTTAAAAAGGTAGTCGTTACCCGATTAAAAAAAGCTTACAATTTCAAGACAAGAGACTCTTTAAAAACTGTACTTTTTTACTTTGAAATACTTTCAAAGAACTAGAAAATTAATTAAGAAAGATTTTATCGTTGGGATAAGTAACTTTAATGATGGCTTAAAAACAGGACTTGCGAAGTATTTTTAAACTTTACCTTTACCTTTTTTCTCCATTAAGATACCTACCTAATTAATTTTTGTCTAAACATATTACTAACTCTCTCTCACTCTCTCTCTCTTTCTCTCATTGCTGAGGGTTGTTATCCATTCTGTTAATCCGGATCCAGCTCGAACCTTAAGCGTAATGTGAATTCCGCTTTAAATGCTCCGAAGTTCTAACAACTAGACTATCTCCACTTTTTAGGATTCAGTACACAAAATGCGCCAACGGGACTCTATTACTAAGTCTTCGCTGTCCATCCTTCCGTCCGTACGACCATCCGTTCGTCCATCCGTTCGTCCGTCTGTCAGTCAGCGGCCTGCGTAACAGGTAGAAGATTGAAATTTTCATTTGTCTACTAGCTGACGCCCGCGACTTCGTCCGCGTGGATTTAGATTTTCCGAAATTCCGTTGGAATCCTTTGATTTTCCGGGATAAAAAGTAGCCTATGTGCTAATCCAGGGTATATTCTATCTCCATTCTAAATTTCAGCCCAATCCGTCCAGTAGTTTTTGCGTGAAGGAGTAACAAACATACACACACACACACACACACACACATACAAACTTTCGCCTTTATAATATTAGTGTGATTATTTCTATTGCCGGTATAACAACAAATTTAAAAAATTAAGTGTTATTTCTTGAACGATGGTACGGAACCCGTGTGCGATCGCAACTCGCATTTGACCGGTTTTTAGGGTTCCGTACCTCAAAAGGAAAAACGGAACCCTTATAGGATCACTTTGTTGTCTGTCTGTCTATCTGTCTGTCTATCAAGAAACCTATAGGGTACTTCCCGTTGACCTAGAATCATGAAATTTGGTAGGTAGGTAAGACTTATAGTATAAGTACAGGAATAAATCTGAAAACCGCGAATTTGTGGTTACATCATTTTAAAAAAATTAAAATTTGTTTCAATTTTCAAAATAAGATAACTTTACCAAGTGGGGTATCATATGAAAGGGCTTTACCTGAACATCCTAAAACAGGTTTTTATTTATTTTCATGTATATAGTTTTTGATTTATCGTGCAAAATGTTGGAAAAAATACTCGAGTACGGAACCCTCAGTGCGCGAGTCTGACTCGCACTCGGCCGGTTTTGTATTTTAATACTATCTAGCAAATAAACTCTGTTTTTTCCGTTCAGTTTTTCCTATAAAACTTAAAAGAAGTTTGCTTTGACACTGCGCTCTTTCCACTCTAAGCTAGTTCCAAGCATCCCGTAGTGTTAGGAATTCCTTTCCGTTTGGAGTTAACTCGTAAAAACAAAGGTGCAATAAAGGTGGCGCTCTGTAAAGGTGCATTCATAATAAGCCTCGATTCTTATTCGATTTCTTCATTAAGCCTCGATAGCTCAACGGTTGAGGAGCGGACTGAATTCCGAAAGGTCGGCGGTTCAAACTCCACCCGTTGCACTAATGTCGTACCCACTCCTGGTACAAGCTTTACGCTTAATTGGGAGGAAAGGGGCGTATTAGTCATGATAAGCATGGCTAATATTCTTTAAAAAAAATAGACGCTTATTTTATTGAAATTTTTATTAGAAACTAGACGATGCCTATATATACGATACCTACGCGTGGATTTAGTTTTTTTTAATATTTCGTGGGAACTCTTTCCGGGATAAAAAGTAGCCTATGTCACTCTCCAGGTCCTTTACTATATCCATGCACAAAATCACGCCAGCCCGGTGGAGGACAAACCAATGTCCCGACACACATTCGCATTTATAATATGGATAGTGACTAGTGATTGTTAAAAATATGTACATCTTCAGATAAATCCTCAGATACTTCAATACACGATACTGCAATAAACTTGCTCCGAACAATCGTAATACAAATTATCTATTATTTTGAACAGAACAACTGCCAACTTTCTACTTTCTTGTTTCTCAAATTCCGCAACATCTTCCTTAGCATCATTACGAACCTTTGACGATTCATGAGAGCCAGCAAAAGTTCTGAACAAAGCATTCTTTGAGGTTAAGTTTATTCGCAGCTATCTTGTGTTCGACGTAGGAATTTGTATTTTGATACTTTAGTTCACTCTGCTTTAGTGATCTTGCTCTAAAGCTTTATTTACGCTAAAGCAACAAAGTGTGACATAGGCCGTCACTAGACAATCCGTCTAGTGTCTGGGTCTCAAACAAAATCTATCTAGTTTAACATAAGTTAAGGTTAGTCCTAGAAATTAATTTAACAAGCCATGACTGTCGCATCTGTCTTCCCTATCTAGCTGTCTTTATGGACGTGGTCTAATGACTTTATCGTCTGCAGTGAATGACGCTAGGGTTTCAGCAAAAAGCATTATATTAACTTTAGAACTCTAATTTTAGTACAATTTCTCTCAGTGACAATCTGGACAGGAATTTCGACGGAAAATATGAGTCAGAACCTCGAAAATGACAATTATCTCTATCACTTGACTAACCGTGACAGACTTAGCTGTCTATATAAATGGACGCATTATAATGTCACTTATCCTAATATTCAGTATAAAGGATTTTACTAAGCTGCTACAGTGGCAGGTGTCTTGTCTATCAAGCGTATATGGACACGTACTAATGCCGAGTTTCTTGCTGGTTCTTCTCGGTAGGAACAGCATTCCGAACCAATGGTAGATTATTTTGACGATTCAAAAGCACTTGTAAAAGTTTAATTGAATAAAAATAATTTGAATTTGAATTTGAATGATCTCGCTCTTTAGAGTCTTCGGTGTATTACTATTAGTGAGCTCTTCTCAAGCCTGGGCGCGTTTGGAACCCTCGTAGCTTTAGTTTTAAGTTTACTTTATTAATTACCACCACTATACATTTTACAAATCTTACAATTCTGACCATCAAAAGGTGTACAATAGTACCACTTTTAATAAATGATTTTCAGGAAGACATTAATGGACGTATCTACAGGGGAATTTTATATTTTCACCGCTAGTAGTGAATAAAATTATAAATAAGCATACTGATTTAATCATGTAGAAAAACTTCGACTAAGTATGATATTATGCTTATTCATCAAGCCGCCAGTGTGGAAGAGTTCTTATCGCCTCACGCGTTCAAGTGGCGTGAACGGCGGCACTTGGCAAAAAGGTTAATGGCTGTGTGCTGAATGTGATATTTACTTGGGACTCGGGAATGTATTAAGCTGTATTAAATAGAAGCACCTATTTAAACTATTGTAAGTGAAGTTAAGGGACTATTAGACTGTTATTCTGGGTCTCCAGTGCTAATGTTTGACGGTTCAAAGCTCTAGTACACAATGGCCCAACGTACTCGGCCATTGCACTCAGCCTGGAATCTACAGAGCTTGTAGACTTTAGTTTCAGTTAAATAAGACAGATTTATTTAAACAGTTTCCTAAGTCTGAACAAAGTTAAAGTTCACTCTACAGGGTCAGAGACCGTGTACAGTACCACTTGGTGTATAGTGATCGGTAATTTTTATAATTCCTCTGAACACAACCAAGCCGTTTTACACGCAGAATGCAAATTTCCTCAGAATAACCACCCGAGCAAATTTCACTTGCCGTCTTAATGTGCCTATTTATACAAATATAAAAGGATCTCGGCCCAATTCTGAAACGCTGTTTACAAATTGGCCAACACTTGCCGAAAACTTTGGATCATTGTGAACTGGAGCTTTTAAATTCTGATGTTTGTTTATTGCTATTCTGATCCGAAATGCACCATCAAGCAAATTATTGATACTAAAATTACAAAAACAATAATGTATTAATTACAGCTTTCTTTTTGTTACAGATACTGAAGCCGAAAGAACTTACTGCCAAAACCATAGCAATATAAGTGACATTTTAATAAGTTTTTATAAATTAAAACCATAAGTTTAAAGTTGATTTTAGTAAAAACTAAAAGTGATTAAATTTTACCAGTGTAAATAAATCCTTTTATAGTGTAAGAGTAGACGTAATTAAATCACTCCATGGCTTCCGTTGAAGTGAAAGTGAAGTGAACGGAAAGTGAAAAGGAGTGAAAGTGTTAGTGTCAGCGGATGGTGCGATGTGGTATTGATGTGGTCACCGTTGCGAATGCGGGCGGGCGGCCCCACAGGCCGGCAGGTCAATGACATCGCCGGCAGTGCTTGTGCTGTGTTTGGCACTTGGTGAGTACCCAAAACCTAGTTTAGATATTTGTTTTTTTTATTCATAAATAAGTTAGCTCTTGACAGCAATCTCACCTGGTGGTAAGTGATGATGCTAGTGTAGGATGGAAGCGGGCTTACTTGGTAGGGGTATGGCAGTTTTTATTAAACCCATACCCCTTTGGTTTCTACACGGCATTGTACCGCAACGCTAAACCGCTTGGCGGCACGGTTTCGCCGGAAAGGTGATAACTAGCCATGGCCGAAGCCTCCGTGTGGTTCACTCGCCGTCCGCGCCAGATCAGCAAGCGGGCGAGGCACTCCGGAGATGATATAGTGAGAGTATACCCCTAGTACTCCTCACATAGTATACTAACCACTCGAGGCAAGGTGGTGCTGGTTAAGTGCCGGGTGGGGCTAATGAGCTTTGACCTTAAATTTTAAGATCGGAGGTATAAATTATACTGACTTGTGCAACCCACTTTGCTTTTTATTGGTGGTCAAAGTTTAACCGTAGGTATCCATGACGTAACTTTAACTGCCTGTCATGTCACTGGACTTTAATTCATTAAATTTTCCCTTTCCGCGAAACCTTTGAACCTTTTATAAAACATTTAAGAACAAAAGCAACAAAAATTTAATTTAGTAAGTACACCGCAGTCCCATTTTAATGTTATTTTTGGGCTTTTACTCTAAAATGGTTTTATTGGGAACAAAATTTCATTTGACTCATAATATTTAATTTATTTGCAGCTTTTTGTTTTGGGCAAGGATTATTTTGAAAGTATTGAATAATATTCTTGAAAAATATTAGATGTTATAATGAAATAACCGGAGCATTCTAAGGAATCAGGGTAATGATGTACAATATAAGTATTATCATTCATTATTCATTGTCTGCTTTGGCAAGTAAACATGCTGTTCCTTGTACCTACTTCATATAACTCCTGCTTACCTATATAGGCATTATAAGTTCTACCTATGCATCCCCGTTATGGACTTTAAAACCATCCAATCGATATGCCCCAAACCAGTTTCATTAAAAAGGCAATAATGCAAAGATGGTTTTATTTTTATTTTTTAACGTAACACACCGGGTATCCGCTAGTAATATGATAATGAAGGTACAAGGACCGTGTTGTTTGGAAACTCTTACCAATAACCTATGTCCACCAATGGATGTCTACCTGTACCTACCTGCTTAAAGACGACGACGATTATGAGTGGAATCCCAAAAATCCCTCATTATGTATCTCGAAAATAAAAATACCTCCATCGAAATATCGGCGCCGCGAGGGGAATTCCGAATAAATGACTTGTAAAGCAAATTCGGGATAATCCCGGATATTTCCGCGCCCGTGGATGATTGATGAGTTGGAAAGTATCTGGAAAATATTGACTGTGTATCGAATTTATTTTTACCAACTTAAAAATGAGTGGGTTCGCAGTGTGACGCGTATGTTCCAACCCCCTTAAGGTTTCCCCTATAGGAGAGTATTAAATGCATGCTCTACTGAATACGAGTTTGAAAACTAAGGTAATTTTAGTGTCAGCGGATGGAAGCCTTTTATTAACCCCCGACCCAAAAAGAGGGGTGTTATAAGTTTGACGTGTGTATCTGTGTATCTGTCTGTGGCATCGTAGCTCCTAAACTAATGAACCGATTTTAATTTAGTTTTTTTTTGTTTGAAAGGTGGCTTGATCGAGAGTGTTCTTAGCTATAATCCAAGAAAAACGGTTCAGCCGTTTGAAAGTTATCAGGTCTTTTCTAGTTACTGTAACCTTCACTTGTCGGGGGTTTATAAATTTTTAATTTACACTTGTCTATCTATAGCCTAGCGCTAGGCTGCAATAAGACCTGCTGGCAAATGATGATGCGGCCTAAGTTTGAGCGCTCTTGCCTAGAAGACGCCTGTTTACTTTTGAGTGATGTTGTAGTCACCGTAATTGTGAATGTACGCTGGGTTATTTATCAATCTATCGATTTTGCTATTCAGCCGTGAGACTCGTTGGGTTATGTTGGTGATTTGTGTATGACACATCCATTTCACACAGTCCGTTCATCTAAATATATGACAAGTGTAAATTAAAAATTTATAACACCCCCGACGATCACAAGTATTTGAGTTTTCCAAAACATCATTTTCAAATAAATAATTATGTATTTAGGCAACGTCCATCTTGACAGCTTGACATTTGTCAACTGACATAATATTATGAACCTAACGGTTATATAACCTTCTTTTCTACAAGAAAACTAGAAAAGAGCTGATAACTCTTAAACGGCTGAACCAATTTTTTTAGATTATAGCTAAGAACACTCTCGATCAAGCCACCTTTCAAACAAAAAAAACTAAATTAAAATCGGTTCATTCGTTTAGGCGCTACGATGCCACAGACAGATACACAGATACACAGATACACCGACACACAGATACACAGATACACACGTCAAACTTATAACACCCCTCTTTTTGGGTCGGGGGTTAAAAAGAAAAGCTGACTGACTGACTGGTCTATCATCGCGGAGCTCACTACTGGATGGATAGGGCTGTAATTTGGCGTGCAGATAGCTATTATGACGCAGACATCCACTTATGAAGAATTTCTAAAAATTCAACCCTTAAGGGGGTTACATAGGGGTTTGAAATTTGGTAGTTCATGCAGATGAAGTCCCAAGCAAAAGCTGGTTTGCGAAATCGGGCGCTATCTCATTAGTCATTATATTTATTTACGCTGCGTTATTATATTACTGATGCGCCAAACAGAGGATTAGCTGGCTGGCTGGCTAAAGAGGCTAATCGCGTCGAGCCCGAAGCGGTTACGTGTCACTACGTCGAATCGTTGACACGCTGCGTGACAGCGTGACAGCGGGGAGCATGGGGCCACGAGACTAGCGGAAGCGCGGAGCCACGGGTATTGGCATGTGACAACAACGCTCTGTCTGCATTGTATTCATTATTGCTGAGGGTCATGACCACTTTCTATTAGTCACATGATGAGAAGTTTTGTTATTACAGCAGTAATTTACGTATCTAGGTGCTACGACCGTAGATCCGACTCGTCCACAAACATGAAGGGCGTCGTCTCACTGTATGTATGTATTGTCGGTGTGCTAGTATATTACCGATGCGCCAAACAGAGGATTAGTTGGTTAACTGGTTAAAGAGGCTAATCACGTCGAGCCCGAAGCGGTTACGTGTCACTACGTCGAATCGTTGACACGCTGCGTGACAGCGTGACAGCGGGGAGCATGGGGCCACGGGATCAGCGCGAAGCGCGGAGCCACAGGCGATGTGACAAACACAGGATTTGCTGGTTGGCTGGCTAAAGAAGCTAATCGCGTCGAACCTGAAGCGGTTACGAGTCATTACGTCAAATCATTAACACGCTGCGTGACAGCGTGACAGCGGAGAGCCTGGGGCCACGAGATTAGCAAAAAATGCAAAGCGTCGGGTATGATTAGTGATGTGATAATAGGAATCGCAGAATAACGATACCTATACTCAGTATCGAATGCAATAATTGCAATCACATTTTCCTAGTAAATGTGCTTTATAGAGGAGCCTAGGAACCAATCATGCATAGATCATGTGCGAGCTCATACCACAAGCGCCGCTCTTGTCACCTGTCTTGTCGGATCAGCATGGGTGTAATACAATATGCTTGAAACACTCTTATAACTAGTTAAATATTTATGTACTAGAGGATGCCTGCGACTTCGTCCGCGTGGATTTAGGTTTTTAAAGATCCCGTGGGAACTGTTTGATTTTCCGGGATAAAGTTGCCTATGTCAATCACAGGGACGCAAGCTACCTCGTCACCAAATTTCATACAATCGCGGTTAAGCGGATGGGTTTTAGGCATCCCGTGGGAACTCTTTGATTTTCCGGGATAAAGTAAAGTAGCCTATGTCCGTCCCCGGGATATAAGCTAACCCTGTACGAAATTTCATCAGAATCGGTTAAACTGTTGGGCCGTGAAAAGGTAGCAGACAGACAGACAGACACACTTTCGCATTTATAACATTAGTATGGAATATGGATTTAATGAAACATGTACCTATCATAAGTGTTAAAATAAAACACAAAAATGCTCCTCCTGAAAAGTAGACCTTTTGTAACAGTGTTGTTATTCGTAGGCTACGACGATATAGTTAAAGTGAAGTTATAGTGAAGCGATTATTATCAACCCTTTGTCCCATTCAAAGCGAATATGAACCGGCGTATTCCCGCGGTGATTGACGCTTGCAACGAGGACCTTATTGCAATCACTCGCGCTAATTGACTACGCGATTCATTACTGACTGTTAACTGTACAATCGACACCTTGACTAAATTAGTGGCAATTAATTATTGTCTACCAGACGAAACCCGTGGCTTCGTTTGCGGCATCTATATTATCTACATTCTACACCAATATTGTAAAGGGACTAGAGGATGCCCGCGACTTCGTCCGCGTGGATTTAGTTTTTTATAGATCCCGTGGGAACTGTTTGATTTTCCGGGATAAAAAGTTACCTATTTCGATTACAGGGACACAAGCTACTTCGGTACCAAATTTCATACAAATCGGTTAAGTGGATGGGTCTTTAGGAACTCTTTGATTTTCCGGGATAAAAAGTAGCCTATGTCCGTCTCCGGGATTTAAGCTAACCCTGTACCAAATTTCGTCAGAATCGGTTACACTGTTGGCCCGTGAAAAGGTAGCAGACAGACAGACACACTTTCGCATTTATAATATTAAGTTGTATGGATAAAGGTTGTAAGTTAGTAAGTATTGTAATATTTCATGTACCCAAAATATATATGATGTTCATAATTATATACGGAACCCTAAAACAACAAGGCCTGACTCGCACTTGACCGGTTTTTTAATGATTTTAACAGTCAAAAGCCGATCAAAAATATTCAAATGAACGAATTTCCGAGCAAATAGTCAAGGGTGGTTTTAAATGAGTTCCAATAATCCCTAGCTTATTTCATCGAGTGTGGTAATTCGCAGCACAATTATGTGTAACCACATTGCACAGAGCCTAATGAGTGGATTATTTTGCTATGGTAAATACCAATATTACTTGTATAATATCACACTTGTATGATACCTACCTATTAATACTTCATCAAACGTATCTACTACTTTCATAAATGAATACTAACTTAATAAACGCGAAAGTATGTCTATCTATCTGTCTGTCTGACTGTCTGTAGGCAACCTTTTCGCAACTCACCCTTTTAGCCGGTTGTGGCGTTTGATACTGCCATTCGCTTAACCAATTAGACAGCTATACAGATAGTTTGCATCCTGGAAACAGACAGGCTACTTTTAGCCCAGAAAACTGAAGAATTCCCACGGGATGTTTAAAAACTTGGATTCATTTTATTCATTGATGTACCTATATGATTTTATTATAAGTGTAAATTAAAAATTTATAACACCCTCGACAAGTGAAGGTTAAAGTAACTAGAAAAGAGCTGATAACTTTCAAACGGCTGAACCGATTTTCTTGGATTATAGCTAAGAACACTCTCAATCAAGCCACCTTTCAAACAAAAAACCCTAAATTAAAATCGGTTCAGTAGTTTAGGAGCTACGATGCTACAGATAGAACACAGATACACACGTTAAACTTATAACACCCCTCTTTTTGGGTCGGGGGTGTAATTATAATGTTAAATTAACATCAACAAGATGATGTCGCTGACGCGAGTTATTACCGTTAATTCGCGTAATGTTATTGTAACGCGACTAACGCCGTACGGCATGTGAGCGAAACAGCTTATCAAAATATCAATTTAGACATGAAAACACTAATTAAAACATTTACTTTATGAAATGAAAACCAAGCAGAAATTTTCTAAAATAAAAGACTCGTAAAATCACATACACGAAGAAAAATATTGAAGAAACTTTCATTTAGGTATGTACCTACAGTTTTTGTGAGTATACCCAAGCTTTCTTATGTTATAAGATGCCTAACATTTTTAATTGAGACTTACAGGTATCTCGCGTAATCTTACGCAAACGTTCACGCTACGCAAGCGGTATGCCATGTCTCATACATTACATTTTCGCCGTTAAATAAGTTACATAACTCACATAAATTACAGATGCGTATCCGGGATCGAACCCTCGACCTCCCTAATAGAAAGCCAACGTCTTAACCACCAGGCTATCACAGTTATTATGAAATTCTACTGAGTATTCTGCAGGAGAGATAGACATTTTAAGCAAGCAAGGGTTTTGGTGGGCGTTTCTTCACAACAAAATGCATCATGCCAAGTTTTTTCCTATTTCCCCTGTAAGCAGAACCGAAGGGCTGTTGACAAACAAGCCCTAACCCGATTTTGTTATTCGTATTTTTATTATAACATTAACCGTACCAGCTGCTGCGCTGGCGGACGGCCAAGCGGGATTTTATTGAAATAAGCTTAGAATATATAATTAATTGCCAGCAGGGATAGACCTACAATATTTATTTTATAGTAGCTTATGCCCGTGACTTCGTTCCCGTAGCTATTAGTTTTTAAAATCCCGTGGGAATTCATTGATTTTCCGGGATAAGAAATAGCCAATGTGTTAATCCAGGGTATAATCTATCTCCATTTCGGCCAAATCCGTTCAGTAGTTTTTAGCGTACGAATTTATCTCACTTTTTACACGACTGTCCAAAAAAAAGTTTTCAGCGTTCATGTATGTCTGTATGTGAGTTTCTTTGTTCATCCATAACTTCTAAATGCCCGAACAGTATTGGATGTATGGGGTATCGTTATATGATCCCGAGTGACAAAGGCTTTTTTTTTAAAACAACATGGCAGAGCAGTCGTGTTTTTTTTTAAATTAGGTACTACTTTCTAAAATACAATAAAATTGTATGAGCTTTGCCTATCCTGAGTTTGACACCCTTCATGCGTTACGGGTACAGAACCCTTAAAAATGATTAAAAACTACGTAGTGTTATATCTTGTACAAATAGTACGGAACCCTACGTGTGCGAGTCTGACTCGCACTTGACAGGTTTTTTCGATTCTTTTCCAATATTTTCCAGATTCTAGTATTTTCTACAGTATTGGAATAACGAGTACGTTTCGCTCCATGCATTCTATGAACGTAACACAAAGGACATTGAATAAAAGGAAGCAAAGCAAGCTAACAAATGCGTGTTATTTTTGTAATACAATATTGTTTGAATTTTCATTCGTTAAATAATTTTAAAAATGTCCGACTGGTTAATAGAAATAAAAAGAGACGTGGAATATTTTGAAAAAGGGGGACTATATATATATATTATATAGAGGAGTACTATTTATAAAATGTATTTAATGAATTTCATTAAAAAATAAAACATTAGGTTATCACGGCTCGGCTCATATTTTCAGATTTGTCTTGTGGAACTTTGTTTACGACAGTTTTCTAGACACTCAAACTTTGAGAATTTATGCGCAAAATCGATAAGTAAGAATGGTAGTTTTAAAATCATTTTTGCTATCTTTTGTAGTATTTTCCATAGTATTGGAATAACGAGTTTTTTCGCTCCATGCATCGTATGAACGAGGATAACACAAAGGACTTGGAATAAAAGGAAGCAAGCTAACAAATGCGTGCGATTTTTGTAAAACAATGTTTGAATTTTCATTCATAAAATAATTTTACACGCTTCAAACATGGCCCGGCTGGTTAACAGATATTTATTTTATTTTTTTATTTTATTCCTTTATTTGTAAACAACAGCGGTACAATTATTATAATTTTACATTTTAAACTATATAAAAATAAGGCCAAATGGGTTTACAATATATGAGTATGATTACAGTTAACATAAAAGAGATTATAAATTATAACAGAACTAAGCGAGTGTGTGTGTGTGTGTGTGTGTGTGTGTGTGTGTGTGTGTGTGTGTGTGTGTGTGTGTGTGTGTGTGCGTGTGTGTGTGTGTGTGTGTGTGTGTGTGTGTGTGTGTGTGTGTGTGTGAGTGAGTGTGTGTGCGTTTGAGTGTCTGTGTGCGCGCGCGCATGTGTGTGTGTGTGTGTGGTTATAGATATTAACATAAATATTATAATTCATAAATAGTAGTTTTATAATATCATAAATACATAGTTACATATTATTATTTTTCTGATGCAGTTTAATTATTTCTTTTTTTAATTGTATTTTGGATAGGTGGAAAAGGTCTAAATCTGAATAAGTTTTATTGTAAGTTCGCGCCAGGCGTAGAAGTACGGAGTTTTGGGCGTAGTTTGTATTGGATTTCGGTACGCAAAGTAGCTGAGGTTTACGAGGCCTAAAGGAGCGAGCGTTGAGTGAGAAAGCTGACAGCAGGCTAGGACAGTCAATTTGTCCAGTCAAAATAGCTTGTAGCAACATCATGTCACTTTGGTTCCTTCTAAGTTCCAGTGAGTCAATTTTGTAATGCGAACAGGCTTCTTTATAACTGCTAAATTTTTTGAATTCTTTAAACGCCAGGTACTTAAGAAATTGTTTTTGTATTGATTCTAGTCTTTGAGTATGTATAATGTAATACGGTGACCAAATGTTGCACCCATATTCGAGAATACTACGAACATATGCAAAATATAGGGTTTTTATACATTCAATATTACTGAAAGTACGTGTTACGCGTTTAATGAAACCTAGTTGTTTGTAGGCTCTATCCGCTATGACTTCGACATGCTCATTCATCGATAGTTTAGCGTCAATTTTAATACCCAGGTCTCGGACGGTTTTGACTTTAGCTATGTTTACATCGTTTATATGATAGTCGAAGGATATAGAGCTAGTTTTACGAGAAAGAGTTATGTGGTGACATTTTTTAACGTTAACGATATAAAAAAACATTTACATTTTTTGAAAAAAAGAATACTCTCTGGCGCAGTGGTGAGCGTTAAATGGAAATCATCGGATTCATTTCCCGTTACGTACTTACCTACAATTTCCATAGAGAAATGGCAGTAAGACGCACCGCACAGCCGTACATCGCCCGCGTTCACCCGCACCAGAAGAGCGTGGGCTGTGCGGGTGTGCGATGCGTCCACATCCCGGTTGCCATCTCAACCTGTCTATCACTATATGTATCTATGTATTATCCGTCACTCTACGCCTCTAGCGGAGGCTGGTTAGTATAAAATGTACCTATAGCAGGCGGATTTTTGTGTTGCAATGCTGCCTGACTCGACCCGCCTGGTGGACGCTGAGGCGCCGTGCTATTATTGTCATCGCTCGCGCGGTGATGCGATGTGAAACTGGTCGCGCGATAAGAAATTGTGTGTCCTATTTTGGAGCGATGCGATCACGGCCCGTAGAGCTGAGCAGCGTGCGCACATTGTGGTCCCCGCGTTCCCCACGTGGTCGCGCGGTAAGACATTCAGTACAGATCAGTAGGTATGTTTGAGCGATGATCGTCCGTACGTCGATGGTTGCGCGACGAATACTAGACAATATGAACACATCGCATGATCGCGCGATCTTCAATAGAACATTCAGTAGAACACAGTTTGTTTGAACTTACGGACACGCGATCATTTTCATCAGGCTATGGGCGACGTGAAATCAAAGAAAATTAGCCGTTTCATAGCCTACCTAGCGTCAAATGTTAACATTCGTTGCCTGCCAGTGACATCGAAGCCTCGACGTTTTGTCACAAGTTCCCTATTGTCGTAAAATGTGACATAGTTCAACGAGCCGCGAATTATATACTATCTCTATGGCCGCGAATCTGAACTCGTAACGGGCGAGACATTTATCTGTAGGAGCCTTGGTAGGAACAGATAAATGTCGCAAAATGACAAGCATAAAACTGTCGCGTCATGACAGCTCAATAAGATATCTCCAAGGGATGCGCCTTAATAATAAATAAATAATTTATTCCAACCGCATCTCTACGTAATGCTATGTCATTCACGTCACCATCCCTATCATGCTGCCGCCCAAGCGTAATCAATGCGACAAAGCTACTTAGCAGTTTCCACATCGCGACAAACCATTACGGAAAATGCCAGAAATCTTTGTTGCAGCAATCGCTCTCGAGCTATTATATTACAAAACTAGCTGATGCCCGCAGCTTCGCCCGCGTGGATTGGTCAGATCCCCTGCAGCATCAGGATTGAGGAGTTGGACTCCAAATTTTTTATGAAACAATGTCGCAAAGTTCCTCTATCGATTAAAAAAGAAATGACGCAAATCGGTTCAGAAATCTCGGAGATTTCGGTGTACATAGTTAGAAAATACAACTCCCTTTTTAAAAGTGGGTTAAAAAAGTAGCCTATTTTACGCCCTGATCAATCCTCTACTTGCCTGTGAAAGTCCCGTCAAAATCGGTTCAGCCGTTCCAAAGATTAGCCTTTTCAAACAGACAGACAGACAGACAGACAGACAGACAGACAAAAATTTTAAAAACGTGTGATTCAGTTATGGTATCGTTCAAATAACCATATGAGCTTAATATGAGGTAGTTATTTCGAAATTACAGACAGACACTCCAATTTTATTTATTAGTATAGATAATTACACTAGAGTATAATGTCCGGCCATTGCCACCTCAGCTTCGCAACCCGCTTTGTCGGATTCTTCAGTTCTCCTACCGATCTCCTCATCTTTGATTTGATCACATACCTAGAGACTCTCGAAGCATAGCTCAATGAATTACATGAATTCACTGCCTGATAACTTCTTATTTGCTGCTTGACTCCATATTATTTTTTATTTTTATTTATTTAGTAATAGACTTAATTTAAAGAGAAACATTTTTCACCATTTTTTATAGACCAAAGCACAAGATAAAAAACAGACTGGTGTTTGGAATTTTGCAGCCCAAATAGACCGTAGTCTGTGCTAGGGCTGACAAAAAGAAAAAAAGATTAATTTATTTTATGATTTTACGATTAAAAAAGCCGATTTATTTTATAATTTTACGAGTTAAGCCTATATTTCCATTTTTTACAAACAAAAGAATAAAAAAAATAAAAAAGAATAAAATGCATATGCAGTCATTATTATAATTGCTGCACGAAAATATAATAGGTTAAGGAAAATAAGGTTTACGTGCAGCACCAATTCAGTTATCGGTTTTGGTTTAACTTAAACTTCAAAATATATCAACCTATTATTCATTTTTACCAACGGTTTATAGAGTAGTATAGAGGTAAAATACTCTGAATCTCAGACTAGTAATCAATAGTCTGAGGTTCAGACTAGTAATCAGGTAGGTACTTATTATTAATTTTGTGTGAAACACCTAAATAATACAAAACGCGAAATGAATGCTAAGCATACCTCTTTCTCCTATTTTCTTTCAAACAACTCACTATTCTTTATTTTTCCATAAAAACAACTGAAACAACAATCCTAAAAAAGAAAACTAACTGAAGGAAACCAGTATTTATCACGACACTACAAAATCTCGCGGCGAGACCTCCGAGCGTCGCCTCGGGTGATAATTTATTCACCGCGCGTTTGCATCTCTGAGTCATTCGTGTCATCGGGTATGTTCACACTGTGGGGAAAAAAGCGGAAAATCGTTACCATCATAGGCCATAATTATGTTAGAATATGTCACCACGGCGCATCAGTAGCAACTTTACATTAGTTTTTTGTCTACACCCTTTACGACAAAATCGTACCCGAGCCAAGAGTGTCCCATTAGCTAAACCACTTAGCTAAACCAGGGATTTCCTATCCCTATTATTAATAGCGAATTAATCTTTTTTTTTTTCACAAAAGCAATTGAAACTACCTGAAAAGAAAATCAAAGGAAGGGTGGAAGGTGAAGGAAAGTGACCACGACACTACAAAATGTTGCAGCGCGGGAGATAATGTAATCACCGCGCGTTTGCGTCTCTGAGTCATTCGTGTCATCGGGTATTTTCACACTGAGGGGGGCAAAGCGGAAAAAGGCCCTTATCGTGAGGCTGTGGCGACCGACCACTGTAAGTTGGTTAGACCGCGTTTTGGTCGTCGCGCAACTGTTTGTTGTGTGACGACGGTAAATCGCGGCGGGCAAATTCCAAGAATGCCACCTGCATATCGCAGCTGCGAGCGCACCTGCTAAACACACCTGCGCGCAGCCGGTAAGAACCGGTATTTACTGGCTTTTGCGTAAACAAGTACGGTGGACGGGGAAAGACTATAAAAAGGCTTTCCCCAGATTCCCAGTGTTCAGTGCGTTTCATCAGTCTACTTTGACACTCGTTGCGTCCCCTTCGTGGACGACTCGCGATAATGAATAGAACGCATTCTGTTCCATGTAAATAATTAGTTAGCATTGTAAATACAACTTTAGTGTAAATTTTCTTATTGTGTATTATATAATGTGGGTAACAATAAACCAGTGTACATAACTTTGGGTGTATCATTTAACACCAGCGGAGTCATATATATTATACCCCACAAGGCCATAGTCTGACGACGATAATGAAACTGAAGTTTAAAGACACTAATTGTCTCTATAGTCTATACCAGACGTTTATAGTAAAAAATCTGTGTCATCACTAGAAAATAGATGTTTAAACCGCTGCCGGTGGTGAAGCCTCGGGCGCTAATTTATTCATTAAGCGCTTTTACAGACAGCGCGGAGTTATTCGTGTCATTAGGATAGCACTCAGTTGAGATAGAGTAGCGGGGAGATACAAAACAGTTTAATAACCCATAGAACTTACCTTTGATTATAGTTTTTCCTACAAAGATTTGTAGGAAAAAAAATACTCGTTACTGATGACGTAATTTGATGCAGTTTTTCATGTCACACGTATATCATACAGTTACGATTGAAAAGAAATAAATAACATACATTGTTGGCAACTTTCTTCTAATCAATATTTTGCTCATTTGAATACTCACTTAGCTTTCATAATCCATGTCATCACTAGAAAATAGACAGAAAACAGCTCACGGCGGCGAAGCTTTGGGCGCTAATTTATTCATTACACGCTTTGGTAGAAAGCGCCGGGTTATTCGTGGCATCGGGATAACAAACAGTGACGATAGAGGAGTGGGAAGATACAAAACAGTTTAATAAGCTCCAGTACTCACCTTTGAATAAAGTTACCTGTTTTTGTAGGAAAAAATATTCTTACTGATGACGCATTTTAATGTAGTTCTTCATGTCATCAGGACATCATACAATTACGATTGAAAAGAGTTAAATGAATTACTGCTAACTCTCTCCCGGTCAATGTTGTACTCATTGGAATACACATTAGTCTTCATGTTATCATAACTAAAACAGCAACAAACAAAATAAAACTAAATTAAAATCGGTTCATTCGTTTAGGAGCTACGATGCCACAGACAAATACACAGATACACACGTTAAACTTATAATACCCCTCTTTTTGGGTCGGGGGTTAAAAATCCATGTCATCACTACAAAATAAGCGTAAAAACCGCTCGCGGCGGCGAAGCCTCGGGCGCTAATTTATTCATTGCGCGCTTTGACAGGAAGCGGCGAGTTATTCGTGCCATCGGGATAACATACAGTGGCGATAGAGGAGCGGGGAGCTGATACAAAAAAGCTTAAGAAGCCACAGAACTCGCCTTTGGATAAAGTAACCTGTAAATAACAAAGCGATGAATCAAATATTTTTGGACACTCGCTTTTCACGTTTCATGTCGCTGTTTTTTTTTTTCAAAATTTAATTATATAGATATCTGCTTCTTTGTAGCGGTAATAGGTTTCTCTAACTGTATTAAATTTCAACGTAACAGCTCTTAAATATAGTTTATTTTTACACAGACAAACAGACAGACCGACAGACAACGGACTGGAAGAAACTAGGGTTCCTTATTTACTACGGAATCCTAAAGCGTTTGGCCATACTTTAAAAAATAATTCTACTACCTAATTTGAATTTAAACCACACTATGTTTTTGGCAAGATAGATCCTTGATTATAGAACAGAGCCACCCCTACAAGATAAATAGTATTTTGGTTTTTAGGTTATTTATAGTACGTCTTGTTTTTCATGACTCTAATATAACATAATATTTGATAGGTAAAAGAAAATCCCTTCAGAAAAATTCAATTTGCAAAGCTCTCGTTTGCTTCCGTTTCCCGCTGTCACATAAAAAAGTCCTTTCATTAGATAACATCCTTTTAACATCCTGACCTCACACATCCGTTGAGATAATTTATTATGACGCAATTTTGTTATTTTCGCGCCCGATGGGACGTGTGGAGAATAAAATATTATGAGCAAAATAAACAAGTACTTTGGTAGGAGTACTTATAAGAAAATATTGTACTGTTCGTCATGTCTGTCTGTCCGTCACTTCACTTCTGTCCGAACTCTAAGGCATGCTTCGTAACCTCACGATTTTTTCACCTTCAAATTTATTTAACTGCTTAAGACGCACATAAATTAGAAAATTTTGATGTGCGTGCCCCGAAATCGAACCCGCTTGTACCCAAGGCCGACCTCTTTACCACTAGGCTAACACTGCTTCTTTTAATTTATGAAATCTTAATAACAAGGACTGAAGTACGACCGTAAAACCAAGTAGTAGAAGTAAGTACCATTTTATCAATAAAATGTAACAAAAACTATGGAGGATTTTATCGTGTACGCGTCACGTCGTCCATAAATGTTCCCCTAAAGGTCTCGCTGTAAATTAACCTTAAGAGCTTTCTTTCTGTAGCAAACTGAGTTTGCGCTGACTACGCTCTTTGTTGCCAAGCGAAAAATGTATTATAATGGCGTCAAAATTGGTTCAATGTCAAGTAACCATCAAGGTACCAAGATTGTGCAATTTTGGAGGTAGGTACTGTCAGATAAATAGACTATTATACGGTACGGAACACTAAGCTATGTAACCCGACTTTACCTATGGAAATGTTGCATATTTATGAAACTATTTGAAGCAGTTTTACTATCATTCCTCTATTCCATAGCAAGCCTCCATCGACGCGTTTGTTCCAAATAGTTTCGATACTCGACGGAATTTCCTGACGGAATATTAAACATCTGAAACTTTAATTTGTAGTGAAGCGCTTTGCATTCCTATGCAATGGTGTAACTGTAATGTGTGTGGAGTGCGTGTGTGAGTGTGTGGAAAAAAATTTAAATTAGTTTCAATTTTCAAAGTAAGGTGACTATACCAAGTGGGGTATAGTATGAAAGGGCTGTACTTGTACATTCTAAAACAGATTTTTATTTATTTTAACATTTTTTTGATTTATCGTGCAAAATGTTGGAAAAATACCCGAGTACGGAACCCTTGGTGCGCGAGTCTGACTCGCACTTGGCCGGTTTTTTGTGATGTAACCACAAATTTACTGTTTTTGGATTTTTTCCCTTTACTTGTACAACAAACAACAAACATGAAACATGAAATTTGGCAGATACAGGTAGGTAGCTCTTATAAGCTACCTACCTGTATCTGCCAAATTTCATGTTTCTAGGTCAACGGGCAGTACCCTATAAGTTTTCTTGAGAGACATGATAGACGGACAGACAGACAGACAGACAGACAAGAGTGATCCTATAAGGGTTCCGTTTTTCCTTTTGAGGTTGTTTTTCCCTTCTAAAAATCCAGCTAAGGTCGCTTAATTCTCTATCAAAATGTTGCCTATTTGCAGAACATGTAAACGCTGCTCTGACGTCACATATCCATTGCTTGTTAAATAAAACAATGGGATGCAATAGCTATGTAACAAAATCGTAGCACGAACAATTGAAATAAAACAATACGATTTTCGGTTGAAATTTTAAATACCGTTGTTCCATGTTCGTTACAAATTTTCGGCCTATCCGAATATGCAAAAATATTTTCTATTTGCACTTCCCGTTCTGTATTTTCTATACAAAATCCGCTTTTGACCTCGTGTCAAATTTGTATTCTATTAAATCTGGGTTAATTTAATACAAGGTAATTCAAGAATAAAAATGCAAACGTTTTATTTAGTATCAACAATCAACAAACAGAATTCATAATTTTTTTGACAATTCTATATGAAAATTATTACTAACAAAGAAATTGTATTTAGGAATAAATAAAATTAATGTTAAGTATGCATTTCGTAAGTTTAAGGATTAAAAATATGTTTCTTCTTGTTTCAGTTTGTTCCACTATCGGCGTAGTCTCGAAGCAAACAGCTGATCATGATAACAAGCATAAAAGTATGCGAAACATAATGGAACCAATACATGGTTTAGTTAAAGAAGTCAATAACAAAAATCTGAAAATGAAATCGAGGACCAATGTATATAAACATAGCGTAAATAATGTAAATAATGTAAAATATGAATCAAATAGCTACGGAGCAAGAGAGAGAGTGATTGTTGACAACGTTAGAAAATATGACGAAATTTATACAGAGGACGAAGATTTTTTAGACAAAAATGTAAATAAAAATAGTGATTACGTGGAGAGATTACGAAATAGCAATAAAAACAGTTTTTTAGCAGATTTTATACCTAAGAAGAGGGTGAAAAGAAACGATAATAAACACATCAAATGTAAAAGTTTTACTTTTGATAAAGATAAATCGTATATTTCGCATCCTCATCTCGGAGATAAAGAGGATGTTAATTATTCGAGTAATACGTATTGTACAACAGTCATAAGTGGTAAGTAATTAATTTTATTTATTCATTAACGACTAAGTAATTTATATCACTTGCTTTAACGGTGAAAGAAAACATCATGCGGAAATCTGCGTACCTGGGAGTTCTCTGTAATGTTCTAAAAAATATGAAGTGTGCCAATCCGCACTTGGCCAACGTGGTGGGCTATGGCCTAAACCCTTTCCGAGAAGAGACCGAGTGTACCGGCGATGGGTGATGGATGGATGGGCGAATTGAGATGAGGATGATGACTTTTTAAAAGCTATAGTCCTTGAATCTCTTGGTTCTACCTCTGTCTTCAGACACCAAGCTCAACTCAGGTTCATTCAAAAATTGGTGGCCGAACTCAATATAATTGTATACACTAAAGAGCGGTTACGCAGTCATGCGATTGAGTCCGTGAAAATACGGGTATAAAAACTCGGACCAAACTTGGATATTGCTTACGCACTAATCCAGTCTTTGATCCAAATCCAAGCTATTCAGTGGACAACTTTGCCATATCTACGTCATACATCCGATTTGAATACTAGACACATCCGAGATACTCTCACGGATGACGGAAGTCGGAGCAGTGCGTAAGCTACCATACGAATAGTTCTATGACCACTTCGGAAAATTCTTTCATGGATTCGGATCGGACGGAGTGCGTAATCGTCCTAATTCGATGAATAGTGCAATGACAAAAACGTAGTTGGGTTGCTTAGGCAAAGGGAAAGACGTTCAGGTATAACTAAAGCATCGAAAGACCTGGAAGCCCTAGGAAGTGCTGTATAATGTACCTACAGCAGTGCAGGGCACTAGATGAACAGGTGATGTCAATCGAGTTGCAGCGAGCGCTGGATTCAGGCGGCGCAAGACCGTGACGGGTGAAAATCTAGCAAGAGAGCGATGGACAGTGGCAGCTTTTTGTGCCAGAAACCAAGATCTTCTTTTAGGTCACTGAGCCAGCATAGGGAAATGGTACTTTTTGACGTGACAACGTCTTATAATTCGATACAGCCGGCTGCACGCACGAAAAAACATGACTCATGCGAGGTAACGCCGCGATCGGCCTTTGTTGTCACGTTCAACTATCGTCAGTAAACCGACTTTACAGACAATCAATTTTTAGCTAGACCTCTTTTAACTTGACCAATGTTTCCAGGTGCAGATAATCAAGTAGTCCAGCTCACATTCGTTGACATGTTCCACATAGAGTACCATCCAGAATGTATTTATGATTATTTAGAAGTAAGTATTAATATCAATATCATCACCCCCTCCTATAAGTAATGGAAATAAAATGTTCATATCATTTCAAGCTGCACAGATGAGAGACCGTGTCATTTATTGTCCGTGGAGGACAAAATCCCTCATCTTTTACTATAGTGGTTCGCCGTAGTAGCTATTAGTCCATCATATACAATAAACGAGGCAGTTCTTAGTGTCCCACTTTTAAACCCCGACCCAAAAAGAGGGGTGTTATAAGTTTGACGTGTGTATCTGTGTATCTGTCTGTGGCATCGTAGCTCCTAAACTAACAAACCGATTTTAATTTAGTTTTTTTTTTTTGTTTGAAAGGTGGCTTGATCGAGAGTGTTCTTAGCTATAATCCAAAAAAAATCGGTTCAGCCGTTTGAAAGTTATCAGCTCTTTTCTAGTTACTGTAACCTTCACTTGTCGGGGGTGTTATAAATTTTTAATTTACACTTTTTATAATCATCCGTGAATTTATAGTCCTTCGTCTGCGCAAGCGCAAGATTGACTTTTGTATAGGTGTGGAATACCCTGTTGGCATCCACTAGTTTTTAATTGTTATTGCATTTATTTTTGGTAGATCCGTGATGGTGACAAAGGTTACTTCAACCTCCTGGACAAACTGTGTGGAGAGACGTTTCCGCGCCAGATCACCACGTCGGGCCCGCACGCCTGGCTGAAGTTTTATTCAGATGACACCATAGAGTACGAAGGCTTCCGGATACAGATTGCTTTTTTAAACGTACCCAATAGTGGTAAGTTCTTTACATTTTTCCAAAGCTGTAGAATGAACATGGCGCATCACACTAATATTATAAAGGTGAAAGTTTGTATGTGTGTGTGTGTGTGTGTGTGTGTATGTTTGTTACTCCTTCACGCTAAAACTACTGGACGGATTGGGCTGAAATTTAGAATGGAGATAGATTATACTCTGGATTAGCACATAGGCTACTTTTTATCCCGGAAAATCAAAGAGTTCCCACGGGATTTTTAAAAAATCTACATCCACGCGAACGAAGTCGCGGGCATCAGCTAGTAGACTATAATTATTTTTGGATTGCACCCTTTTGATAGTTGCAAGTTGCAACACAGAAATTACTTAGGCCTCATTCGCACGAGCGTTAAGAAAGCGTTGCTTTAGAACCCGGCGTCGCGCTGACAATACAAAGTGCGCGTTAAAAAAGCGTTGACGTGTAAACAGATACTTGGGAATGCATTTGTTTTATTTGAACGCTTATTTTAACGGACGTTAAAAAAGCTCTCGTGCGAATGAGGCTTTATCGTTTTAGTTTAACCTGCTCACCAAATAAAAAGCAAAGGGGGTGGCATAATTTTACCAAAAGTTGACATAATGTTGTATTTATATCAAATTTTGGTGAAAAAAAAAAACAATTGAACTTGTGCAACCGAAAGTAACTTTTCTTTTGATGGTCTTTAGTTTTAACTATAACTAACTGCCTGTGGTGTACCTAACTAATATAGTAAGACTAGGGTTGAGAAGGTGAACATCCTTTGACCTCGTTTGTTGCAAGAAAATTATTTACTAAATTATAGCACTAAATCTAGAAGAACAGTATTTGTGCTTAAGAACTAAGTGAGTAATCTGGTTTTTGATAAAAAATAGGTAACATTAGGAATTTAATACGGTTAGTACTCACATTTAAAACCCGGAACAGAGAATCCGCTTAGCAATTGCATCATTATAATGCAAGGAAGGAAACGAAAAGGATTCAAAAAAAGATGAATGGGTATAGAAATATTTGGAGAGCGTACATTTGCGCATAAAACCTTGAAAAAAGTTATTTCATCTTAAAGCCGGCAGTAACTTTTATGTTTATTTGTTGCTAAAAACATGTCCTCTAGCTACTAATTAGAGAAAGTTTATGAAGTCCGGTGTTTGTGCAGATTATGTAAACCATGAACGTATTAATATTTCATTACTTAGGGCCAGAGATGTAGGTAATGTATGAAAATTTATTCGTTGCATTTTTAATAAGTTGCGTTAAAGCATTTAACCTTTTGAAGTATCAAGTAAATACAGTTTTTTCTCGAAACTCTTGCATCCTTTTTGAATTCCATAAAATATGTAAATGAAATAGTGGAAATTCCAGAATTAAAATGTCATCGTTAAGTTTTAAAGAATAGATTAAAAGCTTATTGAGATTAAAAGAAAAACAACTTTAATGGTTACTTTGAACCAGGGTTGTTGCGGATGCAAAAATTAGAAGCGGATGCGGATTTCAGGATTTTTAAAGATATTTCAATTTTAAGTAACTAGGTAGGTGCATAAATAAAAGAAAATCGATTTCATTTTGACATGTTTTATTTAATAAAATATGAACAAAATAAAAACAATTTGTAGTCGTAATTATGTAGAGCCTATTAAGAGAAAAAACTTTGTTCAATAATTAAATTAAAAAATAGCAAAATGGCAGCCTTCTCAGCCTCCAACCTGTTTATAAGTGTATCCTTTACTAACTCAGCTGCACTAAATGGTTAGCTCCACTAAACAGTTAGCTCTACTAAATACTTAGCTCCACTAAATACTTAGCTCCATTAATTGGTTAGCACCACTAAATGATTAGCTCCACTAAAACATGCACGAGGAACGCGCCTCTCTGGTCCCTCCCACTTTCATTACAAGTCGTTACTTGTTGCAAATATGAATCCGCATCCGTAAAAGCCCCGCATTAATTGATGCGGATGCGGATGTCTGTATGTTCCGCATTGCGCATGATGTGAATATCGTAACACCCCTACTTTGAACCTAGGATATCAGTCCTTCCGACCATAGAGCAATCGGGACTTTGAATTGTCTTTTGTTTCAGTTCGCATCCCCGACTCCTGTTACAAGTCTTTCAAAGGAAAGCACGGAAGGATAGAATCGGACGACATGGACAAAGACTGCATAGAGAAGTCTGCAAATCAAGCGCTAGACTTCTTGTGGAGGATTGATGTGCCAGAGGGACATAAGGTATTTTTTTTGTAAAGAATATTAGCCATGCTAATCATGACTAATACTCCCCTTTACCCTCCAATTAAGCGTAAAGTATGTGCCAGGAGTGCGTACGACAATTAGTGCAACGGGTGGGGTTTGAACCGCCGACCTTTCGGAATTCAGTCCGCTCCTCAACCGTTGAGCTATCGAGGCTTAGGTATTTACACCTATTGTTCGCGACAGGTCGAAAGGACCTTCAGCTTTTTAACCCCCGACCCAAAAAGAGGGGTGTTATAAGTTTGACGTTTGTATCTGTGTATCTGTCTGAGGCATTGTAGCTCCTAAACGAATGAACCGATTTTAATTTAGTTTTTTTTTGTTTGAAAGGTAGCTTGATCGAGAGTGTTTTTTTTTAAAATTCAATGATTCATTCAATAAAATGTGGGTACAATATGTTGAGATAATGTCTGATTATACGTTTTACCACTATAACTGGTGTTTGAATATTATCTTAAATTCAATTAAATTAAATACAAATAAAAGTCAAGACTAAAATATTGAGTAAAGAAGCTAAGTGTTCTTAGCTATAATCGAAGAAAATCGGTTCAGCCGTTTGAAAGTTATCAGCTCTTTTTACTCTTTTCAATATTATAAGAATTCTACATTTTGGGCCTGAAGGATAAAAAGCATTCTACGACAAAAGCAGCTCATAGGAATCTATCAAAAGTATGTAGGTAATTATTTAAAGGATTTTTGAATCAATGTTGGCCCTTTTTTCAGATCTACCTCAACTTCACCTCGTACTCGGTAGGGCAGCCTAACGAGTGCGAAGAAAATTTCGTTCAAGTTTTCGGTAGCGTATTGGAGTTTGATGAAAAGTAAGTTATTTTACGATATCTTTAGTATTTGGCTTGGTTTCGCTTAGTATTAATAGACACCACGAAATTCATAATTAATACAGAAATAGTGAAAAAAGCGTTAGTGGCCGCGCCTTTATATCTATTGTAAAAATATTTTTGAAGCAAAGCTCGCGGCGTTGTGCACTCGGCTGCCGAAAAATATTATCTCCATCACAACTTCCCTGTCTTAGACACGTTCTATCCACGCTATAAAACATAAATTCCTTACATTATTTTTAATTTAAAATGTAATAATATATACTTCCACTGAAAATTGCTTGCACCGAAAAATTTGTAGAAGCTTCGCTTGTGGTGTCGAGCGTCCCTCGACACCACACCACCCATTTTTTATTTGCATAGCGTTAGTTTAATTTATGTTGCGTTGGATACTAAAAATATGTACTTTTAAATTATTTCTATACTAGCTAATCTACTCGGCTTCGCTTGAAATTTCAGTCGTTTCTTAATGGGGTTATATAATCGTACAAAGAGCCTACATACATACAAAATCTTAAGTTGATGAACCCAGTGGCGTAAGGTTGTACTTACGTCGATAGCTTTGATAAGCCCAATCAGTCAGTTTTACCTTTAGATGTATGAAAAATAGGAGTTGCTATAAATCGACACATACCATTTCTATTACCCTATTTGGAATTCTGTGGAGTGACCAAAGACCCATAATCACTACTAGGTACCTATATTATTATAGATGCGAAAATATGTTTGTTTGTTGATTTATCGTTCAATCACGTCGCAAGCGCAACTGAGCAACGAACGAATCGACGTGTTTTTTTTTGCACGGATACAGTTAAAGACCTAGAGAATTATAAAAGCTACTTTTTATACCAGAAAATCAAAAAGTTCCCACGGGATACTTGAAAACTTAAATTCACGCGGACAGAGTCGTGGGCATCAATGAGTAAATTAATAACAAAGTTGTAAATTTTTCTCACGTAGATACATATAATTCTCCACGCATTCTCTGTTCTATAAACAAATTTTATTTACCTTTGCTAACTCAAATAACGCGGCAATATTGAATAAAACTTCCTGAAGCCATTCGAAAAATATTTTCCCTTCGCCCTTTTGAATTCGATAATAATAAGGGACTGCAATATACCACGACAGGACAATGGAAACTCTGATAAGAAAAATAAACTTTACAGAGTCGTATGAATGAAATAATGTAGTTAAACATAGCATGGGGCATTATTCCAATAAGGGTAAAAAACTTTTTACAGCCAAAGTTTTTTATTGTACTAAAAAAGACTGAAGCTTATTCGTGAAAACAAAATCTATACTCATAAAAATAAATACAAAAGTGTGTTTGTTTGTTGGTTGTTGATTAGTTCATTGTATCATTTATTCATTCGCCTATAAACATTGTAATAAAATAAAATCAATCTATATAAGTCTATATATAAAAAAATTGGCACTCAGTGGGGGCTTGCGACAGAAGTGAAAACGAAAGTCGTTATTTTTTTGGATTTTCAAATAAATTGTACCTAATATCAAAAGTTTAAACTTTATCTGTAAATTAAAATCAAAGATTTTACAACTGTTGGCACTCCGAGCACCGTTATTGTTATTGCATGGTTCTTCTAGGTAGGAATGGCATTCAATCCAGTGGTAAATTCTTTTGATTCAAAAGCACTTATAAAAGAAATTTGAATCTATAAATTCATTATATCATAGAGATCTAAAGAGATGCTGTTAGAGATCGCTTCAAAGCGATAAAGCCGCCAATTGTATTTCTATTGTCTTGTTTATTGTTTTACTTGTACCTATGTCTTTCTTTTTTTACATTGGTCTAGAATAAAGCATATTTCATTTAATTTTATTCTATTCTATTCATATCGGTGACGCGACCTTGAAATTTTTAACCATTCCAAAATCGCCCAACGCGCCTAGATTACACATTAAAAAGATGCGATTAAATTAAATAAATAAATAAATAATATTTTATTTCAGACCTCTTGGTCTGTATAAGGTCCATGTACAAAGTTAGTGTGTTTGTAACAATAATTCCTTATAATTATGTTAGTAAAGTTAGTATAAAGTAACCTACCGTGGCAACTCTAGTTGCCAGGTGGCCACAGCTAAGCACCCAATGTTTAATTATTGGGCAATCTCTCCTATCCCTTATTGCGCCCAGAATGCCCTTGTGACGGCTACGAAGGCGCTATATTAATATCCTTTGTTAACAGATTGGTCCACTACTGTGGTTCCGTAGCCAACCCGGTGATGACCAAAGACTCGGGCAAGGATGGCGATGAAGACCAGAGCAACGTGATGCACGTGCGGTTATACGCCGCGAGGAACGGGGTTGTCAAGATAAACGCCACTTTCACCGCCTTTAGGACACTCAACCCTAATAATAATGGTAAGCGCTAACGACGAAGCAAAGTTAGTATAGGACTCTCTCTATTGAGGACCTGTAGATGATGGACACGGGGTGGTCCGTCGTTCACAGAGTAGTCCTCGGGTTGGTTGAAAAATGCAATTTCGCTTGTTTAACACTAGTGTTTAAATCAAGATAGGGGTTTCTTCAAGGGACCATACAGATACTTCTACTACTAGTTATACTAGTCTCATATTCGTATCCGGGTTGTCCGAATGGTCCTTAAACAAGCTCCTATCTTGACTATGAATTCCAGTGTAAATGTCGATATTTCGACGCAGTTTCAAATAATTCAAAAACAAAACATGTCTGTAGAGAAATGCGATGAGACCACGGAATTTGACTGCGAAGACAACACCTGCATCGCCAGCGCTCTGAAGTGCGACAACTACGCCAACTGCAGGCTCAAGGCGGACGAGGAGCCGGACAAATGTGTGGTAATACTCTTGGCCTGACATCTATAGACCGCACTTTGACTTTGCTCAGACTTAAGACACCGTTAAAACGAGACAGCGCTATACCGCTGGCATAAATCTGTCTCGTTTTAACTGAAGCTAAGTCAAAGTGCGCTCTATAGATTTCAACCTTATTCTGTTACTAACATCCAGGTTTCCCTTAAGAGTGTCTCCGTGATAGATAAAAGTCGAATGTCTAAAACAGCCTCCAATGATGTAGCTATATTTATTTTTAATCTGTTGAGGGTTTTCTACGAAAAATTATTTTGATATCACTCAATGAAGCAGCAATGTAGAATCACCCCACTGATTAACCGACTCCTACACGGGATTTATTGTGACAAATCATAAAAGATACAAGTGGACCTTAACGAGTTTAATTTACCCAGTCACATTGCATTAGACTGCATCGCTAATTTGATTAAAGAAACCGATTAAGTGCGAGTCCGTAGAACCTAGTATAAGTAAGATCGAAGTAATTTTGTAATAGTTTCTTTTTCTAGGAGGTACAGAACCCCAGAAACATTAGTACTTAACACAATTTTTTATTCCAGCACAAAACAGAGTCCATGATCCACCAAACGCACATCAAGGTGATCCTGATCATCTTCTGTTTGATCCTGTCCGGCATGAGCTTCGTCTTCTTCTTCAAGTGCATCAGGAAGCTATACCAGGACCACAAGATTATCAAGGTAACTACATATTTTAAGCTAAATTAAACAGGTATTCAGTTTTGAGTCAACGTACTACAGCAAATACCAAAATTTCAGGTTTGTAACTCATTCCGGCTACTAGCTAAAGACCTGTAACACGCGGCCAGACAGACAGATAGACAGACGCACAACATTGGGCTCCATTTTTACAATTTGGGTATTTCAATCATTCTTTATTTGTATAAGTGGGTGTATGAACATTCAGATGTTACATATTACAATCTTAGTATCGTGTAAGGTTATTTTTAAAAATTGATTTGAGTTGTCAAAAATAATATAAAATTATTAATTTATCTAATGCAGGTAGTTTGATAAAATCGATATTTCGCTCATTCGATGTCATACAATCTGTTGCTAGGAGGCTGTTGCTAACTTGCATAAATACGGGTGTTTCGAAGGTTTTAGTTCAGTCTCCTTCTGAGATTCGGCGCGATATCGCATATTTTCGGTATTTGGATTGTGAACTAGATAATTAAATGTTGTGATAGCAATCACGCTCTAATTAAATTATTTATTTTGGCATTAGTTTGTTTAGATTAAGACTCTCGGATAACCTTTACACATTGAACTAGTGTTTTTTGTGTTGGTTTTGAGAGGACATTCCAATAATTCGATAAAAATATTTAAATAATACCTGCTTTTCTGAGTGACGCCAATAATCGCCACAAATAGGTATAAAATTATGACGTGCAAAACAAAATCAACATAAAAAGTACATTTGGATAGAATCAGGCGTTACTTTGCGGAAGTTCATGTTTAGCAAGAAACAGTTAAAAATTATTTTGCTATAATATAGCAAAATAATTTTTAACTGTTTCTTGATAAAAAGTACATTATTTATTTATATAAACAAAGTACACTGTTCATATTTAACACGCGTCTCATCATTAAAATAAATATGAAAAGCAATTCCAAAGAACTCAAAATAGACCATTGTCGTTTGTACGAATTCATAATAAAAATGACACAAAGCTGCGAGTGAGTAAATGATGAGTAAGTGAGTAAAAATGAAACATAATAATCTTTCAAAGGCGGAAACCGAAGAAATATCGAGTGAATGTTGAAAGATTTATTCATTTTATCATTATATATTATTTCCACACAAATCTTATTTTTTATATTGAAGACAATACTTATGTCTCTGTTATACATTGCATTCAAAATTTGTTTCCCCGGTGTATGAAGTCATATCTGACCTATTGTGTCGTGCGATTGTAAATGATTAACCCCTATTTGGAGGGTCCCTTTGGAGTTTTAGAATTATCAAAAATACTTTGTTAGTGGTTGTCTTTGTCATAATAGCTATCTGCATGCCTTCCAAACCAATCCGTTCAGTAATTTGAGCGTTGCGTTGATAGATCAGTTAGTCAACTTTTACCTATAACTCTATTGGTCCCATTAGGTTTATCAGTCCTTTCAGTCCTTACATACATGTACTGCCCATTGCCATTTGAGTTTCACATCTCGCTGTTACTCTGATTCTTTTACGAATCACCTTACTTCTGATTTGTTTGTATAAATAGTCCATGAGTTACTCTCTCCATTGACTCTCTCTAAGTTTATTTATCAGACCCATAATAAATCATATCTCCAATCATACCTCAGGGCAGTATGGCATCTCTGGTAACCCGCACTTTTCGGAAACTTTAGTCTTCTTGCTCTGAGAGACTTTGGATGTAAAGACATCTAGAAATTTCTGGAAAAACTCGCAGCTTCGAGTTTGTCAAGAGACATTTACAGTGATTAACCTCTAAAAATTATTTACCTCAGATTTTATTTCTTAAGATAGAAACGATTTTCAACGCAGACATCTACTGGGCCCCTCGGGAAATCATTCAACGATTCACTAACGAAGAGTTACTTCACGAATTTCGTCAAAAGATATAATTAATACGCTCCGTAAAGACGGAGCTAATATATAAAGATATATTTTAATTAAAAGAAAAGAAAGGACATTTATTTCTATTTTGTGCGAAAATAAAAGGAAACGGAATGGCGTCCATGTCTATGCATTAATTTAAAAGGAGCAACCTTTTACAAAAAATATTCAACGGTGGAAATTTTCTAAAGAATCCAACACAATTCAATACTTACTTAACGAAAAGTTTATTGAAATTTTGAACTGTTTTTGGATTTTATGAACAAAGTAATTAAATATTTATCATTCATCAATAACCACTTTCAGGGCATAGTGTAGAGAGAACCTACGTAAGAAATCCCAAGTTTTTAGACCCTGTGCAGTATAATAATGTATAACTCAGTCAGTCAGTCACTTCTACTTTAAAATATATATACTTAACTGCCTGGTTGGTCAAATGTGACTGATTCAGCTGCGAATTCTGAGTAAGAGTATCTACGGGTCTTGCAAAAAAAGTTAAGTATTTGGTATATTTCTGTCAATGTGCTGTTCTACTTAGCAGCCCGGATTCGGCAAGTTGGACTGCTACACCCCTGTGCCTCTCAAAGCATCTAAAGTCGTTCGTTCGTTCTTTCAGGTCATTAGCTTTAGAGAGTGAGGAAAGAGACACCTATGTTTGCATACAAACTATTGCACTATTATCTTCTGCGTAGATTAAAAACAGCGCCTCGGAAAACAGGGCTTCCAGCTCGGTGAATACAAAGCAAACTAAAGAAAATATGTGCGTGTGCATTGGTGACTGCTCGTCTGAAATTCTGTTGGAAGGAACATTTGAGGAACTCACGCTGATGAGGCAATCAATCAGTTTCCCCTTTATACTTATATAGATTCTTTTATTCCCAGGAACACATTCGTCAATCCTGTGAAGACAGACTAGACAGCATGGTAAGCGACCGTCTCACACTGGATGCGAAGCGATTGCAGCGCGATAGCGAGCCACGAGCGAGCTTAGAGCGAGACAACCAGACCAACGAGATGTTCAAACAACAGAGGAAGTTCTCACAGCAGAAAGTACGGGTAAGAGTAAAACCATCATCATCATAGTACCATATTCACACTAAAGTTTGACGGTCAGCCAGAGAAAACTTTTGCGGCTATGTTCTTATCGTCTTCAATTCTTAGTATTATCATCGGCATCAACAACTAGACATATTTAACATTAGTCTTACTGAATTTATGTATGCGATTTGGCATCGCTGTAAGGATATAGGGAATATTTATCAATGCATCAATAAAATCAACTGTAAAGGGTTCACTCCGTTACACCGTAGAACAACTTCCTTCTTTGTCACACATTTTTCCAGCTATCTCACCTTCGAAAATCATTCGTGGAAACTTATAGAGAGATTCTCTTTATAGGTACCGCAAAAAACAAATGTTCTCAATATCAGAGAATTAATTGAATGACGTCTTTTCGATCCTCCAGAAAATGAATAAATTCAAGCTAATCAAAAACTAATATTACAAATTATGCGATAGACCTACTTAATATACCTGATACTAAATACCAGTCAACTAAACAATCTTATATTTTCCAGCCAACTAGCATAGACTCAGATTTCATCCAAGAAACCCACCTAGACCTAGACGATGAACCCTGGCGTAGAGAAGTAAACGACGTCCCCAAAACAGAAGACGTAAGAATAGAACGGAATGGAAGAACGAGACGGAGCGACTTAAGTAAGAAGGAAGAGTCAATAAGAAAAAGAGAGAGCGAAGAGAAGAAAGTTAGAGAAATAAGAGACGCGTCGGTCGGTGCGCCGGATACTAAGGAGTCTGGGTGTCAAACAAGGGAGAGTTTGTTTCAAACCGATCCAACAGTGAGTTCTGATGGTAAGTGGTTTCTTTCTTAATATCTGTATTACCACCAATGTCATGAATATAATCATGTCATGAATATATCATGGTCATGAATATAACTTGGAAAATGATAGACTTTCATACAAACTTACATCCTCTACTTAACCACTTAGATTTCCAAAAATTGTGAAGTTTTTAGTTTGAAGTGAGAAGAGTTTTAGTGCTGCTTAACTTTTTCCTTGTATAATTCTATGTAAAGATTTTTGTATACGTAGCTAAAGTTAACATGAACCCCATGAAGTTAACATGTCCCGGTAGTTAAGAACATATTACAGCTGTTACCCTTTCGATTGCTTAGCCTATGTAGGATTCTACGAAGCCAACAATGACTAGGCAATACAATTCCGTGCAATTTGGTTGCCTTGGGTGATTGACTGCAATGTTGTTAGCTACAGGCTACAGCTGTTAGACCTCAATGATATTGTAGGCATATTCCAAGTCTATTCACTAACTAGGCTCTCTCACGCAAGACTGAATAATTGGCATCTTCCAAACGAGCATGTATAGGCTTATTGTACCTACTATGCGTTTAAATTGAGAAGATTATCGCCAAGATAGTGAAGTACAGAATCTAGATCACTATAGTTTTTATTTTATACTAGCTGATGCCCGCGACTTCGTTTAATACATACAAGACATACAAACTTTCTCCTTTATAATATTAGTGTGATCCGACCTAGCTAACTTATTCCGGTTTCGCTCAAAAAGAAACTTTTGGGAATCCCTTCTTAGTCAGGATCGAAAACATAGGTCCAAAACATACATACATAAATGCATACTTGAACCCTGAAATTATTACATTCATTTTTTTGGTCAGGCTTGTAATAAAATAGACCTAAAGGTTTGTCATTACGTTTTTAAATCGATTTAAGAGGGCTCTCTCCGTCACTCGTTTCATACCATTTCTCTACCGAATTTTATTTCGCAAAACTGCAATCTTTATCTCAATTTTTTTTTTTTCAATTTAACGTAACGGTGCTATTTCTATTTATAGTTTATTTTTTCCAAAAAAGTGTTTTGGTATTTCCAAAAATAATTTTAAGTTTTCGCTTGAGGCACTATCTAGATGTCGAATGATTTGCGTGGATCAAGCTAAACACATTACTTTGATGTTACCGTGTTCCGAAACTCGAAATCTATCAACGATCTCGAGATGTGTTTAACTGTTACTAAGCGCGCTGCTTTGAATAATAACTTATAGTTTGCATATAAGTAGGGAGGAACAGTGATAAAAGTGGCAACCTGCGAACGCTCCCCCTGCTATCCCGAGGGATGACAACCAAGTTTTGTGGAATCGCTCTATAATGTATTCTTATTTTTTTAGTGTGGGAAAATTGCCAGCAGATTTGCTGTTTTTAGGGTTCCGTAACTCAAAAGGAGAAAAGGAACCCTTATAGTAACAGTTCGTTTTTTGTCTGACGTCTGTCAAGACAAGGGAATCAAAACCTATATCTTCCCGTTGACCTAGAATCATGAAACTTGGCAGTTAACAATGTTTCATAGCACAAGAAAAGGGAAAAGAAAAATCTGAAATCGTAAAGTGATTACATCACAAAAAAAAGTTTTATTTTGCCTTTGTGTGTGAGTCCAACTCGCACTTGGCCGGTATTTTATTATCTTTGCCTTAGATACTGTACATTGCTCATTATTAAACTAACGCGATTTGTCTTTCTTTATCGTTTGCCTTCTCTACCATTTTCTTAACGCTACATTATTTGTTTATTCTTTTTCAATGTAACTTTGATTTCTGAATGTTATTTAGTATTTATTCTATTGACGAATTGAATGAATAGGTTTTCTAGCTGATTTTCGCAGTTTTATTACCAAGGTCGGAACTTTTAACTAAACTGAAAAAATAGTAAAATGTCACCATTTTGAATAAACGATTTGACTTTTGACTTTTTGAATAAGTACCGAAATTAGTTCAGATTTTATGTTATTTCGGAATAACACCGCCAAAAATATACGTGTCAAATTGAGAACCTCCGAGAGAAAAGTCGGTGAAAAAGGGTTGTTTTTGAGGTCTGGATCAAAATTACTAATTGACATCAACATACAGCTCAATCGGCTGGGTCTAAAAACTTGGAATTTTGGATGTAGATTCTCTCTTTACTCTATCCACGGAGAGAAGTTAGTATAGGGCTCTCTCTGCTACATAACCCCATACAAATGACAAAGACAAAAAATTCAACGGGCATTAATCATTTTCAGTTTGAGTAATTGAGTATATAACGAAGGACCTTCTCTAAGACAGTATTTTCGAAAATTCCACCCAAGCGAAGCAGGGCGAGTTAGCTAGTATATTTCCCTTGCTGAAGCTTTGTTAGTATAGCCTAGTTTTATTACCATCAGGCTTCCTTTATTTAGGTATCGATAAGGTAATACATATATCTGAAAGATTTCTTCGTGAGATATTTCGTTTCAAATAAAAATAACGGGAACATAAAATGAGGAGAGTTACGTTAAGAAAAATGTTCTTTTCTTGCAAAACAAAATAGGAATCAGCATTAAAATGAAGGCTTAATTTGAATACGCTTTCATAAAGGTGATCGTATACTTTAAGACGACAAGCAACAAGACGCAAGAGCCGTAATAGCTGCCAGAGTCGCAAAAAAAGAAAAAAAAAGAATATAGTGATGGAGTGAAGTTAAAACACAAACAAATTTCGGGTCAGCACAGATCAAGCGTGGTGGTTAACTTAGCAAAATAAGCTGCACCTCGGGCCACTCCACTCCGTCTGTGAGCGTTGCGCCTTATAATACTAATATACCCATTTGGGTACCTGATAGAAGTTTATCTGTGACACCACCCATTGCTTTGAGGCCCAATAACGCATTTTTAAATACTGAAAATGCAAAAAAATCACATTGAAGCAATACTGATGACGTCTGCAAAGGTCAGCTTTTACGTGACCTCTGCTTGACCTCTACTCACACATTTTTGGCGCCCCAGATGCTATTGAGTATTGATGTTACTCCTATTTTCAGTACTGAAATGTGCAACCTTGAGCCTTTTGAGACTCAAACGGCAGTGTACGATCTCCTTTATAAAGATTTTCGGAACGGCCTTTTTATGTGAGTAAAAATAAATATTTTTCGTTTGATCTGTCTCTAACGATTGTGAAAGATGGTTCGCTATTCTCGTTAATTCGAAATGTTTTTTGGGCTAGAAATGTTTAATAGGATTGAGAAATTATAATTATATATACTGAAAGAAGTGGATAGCCCTTTTTCATCGGTTAAATGGAGTTGAAATAATATTTTATTTATACTGTAGGTACTATTTTTTGCGCGCGACTTTGTCCGCATAGATAAGTTTTTTTACCTCTTTGATATATTTTTCCTGGGATAGTAAGTATTGTATGTTCTTGTCGAGTATCGAGCTTATGCAGACAAACATACAAGCACACATTCGGGTCTATAATATTAGGTAGGTACGTAATAATTCTATCCTTACTTAAGTATGGATAAAAAAGCGGTCATAGCCTAGTGGTTAATACGTCAGTCTCCTCATGGGTCTCGGGGTTCGATTCCAGATACGCACGTCTACCTTTTCGGAGTTCTGCGTTTGAAGCAATTAACTATCTCTTGCATTAACGGTAAAGGATAACATCGGGAGGAAACCAGCATGCCTGAGAGTTGCCCCAAATGCGTTAACGCTTACCGGTACACTTACTACCACAAGCAAGGCTGAGTGGCCATAGTGAAATATAACATCTATTATAGAAAACTAGCTGAGGCCTGCGACTTCATACACGTGGATATAGGTTTTTAAAATCCCGTGGGAACTCTTTGATTTTTTGGGATAAACAGTAGCCTATGTGTTAATCCAGGGTATATTCTACCTCCATACTGAATTTCAGCCAAATCCTTTCAGTAGTTTTTGCGTGAAAGGGTTAACACACAAACACACAAACTTTCGCCTTTATAATATTGGTGTGATGTGAGTGCAGGTGCTTAACTCAGACCATTTCCCCAGGGTCCAACACAACTAACAGCCGGGGCTTCTCCACGTTCGGGTACTCCGGAGCCACCATCGTCAGGCCTTCGCCCCCGCAGACTAACACCTCGCAGATCACCATCGAGCTGATTAGGCAGGCCACTGAGCAGGAGGAGAAGCCACGTAAGTTGAAACTACCGTCACCACAATATTGTGGACATCCACCTCAGCTTTCCTCTTCCAACCACTTCCCGCTACCATTTTTATATTTTAATTCAAAAAGCAGGGTTATTTATTAAAATACTTAAGAATAAAATTCAAATTTCTTTGTTTAGGCAAACAGAAATCTCCGAAACTTTTCTACTTCTTGTATAAAAGGGTTAGCAAGGGAAACAAAGTTAAACAGCTCCCGGAGTAACCAGCCCTTAAAGATAAAACAAGCGACGCCGACAAAAGTTGAGACGAGTTATCTTAAAGAGCCATACATTACCTTATCTGACGATGAAATATCAAAGCGGGTTGAGGTCACCCTTGAGAGGACTCTTATAGGTCGCTCTTAGACTATGTTTGATACTAGATTCGTTCACACTGGAAAATAGGATGGCTGGACTATTACTTTTATGGTGATGAATGTTACACTGACATATCTTTGCATACACTTAAACTACCCCTAACTATCTATTCCATCTTTTCAAAGTTGTGTAAAGTATACCAATCTGCACTTGCTCAGTGTAGTGAACATCGGCCTAAGACATTCTCGGATTGAATTGATCATCAATCTACCCCTAATCGACAATAGATCCATCATCGATTGACGATAAATTAATTCATAGTTCATTGATGTTTTATCGATATCGACAAGTCAAAGCCGCCATATCAACCGATCCACGCCGATCGACGGCATCGATCGACATTGCCCGATTGCATGTGGTAACCGGTAATACCCTTCATCATCATAATCAACCCATCGTCGGTCCACTACTAAGTACGGGATTTCTCTCAGAATGTGAAGGGTTACACCCTTATTGTAGAAAAAATTCTTACAAGTGAGCTTGTAGTAGATAGCCTAGATTAAGCAGTAAATTCGTCTTCAGATCTCTATGAATCCTATAAAGCTATGTACTTTAGATTTTCATCTTATTTACGTATTTTGTTAACAGAAAAGAAATTCCCCGACCGCCGTCCGATGAGCACCGAAACGACCCGATCAGCACCCGACGTCATCATCGTGTCCAAGCCGATTCGCTGAGGATGACCTTCGGGGCCCCCTCCATGGGCCCCGATACCCCCCTGGCCCCACGAGGCCCCTCGCGAGCCCAGAACCTGCCCCGAAGGTTCCTACCAACCGCACGTATGCTTCGACAATTTATCGAAGAGTGTATCATTCGAAACTTGTGAAGGCTATTATAGCCAACATTTCGACGAAGGACCAAAACTAATATATGACTATTGTTTAAAGAGTGACTTCAAAGCTAAGACACTGCCAAGAAATATAGGTTCGTCTGTAGATATTAAGAGGATATATCCTCAACGAAGCGTATGCTTCTACGGCGTGGATGATTCGCCATCTAGAAGTAGGAAGTTTGTTGTGAAAGCTGACATAGAAGCTCCCAGATAACGAAGAACTTAGTTTTTTCAATCGAATTCTGAAACACCTTTTTGGGATTCGACATTCAAATTGTAAAATAGCTAATTATAGTCGAATTTTTAATTCAATAAATGGACATTTCCTAGGTTGCCTGGGTTCATTAGATTCCCACGAAGAAAAATGCGCGCGTATGCATGCACACAGAAACACGTTTAAATACGCGCAAAATGAACAATTTAATCTGAAACCGCTGTTTTGATTGTGGTGTTGTACAGAATTAGGGCCAAAATTAAGTTAATATTTAATACTTTTGTAAGCAATAAAGCTTTTAGCATTTTTAATGAAATTTTCCGTAGATTTTTGCATTGATATTTCGAAAAACTGTGGTTAAAATTTTATGCTTTGAGTTAACATTTTCAAATATTGTTTATTATAAGCTTGACTTAGTCATACTTATAGAGTTATGAATAGTATTAAAATAACTTTATCAAAAGAGAGAAACTTTTATGGTATGTTTTTGTAAAAATTGTAATTTTAAAGTCTTCCATGATATTGTTTAGTCAAAATAAAATTTTAATTGATTGATATTATTAGATGCTACACTATTATTAAATTTTATCAAAAACTAAAAAAATGTATATATGAAATCGTTTGTGAAAACTTAAAATAAATTATTATGATACGATGATTGAGTTTGAATACTTTTATAAACCTTTGAAACTGCAATTTTCCAATATTCACAGATAAAGCGTCTTCATTTTCTGTTAAACTTATTTTAAGTTCTAAATAATAGATTAAATGCCGAAAATTCGGTTTTTAATTGTATTATGAAAACTGGGTTTTTGCCATTTAACCATAGACGTAACTATGGTTTTAAGACATTGAAAATTTGTTATTACTGATGCTCCCACTATATCTCTTCAGGTCTTTATCAACATAATATATCTGTGCAAAATTCACTGCGATGCGTCGCTCCCTTGCAGCGTGATTGAAGGAAAAACACACTTTCGCATTCATAATATTAAGTTGATTTCAAACTACGGAATATAATATAATATATAAATAGCGCTCACCCTACTTTTAAATGTCACTGTTTACACTTAGATGTAAGTATAACAGTGACAATTAAAAGTAGGGTGAGCGATATTTATATGTATAGGTACTATATTATATTTCCATAGTTTGAAAGCAACTTTAATAGCGACTCAAGCTTTCCCATCTAATCTCCATCATCTTTGAAAAGATAACTTCTTTACCCGAGCTATGATAATTGTTACGTCGCGTAGTCCAAACTTATTAAGTTGACGAAAATTTTGGAAGTCCAAGTTCCAAGTTTGGAAGTGACATTAAAACTTCTCTTTTCCGGAAGTAATGAAGATACCGGATACTTCTCTGTAAGTTCGAGACCTTTTGTTCCTCAATTTTGTTCGAACAAATCTGACACGAATTAGTTTTATCTGACAAGTTTGAATTCGTCCCACAAAAAATTTTGTTAGACCGCGTTTACACCTGTAAGTCTTTACTTACGTAAGTAGCTTACATAATTAATTTATAACTTTACTGATGTAAATGTACCTATAAGAATGTTTACATTATTAAAGTCGTAAGTTAATCGTGTAAGCTAACAAAGTGAGTATTCACAGGTGTATCCGCGGCCTTAGTTTAATTTTATAGGTAAATTACATATCAGAGTTGAGTGTGTATCTACTTAGACTGTATTGTTTTACGAGTAAGTTCAAATCCTGCTCTGTACAATTTCAAAATATTTATATATCATTATATTATATATATTTTCATCTCTATGCAAAGTTATGTTGGTTTCTTTATTCTTTGATAGTTTTAATAATTAGCAATATGTTACTTAATAAATATTATAATAAATAATAATAATTATTGTAAATAGTGTGCATATTACCATAAATGTAATTTATACGTATTGTTAAATTTGTAATTCTTTTGAAAATAAACTTAAGTCGATTTTTAAATACTATGTTTTATTTTTAACATCATCATGATCATCATCATCTTCTCTACCCATCGGCTTCCCACTACTGAGCACAAGATTTTTTTAATAGAAATAGCAAACAAATGAACAGGCCTGACAGGCTTAGCCTGATGTTAAATGATTACCGCCGCTCATGAATATTTGCAGCACCAGAAGAACCGCCAATGCGACGCCGGCCTTTCGGGAATTCGTTTTGTGATACCCCGAGTTTTTTCATTTTATTCAGATACAAGTTAGCCCTTGACTGCTTGACTGCAATCTCATCTGGTGGTAAGTGATATGCAAGGAGTTTAACCGATTTATATGAAAAATTCGGTTCAGATGTAGCTTGCGTCCCAGAAATTGATATAGGCAATTTATCCAGAAAAAGCTAAGAGTTTCCACGGGACTTAAAAACCTAAATCCACGCCGACGAAATCACCGGAGTTTATGATATTAGTAGAATTCTCTGGTTATGGTATTTTTCGATATATCGTCCAAAGAGTGCGTGAGTGGGGGCAATAATTCTTTGCACACAATCGATGTTCCCGGCTCCTAGCGCCCAGTGATAATGGGTATTGGAGAGTAATGCTTACCATTAAGCCTCATCTATTATCGGCTCATTATGGCGTATTTACGACTACGAGCCTCCTGAACCCTCGTTTAACCTAATTTGTAAAGTTAGAAGTAGGGAAATGAAAGTGAGTTGTTTGTTGGTAGATGGGTAATTTATTTTCAAATATAGTTTATCTACGGAGAGAAGTTAGTGTAGAGTAAGTGTAAATTAAAAATTTATATCATCCCCGACCAGTGAAGGTTATAGTAACTAGAAAAGAGCTGATAACTTTCAAACAGCTGAACCGATTTTCTTGGATTATAGCTAAGAACACTCTCGATCTACCGTTCAACCAAAAAAACTAAACTAAAATCGATTCATTAATTTAGGATGCCACAGACAGATACACAGATACACACGTCAAAAATTATAACACCCCTCTTTTTGGGTCGGGGGTTAAAAAATAGGGTAAAATAAGGAAGATATAGAAGGACTTGGTACATATAAAAGCTAACTCAATAATAATTCTATCATTTACCGTCGAGAATTTTAATACAAGTTCCAGTTTGTTCCAAAGGTCGTTAGCCCCACTGGACGGGCGCCAGATCCGACGAAGCGGCCGAAATTATCCTCTCAACGTGGAAATGCATAATAGGCTTAATTTATTCCGCTTTAGTCTTTACACTTCAGAGTGAGAAAGAAAAATAGTTTTTAATATTCCACTTTTCATTTTGGAGCGGGCGGGTTGTGCGGGATGATAACATTTTTTTATCGCTTTTGAAATACGTATAACGCTTGGTTTGAACAAAAGGGCCACGACGTAGAGGCATGGATGTGGCTCGGACACATCTCTCCTTCACTAATATAAATTGAAGAACTTTTTCTGAAAATAGATAAAGAAAAAAAAAGAAAAAATGTAAGCATAGGTTTGTAGGAAAAACGGAACCCTTATAGGATCACTTTGTTGTCTGTCTGTCTGCCTGTCTGTCTGTCTGTCTGTCTATCCGTCCGTCCGTCCGTCCGTCGTGTCTGTCAAGAAACCTATAGGGTACTTCCCATTGACCTAGAATCATGAAATTTGACAGGTAGGTAGGTCTTATAGCACAAGTACAGGAATAAATCTGAAAACCGCAAATTTGTGGTTACATCATCAAAAAAAAATTAAAATGTGTTTCAATTTTCAAAGTAAGATAACTATACCAAGTGTGGTATCATATGAAAGGCCTTTACGTATACATTCTAAAACAGATTTTTATTTATTTTATGTATAGTTTTTTGATTTATCGTGCAAAATGTTGGGAAAAAATACCCGAGTACGGAACCCTCAGTGTGCGAGTCTGACTCGCACTTGGCCGGTTTTGTATAGGTAATCTGTCAGTACTCAATACGTCAAATTTATTCTTCAGATAAAAGTTATTTGACGATTGAAAAATCGGCTGTAGAACTTTTTATTAGTTAGACTTGTTCGAACATTGTTTGAAACCCCTTGAGTTAAAGTCAATAACCCAATATCACCAATTTTAAGTTCCCAGCGTCTCCGCTGAGAGGATTGTGTGTAGATAAACTTGAACTTTAAAAAAATACATTAAGAGTCCATTTTACTTTTACGCTGAAATCCACACTCGAATTCTGTGAAAGTTGGTGAGATGTAAAATCTCATACTAAGGACATTTTAGCCTCTCATGCGTACAAGTTGCGAGCTTGTAGATTTCCTTACATTTTTACGAAGCTACGGACTAATAATATAAAGCTTGTAAATAAATAGACAACTCTTCCTTGGAAATTCTATTTTCTTGTACCGGAAAAATAAATGAAAGGAATCCTGCGAATACCGTGTAGTGAATGCATCCGTGATTCTGTACCCTCTCGTGCGTGGAAACTAGCTACGAGTGCTACGAGCTTGTCGATTTTTCGCTGACTTGTAGACGTGTGGTGTAGCGGTTGTGAGCGTAGCGGGAATGCTGCGGTAGTATGCAAGCTACGACATATACTTATTGTAGAATAGGTATCTTGCCTCTACTGAATCTACATTACTTGTATAATTTGTTGAAATCTGTACAAGTAAATAAAAGAGAAATTGACTTAAGAGGGCTCTCTCCGTCACTCGTTTCCACTCGTTTCATACAATCGTAGTTCCAATTTCATTTGAATACTAAGCAACCTAAGTCCATGAAATTTTGCAGACATATTCTAGAAACTAATATCTATGTCTGTGGTTTTCCAGATTTCTGTTAAAATATTCGGTTTCAAAGTTACGCGGTTTTAAAATTTTCATACAAATCTTGGAGCCCCTGTAATTTTAAAACTACATACTTTTAGAAAAATCTAAAACACCACAGACATAGATATTAGTTTCTAGAATATGTCTGCAAAATTTCATGGACTTTGGTTGCTTAATATTCAAATGAAATTGGAACTACGATTGTATGAAACGAGTGGAAACGAGTGACGGAGAGAGCCCTGTTAAGCCGCATTTCCATTAGGGGACATTTGTTGCGCGACTCTGTCGCTCGACACGAAATTCACGTGTCCCGCGCCATGTCGCCCGACGTCGTCCGACGTTGCTTGGGATATTTACGTGTCGCGCAACTTGTCGCTAGTCGATGGTCTGCGAGCGTCGACGCGCGCGACCTTCGTGTCCCTCGACAATTGCCGGACAGGCTTTGAGTGGTGAGAACGTGTGTCGCTTTGTGTTCCACTGAACTGAACAGCACTACTTCCTCGGGCGACATACTGGTCACGACTGGCCAATGAGAACGAGTCATATATCGCGGGATATTGTCCCACAACTTTTACAGAGACAACTAATGTCGAACGACAAGTATCTGCGACATGTCGCCTAGTGAAAATGCGCCTTTACTGACTTGTGGCTACATCAGCACAGATTTGGCGACAGGTCGAGATGGCAACCGGGGTGGTGACGCCCCGCACACTCGCACAGCCCCGCGTCAATCCGCTACGAGTAAGCGCGGGTGACGTGCGGGTGTGCGGGACGTCCCCCCGTCTCATACAGTGATTGCCATCTCAACCTGTCGCGTTCTATATACCTACATAATATGTTTAGTAACATTTAGATTTTGCTTCTAGGTTTTCAAGAGGAAAGGATTTTCGAAAACTCTAATAATTGCTTACTTTGGTAAAGTACAAGTGTAAATTAAAAATTTATTACACCCCCGACAAGTGAAGGTTACAGTAACTAGAAAAGAACCGAAAAGACCTGATAACTTTCAAACGGCTGAACCGATTTTCTTGGACTATTCCGCGCCTACGATCCAAAGTATCTGAGTTTTCCTAAACATCATTTTCAAATAAATAATTATGTATCTAGGCAACGTCCATCTTGACAGCTTGACATTTGTCAATTGACATAATATTATGAACCTAACGGTTATGTAACCTTCTTTTCTACAAGAAAACTAGAAAAGAGCTGATAACTCTTAAACGGCTGCACCAATTTTTTTGGATTATAGCTAAGAACACTCTCGATCAAGCCCACCTTTCAAACAAAAAAAAAAGTAAATTAAAATCGGTTCATTCGTTTAGGCGCTACGATGCCACAGACAGATACACAGATACACACGTCAAACTTATAACACCCCTCTTTTTGGGTCGGGGGTTAAAAATAGGTGAATGTTTAGTAAAATAGACCAAAATTTTAACAATTTATTTACAACATTTGTTATGTTTGATAGATACGATTAATCTAAAACAACATTCAACGTGTTAGGTTATTCAGTTGTTTACAATGTAAACTGAAATAAATTCACAGGACAATGTTAGCGTCCATTTCCACAGGAAACAGTGTGAAAACTTTATTAAGTACTCTTTTATAATTAACTAACTGTAAACTAAACATATACAAGCAACCGAAGCAGCATTATCAAAACAAAATATTTGGTACATTTTTCAAAATACTAATAAATAAATCAAAACAGAAAATGCAGCGTAAATGCAGCTCTTAATAAATAATTATTATTAAATTAAAAGTTTCACAGTTAATTCATAAAAGTATTAAAAATTAAACTTTCGTCGGAGTAACAGCTGGTCGATTGCAGTAAAGTTGTATCGAACTCAATTGTTGTAATGGGCTGAATTTACGGTATTTTTGCTAATGTTGCTTAGCGTTGTCCTTGTCCCGCCCGATTGGCTTTGCTCAGAGCTTAGCTCATACGTTACCCACACTCATAAATTGTGTGCGGTGTTCCGGTAGTAGTAATAGGTAATGCAATCAGTTCACTTGTATTAGCTTTTTTCCCCGCAATCGACTCCCTAGTATCTTAGGATGAAAGTTGTTATCACATTACTACAATTGCGATTGATGTGATTGGCTGAATTTATGATATTCTTGCTGCATCTGTGCATTTTAGCCAATACGAGAGAGTGTCTGCCAATCAGAGTTTATTAAGTGGTGACACTGCAGCTGTCAAACTACGGCAGTAGAGTTTCGAGTTTACTTTGGTTCTTGGTTGATTCCCAAAAGGTCATCCTCATGGAGCTGGCTTGGCTAAAATGATGACATCGGGTGCTGATCGTGTGGTTTCCGCACTCATTGGTCGACGGTCCGCCAATATTTTCTTTTCTGTATTAAATAAATTATAGTTTTATAGTACTAAAATAACACATTTTATGAGACACGCACTAAAAAGTTAGTTTTTTTGAAATTGCCGGATAGGATTGCGCTTGACAAGACATTATGCTTTAAAAAAGCAGCGATGAGTAAAAGTTATTGAGTTAAGTCAGTTAGAGCACGCTAGCCTAGAAGATGCCAACGCCTAAGGATGTCAACCTAAAGATGCAAAGCTCCGATTTCTCGCTGTTCTGTAGTAGAACGGTGAAGGAGGAACTAAATTGTGGTGCTCCTGAGCAGTCTCCAAAATATATCCAATAGAAGACCGATAGGTAAATGACATTGCGACGGAGGTGCAGACTGAACAGTTTCGCTTGAGTTAGTGATAATCGGTAATCAAATAAACATAACCTTCCTGCTCCATCAGCGAACATTTCTTATAATCAAACTCCATCAGCAAATATGATAATCATTCTTCAGCTATGGGATGGGTAGTCGAAAAAAATTTTGTGTGCAATTTTACTTAGGGAAAGAACCAAAATTCGACACCTGCATGTCAATACAGCGTAGAAGGCAAAAATTGATTAATGATTCCACGCTCCCACCCATATCACTTTTCACCATCAAATATTTTTACCTGAGACTATACACGGTGAAATTTTAGTGTTTTTAGAGCCATGGCTAAGTGAATCGCCCTAAACAGTACTATCGACTACACTTGTTTGTTTTAGAAAAATAGGCACTTTATTTTTGGATTAAAAAATATCTTGACAAAAACTCTGTGCGAAACATTACTATAGAAGCTTAGTAGTGGACGGCGAATACGAGAGGCACGTGACGTCCACGCTGTTCTGAGTGGTTCTAGAGTCTACTGGTTCACGAATTTTTCCAAACAATAATTTCTCAATTCCATTTTTGTTTTATTTTAAGAATAGGGTCAATATAAATGTTCAAAATGGATAGTACTGCTTAAGGCGATTCACATAGCCACTGTTCTAAAACCACTAAAATTTCACCGTGTATGTAAATAACTTACGTGTTTTTCTCTCCTGTTCAATATTTGGTCTAATCACTTCTATGATGATTTCTGAAGGTTTGATCTGAGGGGGTGATGGCCGAGCTGCGCTAGGGCTGGAGTATCCAAACTTATTCAAACTTCTGATATGTGCAGAGCCAGAACCTAAAACATTAATTAAAAAGAATTAATTAATTAAACGAAAACAGAAACAGAAATGGAAATAGCAATAAAAATATAAATAGAATTTTTTTCAACGTTGCAAATTTTAAAACCCTGATAAATCAAGAAGTAAAACATGAGGCTTTTTAAAATCTATGACAATAAAACATAGCTTACCATTCGAACTTATTATAGGCTCGGTATCAAGTAGACTTTCCCTTGTCTGACATCCAGACTGTTTCATATTCGGAACACCAACTGTTTCAATGACTGAAAAAAAAATAGAAACAGAAATAGAAATTGTTTCAACGTTTCAAACTTGGAAACTCTGATAAGCGAACGGTAGCAATAGGTTTACCAAAAAAAAAAACATTAGCTTTTGCTGTTTAAGACAAATCTTTAAAAAACTTCACTAACCATTTGAACTTATTACCGGGTCAGTCTCAAATAAACTTTCCCTTGTCTGACATCCAGACTGTTTAGTATCTGGAACACTGACTGACATTTCTCTTGCTTCACTTATTTGATTCCTTTCTTCGCCCTCTTTCTTTTTTATCAAGTCTTCTTTCTTTCTTAAGTTTTCTTGTTTCACTTTTATTCTTTTTTTCTCTTTGCGTTCCTTTTTTACGTCTTCTTCATCTTTGTCTTCTTTTCTTCTTGTTTTTTCATCACTTTCTATTATTATACCCTCGATTTCATGAAATTCTTTTCTTCTTGTCTTTCTATGATGTGTTTTTATTTCATCTTCTGTTTTAGAGACGCCATTCACTTTTTCTCGCCAAACTTCTTCTTCAAAGTCTGGATTAAGTTCTGGTATAAAATCCGAATCTATACTGGATGGCTGAAAAATTCACAATATTAAATAACGATTTTTTTTCTGATCTTATCTAAGACAAGGCACCAATGATACGATAGATTTTGATGTCAGTTTTGCCACAATCATTGCTTTAACTGACGAATAATAACCTATTCACAACCACCGCAATACATTTTATTCGCCCAATCTTATTAATTCAATTATGCATTTTTTTTATTTATAGAAATGAGGAGGCAAATCGCTTTATACGTTTCCGTGGAATTTCGACTAGGTACGGTAGACCTTGGTGATGCCTCGCAGTACGATAGAAGAAAGGTGGAGGACGATTAATGCAAAGGGGTCTCACTCTTCAGCAATGAGGAATAAAACGCATATGTTTACATGAATGACTTTTTGACGTGACAACGTCTTATAATTCGATAGAGCCGGCTGCTTGCACGAAAAAACATGACTCATGCGGCGTTACCTCGCTTTGAGGCGTTCCATGTAAGGCTTGAAGTGCAAGCGAGAGCGCGGAACGAGCGACAAAGAAGCACAATCGGCCTTTGTTGTCACGTTCAACTATCGTCTGTAAACCGACTTTACAGACAACCAATTTTTATTCTCTTACCCGTATTTTCTGCTGCAACTTCCTCTGCTGTTTGAACATCTCGTTGGTCTCGTTGTCTCTCTCCAGACTCGCTCGTGGCCCGATATCGCTTTGCATTCGCTTCGCATCAAGTAAGAGTTGACTTCCAAACATGCTGTCTAATTTGTCTTCACAGGACTTGCTCATCTGTTCCTAGAAGCACACCTTTATCCTTCAAAAAGGGAAAGATTATCAAAAAGATCTTTTGCTCATATTTAAAGGCCAAAGCCGAAATGCCAGCAAATTTTAATTGGCCTAGAATCTAGATGATCCTCAGGAATGCCAAGAGCGCTTAGTCCGAAGCCAAAACTTTTACTGCTTGGCAAGTTTTGCAACGAACCGTTCCCAGGTTGCCTAAATTATTTCGTCTTTTATGGACAGATTTTAATATATTTAGACTTGTATAAAACAACTTTAAAAATACATGTTTTACAGAAATCTGGAGATAGATAGATAGACAGATACAGATAAATTAATTTCTAGCATGTCTAAAAAATTTCAATGAGTTTGATTGGTACTAAAATCATTCAAATGCGAACTCAACTACGTTTGTTTGCTATGTATACAAGTGTAAATTAAAAATTTATAACACCCCCGACGATCCAAAGTATTTGAGTTTTCCAAAACATCATTTTCAAATTAATAATTATGTATTTAGGCAACGTCCATCTTGACAGCTTGACATTTGTCTATTGACATAATATTATGAATCTAACGGTTATCTAACCTTCTTTTGTACAAGAAAACTAGAAAAGAGCTGATAACTCTTAAACGGCTGAACCAATTTTTTTAGATTATAGCTAAGAACACTCTCGATCAAGCCACCTTTCAAACAAAAAAAACTAAATTAAAATCGGTTCATTCGTTTAGGCGCTACGATGCCACAGACAGATACACAGATACACAGATACACAGATACACAGATACACAGATACACAGATACACACGTCAAACTTATAACACCCCTCTTTTTGGGTCGGGGGTTAAAAACGTTTTATTCCTTTCCCACATTTCTGACTGTAATATTATCATCACGTCTTTACGCGTCATTATTCGCTCGTAGCTTTGAAGTAACGAGTTATAAAGGGCGTAGGCCCGTACAGGATACAATTACTCTTTTTTTGAGTGCTACATTTTCTTTGTGTGTTGAAGAAAAAGGCCCAAATATCATACGTTATTATCAAATGCGAGCTTTTGTCTTCGATTCTACTTTCATAATAAAGAGTTTAGCAAATACAACTGGGTAAAATAATTATTGTAGATTTAAAAAAAAAAACCTAGAAAATATTATGTTTCGTCGTCCGAATTATTGAAATTTGAAATAAAATTATTTACTGTTTAAATTAAATAAAAAAAAATTATCACACAATGTGAAGATTAAAAAATAAAGCTTACAACTAGTACTTCTTGCTACTGTAAACATCTCATTAAAAGAGGGCGGCTTAGATACAAGTGTTCTATTTGGTGACCATTTAAGATAATTTACATAATTTATTAATTATAAGAACGAATAAATATTAACTATAAATTAATAAGTTATAAGAATTTATTTTAATCATACATTCATAAGTTATACGCTTTAATAAGAATGAATAAAATGATTAAACACAAAGGCAAATACTGTTTTCCAGACCTTATATTATTTTTGACGTCGTTTTTCTTAAGAAATCCAGGCGAATACATGGACAACTCTTTTTTAACCCCCGACCCAAAAAGAGGGGTGTTATAAGTTTGACGTGTGTATCTGTGTATCTGTGTGTCTGTGTATCTGTGTATCTGTGTATCTGTGTATCTGTGTATCTGTGTATCTGTCTGTGGCATCGTAGCGCCTAAACGAATGAACCGATTTTAATTTAGTTTTTTTTGTTTGAAAGGTGGCTTGATCGAGAGTGTTCTTAGCTATAATCTAAAAAAATTGGTTCAGCCGTTTAAGAGTTATCAGCTCTTTTCTAGTTTTCTTGTAGAAAAGAAGGTTAGATAACCGTTAGGTTCATAATATTATGTCAATAGACAAATGTCAAGCTGTCAAGATGGACGTTGCCTAAATACATAATTATTTATTTGAAAATGATGTTTTGGAAAACTCAAATACTTTGGATCGTCGGGGGTGTTATAAATTTTTAATTTACACTTGTTCTTATAAAAAAAGAACACTAAACAATTTAATAAAAAAAGTTTTAGCGAAGCACCAAAAAATTGTTAGGGACCCAAACTTCATGTAGCGCTAACCATTCCCGTTTTAATTTACCTTAATAATCTTGTGGTCATTGTAAAGTTTCATGATACACTTATAGAGGAAGACAAAGATAATGCCAGAGAGGATGACGCAAAAGACGCTCACGATGGCCTGGATACTAGTCTGTTGCATCAGGGATTCTGTTGTGTGCTGCAAGAGGAAACAATAATCTGGAGACTCATCAAAGAAGGATTTTGCTATTTTGGAGTTCATTAGAAAACTGTTGGGTCTGCCGAGGAACTGTAATGCTAGTTGAAGATTTTCAACGAAAAGTTATTTTATTATTACTCAGTGAAGCAGCAATGTAGAACCAACCAATGACAAATGAGCTCGGTAGCTTTCATTCAGTGTTAGACACTTATTTAGCGAATTACCCCGCTCAGGCCTGCGCGCAGGGCTGAGCGGAGGAGGGAGGCTTTCAAGCCGTCTCATCCACATAAAATAGCCTCACTACTACAGCACTTTGGCCAGGCCTTTGGCGTTGCCATGCTATTTTATTTATTTACTAGAGGATGCCCGCGACTTCGTCCGCGTGGATTTAGGTTTTTAAAGATCCCGTGAGAAGTGTTTGATTTTCCGGGATAAAAAGTTGCCTACGTCAATTATAGGGACGCAAGTTACCTCGGTACCAAATTTCATACAAATCGATCAAGCGGATGAGTATATGAGGAATCCCGCGGGAACTATTTGTTTTTCCAGGATAAAAAGTAGCCTATGTCCTTCCCCGGAATGTATCCTAAGTCTGTACAAAATTTCATTAAAATCGGTTCAGCGGTTGAGCCGTGAAAGCGTAGCAGACAGACAGACACACTTTCGCATTTATAATATTAGTATGGATTTAGTACTAACATAATTAACATTATTATAAGGAAATATTGTTACTGAACGCATCTCTGCATTGCATGCATCTAGTTTGAAATAAAACATTATTTATTTATTTGCGAAATAATGTGCTTGTTTTTTTCAACAAAGTGTTTAAGAAACCTCATATCGATTTTAAAATACCTATTCAAACGAATGAAGGTATGCTGATTTTTTCTCATGTTTAGGAACTATGGAACTTTGCCAAGTCTTGAGCATTTATAAGGTTCGGTAACTTCTGAACATTAAAATTAAGGAGTGTTGAAGGTTTTGAAATTCAACGCTTATACAAAGAAAAAGTATGTTTTACCATACATAGATCCTTCTCTTCGTCAGCCTTGAGTCTGCAATTGGCATAGTTATCACATCTCAAAGAGATGTCGATGCAAGTGCTATCTTGGCAGTCGAATTCAGTTTCTGCATCGCATGTATCTATAAAACGATTTAAATTCAACTTTTTTGTTTAGGGCTACTATAGTATAGACTGATATGATACTCTTAATGCTCTATGAAACGGTTCTCATGGGGCTTTTAGTTAAACCTTAATTCTTTGTACGATTGGGTTTGTTGTGGGCTTCTTCTCAGACTAGCGCGTTTGGAACCCTAATTAAGTATACCATTACGTCAAATTGTCTTTCAAATTCGTCCTTTTTACCATCATTATCAACCAACAGATGTCCATTACTGGACACAGGAATCGTCTCAGTCACGCCACAGTCTTACGCCGCCTGAATCCAGCGGCTCCACCGTTTGATATCGTCTTCTTTCTTTGTTAATTTATTGACCAAATTTGAATAAAAAACAGATTTTTTGCTAGAAAACATATAAAAATTGGTGTAAACAGGACTTTATGAATTATAATAATTTTATTGGTAAGTATCAGATATCAATGTAATCAGCATCATCTGGTATGCCTTTTATTCTGTATTGCATCATTATCTCAACTCACCATAAGTATTATTTCATATGAGAGAGAAAGATAGAGAGAGAGAGAGAGAGAGAGAGAAATAACAGACAAAAGTTAAACGCGATAGAAAGAGAGGCGTTGGTAAATTTTAGACCAAAGCACTGTGCAAACTGAATTGCATTTTATTGCGTCGTAACAAGAGTTGCTTTTTAGTTAAATGTCTTGCTTGTGATCCTTCTGTATTTGGAAGGTAAAGGGAAACCATTCCTTACTCTATTTGTGGTGCAACTTACTATTTTTACTCAGATCCAACATTCGGTATGCAGTGAATGTAGCATCTATATAAGTTTTCTCTCTTTGCTCCTTCGCTGCATAAAGACGGACATGCATTATGTGGCCATCGTCGTCACCCTCGGTGGCGCCGCCTGGCTCAGGGCCCGTGGTTGCCACTGAAGTAGCCACGGAACCACAGAAATGAGCTAGTCTGTGAAAAAAAAATTATCTAATCTTTACCCACCCAAATAAAGTTTGTGGAATGCGATTCATCCCCGACGTGCGCTCTTCATTCTACGATTTACATAAGTTCAAAAAATCTATTAAAAGTATGCTCTTAAAAAAAAAGCATATTATTCAATCAAAGATTACGTAAATGATAAAAGAGCATGGATTTGACTCGATCCAGCAATGCGCAGGCGCAAGTCCATGAAATTTGCAGACATAATCTAGAAACTAATATCTATGTGCTAATCCAGGATATTATCTATCCATTTTAAACAGCCAAATCCATCTAGTAGTTTTTGCGTGAAGGAGTAATAAACATACACACACACACACACACACACACACACACACACACACAAACTTTCGCCTTTATAATATTAGTGTGACTAATTAGATAGAAAAAGTACCTACTTACTTTTCATCGAATTCCAAAACTTTCCCGAAAACTTGGACGAAATTTTGATCACATTCATTGGGTTCTCCTACAGTGTAATTAGTGAAATTGAGATAGATCTGAAAAAAAAAACAAATTACAAAAAATACTAATATTAATTTATGTATTAATATTGATTTATGTATTAGTAAAAAATACTAATACATAAATCAATGCTGTACAATAATATAAATAAGCCTTAATTCGCACGAGCGTTAAAATAGCGTCGCGTACCCAGCTCTACGCTGAAAATATAAAGTATGCGTTAAAAAAGCGTTGACGTGTGAACAGATACGAATTAGGCCTTAGAAAATAATTTCTGCGCGATAAATCGCTTTTACTGGCAATGAAGCTTTTTCTGGAAATGGATCGACATGCTTGTATTTGCATAGATATGGTTAAAGACCTAGAGAGTGACATTAAAAAAATTGAAGATTTTCCAGGGGATTTTTAAGAACCTAAATCCACGCGAAATCGCGGATATCATCCAGTTTAGATTTAACTCAAATAACAATTTACTAGATTCTGGTAAATTGTAATTATAAATGTTTCATTTTTAGGGTTCCGTACCTCAAAAGGAAAAACGGAACCCTTATGACGATAGTATTACGACGATCGACGGACGGACAGACAGACAGCAAGACAACACAGTGATCCTATATGGGTTCCGTTTTTCCTTTTTAGGTACGGAACCGTATAACCTACCGTGAACCTACCTTGTATCCCACTGGCACGTCGATGCTCCAAAGGTAGTCCAGGGCTTCGTCTTCAGTCTCAGCATCGCAAGCTTTATTCGTATCGTTTGAGTCGATCCTTCCGTACTTTCCCTGCAAGTGCGTCACACATGTCTCGGGAACGCTGTCTGAAATAGGCATGATGACAGTAATCGCTTGGTAGCACGGCTTTGCCGGTAGGGTGGTAACTAGCCACGGCCGAAGCCGCCTACCAGGCCAGACCAGAGATTTACAAAATTCCAAATCGAATCGGGGACGTCCCAATGATAAGAACACAGCGCTTATCACTGCGCCGGGGAGGTCGTCAATTGGAGGTGCCAGGCCTGAGCAGAGTAAGTACTAAATTAAGTTCTTAATTAATATTTCATGCTTTTTTATCAATATTAAAAATAATGTATTTAAAAAGAAATATATTAGGGTTCGGTCGTAAAAAAATGTACATTAGTTTTTTTTTTCGTTGTCCTGGTTTTATTTTTGTCATAGAATCAGTGCTGTTTTAGTTACGAATATATGTTCCATATTGATCTAAATATAACCTCTCTGTAGTTTAGATAAAACCATGAAATCTCAGCTATCCTTACAAATTTGTATTTATTTTAGTTTTTTTCCGATTGGCAAAATTTTTGCTCCATACAAAAACAGTTTGTCCAACTACTACACTATTATCGAAAACATGTCATTTTAACAAAACTTTTGTCCTAATATTGCGTTTGTAAGTTAGGTTCGAGTTCTGATTACTTTTCCAACGTATTTACAAAAGGTTACCATTCTTTTATCAATAACCATAATTTTCTTCAACTTCTAAAATGTGTCCAATTTTTTGTGCGTGTGTAACGTCCTGAATGTAACGACATTAGAACGCCTATTTTTGCCATACTACATAAATAATTTGGTTTCTTTTGCCTTTCATTTATTGGCAACACTATTGAACAAGGCGCCAACATTCAGAAAATAAAAACGGCCATGTTTGTTAGGAGGAAAATTGTTAGTGTGTGTTGACGCGAGAATTGTCGCCAAAAATTGTTTTTCTTATGTTGAATTGCAGGGTGAGTATTGGACATTTTTTCGAACTCATAAATAAAGGTTAATAAAGCTTTGTTATCGCGTAAAACAATGAAACTACTTCTCTGTCCGTAATTATTCGCTGTACAGTGATATCTTGATTTGAGCTTATGTCGTTCGCTTTTTTCTGTCATGATTGTAACATATGTAACGAAATGTGTAACGTTACGGTCATGACCGATTGTAAGGCGGAGAGTACACTTCTTTAGAAATTCAATTTTGACTTAATTTAATTTCTTAAAAAAAACTAGTGTTTATGATGTCTAATGGGGTCTCTGCGAGTTGGCTTTGGCCCCTCGTATGCCTACTAAAGGACCGGGACCCCAGGGTCGCGAAATCGTTATGCATCTCAATAATAATATAATATTGTAAAAATAATATAATATTCTAATCATAATATTGTATGATTCTGAACTAAGCTTTATGTTGATCATGAATGTATCATTGAGTCAGGTATGTAACGTTTGTTACGATGTCATGAATGCAACTATACATTTTTTTACGACCACACCCATTATCAAGGTCAACTCACAGCTCGTATCCTTTGGTATGAAATCGATTTGGATCCGGAAGCCTTCATATTCTATGGTGTCATCTGAATAAAACTTTAACCAAGCGTAAGGGCCTGTAGTGGTAATTTGCGATGGGAAGTCCTCTCCGCACAGTTTCCCCAAGAGATTGTAGTAACCTTTGTCACCATCGCGAATCTAGATCAATATGTACAGTCAAATGCCGTAAGTCGTTTAGCACCTTAATGATCATATTCGCGTAGCACTGTTATGCACATGGGTTAGGTGTGTGTGGCGTGATTATAGAAAAAGATCAGGTTTTTGATGCCATAATTTCTTGGAATTGCTACTCGTATTCTGAGGCGGACCGTACATACTAAATGAACAACCCATTGCCGGCCTACTACTGAGCACGGATCTCTTCTCAGAGTGAGAAGGGTTTAGGGCATAATCTGCTACGCTGGCCCAATGTGGATTGACAGATCTCAAACACCTTTGAGTACATGGAGAACTCTCAGGCATGCAGGTTTCCTCACTATGTTTTCGTCATCGTTAAAGCTAGTGATATTTAATTACTAACAAGCCGGCGATTGATTGATCATGACGAATGGCCTCATCTGGTGACAGAAGGGCTGGCCAATTCTTTGCGCAAAGGATCAGCCTTGCTGTCTAGCGTAGAAATGGAGCCAGTATTCTTGGCACCATTCCTTAATTTTTAACTTTTTATTGTTAAAATAGTTGAAGATAATTTATAGAATACTTACTTCTAAATAATCATTATCACACTCTGGATGCTCTTCTATATGGAACATGTCAATAAAAGACAACTGGACTACATTTCCTTCTGGACCTAGAAAGTTGTTTATTTAAAAAGATTTTCTTTATATTACAACCAAACTAGCGCTACAACTCGCAAGTGCCAAGAGCAACCGTACTATCAATTCAATCTGATGGACGATACGCGGATGCATAGATAACGAAGCGACAGACAGAAATATTAATTTTTATATTGATGTAAGACTAGCTAATTCTCAGCAAACTTTGTAGCTTGTCGAATGTTGACGATCCTTCTCTTCCTTTACCTTATGTGGTGCCAAATTCCTATAACATTTGTAGGTATACGACTCAATCGAATGAAAGATGCGCAAATTCATAGATAACGGACAAACGAACAAACATGCATACATTACTTTTACGTATTAGAAGGTTTGAAGAATCAATTTTCATGTTGTTTTGTTTGATCCAAAAAACCAGCCAAGTGCGAGTCAGACTCGCGCACTGAGGGTTCCGTACTCGGGTATTTTTCCAACATTTTGCACGATAAATCAAAAACTATTACGCACAAAAATAAATGAAAATCTGTTTTAGAATGTACAGGTACCCTTTCATATGATACCCCATTTGGTATAGTTATCTTACTTTGAAAATTGAAACATATTTTAATTTTTTTTTAAATGATGTGACCAGAAATTCGCGGTTTTCAGATTTATTCCTGTACTTGTGCTATAAGACCTACCTATCTGCCAAATTTCATGATTCTAGGTCAACGGGAAGTACCCTATAGGTTTCTTGACAGACACGACGGACAGACAGACAGACAACAAAGTGATCCTATAAGGGTTCCGTTTTTCCTTTTGAGGTACGGAACCCTAAAAATACTATGATTTTTGAATATCACTCACCACGTATTACTGTTGTACAATAAGTGCTGCTAGAGTAATTAACATTGTCATTATCCCCAATATGAGGATGCGATAAAAACTTCTTCCCCTTTTCATAAGTGAAACTGTCACATTTGCTCACTTTTTCTTCTCTTTTGACTCTCTTTTCCTTAATAAAATCTTGTAAAGAACTATTACTGTTTCTCAATTTACTAACTTTATCACTATTAATATCTATAAGTCTATCTAAAATATTATTCTTCTCTGTATAAATTTCATCATAGTTTTTGACACTATCAATAGCAATCTCGTTTTCCTTATCACCATTTGTCTCATATTTTAAAATATAATCTGTTAAATTTTTCTTATCACTAACTACATTGGTCCTATTACTTATTCTTGTATTCTTATCATAAATATTATCTTCTTTAACTAATTCTTCTACAGTTTCCGTTATGCTTTGCATAATTTTTTGTTTGGTACTATTATTATCAGCTGTTTGTTCTGATACTACGCCAATGGAAGACCAAACTAGAACAAAAAGAATAACGATTTAAGGTGATTATATGCAACCAAAGAAGTAATGCGGCCTGCCTGCTGGTCACCCTTCTGCACGGCGTTGATTTTTTTTACTCAGATATAAGTTAGCCCTTGACTGCAATCTCACCTGATGGTAAGTGATGATGCAGTCTAAGATAAAATTGGGCTAACCTGGAAGGGGTATGGCACTTTTTTTTAAACCCATACCCATTTGGTTTCTACACGGCATCGTACGGGAACGGCAAAGCTTTGCCGGTAAGATGGTAACCAAACCAGACCAGAAATTTAAAAATTACAAAATTCCAAACCCCTGCCGGGAATCGAACCCGAGACCTCCCACCAATCAGACCACAGCGTTTACCATTGCGCCAGGAAGGTCATCAAAGGGAGGTCATTTGTTTCTATTTCAATAATTTAGTTAATCTATTTTAGAGTTTAGTTTAAAAATTGATTTCACCATCATAATTATCATCAACCGATAGACATCCATTACTGGATATAGGTTTCTTGTAGAGGGTTCAAGCCACAGTTTTGCGCCGCCTGAATTCAGCGGCTCCCTGTGATCGTTTGATGTCATCCACCGAGATTTCCCAACGCCGCTCTTTCTGGTGAAAGGTCACCATTCCAGTATATTTTGATTTCACTAGATTTAATTATGATAAAATTAGTTTAATTTTGCTATATCTTATTCTATATTTTCGTTTCATTCATACTTCCATACTTAATATTATAAATGCGAAAGTGTGTCTGTTGTCTGTCTGTCTGTCTGCTACCTTTTCACGGCCCTACAGTTTAACCGATTTTGACGAAATTTGGTACAGGGTTAGCTTATATCTCGGGGACGGTCATAGGCTACTTTTTATCCCGAGAAATCAAAGAGTTCCCACGGGATTCCCAAAAACCCATCCGCTTAAACGATTTGTATGAAAGGTACTGAGGTAGCTTGCGTCCTTGTAATTGACATAGGCAACTTTTTATCCCGGAAAATCAAATAGTTCCCATGGGATCTTTAAAAATCTAAATCCACGCGGACGAAGTCGCGGGCATCCTCTAGTATATAATATGAATCAGTTATGCGGCTTAATAATAATGTTTATATTCCCTCTACGTCTTTAAGATAACCTTAAGCCTTTAAAACCTTTTTGCGGTTTTGTCTAACTTACGTACTTACCAAGTGCCAAGTACAGCACAAGTACTATCGGTGATGTCATTGAATTATTTGCTTGTTCAACCGTGTCCTCATTCTCAGCAAGCACATTCGTACTAAATTCTAGCTTTACAAACTTAACACTTTCACTTTATTGGACTTTACAGTCTTGTAGTATCTAGTAGAAGTAGATTAACATGTAAACCTTCTCAAAATGTCAGCGAACTACCAATTCATGGTTGTAACACAAAATGTTAGCGATCAGCTGAAACAAAAATAGATAAATGTTCAATCTTATAAAACAAAAGTTGTAGAGAACGTTAGCCTTCTTGGCTGCAATTGTGGTTCATAGTTCTGTAAAAAGAGACTAATCTCATGTGTAAATTGAATGGAAATTAATTTTAGCCCAATGCAACTAAAGTAACAGTGATAGTCTAGTGGTTAAAACCGAAAGAATTCTGGGTTCAATCTCAGACACGTGTCTCCAATTTTTTGGAGTCAATGTGCATTTTAATTACAAAATCACCTGCTTAACGGTGAAGGCAATCGTGAAGAAACTTGCATGTCTGAGGATTCTCCATAATGTCATGTAATTTCTGTGAGATCTAGTAAACCGCACTTTCCCAGCGGGGTAGACTATGGCCTAAGCCCATCTCATTCTGAAAGGAGATCCGTACTCAGTAGTGCGCCGGCGATGCGATCTCATGATGATAATGATGAACTAAATTTTACTAAACTAATAAACACATTAGCATAGAAAGGAGATATAAAAGCGATTGTGTGGAGCTTGGTCGCTCGGTACGAATAGATTCGTCCATTTCCTTCACATTTTCCATTCTGAAAGCGAGTTTCTTCGATATAGCACAAGGCCGATGTGTCAACGCACGTGGTGGCCCAGATTAGGGCCCACCTCTGCTAAATTGGTGTATATTTAGCTTCCATAATCTAGTGCAACGGCCATAATACTTGCAAGTGGGAAATAAGTAGTTCAAGTCCCAATTGAACCATTTTTTAATGCAGCAACGTCTTTAGATTATTTCATTTATTTTCAAAATTTATAAGTAGGTATATTAATTCGATTCATTAAGTATATCGTGGTGGTAGTCCAGCAAACCAATAAATTTTAGTTTTACGTCGCGTCGATTCGAAATTTATAGGTATTTATTTTGAAAAATACATTAGATAAAAAAAAAAATAAGGAAATTCCCTGTAATTGTAGAAAATAAATGAAATATTTGCCACCTTGTTTCATTCCCTTTCATATCAAACCTTTGTGATTCATCTAAATAGTAACATATTATTTTATGCTATAGGTGCGTATTTAATTTAATAAAGCGATAAAGTTTTTTTTTTTTTTAAACCACATGTCTACTTGTAAAAAATATATTAAGGTCTTTACTTCGGATCACTCTGGCATTTAGCCCAAAACTCGACATGGTCAATTTGAATTGAATATTAATTTCTAAATTAGATTCTAGATGAAATAGATAAAAATTATGGCCCATAAAAGTCATAATTCTCTAATTATAATAATTTTTTAAATCTTTCATTCATATAGAGGGTTCAGTGTTTAATTAGTGTATAAAATGACGAGTTGTCTGGTGGGATATCGTCTAGACGCCGGAATGTCTGGCGCGGTGCCAGCGGGAGACTTTGCTCATCTTCGCGAGAAGCGACGCTTTGACGCGATTCAAGGAAAATTCCGAATCGTTCTTCTACATGCCTATTCTACTTGTCATTGAAATATGGTGGGTACAGATCATTGACCACAGTCAAAAATAAAGGTTCCGAAAAACTTGTATGCTTGTTATACTTTTAACGATTTTATTTTTATAAAAGACAATTAGTGTAAATTAAAAATTTATAACACCCCCAACAAGTGAAAGTTACAGTAATTAGAAAAGATCTGATAACTTTCAAACGGCTGAACCGATTTTTTTGGTTTATAGCTAAGAACACTCTCGATCAAGCCACCTTTCAAACAAAAAAAAAAAACTAAATTAATATCTGTTCATTAGTTTAGGAGCCACGATACCTCAGACAGATACACAGATACACACGCAAACTTATAACACCCCTTTTTTTTGTCAGGGTTAAAAAAAGTGTACATCTGAACACTGTCTATAAATGTCAGCAAATTGAAGATTTATTTTGGTTTTTTGCCAAGGTTTGATATTGATTGATAATATACTGTCTAAGACCTGTGTAATGCGTGCTATCAGCATAGTTTAAATTGTTTCATCGGTTATGTTCATGTTAATTAATATTATTAGCATTCTAAGTAGTTACCAGTGGTCAATATATAGATTAAACAATAATGGAGAACTTGACCCTCCTTGTACTCGCCCTCAAGAACGCACTCAAGAATTCATACTAAAAAATTCTGTCGAACTAAAAGCACTTTCGAAGTGGGTAAAAGTTTTATAAACGAGTACTACTTACTAAATGAGTATGAAGTTCTCAATAATAATAAAATATTGAATTGATTTTAATTTGATAGAAACTTTACTAATAAAGTGCCGGTAAAACTAATTAATAAACCTGATAATATAATAGGAGTGATGCATAGGTCAAAAATTTCTGAGTGATTAATTATTATTAAATAGAAAGTCTTCCAAAATACGTAAAATCCACGTCTTTTGTTAGTTTTAAGTGTAATAACAACCATTTTAAATTATCGATTAAACTAAAAAAGCATGTTAAATCATTATGACGTCACATGCCAGTATTTAATAGAAGCTCGCATACTAAAGCTCGTGTTTTGACGTTTGATAAAAATATACTGATTTTATCCCTATTCCTAGAAACCGGGTATTCTGTGGACATCTTATCCCTTTTCTCGTTGTTGTATGCCATACTTTAGAAAACAATTACATCTGACAATGACATAGACACTGATCTATTAATAACAAATTATTTAATTAACAAACTACTAGCTGGGTATAGTTTTGGTTATCTTTCTTATTGATGAACCACACAATGTTAACTTTTTCCTGTCGTATGCATTGCACAATGCGCATGCGCATACTTTGCTACGTGAGCCAAGCGGGAGTAGCCTAAACAATTATACAAAATGTGTTGTGACTTGTGAGTAAACACGACACATATCTCAAAATAAAGAACTCCTTGAACTAAAAACACAATTTGAGGAATTTTCTGGACTGGTGTAAAGTATTCGATTGTGTATAACATTTTTAAACCATAAATTACTAGTAACGACTTACTCTTCCTAAAAATTAATCATTTTAAATGCAGCTGCAGCGTTGGCAAATCCCTCATTAGGTAGATGGACGATTTCGAGCAGATCTCTGAGAGCTACTGGGTTTACTGAATAAGACCGTGTTCTGTAGAGACCATTTCTAGAGGCCTTGATGACCAGCAGTAGACGTTTTTGACGTTGATGCAACGAAGATATACTTAAAAATAAACAGTTTTTCCACTACCGAATTCACTAAAAAGCACTAATAATAATTTATCACTATTCTGGCTCTCAAAATCATACGCGTCGTAAACCTTGAAAACCTCATTTCTGAAGACATTTTAAAACAGTCACTATGATTAATTTTTAAGAACACTGAACTGAAAAATATCAAATATCTTCTAATTGTGATGACTTTCTTGGCAGCGTCTTCTAAGCAGAATCAACTTTCAATTCCACTACACAAATAAATCCCGTCGAACATTTACGAATATTCGGAAGCGTAAAATCGTTTGACCAATATTACTCAATCTACGTGCTCACGCGCCGAACGACAAAACAATACTGAAAAGTGAAAATTTTGCCGAAGATCATTATACTGAACTTCTGAAAACTGGGAACTGGGAATCGGGATAGTGTTGTCTCTTTCTAAAGCTTCAAAAGATGAATATTAAGGAATGTCGGAGTGTTATTATAGGTTAATCATACGAGGAATGCATTATTTTAACTCTTGTGTCATTTCCTGCACATTTATATTACTTATCATAATCTATTCATTTTATACATTAAAGCAAAGTAAAGCAAAACGTAGCAAAGTAAATCATAATATTCTCGCGCAACTAAAAGCCATAAGCCGAAAAAAGAAGCTGAAAAGCAAACAAAGATAACAAAAAGATTAAAAAGAGTCTCAAAGGGATTAAATCACTATCTAGATTCTAGAATAAGTACTTTCAAAGTTAACTTCTCGAACAAATCGGTTTAAAATTCATGCAACACCCGATCTCCGAATACATCTGTATCTTTTCAGAATAAAGTGAATCCGATTTTATTTCTTTTCCTTTAACCGGGAAAAGAAATGAAAAGGAATAAGTAAAAGATATAAAAGGAATCCTTCGAATAGCGTGTAGTGAATGCATCCGGCGGTTTTGTGTTCTCTCGTGCGTGGAAACAAGCTGAGAGCTCGTCGATTTTTTACTGACTTCGAGATAATCCAGGGGCGGATCTACTTAAAGGCTTTTTGGGCTGCAGCCCAGGGCCCCGCGATTACAGAGGGTCCCCAACCGAACTGAAACCAATAGACGATATTGTCAATAATAAAAATTATCTAGAATTAAAAAAATCCGATCATAAAGTTGGCAACACTACGATCAATCAACCCGTGTTTCAAACAGAAAACAGTTTCTTGTCAAAATGGCAATTAGTATGCAATTACTTGAGTAATTAGGTAGGGCCCCTAAGCAGTATTAGCCCAGGGCCCCACAAATTCAAGATCCGTCCCTGCTGGATATAGGCATATTTATATACAATTGCGCTAATTTGATTATGCAACTAAAATGATTGACTAGACTTGACTTTGACTCAACTCAATTTAGACTTGACTCAATTTAGTTTAATTTATTATTTAGATCGATAGTTTAGTTTGGAGCAGGTGCACTCTCTGTTCCTTTATTCTCATAATCCGATGGGGCGGCAACTCGACAGAACCGGAGAGAGATCAGATGCAGGATCGACAGCTTTACGTGCGCTCCGAGGCACGGGCCGTATATCCGCCAACTTCCCAACTCAGGCCTGCTACTATTTCTTGATAGAAACGCCCAATATACTTTTTGCCCGGACCTGGGACCTCGTGATCCACAAGTCCACAGCTGAATAAGCTAGCCATTGGGCCAAGGAGGCAGTTTAGACACAAATATGACAAACACAGACATTCGGATTCGTATTTGTTATCAACTATTCAGAGATAAATGCATTTGATTATATATTTTTTTCATTTAACGGAGAAAAGAAATGAAAAAGAATAAAAGACATAAAAAGAATTCTCCGAATAGCGTGTAGTGAATGCATCGAGCGGTTTTGTGTTCTCCCGTGCGTGAAAACCAGCATGTCGATTTTTCGCTAACTTGGAGATACTAGCGGGAAACTAAATGCGATGCGACGCGACGGCAGGTTCTGTACATTACAATGTATCTTCAGCTAGATGGTTCCTGCAACTTTGGTCACGTAGATTTAGGTTTTTAATAATCCTGCGGAAACTTTTTGATTTCCCAATAAAAAAAGTAGCCCGTGTCCGTCTCTGGGATGCAAGTTATCTCTGCACCAAATTTCATTAAGATCGGTTAAAGGGCCGTGAAAAGATAATAGATAGATAGACAGACTTTCGCATTTCTGCTAGTTTTGATGACGCTTTTTTTAACAGACGTTAATTAAGCTCTCGTGTAAATGAGGCCTAATGCATGTTTGAGGATTCTAACCCGATACTGTGTCGTCATCATTGCCCAGACTAGGGCAGGACAGAGAAGTATATAACTAAACACTTGTCCCACCAAAACTATGGTATTCCTACATGAAGCGCAAACGAGCGTACTGAGCATTTTAAGCGAGAGTCAAAGCCATTTTATTTGCACGTTCATTGTGCGACGCAAGCTATAACCTGTCTACCGACGTGCCAACTTCTTGGCTGGCCAACCTGTGCCGAACTACGTAGGTAAACAACTCTCTGACCAAAAGTCTCCTTTCTCTCTCCCTCTCTCTCTTCCTCTCTCCCTCTCTCTCTTTCTGTCATAGAAAATAACCAACAACACTGCTCAAGAGCGTTCTGATCTCGACATGCCACACAATTCATTACGACGTATGATCTGGAAATACGAAAAAAGTACATATTATTATGCGTCAACGTTCCTGTTTGTGATATATTAACTTCTAAATATAATATTTTAATGGAAGGGTAAGGAATGGTAACGCACAGCTCCAACTATTGGACGGATCGGGCTGAAATTTGGCATGCAGATAGCTGTTATGAAAGGATTTTTAAAATTCAACTCTTAAGGAGATATAATAGGGCTTTATATACTTGGTCCATGCGGACGAAGTCGCGGGAATAATCAAGTAATATTATGTGCCTTGAAATATTTTCAATATGGAAATCTCGCAAATCGCAATTCTCGCATCTTTTCAGTCAAATGCGGTAATTGTATGTCATAGTTTCAAACGCAATTACTTTTTTAAATTAATAATACCATTGGAAGAGGTGTAAACTTTTCACCACAAAATATACTTTACGGGATTGTCACAATTTTACTGTAATAAACATACAAGATCGTGGAACGCGTCGGCAGCCAACTTGTCGGCACAACTGTAAGCAGCTTTACCGAGCCTGCGCCGGCTTAGCGGATTAAATCTACGATTCACGAGCGCACTGGAGTTTAATTAAGTTTATTTGATCAACTTACCTACTACCTATCAAATACTAGCAGCTTCTTATATACGCTCAACTATAATAAGTATAAAGAAACATGAGAAGAAAGCAAGAGAAGAAAGGTTGTAAGAAAACCAGTCAAGTGCAAGTCGGACTTCCACGTGAAAGGTTCCGTACTATAGTACAAGAAATAACACTTATAATTTACTAGCTGACGCCCACGACTTCGTCCGCGTGGATTTAGGTTTTTCGAAATCCCGTGGGAACTCTTTGGTTTTCCGGGATAAAAAGTAGCATATGTGCTAATCCAGGATATTATCTATCTCCATTCCGAATTTCAGCCAAATCCGTCCAGTAGTTTTTGCGTGAAGGAGTAACAAACATACACACACACACACACACACACACACACACACACACACACACACACAAACACACACAAACACACACACACACACATACAAACTTTCGCTTTTATAATATTAGTGTGATATTTATTTTTTCGTGTTGGCGATTTTGAAATTTTATTATTTATTGTTATAGCGGCAATAGATTCTGTGAAAATTTCAACTCTCTTCTTGAAACTCTCTTCCTCTACTTGACATCCGCGAAAATATCTGCGATGTCGCTCGGATTCAAATTGGACGTATGACTAGATATGTCAAAGATGTCCACTGAAAAGCTAGGATTTCGATCAGAAGTAGGATTAGTGCGTAAGCAATATCCGAGTTCGGTCCAAGTTTTTGATATCCGTACCTATTTTCAAGAACTCGTCTCGGAAGTGTAAGTTAAGCTTGAACCTCCGACCCTCTAAATAGTAGGCGTCTTAACCAGTAGGCTATCACCATCAGTCCTTTGTCGGCAATAGCACAGGTAATAGCATGTAGGTACGTAGTTGCTAAGTCGCTTTCACTTCAGTACTACGGGTAGAGTACCTAGTGAGTGTGGACTTAGCGCTATTACTCTGAGGATTGGGTTAATCTTGCGTATAAACAGGTACCTTAGACTTGAGCACCTACCTACCTACTGCTATTTTTAACCCCCGACCTAAAAGAGAGGTGTTATAAGTTTGACGTGTGTATCTGTGTATCTGTCTGTGGCATCGTAGCTCATAAACTAATGAACCGATTTTAATTTAGTTTTTTTTTGTTTTAAAGGTGGCTTGATCGAGAGTGTTCTTAGCTATAATCCAAGAAATACAAGGAAAATCCGCAAAATAATGCCTGCCTTCTATAATACATTTATAATCTAAGAAAATCGGTTCCACCGTTTGAAAGTTATCAGCTCTTTTCTAGTTACTGTAACCTTCACTTGCCGGGGGTGTAATAAATTTTTGATTTACACTTGTGTACGGAATATACAGTTTTTTGATTGTCTAATTGTGGAATTTGTAAGATAACGGTGATAATTAAATATTAAAAACTATAAATCTATGTTTTCCGTACCAGCTGAATATTATACGAACAATATTACAAATGCGAAAGTGTGTCTGTATGTCTGTCTCCTAGCCTATCACGGCCCATCCGCTAAAGGTACAGCAATTAGTGCTTGGAGAGATATAGTTTGCGCCCTATTTATTATCATGGAAAACCAAAGATTTTTAAAAACCTAAATCACCGCGAAAAACTCGCGGGCATCATCTAGTGATGAAATGATACTAAATGAAGTTTTAAAGAAAGTAAAAAAAGCCGATTAGCTACTGTAGGTACTTATTTTTTTATTTCATTTTGTATTGGAACAAATAACAAGAGCAGGCAAATTTCCATGTAAATTCACTGCAGCGTCGCCTATTTTGCTTTTCTATTGGAAAACAGAAATGGAAAAGTTATGGAATCGATTCGACTCTATTGTCAACTGGAAAACCAGAAATTGAAAAGTTTAGGGATTAATGCTGTTCTATTTCTTTATTTTTCTTTTACCGCTTTGTTCGTTTGTTCTAGTTTAAGATTTTAGGTGTTGAATTTCCGGAATGCTTGTTGATTGGACGACCTATTTTCAGGAGGGTTCCGTACACGAACGATGCCAACGGAACCCTATTACTAAGCCTCCGTGGTTCGTCTGTCCATCCATCCCTTTGCCAGTCACGAACCGTAATTAATATATTAAAACTTTTATATTAAAATTGAAAAAAAAAGTTATAGGTAGAGAGAGAGTTGCAAATTTTCACAGAATATTACACATATTCTGTGTGTGAATAAATATGAAAGATAAGTCTGAAATAGATGTCACTTAGCGATTACGCACTCATCCGATACGAGCTCGTGAAAATACGGATTTAAAAAACTCGGACCGAACTCGGATATTGCTTACGCACTAATCCGATCTCTGATTCAAATCCAAGCTATTCAGTGGATATCTTTGACATATCTACGTCATACGTCCGATTTGAATCCGAGGAACGGAGGATATCGGATAACGGAAGTCGGATGTAGTGCGTAATCTACCATACAAATAGTCCTATAATTACTTTGGAACGTATTTTCATGGACTGGGATCGGATGAGTGCGTAACCGCTCCAAATACTTAGGTACGTCGTATACGATGGTATCGCCTCGTTCCATAGAATAGGTACAATCACATGCAAGGATATAATTAAAAGATAGAACAGTTACGACTGCAAATGTTTCGTTTAATGCTAATGTGATATCCTTTGTTTGCATATCTTGGAACTTTATGTAGGCAGTAATTTAAGTAAAGAAGAAAGTCCTTGTCTCGAGTTTTATATTAACTTGTGTCGAGTTTTTTTAATCCTTGACAAAAAGTTATTTGTTAAAGTTTTGTGAAGTTATTTTTTTTAGTTGTTGTTGAGGTTTAGTAACAGTGTTCCGGTGTAACCGGAACCCTGTTGCTAAACCTCCACTGTCCGTCCGTCTGTCCCTCCGTCTGTCCGTCCGTCCGTTGGTCAGCGGAATGTATCTCATGAATTGTAATAGGTAGAGAGGTGAAATTTTCACAGAATGTGCTGAGTATTTCTATTGCCAATATAACAACAAATAATTAAATTTTCAACATGGCCGCCATGTAAATAAACAAAATTAAAAAGTATTAAGTAAAGTACTCTGACAGACAGACGGATGGACGGACAGATGGACGGACAAACAGATGGACAGTACAGGCTTAGTACTAAGGTCCCGTTGGCAACCTTCGGATACAGAAACCACAAAAGTTGCATCAAAAGCGATTTGCCACTGTTATTTAAACAAAACATTAATTTACATTTACCAACACTACGTTTTAAATGTACAGAAATGAAGTTATTATTGTTTCGCCGGTTATTACAAAGGCTCCGGCTAATTACATTTTCATATAGAGTTGCAGTTGTTTGACTCGCGGGAACAATCCTTTTTGTGCTTTAAACTTCATGATATTATAGTTATCACTAAGTTAAAACTGCTATTTAGCTTTAGCTGAAACACTGCACTTCTGAATCGCGATATGGGCGTTTCTGTTTTAATATCATAAATCGACGTCCTCGACGAATAATAGGGTAATCGCAAAAACTAAATTTTACAGGAAAAATAAAAAACTTATTCTTGATAATATGTCAAGTATTGTATACGTAAGTAAGAGTACCTATAAGTAATTTAAACCTGAATGTAATCTCCACTGTTTACTTCTTCGCAATAAAGAAATTTGATTTGTTTTTTTTTTTTTTTTTTTTGATCGAATATTAGCCATTCTTAACTTGACTAATATTTCCCTTTCCCCTCCAAGTATGCGTAAAGCTTGTGCTAGGAGTAGGTACGACATAGTGCAAAGGGTGAGGTTTGAACCGCCGACCTTTCGGAATTCAATCCGCTCCTCAACCATTGCGCTATTGAGGCTCTGATTGATTGAATTTGAAAGATACATCAACTATACTTTCAGCGCGGACAGTCTCAAATTGGTTGAAGTAAAATTTCATCATCATCATCATCTCGGCTCACTACTGAGCACGGGTCTCCAGAATGAGAATAGTCCACCAATAGTCCAATAGTGGATCGGCAGACTTCACACACTTTTGAGAACTTGATGGAGAATTCTCAGGCATGCAGGTTTCCTCACGATGATTGCCATCAGGGTAAGAGCAAGTGATATTTAATTGCTCAAAACGCCCATAACTCCGAAAAGTTAGGGGTAATGAACCCCATACATGAAAATGAAACCCCTTGAAAATGCATACATGTAGAGGCAGACAAGCTGATAATACATCTTAAGGTATAGGCACTAAGTAACCTCTAATTCCAGTGCACGTCGTCTTGGCGGCTCTCACAGCGTGCAATGCTCATGCGGACAAAGCGGCCCTAACTCAGCCTTAAGCTGGTCCAAACGCTCGTTTGCTGCATCAACCATACTTTTGCGCGGACAGTCTCAAATGGATTTGAAGTAAAATATCTTTATCATCGATCCATCACCAGCCCAATACTAAGCATGGGTCTCCACTCAGAATAAGAAAGGTTTGGCAGCACTGGCCAAGTGCGGATTAGCAGACTTCACACACTTTTCAGAACATTATGAGGAAAAAATCGTGAGGAAACCTGCGTGGCTGAGAGCTCAGCCATGCAGGTTTCCTCACGATTTTTTCCGTCAGCGTTACAGCAAGTGATATTTTTTAATACATAAACGCACATAACTTGGAAAATTTTGAGGTACGTGCCCGGAAATGAATCCCATGCATGAAAATGAAACCCCATGAAAATGTATCTATGTAGAGCCAGAAAAGATGAATGAATGATACATCATACCTACCACACCATACCGTACTTTTGTGCGGTTATGCGTCAAATGCATTCGAAGTAAAATTTTATCATCAGCACGGTTCACTACTCAGCACGGGTCTTCTTTCAGAATGAGAAAGGACGGATCGAGCTGAAATTTGTCTTGCAGATAGCTATTATGATGCAGGGGTCGGTTAGAAAGGATTTTTGAAAATGCAACACCTAAGAGAATAAAATAGGGGTTTGAAATTTGTGTGTACACGCGGACGCAGTTGCAGGCATAAGCTAGTAAGATAAATTGATAATTTAAACTAATGGAGATAGATAGATAGAAATATAGATAAATAGATATTGATTAAAAACAATCTCCACCAGGATACCTTTGGAGTGATTTGGATTTTAGGCATTTATGGAGACCCCTTATCACTAAGAAATCATTTATTTCTGACTCTACCACACAACGAATTTTCCATTCTCAACAAAAACTATGGTCACCCCAAACTCTAATTATACAAGTGTCACTCCCGGCGACGCTGAACCGAGTCCCGTTTTGTCGTCATAACTTAACTAGCGAAACGAAGCCAGGCAATCTGTCTTGACTCTTAATTTTTAATTATAAAAGACACGTTTTACGCGATTAGCACTTTTATATTGTTTTTAAGAAATTTAAAATAGTAACCGACCGAATTTTTTCTTGGTTCAACTAAGTAGCATGTACATTATAAATCAGTGGCGATTCAAAAGCCCTTGTGTAAAATTTATTTGAACCAGAAACCTTATAAAAAATTCAATGTTTTATTGGAGATACGTGTGCATTTCAGTTGTATGCATCGTGAATAAAGACTACCAGGAACAAAGGCTTGTGAGAGGTGTTGTATGGCTACAGTTTTCGTAGCAAATCGCTACGTCCCGGACCAACACGTCAGCCCCGACAAGCTCCCAACTTGTTTCCTCACATGGCTGGGCACAATAACCATCAGATAGCTCGCAACAAGTTTGCGTTTACCCTTTTCGTTTTACACTGAGAGCTAGTGAGTTACTTTTAAGACTACCAGGAACAAAGGACTTGTGAGAGGTGTTGTATGGCTACAGTTTTCGTAGCAAATCGCTACGTCCCGGACCAACACGTCAGCCCCGACAAGCTCCCAACTTGTTTCCTCACATGGCTGGGCACAATAACCATCAGATAGCTCGCAACAAGTTTGCGTTTACCCTTTTCGTTTTACACTGAGAGCTAGTGAGTTACTTTTAAGACTACCAGGAACAAAGGACTTGTGAGAGGTGTTGTATGGCTACAGTTTTCGTAGCAAATCGCTACGTCCCGGACCAACACGTCAGCCCCGACAAGCTCCCAACTTGTTTCCTCACATGGCTGGGCACAATAACCATCAGATAGCTCGCAACAAGTTTGCGTTTACCCTTTTCGTTTTACACTGAGAGCTAGTGAGTTACTTTTTCAAACGGTTTAAACATTTGACACCCAACTGAGTACTGACAAAGCCATACAACTTACAAACTGGAAGTTTCTAGCTCGCTTCACACGGCTTTGTTATTAAAACTCATTATCAGTAAAGGGATACGGGTTTTATTATAACAGGCATACCTTTGACCACTACCAACTTTTCCATTCCCTAAACACGGTTTTATTACACCCATATTCTCAATCCTTACATATTCATAATATCACTACTACTAGGAGATCCCACAGTGCGCTTGAATGCACAGTGTAGGTTCCACCAATCAAACCACTGTGTCACGTACTCCACGTATCAATATTCACTACCCATATCATAAAATATGCGAAAGTGTTTGTTATTAATTTGTTGGTTTATTGGCTTTTTGGTTTGTCCTTCAATCACGTTGCAACGGAGCAACGGATTGACGTGATTTTTTGCTTAGTTAAAAACCTGTATTAAAAAATCTTTATAAAAAAACCACTAATTGTATTTGTGAGTGAGCGAGCCAGCTCTTTTACGTAAATGATTACGTGATCCTCGAATATGCTATTTTCGGGAGCATATTTTCATTGCTTGTTTTACTATGGAATCGTAAAACTGCTGTAAACCAATTCTTCGTCATCTCCCTTACTATTTCTTGTTATAGGTGACGGAATGCATATAAAGAGATACGGATTCGATTCGGAATCGAAATGCTCATGCATGCGGATCGCGAATTTCATGCATTTCGGAACGGCTATCCAATACCTACTGACAAAGGCGTTCCCGCAAAACGATTTACAGTTTCAGTACGACGACGCGGATATTAACCTTAGGAGAAGTTTCCCTAGCGTGCTCCCCAGCACTCTCCACACAAACGTAGTTTGGTTCTCATTTGAATAATCAACTAACCAAATTCAATGAAAAATCGGCTCAGTAGTTTAGGCGCTACGGTGGAACACACATAAATACAAACCTACAATGACTGCTAAAATCATAACCCTCGCTTTGGCTTTGCCGTATTTGGGAACAAATGCGAAGTTAAATGGCTTCAAAAATTTAAATAAACATCTTTAAGCCCCTTTGTATGGAGTGAGCTACGAATAAACTCCTCTTAAGCTAAGCTAAGCTAAGCTAAGAAGCTCTAGATAATGATGATCGACACTTTAAACCCAATCCATTGCTCCTAATATTTGAAAGTACAAGCTAAAGCTATTAGCGATGCGGCACATTTCCATTACTGTTCGAGGTTACCACATTCGCGAAGATGTGTGCTTAGTAGCAGATTTTGCTTCTCACGAACGTTGATAGAATTCGAGCGTCGAAACAATAACGTCAGAGTAAAATGGACCTAAATTACCTTGATTTAACGTCAAAAATGCTGTACCACTGATTTTTATTTCATTTTCCACTTGGAGCACTGCCTATAGATGTGTGGCGATAGCCACGGTATACCCCTTCCAGGTTAGCCCGCTACTATCTTAGAATGCATCATGACTTACCACCAGGTGAGATTGCAGTCAAAGGCTAACAGCTTTAGTTAGAATTAAACAAGTGTAAATTAAAAATTTTCAACACCCCCGACAAATCATTTTCAAATAAATAATTATGTATATCTAGGCAACGTCCATCTTGACAGCTTGACATTTGTCAATTGACACTTGAATATTATGAACCTAAGGGTTATCTAACCTTCTTTTCTACAAGAAAACTAGAAAATAGCTGATAACTTTTAAACGGCTGAACCAATTTTTTTGGATTATAGCTAAGAACACTCTCGATCAAGCCACCTTTCAAACAAAAAAAAAGTAAATTAAAATCGGTTCAGTCGTTTAGGCGCTACGATGCCACAGACAGATACACAGATACACAGACACACAGATACACAGATACACACGTCAAACTTATAACACCCCTCTTTTTGGGTCGGGGGTTAAAAAATGTTGACGCTAGATGACGCTTCTCAGACTCAAACGAAAGAATCATACAGCAATCACACGATACGAAGCTTAGACAGAAAGCAACTCATAACGATCTTTCTATGCCTATAGTACTACAGTATCTTCAATCTGAAATGAAAATAAACCTGAATCACACTAACTGAAGAATAATATACAAGTTCTAAAACATTGCTACGGTCGAGCCTACAACACACTGCTCCCGTACAAATCTTAAGCTTTAAAACAAGGCTTTTAAGGTCCATTTTGCTTTAACGCTAAAGTGTTTTGACGCTCGAAGTTATATACTACATTGGTGAGAAGTAAAATCTCATACTAAGTACTCTGAAGTCGTGTGTTCCTTCCACGTAATCGTCTCATAATGGATTTGCTCAATCGACTGATAAGTTCGCTTACAGCTTACGTCTTTGTAAACGGAGGTTTTACGAGGCAACTTGCTGATGCCCGCGACTTCGTCCGCGTCGACTACACAAATTTCAAATCCCTATTTTACACCTTTAGAGGTTGACTTCAGAAAAATCCTTTCTTAGCGAGGGTTTTACGTCATAATAGCTATTGCATGCCGAATTTCAGCCCTATCTGTCCAGTAGTTTGAGCTGTGATAGATCAGTCAGTCAGTCAGCTTTTCCATTTATTTTTACTTATATATTTAGATACACAAAATATTAGGTTTTCGTTTTATATGTTTATTTTTAACCCCCGACCCAAAAAGAGGGGTGTTATAAGTTCGACGTGTGTATCTGTCTGTGGCATTGTAGCTCCTAAACTGATGAACCGATTTTAATTTAATTGTTTTTGTTTGAAAGGTGGCTTGATCGAGAGTGTTCTTAGCTATAATTCAAGAAAATCGGTTCGCAGTTTGAAAGTTATCTGCTCTTTTCTAGTTACTGTAACCTTCACTTGTCGGGGGTGTTATAAATTTTTAATTTACACTTATATAGTAATAAAATACGGGTAGCTACAAATTTTTCATTAAAAGAAACAAAAACTATGACAGCGCGGGTGTGCCGGGCGTCCCTCTGTATGATTCACCTCATACCCCGATTGCCATGTGGAACAATACTTAGTTAAATTAATTTGCACATAGTGGTTACCTATTCTTGTAGAGTTCTTTATGAATATAATTTATTAGACCAACAGCACATGAATTTGTGTGAAAATCTCGCATATAATGCAGGCTTTATTTTTGAAAAATCTTCTCTACACATTTATAGATACTAGGGATGCAACTTTTCACAGGTGGTATATGAAAAATCATAAGTAAAGTGTTTTCATATTATGTAGCACCTGCTACCTTCCTTCACATAGCCTTGCCTTGCTATAATGCCGCAATGGAGCAATGGATTGACTTGATTCTTTGCATGGATATAGCTAAAGAACAGGAGAGTGACATAAGCTACTTTTTATCCCGGAAAGTCAAAGAATTCCCATGGCATTTTTAAAAATCTGATGAACCTTCAATCTCATTTTAGTGGCATGATGCACAGTCCCACAGTCGTGGAACTGTGATTTCTCGCTAATAGAGAGAGAACGCTTCAGCCAATCAAACCAGGGCGGTAGAACGGCAGTTGCAGTTTCGATTTATTTAATTTCACGCGTACATCAGAACTGAAAGTAGCAAGTGATTATGAATACGCTTTTCATATGATTTTTCACGTGATACCTGTGAAATGTTGCATCCCTAAATGTGTTGTGTGGAAATAAATTCAAAATAAATGCATCCTCCGCTTTCAGCGTGTTTTCTATATTCGTATCTCCCCATATCTGGATCCGTGGGGAAATTCATGCTGCACCTATTTACAACGGAGAAAAAGGACAAATCTAAACAAAAAGACTGCCAAGCGCTATGCTCTTTAATTTATGATAGTGTTCCGTAGCTTTTATTACAACAAGTAGGTACGAGTGCTGCGTCGCACCCAGTCTGCGCGCTCCCACAGTACAGCCAGCGAAAGCTTCGAAGCTAGATTAGCATTTTTTCATGAAACGCATTCAAAGTGCACCTAGCTATGGGGACCAACGACTTCCGTGCACTACGCACTAGTCGTGTTATCTTAAACAAAATTTTTTAAGTCGCAGTTAAATAGTAGATAATTAAAATGTCTGGCTGGTTGTCTGTCTGTCAGCTGGCTGTATCTCATGAACCATAATAGATAGAGAGTTGAAATATTCACGGGATGTGTATTTCTGTTGTACAAATAATAATCAAAATGACCACCATGCAAAATTTTAATTGTTTGTTTTTGTAAGATGATACGGAACCCTTCTTGTGCGAACCCGAATCGCACTTCACAGGTTTTTGTAATTAATGGCTTCTTGCAATATGCCGACGAATAAGTAGTTTGTAAAATTTGCTCGACGGAACCCTAAAGCGAGCCAGCGCAAATAAACAAGTGTTGGAACGAATGGAGTGGAGCGCGGCGCGGGAAGTATGCTCCAAATAAATTGAAGCGTAGCTATTGTCTTGAACAAGCGCGCAATTTACCATTCACATGTATTGATTGCATTAAAACGGGTGCAGGGAAATAAAATGTGTCACTAAAATGGAAATATTATTACAAGTTCTATAGTAAGCCCATCTTTTTAGGGATCCGTACCTCAAAAGGAAAAACGGAACCCTTATAGGATCACTTCGTTGTTTGTCTGTCTGTCTGTCTGGTATAAGTTCCTGGAAAAAGCATAATATTATACAATCAAAGATTATGGTAGACTTATTTTATCAGTGTATTGTGACTTTTGTAAGTGCTTTTATAAGTCTGAAACGAAGAATAAATAAATACAAATACAAATACAAAATGACCAAAAAAGCATGGATTTGACTCGCTCCAGCAATGCGTAGGGCTGCAATTGCTCATATAGTATGGCATATTATTGTAAATTGAAGACTTGAAAAGAGCAACCGCTGAATTTCTTGCTGGTTCTTCTCAGTAGGAACGGCATTCCGAACCAGTAGTAAATTATTTTAACGAATCAAAAGCACTTGTAAAAGTATACATAAATAAAAATATATTTTATTCTATTCTATTTAAATACAATAAAGTAGTACAACAAAGAGCAATAGAATATTAACAAGTGTAAATTAAAAATTTATAACACCCCCGACAAGTGAACTAGTCCGGGAGCCACCAATCCTGAAAGCTCCGTGATCCGGATTCTAATATTTTTAACCCCCGACCCAAAAAGAGGGGTGTTATAAGTTTGACGTGTGTATCTGTGTATCTGTGTATCTGTGTATCTGTGTATCTGTGTATCTGTGTATCTGTGTATCTGTCTGTGGCCTCGTAGCGCCTAAACGAATGGACCGATTTTAATTTAGTTTTTTTTGTTTGAAAGGTGGCTTGATCGAGAGTGTTCTTAGCTATAATCCAAAAAAATTGGTTCAGCCGTTTGGAAGTTATCAGCTCTTTTCTGGTTTTCTTATTACTTTTATCCCAGGACCACCAGAGGTTACGTATTTTCTGACACAGGAAATATATACGATTGAGTAGTGTTAGTAAGTACTAAGAAAGCATGCCTAGCCTACGTGCTAGCTTGCTTAGACGGCCAATTTTCAGGTATCTGATAATCAAGGTACATAAAAACATTACTTACCTCACGTAAATTCGCCAAACTGATTTTTACGTATATTTTAGGCAATATCCTTAAAAATATGTCGCCAATACTCCCAGACACTTCCCGCGTCGGCCGTATTGCTTTGCAGACGCTTTAAAGCTCCCAAAATAAGTAATTACTTAACTGCACGTAAATTCTGATGCTCCATTTTTATATATGTCCACCAGACAACTATTTTAAAACCTTTTACAAGAAGACAGACCGATCCAGAGGGCCAATCATCCCCTAAATTCAATTTTAATGCCTCTGTGGGTTTGAGCGCGAGGGCATCATTATCTACGCGCATGAGACTGAGTAAGACATGTATTAGGATATATTGACGTCTCTCTCACTCTCTTATAGTTTATTTATGTCAATTAATTATTAATATTAAAAAAAAAACTGCTAAAAATTAAAAAAATTGGGGAATTTACGTGAGGTAAGTAATGTTTTTATGTACCTTGATTACCTGATACCTGAAAATTGACCGTCTAAGCAAGCTAGCAGGTCTGTAGGCATGCGTTCTTAGTACATAGTAACACTACTCAATCGTCCACATTTCGTTCGTCAGAAAATACGTGACGGCTGGTGGCCCTGGGATCTTTCACTATTGTAACAGAGGTTCCAATTGGCAAATGTCAAGTTGTCAAGATGGACGTTGCCTAGATACATAATTATTTATTTGAAAATAATGTTTTGGAAAACTCCGATACTTTGGATCGTAGGCGCGGAGTTTCTAATTTATAAAATATTATAATCACAGTTAAACGAGAAAACATCAATTCAATTATAATATCCAACAGTCAACCAAAGGCCACGAACAATCAACCCAAACCCAAACCATAGTCAAATTATTTTTAGGGTTCAGTAGGTATCTGTAGAAAAAAAAAAAGATGTTGTAGGTAGCCTCGACTGTTGTAGTCGCGTAGGTGTGCATGACACCATTAAATATCGTAGGAGGCGATGACCCTCCGCGCGGCTGAGGTTCCCGCATCGTAGTCGCTTTGTCGCGCAGGTTTGGATGATGCATTAGGCGCACCTTCTTTTTATTTTATCTGCTTGAACTCAGCTTATTTTGCTTTGACAAAATACGTTTAAAATTCATCATCATCAGGATCAACCCATCGCCGGCTCACTACTGAGCACAAGTCTCCTCTCAGAATGAGAAGCTACCACACTGGCCAAGCACGTATTAGCACACCTCACGCACCTTTGAGTTGAGAGATGCTTGAGAGTTGGCATTATGGCCAACTCTCAAGCATGCAGGTTTCCTGACGGTGTTTTCCTTCATCACTTCGTTGTCTGTCTGTGTGTCATCTTTCAAGAGAATCAAAACTTATAAATTGGGTACTTCCCGTTTACGTAGAATCATGAAAGGCAGGTAGCAATATCTTATAGCCCAAGCACTCTACTCCTGTGGCCCAAGTAAAGAGAAAAATCCGACAACTGAATTGTCATTACATAAAAAAAAAAACTTGTACGGAACTCTTCATGTGTGAGGCAGACTCGCACTTGACCGGTTTTTGAAAGTTATGTCAAATAAAAATTTGACATGCAATAACAAACAAAATGAAATACAAGCCACTTTTTTCCTTATTTCATCGGGTGAAAGTCGATTTCAATTTAATCGTAGGTATATCTTGAAAAGCGAACTATTATACGACTACGTAAAATGGGTACATTTTTAAAGCAACGACATGTTAGAAACAGATATTTCGTTTTGGTCGTGTTAAACTATGTGAGTCATTCAGATAATTCTTGATTTAGTGATGTTCGGTCAAAAATATTTCATGGAACGTATAATTAACATAACATTGATGTTACTTTTGAAGAGATATTAGCTGCCTTATTGGATTTATATTATTATAGAAATTGGGTTTTAGAATGGCACAAATAAACGGTAATTTATGAATAAAGTTTAAAAAGCGTGAAATAAAAATTAAATTAAAAATTTAAAAAACCCCCGACACATAAACCTCTAAAAAGTAAAAAAATAATAGGTAAATATGTATGGGCCCTTTAAGAATAGTATAAATAGTAAAGTTTTATCCAAGCGTTCGTTGCGTCGGGGGACCGCTAAAGACTATTCTTTCTACAACAGATGACTTTCATAGTTTATCATAGGTAGCGGTCCCCTGGCACAACGAGCGCTTGGATAAAACTTTACTATTTATACTATTCTTAAAGGGCCCATACATATTTACCTATTATTTTTTTACTTTTTAGAGGTTTATGTGTCGGGGGTTTTTTAAATTTTTAATTTAATTTTTATTAATAAAAAATAAAAGTTCACGTTTAGACGAACAAGATTTGCTTGGTCGGCGTGGATTTGATTTACCGGAAATATTTTAATTAAATTTTTTAATTATTAAATTTTCCATAATTTTTTCCGTCATCACGGATTTTGATCAAACTTATATAGAATTTTGTGAAATATTATATTTAACAAAAAAATATCCAGCCGACCAATGATTTTTAGCCGGAAAGGTCACGCATACCTATTTCAATGGTGTGATAAGGGGTAAAATTTATCCATTATCACGGAAACCTTTTTTTTTTTTTTTAATTCATGCGTTTGAATGTAAAATTTATAATTATCTTGGTATGCGTGCTCACAAACTGCCGAAAGTATCGCGCATACCAAATTTTATTGTGTGAGTGAGGATCATACTGTTATAGATTTTACTTACTTGATGACATTTCTTTTAGAGTCTTTCTTCTACCTCGGTCTCTTCCTTAAGTTTTTAACTATTTATTATACAAATTAATATGGAAAATAGGAAATACCGGAAAATTTTTATTTGGGTTGATTATACAATAAATAAAGGTTGATACAAAAAATATGTTCAATTCAAGTTTATTAATCAATAATCATCTACATCATTATCATCAAAATTATCATTTCTCTCTTCTTCTGATTCTTCGCTTGCTTCCTCATTCTGTTGGCAACTTAATATTTCCTCAACCTTTAACAGTGAATTTTGTTAAATTAATAAATATATTTAGAATGCTGATGCGTAGTAAGCTATATAACTCGTGCGCATTAACATGGCACCTGGCTCGAAGGCAACCCTCCTCCCACTTCCCCGCGCGATGTCCCGCTCTCGCCGTGCTGCCGCGCCGTGCGAGACCAGTAGCGGAACGGCTATACTAAATATATTTATTAATTTAACAAAATTCACTTTAAAGGTTGAGGAAATATTAAGTTGCCAACAGAATGAGGAAGCAAGCGAAGAATCAGAAGAAGAGAGAAATGATAATTTTGATGATAATGATGTAGATGATTATTGATTAATAAACTTGAATTGAACATATTTTTTGTATCAACCTTTATTTATTGTATAATCAACCCAAATAAAAATTTTCCGGTATTTCCTCTTTTCCATATTAATTTGTATAATAAATAGTTAAAAACTTAAGGAAGAGACCGAGGTAGAAGAAAGACTCTAAAAGAAATGTCATCAAGTAAGTAAAATCTATAACAGTATGATCCTCACTCACACAATAAAATTTGGTATGCGCGATACTTTCGGCAGTTTGTGAGCACGCATACCAAGATAATTATAAATTTTACATTCAAACGCATGAATTAAAAAAAAAAAAGGTTTCCGTGATAATAGATAAATTTTACCCCTTATCACACCATTGAAATAGGTATGCGTGACCTTTCCGGCTAAAAATCATTGGTCGGCCGGATATTTTTTTGTTAAATATAATATTTCACAAAATTCTATATAAGTTTGATCAAAATCCGTGATGACGGAAAAAAATTATGGAAAATTTAATAATAAAAAATTTAATTAAAATATTTCCGGCAATTCAAATCCACGCCGACCAAGCAAATCTTGTTCGTCTAAACGTGAACTTTTATTTTTTTTTAAAAATATTAGAATCCGTGATCACGGAGCTTTCAGGATTGGTGGCTCCTCGCCTAAACGTTACAGTAACTAGAAAAGAGCTGGTAACTTTCAAACGGCTGAACCGATTTTCTTGAATTATTGCTAAGAACACTCTCGATCAAGCCAACTTTTAAACAAAAAAAAACTAAATTAAAATCGCTTCATTAGTTTAGGAGCCACGATGCCACAGACAGATACACACGTCAAACTTATAACACCCCTCTTTTTGGGTCGGGGGTTAAAAAATTGGTAGGTATAGTTGATCAGAAGAAGTAGTTAATAGATCTTAGTTATATTGAGTAAATCAGCGTATAATTGCGATGGTTTATTTGGCCGTGATTTCACCGTTAAAGCGAAGTGCTGCAACGAATTGCCGATAAAGTGAAGATATGTTCCACTTGTCGACCTATTTCTTATAATATTGTATTTATTTATCACTAATACGCCAGTGTTATTGTTTGTCAGAGCCCTGTAATCCCCATAATTACTTCAAGTTCTCATTCATTCATTGTATTGTGGAATACAATTATCTTTTAAATATCTATTTAAATCTTTAATAATAAAGAATAGTCTAATAGAATAGAATACTTCTAAATTACCTACTGTCATAAACAAAGAAACAAAAGAAGAAAGCATAGAAACAAAGGTAAAATAAACGAAACCTATTGAAAACCCCAGTGTTACTTAACTAATTAATTATGCCAGGTCGGTAAAAGCAGGGCGTTATTAATAAATAGTACTTTGATATTTTAAAAACAAAATTCTGCAGTGAATTATCGATGAAAAGGAGGCAAGTTCCACTTGTAATCGACCTAGATTTTAAAAATATTGCTTTTATTTCTTTTTAGGGTTCCGTTCCTCAAAAGGAAAAAAGAAACCCTTATAGGATCACTTTGCTGTGTGTCTGTCTGTATGTCCGCTGTCTGTTTGTATGTCTGTCTATCTATCGTGTCTGTCAAGAAACCTAATGAGTACTTACCGTTGATCTAGAATCATGAAATTTAGCTGGTAGGTAGGTCTCATAGCACAAGTAAATGAAAAAATCCGAAAACCGTGAATTTGTGGTTACATCGCAAAGAGAATGTGTTCACTGTTCATGAACAAATAAAATTAGTATTTTCAACTTTCAAAGTAACATCTACCAAGTGGGGTATCATTTACCTGCACATTCTAGAACAAATTTTTATTTATTTTTATGCATAACAATTTTTGAGTTTAATGTGTACATGAATACACGTCATATTTATTAGTTTAATCTCAAAATTAATTTTGCTTATGAATATTTATGAAAATCAGCGACAATTACTACTTAATCATATTTGGCCGGATACTTTGAAATCACATTCTGAAATATGCGTATAACTAAAAAAAAATGATTATGGTTAATAGAGTTTCACGTATATATCACAGGAAAAATAAACCAAACACTCTAAAATCACAGTTTTTCTTCTGTAGTACGGAACCCTCGGTGCGCGAGTCCGACGCGCACTTGGTCGGTTTTTTTTTTTTTCATTCCAATTATTTACATACATACATTATTGCAACACTGTGGTTGCAGAAAACATTTTCATTTTCATTTAGCATAATACACGCTGTATAGAGCGAAAATTATGAAGGTGGTGGGAAAATAGAATTTTATTATCCTTATAAACGGGGTAATTTTATAAAGTGCTAGCAAGTATGCAGAGTATTTTTATTGTGTACACTTCAATAACAGTTAATTAGGACTGAATCTAGGTCAGATATTCAGAGTAGTTTATTTTCTGTTGTGTTATTTATTGTATAAATAAAATATACTATGTATATTAATATCAGTACTTAATACTATAATTCTACCCACGGAGATGAGTTAGTGTATCGTAATTTTTATTTGAATTTCGAATGTTTTTTAAAGAGAGTTCTCTAATAAAGTAGTACCGGAGTGCACTAGAGTGAGGGAACTCTCGGATTGATCCTGAATTTTTTTTTAAAAAGAATATTAGCCATGCTAATCATGACTAATACTCCCCTTTCCCCTCCAATTAAGCGTAAAGCTTGTGCCAGGAGTGGGTACGACAATAGTGCAACGGGTGGGGTTTGAACCGCCGACCTTTCGGAATTCAGTCCGTTCCTCAACCGTTGAGCTATCGAGGCTCTCCATTAGGCTATGGTGACATAAAATGACGGAAAAATAGATCTACTTTAGAGCTACTTGCGTCAAATGTACACTTACATTTGACGCCTGCCAGTGACGCCGAAGGCTCTACGTTTTGTGAAGTTCCCTAACGTTCGTAAACTGTGATAGTATGGAAAACAAAGCTTTGTTTGTAACTGGTTGACCACTCAAAATACTTCGCTATGCCGCCCACTATGCTTTTGTCTTTGTTATTTGTATGGAATTATGTAATAGAGAGAGCACTATACTAACCTCTCTCCGTTGATAGAGTATAGTATTATACATATGCAAAAGTGTGTTTGTCTGTTACATTTTAACGGCTAAACTGAACCAATCTAGACGAAGAGCCCGTATCGTAAAGAGGCCATGAAATGCTATGAAAAAAAAATGAAAAAAATGTGTTATTTCTTATATGGTAGTACGGAACTCTTTATCCGCGAATCCAACTCACACTTGACCAATTTTTTACAAAAATTATTTATCCAAACTAATGATATTTAATTGATATTTAGGTTACAAAGTGGAATATACCAAAACATTATAAACCCCAAAGAACATTCGTAATTGACTATTACTCAGGCCATTTCCCCGCGTCTGTACATTTTATTTTGATGGCGTTATTTTATCTGTTATTGTTTTAATAAAGCTAATGGTGTTAGAACGGAATATTAAACGTCTAATATACAGCCATTATAGAGCATTTATGGGTGCAGCGACGGTTTAATATTATATTTGCGTAACCGTTAGTTCCCAGAACAAACACTAGCTTATTAGTTTGTTAATTAAACCAGGCAGTTGCTAAAAGCACTAAGTTAGTCACATAATAATGTTACACATCCCACAGGAGCGGTAATAGCCTAGTGCTTAAGGCCTAGCGATTTTTATTCGCACGATTTATTTTCCGTGTAAGGAATATTAAAAATTTCAAAATATTCGCGCGAATTTAACACAGCACCGCGTGAAAGTATCAAATCACGGATTTATTCCGCTCGAATTTTATATCGCAAGTCCGGGCATCTTCATATTATGATCGCAAGTTTTACAGTATTGCAAAAAAATTGGTTGTCTGTAAAGTCGGTTTACTGACGATAGTTGAACGTGACAACAAAGGCCGATTGTGCTTCTTTGTTGCTCGTTCCGCGCTCTCGCTTGCACTTCAAGCCTTACATGGAACGCCTCAGAGCGAGGTAACGCCGCATGAGTCATGTTTTTTCGTGCGTGCAGCCGGCTCTATCGAATTATAAGACGTTGTCACGTCAAAAAAACGCGCGAATTTTATTCGCTGTGCGGGCTAACTCAAATTTTCATCATCGATCACAAAATTTATAACACCCCCGACAAGTGAAGGTTACAGTAACTAGAAAAGAGCTGATAACTTTCAAACGGCTGAACCGATGTTCTTGGATTATAACTAAGAACACTCTCGATCAAACCACCTTTCAAACAAAAAAAAAACTAAATTAAAATCGGTTCATTAGTTTAGGAGCTACGATGCCACAGACAGATACACAGATACACACGCCAAACTTATAACACCCCTCTTTTTGGGTCGGGGGTTAAAACACACATAACTCTAAGAGGTGGGTGCCGGGGTCGAACCCCAGACTCCGCGAAAGAGGAGGCTGAAGTTTTGACCACTAGGCTATCACCGCTTTTCTTCTTTACATAATGATAATGTTAACATTACTCGTCTATCATATTATCATAATAGATCCATTCCCCCATACACTCTGTCGACGACAATGGGGGTGATATTTATGTGCCCTATTAATTTCCCCGCGTGATGATACAACGATAGGGGATGAAATATCCCTTACGAGTTTGGGAACATAACTTCGTATGACAATCTCAAAGAGCAGGTATAATAAGTACTATGACTTTCAACTTAGATACCACCATGAAATGTTATGTCAAACTTGTATTTAGGTGCTGAACTTCTCTCTAAACTTTTAATCTCGGGCGGACGGGTCCACTTTCAGAATGAGAAAGAAGCTGGTCAAGTTCGAGACGGACTGGCACACGAAGGGTTCCGTAACATCGTACAAGATATACCTGCCAAACATTTTTATATAGAATACTGCAAGTCAATGACGGAGTGGTCCACGTAATTTAGTAAATTATTTTTTCGTGAACATATTTTAATTTTTTTTTGTGATTATTTTGTCAATTTAAAAGCACTTGTAAAATTTTAATTGAATAAAAATATTTTGAATTTTGAATTTTTTAACCACAAATTCACGGTTATCGCATTTTTCCTTTACTTATGCTATAATACATACCTACCTGCCAAATTTCATGATTCTAGTTCAACGGTAATAACTTTCTTGCCAGACACGACAGACTAAAAATATGTTACAAGGCCTTTAAATACCTACAAGTATATTAATATAGCTACGTGCCTATTCACCCCAATAGCTCGGCGACAAAGCGGGATGATATTTATGTCCCCTATCAACATCCCCATGTGATGATACAACGATAAGGGATGAAATATCATCCCTCGCAAGTTCATGAGCGTAACTCCCCATAATGGGAGGGATATATGAGCGTTTATTGGCTAAGATTTATGCGCTCCTGGAGCCGTGGCTCTTGGAGTATAGCCAGGATATGGAGTATGCATGACATTCATTTTGTTTGGCAGAATATTCTAAAATGTTTGAATGAATGAATTTTATTTATTTATTTTAATAAATATAAATAATAAAAAGGGTAATAAAATAGGGGTAGTAAATATGTACTTAAATAAAAATGCGTTTGTATTTCAAATATTCCCCCATTCCATTTTGTTTAGGTTCATAAGCTGTCATGACGTCACAGTACGAATTCAACAGCTTCGTGCGCTTCAAATATTTATTTGCTGAAGAAATAAAAAAAAATGAAATCTTTAAATGAATTATAAAAAAATTAATCATATCTCACTAATATTATAAACGCGAAAGTTTGGATGTATGGATGTTAGTTATTCTTTCAGGTAAAAACTACTGGACGGATTTGGCTAAAATTTGGAATGGAGATAGATCATACCCTGACCCTGAATTGACACATAGCTTACTTTTTATCCCGGAAAATCAATGAGTTCCCACGGGATTTTCAAAAACCTATATTCACGGGAACGAAGTCGCGGGCAATAGCTAATAGGATACTAAATAGGATAATAAATAATATGTATTTAAATAAAAATGGGTTTGTATTTCACATATCCCGGCAGTAGGTAACGCCAACCGCCATTTTGTTTAGGTTCATAAGCTGTCATGACTTACTGTTGCTGCTGAAATCACTAAAACGGCAAATAGTTTTTAGGTAGTTTCATAATAACCCTAAGTTTTTGATAGCGTTATGCTAACGATATATATCTTATACATGTTTAGATTTTTTCTCGCCAGTGTAAAGTATTAACTACCCTATTACGTTTGTATGTAGAGCGCTAGGAGAGCGCCAGAGAAACTTTGATGTTGTAATACTTCGGGCACTTTGGTGTAACAGTAGCGGTACTTCGCTGTCAACCGTTATAAATCTGAAACCAATGGTTTCGTTAGAGACATTTTTATTGAAAAAGGAAACCTTTATGGGCGTTTATTGCGTTGCGTTACTTTATACGGAATCATTACTACCATATTGATAATGATTTAGGTATTATTTTTATAGACTTAACCTAACAGTAGGTGTGGACTGTGGAGGAAATTATGGCCATAAATTCTTTATTTGATTTAAAATTACATTTAATTATTTTTATATTTTAGGAGATTTTCAAACAAATATAACAATTACGTGAAGCGTTATTTCAAAAGCTTTTTACCCTTATTCAGGGTTCCGTACGCGAAGTATGCCAACAGGACTACTACGACCCCGCCGTCCGTCCGTCCGTACGTCTGGCTGTCTGTCAGCGGGTTGTATCTCATGAACGGTAATAGATAGGGAGTGGAAATGAATCAGTAGGCATTATTGAGAAGATGCTTCTGAGGCATTTTTTCTGAGTCACAAACAATTTATGTAGGTTTATGGAGTTTCCCCATATGACAACCCATATGACCCTTCTGTATGAAGAGAACTCTCAGGGATGCAGGTTTTCTCACAACGTTTTTCCTTCATCCTTAAAATAATTTTCTCAATACGCACATAACCGAAAAGTTAGAGGTGCATGCCTGGGATTGAACCCCCGACTGCGGAATAGAAGGCAGACATCTTAACCACTAGATGACTGGACTAGACTATCACGGCTTCGACAAAGGTTTAGTTTTACACTCTGTGACCCGTCTGATTTGCATTTAATCTATAAAAAAGTTTTCAATAGAAACAATTCATTTAAACAAAAACAATATTTTCATACGACACGATAACAAAAATGCGTGCTTTTTAATTTAAAATATTTTGACCGGAAGTGCGCTAAAGCGGAAAATAAAGACATGATAAAAACCCGTCCGCCGTCGGCCGGTATCATGACATTTTATTTATTGACACCTAGATAAAGTCTTTTGGAATGAATATTGAATATTTTTAAACGGTGTACTTTAGCGTTTACGGATAAACGCACAATCGGTCAATTAATATCCCTTTTAAAAAATCATAATGTTTGATTGTTGTTGGTATTCGATGTTTGTAGACTTTACTAGTAAAACTGTTTTGCGAATACGTATAATAACGTTTATTTTAACAATAATTGCTACATTGATGCAAAATGAACAATTCTTTTTCGAATATATAAAATAAAGTGACAAACGTCAGACGTGACATTTGTCATTCGCCACAGACTATTTCAGTTTTTATAAGGCCATAAGCACAATAAGTTTTTAACGTCTGGTGCACACGAACACTCCCCCGGCCTTGGAAGGCATCACTTTCAAAGGTTCTTAATCACTTGCTACCGGTTAGAGTGGTTGGAGCAGTTGGATGCGGATCACACGTCACTGGTAAGGGGCAGATCTTCGAGAATGCTCGCCGTACCACGTTGCCATTAGCCATGCGTATGGATGCTACCCTAGAGACTCCGTCCTTTCCGGGAAAGATGGCGACGATGCGGCCCATACTCCACTTCAGAGGGGGATTGTTGTCTTCCTTTATGAGCACAAGTGTGTCTTCTTTTAAACTGTCACCGGCCTTGTTCCATTTTGTTCTCACTTGGAGCTCGGAGACATACTCTTTGGACCACCGGCTCCAGAAGTGCTGTCGGGCTTGCTCGACTCGCTGATAGCGCGTGAGTCGATGTGCTGGTACTTGCTCGTAGTCTTCACAGGCAGGCGACGTCAGCGGACGGCCAACCAAGAAGTGTGCGGGTGTGAGAGGGGTGAAATCGTTCGGATCAGTCGACATAGGAGATAGGGGACGGGAGTTAAGGACGGCTTCTACCTGTGCCAACACCGTGCTAAACTCCTCAAATGTAAAATTTGCATTGCCTACAACCCGTCTAATATGGTGCTTGCATGACTTTACCCCTGCTTCCCACAGCCCTCCAAAATGCGGGGAATATGGAGGGATAAACTTAAATTTAATGTTATTGTTTATAGCGAATTCTTTAATCTCATCTGCGCAATTAGCTAAAAATTTTGAAAATTCTGTCATTAGACCTGTAAAATTCCTTCCGTTATCAGAGAAGATCTCGGCTGGCTTGCCACGCCGCGAGACGAAACGCTTTAGCGCCAGCAGATACGCATCAGTCGATAAATCTCCGACTAACTCGAGATGAATAGCTCGTGTTGCAAAGCAAACGAACAGGCTAACGTACGCCTTTATTAATTTAGCGCCTCTTCCTTTGCGATTCAGTACGAATACTGGCCCAAAATAGTCAACTCCACTAACTGCAAATGGAAAACTTGGAGCTAGACGCTCGGTTGGGAGGTTGCCCATTATTGGCGTTAGAGTTTTACCGCTTAACCGTGTGCAAATTATACACTCGTGCACAACCTTTTTTGCGAGGTTCCTACCACCGATAGGCCACCACGACTCTCGAATGGTAAATAGCAGCAACTGTGGAGCTGCATGCAGTTGCCGTAAATGTTCATATCGGAATAACAAATAGGTGAAAGGATGCTTTGCTGATAAAAGAATGGGGTGTTTCTTATTATAATTGAATTCGGAAGCATTGTATAAACGACCGCCCACTCTAATTAAATCATTTTCATCAATGAATACGCTTAACTTCATTAACTGGCTCCGTTTTGCTAATGGTTTATTATTGCGCAAAGTATTATATTCCGGAAATGATTCCTGTTGCGATAACCGAGCAAGAGTATTTACCGCTTCTCTCAGCTCATCCACATCCAGCGCACCGGACAGTTTGTTGCTCGGTGATTGCGCATTGTGTATGAAACGCTTAACATACGCCATAGCGCGCTGAATGCGACTGAACTGGGAGAATCTGGAAAACGTGATAACAGGATCAATGTACTGACTAGGGTTTGTTCCCGGGAATTCTCGTCCCGGGAATTCCCGGGAAATCGGTCGGTCTCGTACCCGGGAAATTCAGCTCGAGAAAAGTCGAGACATCGAGAAGTTTAAATAATCATTTTTACGCTTAGCTTTCTTTGTAAATGCGAGGCGGCAGCGGCATCCTTTGACAGCACGGCTCGTGTCTGTCGGTATCCTTTGTTTTTGCCGACAAACGCAAGCGCGACGCGGCCCCAGTTGTATTTTGTTCATTCGTGTTTCAACTCCCGCCGTGTTCGGATCGGTCGGATCATAAACCCAGCATAGTGAGTGTATTTACTATTTAGTGACGCACGAGTAATAGAATCGCAGAACAAACAGGTAAGTATTGTTATTATTTATTTAAATAGTTCAAGTGTTTGTTTTGTTTTGTAAGTACTTTTGTATTACCAAAATAATATTTTTGTTTAAAATGAATAGGTATGTTAAAGAAATAAAACTTTTGTTTTTAATCAAATAAGAGAATTGTTAGTGCATAAATATTTACCGATTTCATTAATTGCATTTGTATTGCAGATGTTGTAATAATCCCACAAAAGCCTAAAGTTCTAAACTAAACACATAATATTAAGACGTTGTTTTATGGAAATTTATCTACTACAAATAACACAAAACGTATCCAACCAATCCTACCAAACGTAGTATACAAAAGGACACAGCTATTTTTTCATCATCATCATCAGCCTAACCTAACCACATCAACCCCCTGCTGGGCATAGGCCTCCCCACTGTTGCGTCAGCTATTTTGTAGGTACTAAACTAAAATACTTACTAATTCTTGAACTGTTTGTTATAGATTTTACAACTAATGAACCAAAATGGAAACTTCCAAAGTTTGGAAATATTTCAAGAAAAATAAGGACGCCTCAAATGCGCAATGTCTAAAATGTCCTAAAACCATAGCCTGTAAAGGATCAAACACAAGCGGACTAGTGAGGCATTTAGCTCATGTACACAAAATTGATGTAAGATCCACCGAGGTTCAAATGGACACTGAAGAAGCATCTACCAGTTCGTCTAGTTCCGGGGTGACGGCACCAAAAAAATTAAGAAGTGATTTTGAAACTATGCACGTACAGCAAACACTGAAATTTGACGTTCAGAAAATCGTTAGGTGAAATTTTAGCTAAACTTTCAGCCCAAGATGGTTTTACTATAAGAGGCATTACTAAAAGTGAATTTGTCCGTGAATCACTTGCTGCCAAGGGGTATAAACTTCCAAAGACCCAAACCGAAGTTATGAACCTAATATTGAAGTTTTATGATGAATAGGAGAAAGAGATGATAAAAGAGCTTTCTCAGCTTTGCACATCAGGAAACCGGCTAAGTGTGACAATTGACGAGTGGACGAGCATACGAAACAGACGATATTTTAGCGTCTGTGTTCATACAGCAGAGGCAAAAGTTTACAATTTGGGGCTAGTTTACATACCCGGAAAATGCGGTGCCGCAGAGGTTAGAGAAATAGTAGAGGAGCGAGTAGAGGAGCGGAGGAGAGGAGAAGAAGTATGATTGTTTTTAGTTAGCAATTTTGTTTTGAGCTGATTTTTTATTGAGAACTTGTTTTTTTTGTTAAAAATTATGTTGATTTTTTTCATGTAAAATAAACACAGTTAAATTAAAGACTCTTTTTATTAATTAAACAAAAATTTAGACGTATTTTATTTTTTCTCGACAACCCGAGAAGACCCGAGAAATCAGGCTCGAGAAGTCTCGACACCCGAGAACTAAAAAACCTCGAGAAATCGGAAACCCTAGTACTGACCTTCCTGAGGATTAACATTTTGGGTGTGTAAAACTTTAACCTCCGGTAGGTCAGCAACCTTACTAGCCGTAGGAGTCTTAATCGCGCGCGGCTTGAAATTAGGATCACGAAAAAACTGTGGGCCTTCCCACCACAGGTTTGATTTTTCGAGTGATTTGAGATCAACACCCCTCGATACTAAATCTGCTGGGTTATCCTGAGTCGCTACATAATACCACGCATAATTACGCGTCATCTCTTGCACTTCAACTACTCTGTTTTGTACGTAAGTTTTAAGTTGATAGGGCGCCATACGTAGCCACCCTAGTACAATGGTCGAATCGGTCCACAGAGTGATGTCATCAAACTCACAACGCAATGATTCTATTATTTTAACGCAAAGTTTAGCACCTGTTACGGCACCACACAATTCCAACCTCGGAACGGTTAAAGGTTTCAAAGGAGCTACCTTTCCTTTTGCGCATAATAACCTTACCGATACGCTGCCATTTTGTGTTAATGTGCGTATATATGCACACGCCCCATATGCCTTTTGCGAGGCGTCGGTAAATATGTGCAATTCCGCGCGTATGTGGTGCTTAGTAAACGTATGACGCGGTATTCTTAAACAGCTAAGCACGTCTAAATTACTAAGAAACCTTTTAAATTCGTCAGCTACCTCTTCTGGCAATTGCGTATCCCAGTCAGTTTTAAGTAGCCACAGTCTTTGTAACAGAATTTTGACGGTCATGATAGTAGGGCTTAATAGACCTAAAGGGTCAAAAATCTGTGAAATCGTAGACAAAATCACGCGTTTAGTAATTTTAGTTGAAGGTAATCGAACTTTAGATTGATAGTTAAGTTGATCGGATTGACTTATCCAACTCAATCCCAACGTCTTTGATTGAGGAGGATAAGTCAATCCGATTCCTGGTTCTCCTAAAGACAAATCTTTGAGCGTATGAGACGACGGTAAAGAATCGTTTTTGAAATTAAAGACCCACTTTCGAAGTGGAAAACATCCTGTAGATAAAACGTTCGCTGTCTTTTCACATAACTTTAACAATTCATCTTTATCGTCCGACCCTGTTATCATGTCATCAACATAGAAATCATGTGTAATAATTCGCTTTACATCCACATCATTGCATTCCATAGCCAACTGCCGTAAGCATCGAACGCTAAGAAAAGGTGCCGATGCCGTCCCGTACGTCACCGTGTTCAGCCTATAAATTTCCAATGGAGCCGCAGGATTAGAACGCCATAGGATAAGTTGAAGGTCACGCTGACTGACATCTATTAAGACCTGCCTGTACATTTTTTCTATATCGGCGCAAGCTATGTAGGCATTTTCACGAAACCGCAGTAAAATTGCAAATAAGTCACCTTGAATAGGTGGGCCAACCATTTGTAAGTCATTTAGGGATTTATCACTGGTGGATTTGGCGCTTGCATCGAAAACGACGCGTAATTTTGTTGTGGTACTATTTTCGTTAAACACACAGAAGTGTGGCATGAAGTAATGTGGAGTTGGAAAATCGTGTATACGATCCATGTGCCCCAGGCTAATATATTCGTCAATAAAAGCCTTGTATAGCTGCGCGCAATTTGTTGAACGAGAAAGTCGTTTTTCCAGAGCGACTAAACGCCTGTATGCTTGTGTATACGAGTCACCTAGTAAGGTGGGAGACTCGCTGAATGGTATTTTAACAATAAATCGTCCCTGAGGATCGCGCCTAGTATTTAGGACAAAGTCTTCTTGGCAAGCGCGCTCCACCTCAGACTGCACATGAAAGCCAGGGGAAACTTCTTCAAGCTCCCAGAATTTGCGTAACTGGGAGTCGATTGAATGTAATTGTGTGTAGTTACAAAGGATAGTATTAGAAATAACCGGTAAGTTATTTATCGGTCCTGAAATGACCCAACCTAGTTTTGTATTTTGTAAGAAGGGGCCACTCGCAAGGGGAATTTTCCCTTCGCTTAACAGGTCCCAAAAGTGATCAGCACCTATTAAGATGTCTATGTCAAAACCGTCCAGGTATGAGGGATCAGCTAGCGTTATGTGATGCGGAATTTTAATTTGATTGAAATTAATAGGTATAGATGGCGCTGGTGGTGTTATTTGCGGTAACACCAAACATTGTACATGGGTAGAATAATCGTCATTTAATGATCGAATGTTAATTTTGCACGATTGAAAACATTGTGTGACGGAATTTCCTATTCCTTGTATTTTTCGTGTGGACTGTATTAATGGCGTATTCATTTGGTCGCAGATTGCCTTTCGTATAAAGCAACACTGACTCCCGCTATCAAGCATGACGCGGCATATAATAGTTTTTCCCGAATCATCTGTTACTCTGACTAGCGCGGTCGATAACAATACAGGTTGTGTGAGTGACGCCTGCGCGCATTTGACGTCTGAACCACTAATAACCTGTGACGAGTAGGTCTGAACCGATGTGCATTGAGGTGAGTCACTGATGCATTCATTCTGCGCTGGTGCTAGTGGTAGTGCCACTTGACCTTCAGTTGCGCTGCGTTCGCGATGGATAATTGTGTTATGTTTGAGGTTGCACTTCCGGCAGGGCCCGAACCTGCAAACGTCCGGTCCGTGCCCGGCACGGAGGCAATTCACGCATAATTTATTTTTCTTAATAAAATTAATTTTATTGTCTATGGTGGAGTCCAAAAAGGTCTGGCATGAATATAGGTTGTGAATGTCTTTACAGTAAGGGCATGATCTCTTAAACTGTTTGTCCAAATTAGAAGTGGACACATTGCAGCGTACCTTGTTACCCGAAGTATCCCTATTGCCTGGACTATTATTTGAATTTTTTGTAAATTTATTAAAATCTTGATTATTTTTACTATGTGACACGTGTAGTGTTTCCAACATGTCAGCCCTTGCCTTTAAAAACTCCAACAAATGAGTCACCTGTACTACCACTTTGCCGTCCTTCTGTTGTTCGCCTAATCCTAACTCACTCCTATGTTTTTCCCACGCTCGCTCCGTTGAGTCATCTAGTTTTGACACAACCATGTAAATTATAAGTGTGTCCCAATGTTCTGTGGGCTCGCCTAGTAACTTCAGGGATCTTAGGTTCTTTAACACAACATCAATTAGTTTGCGCAACAATACAGGCGACTCCTTCGATACTTGTTGAATAGTGAACAACGCTTTAACATGATTATGTATCAGTAGCCTACTATTATTATATCTATTCATAAGTAACTCCCAGGCAACAAAATAATTATCTGGTGTAAATTCAATTGAATTAATAAAGACTTAAGATAGTGAAATTTTTGAATTATACTTATAGTATTTGACACATGAACGAGAGACACATAAGTATTCTTAAACTCGAGCCACTGTTCGTACGAACCATCAAAGGAAGGTAAGTTGATAGTCGGCAGCTTTACCGCCTGATATGCATCATGATTATCCCTACACTCATTTCTCACAGTAGATGGCACGGACTCAGTGCCCAAGATGCACTCGGCTTGAGCTATGATAGCATAATATTTGTTTTCAAAGCATTCCCTCTCTTCGAGCTGCTCATCATCCTCTGAGTCTGGAAGGAGTCCATCTAACTTCATTTGAACTTGATTGAATTCAGACAACAAGTTAGATGCACCTTGTATTCTTAAATTTAATTCTGCCCGCTTACTGCGGTCTAAAACCTGATTTTCAAAGGAACTTACATATGCAGATAATTTAGTTAATCTGCCCTTTAAAACCCCCCTTTGTTTGATTAACTCTTTTAATAATTGCGCAGATGGGTCTAACAATGGAGATTTAGGCAAAGTAAGATCAGTTTTAGACATTTTGTAGTTTGTAAAAGAGAAGTAAAGTCACAGCAAAGTACTTACATGTAAATGTTGTAGCGCGTAGATAAATAGCGTTAGATTGTTGAACACTGTGTTAACACAGGAATTAGGAATATAGGATAAGGATTTAGATGGGATGTCTTGGCTGGCACGTCTCACCGAGTCGCTTTGCGGTGATGCGAAGTCGCGCCACAAGTCTTGTCCCCGCTGGTTATTTGGTTCGAAGCTGACCAATAATTTGTTTGATTGTTGTTGGTATTCGATGTTTGTAGACTTTACTAGTAAAACTGTTTTGCGAATACGTATAATAACGTTTATTTTAACAATAATTGCTACATTGATGCAAAATGAACAATTCTTTTTCGAATATATAAAATAACTAGTGTTTTGCTCGGTGCGCGAGCTGCTAAAGCAGCTCGCGTGACGTGGTAAGGTTAATTTTATTATATAAAACTAAATTGATTTATTAAGATACAAAATTCACCCCGAAAACACCATAAAACGGCACCCACATCGATTTTTTTCTTAAAAAATGCATGTCCGCCATCTTGGATTTCAAAATAAATGTCGTTATCAAAATCAGCACCCTGGAAAACTCTGAAAACGACATCCATATCATTTTTTGTAAAAACGGGGTAGTTGAGGTTAATAAAGTAGGGTGCGTGGGTGCGCGGACCACTAAAGTGGTCCGCGAGCATGCAGAGTTTGTTCCACCGAGTAGACCTTCGGACCCTGATCATCTTTTGCCAAGAAACCACTCTTCCATCTTTTATAGCCTCCGAGATAGACACCGACGAAATTTGTACGGCGGCCATCTTGTTTTTCCAAAATTTTCCACTTTTTCTATTAATTGTTTACTACATTCTTCAAAGATTGCGAGTTTCAACGAAATCGGTTGGAAAACAAAAGAGTTGCAAAAATCACGTCGGTCGCCATCTTGTTTTTCTGAAATGTCATAATTTTTCCCTACTCATATCGCGCACCCGAACATATCTCCCATACATCAATGTATCGTTTTCTGTCTCTTTCTAGGAGAATGAGGTATTCAATATTCACCATACAAAATGTATGGAAAATTAAATTCCGCCATTTTGAATTTTTTTTCTATTCATCGAGTAAACCTTTGGATCCTGATCCTCTTTTGCCACGAAACCGCACCTCTATCTTTTATACCCTCCGAGCTGGACGCCGGCGAAATTTGTATGGCGGCCATCTTTTTTTCGCCATTTTGAATTTTTTTTCAGCTTTTTGGCAATTGGATGACGTCAAGAATGACATTTGCTCGAGCACCCCCCACCTATCTTCAATACCTTAAGCGGACCCTTCACCCGTCTCCGAAATCCTCAATCATCAGCTGTCTCCATAATTTTGGCTTACTAACTTTTTGTTTTCTATACGACACCATCAGTGAAAAAAAAAATTTTCATACAAAATTTTACAGGAGTTTCTTAGTTGAAAATCTCGAAAATCTCCCCAAAACTGGCAACACCGGTTGCATATCTCTATACTGCCAGCCGAGATACACAATCGATTCATACATATTGACTTTCCAAAATGTTGCCAACTGCCTCAAAAACTTGATCAAAATTTCGAAAAGTTAAAAAAAATACAAAATGGCCGCCAGCTCGTTTCACAGAAAGATTTTACACGGTTTCATAATTTTCCTATTAACTACAGGATATACCGCTCCCGATGACGTTTCAATCTTGCCTCTCGCTCGCACCCACGCGAAAGGGGATACCGTGAAAAAGACCATGTCGAAAATCACGTTTTCTTTGATTAATTCCAGTGTTGCCAGTTTCCGGTGACGAAAATATCCAAATGTCATTTGTACGAGCAAAACACGTAATCGCTCATACTCGGATTTTGCTAAAAGTGCGTATTTCGATTTTTTACAATTTCCCGAAAATCTTGAAATTTCCCTAAAAATGGGGTAATTTTTTCCCACCAATCTATACCTCGAGTCCATACGTACAATCGCTTGATAGAAACCGAATCGCTCCGATGTTGCCAACTTTGAGATATTTGAATTTTAAAATTGCGATTTTTTGTACGTCTAACTTAACGGCCGCCATGACAGCCGCCATCTTGAATTTTTAAAAACCACTCCCGTTTTGTCAAAATGCAGGATAATCGTGGGCGAAACCAAAAAAAATAATTATCCTCGATTACCCCGTCTCGGATCTGTGGCGCCGCGGTTCGGGGTCGAAAAATCAAAATTTTGAAAACGCTACGGTTCAGCCGCCATCTTGTTTTTTCAATTTTTTCGACATTTCCCATTAATCGTTTACTATTTTCTTCAAAGATTGCAAAATTCAACAAAATCGGTTGGAAAACAACGGAGCAGCAAATATCACGTCGGCCGCCATCTTGTTTTTCTGAAATGTCATAATTTTTCCCCAGAGGGTTCCCGAAACCAAACACAACTCCCCTACATCACTATATCATTTTCCTTCTCTTTCTAGGAGAACAATTATGTCAATGAGTGAGTCAGTGAGTCAGTGGTAATCGAGCTATATATAGTATAACTAGTGTTTTGCTCGGTGCGCGAGCTGCTAAAGCAGCTCACGTGACGTGGTAAGGTTAACTTTTATTATATAAAACCAAATTGATTTATTAAGATAATTCACCCCGAAAAACCCCATAAAATGACAGGCATTTCTATTTTTTGTAGAAAATGTAAGTCCGCCATCTTGGATTTGAAAATAAATGTCATTATCAAAATCAGCACCCTGGAAACCCTGAAAACGATATCCATATTATTTTTTGTAAATTAGGATAATAAGTTAGTAGGGTGCGTGGGTGCGCGGACCACTAAAGTGGTCCGCGAGCATGCAGCGTTTGTTCCACCGAGTAGACCTTCGGACTCTGATCATCTTTTGCCAAGAAACCACTCTTCCATCTTTTATAGCCTCCGAGATAGACACCGACGAAATTTGTACGGCGGCCATTTTGTTTTTCCAAAATTTTCCACTTTTTCTATTAATCGTTTAGTACATTCTTCAAAGATTGCGAGTTTCAACGAAATCGGTTGGAAAACAAAAGAGTTGCAAAAATCACGTCGGTCGCCATCTTGTTTTTCTGAAATTTCATAATTTTCCCCTACTCATATCGCGCATCCGAACATATCTCCCAAACATCAATGTATCGTTTTCCGTCTCTTTCTAGGAGAATGAGACATTCATAATCGCCATACAAAATGTATGGAAAAATAAATTCCGCCATTTTGAATTTTTTTTCTATTCATCGAGTAGACCTTCGGATCTTGATTCTCTTTTGCCAAGAAACCACACTTCCATCTTTTATACCTTCCGAGCTGGACACCGGCGAAATTTGTATGGCGGCCATCTTTTCTTCGCCATTTTGAATTTTTTTTCAGCTTTTTGGCAATTGGATGACGTCATGAATGACATTTGCTCGAGCACCCCCCACCTATCTTCAATACCTTAAGCGGACCCTTCACCCGTCTCCGATGTCCTCAATCATCAGCTCTCTCCATAATTTTGGCTTACTAAGTTTTTGTTTTCTATATAACACCATCAGTGAAAAAAAAATTTTTCATACAAAATTTTACAGGAGTTTCTTAGTTGAAAATCTCGAAAATCTCCCCAAAACTGGCAACACCGGTTGCATATCTCCATACTGCCAGCCGAGATACACAATCGATTCATACATACTGACTTTCCAAAATGTTGCCAACTGCCTCAAAAACGTGATCAAAATTTCGAAAAATTAAAAAAAATACAAAATGGCTGCCAACTCGTTTCACAGAAAGATTTTGCACGGTTTCATAATTTTCTTATTAACTACAGGATATACCGCGCCCGATGACGTTTCAATCTCTCCTCTCGCTCACACCCACGCGAAACGATCGCCCCTAAAAAAAGACCACGTCGAAAATCACTTTTACTTTGATAAATTCCAGTGTTGCCAGTCTCCGGTGACAAAAATACCCAAATGTCATTTGTACGAGCAAAACACGTAATCACTCATACTCGGATTTTGCTAAAAGTGCGTATTTCGATTTTTTACAATTTCCCGAAAATCTTGAAATTTCCCGAAAAATGGGGTAATTTTTCCCCACCAATCTATACATCGAGTCTATACGTACAATCGCTTCATAGAAACCGAATCGCTCCAATGTTGCCAACTTTGAGATATTTAACTTTTAAAGTTGCGTTTTTTCGTACCTCTAACATAACGGCCGCCATGACAGCCGCCATCTTGAATTTTTAGAAACTACTCCCATTCTGTCAAAACACAGGATAATCGTGGGCGAAACCAGAAAAAATAATTATCCTCGATTACCCCGTCTTGGATCTGTGGCGCCGCGGTTCGGGGTCGAAAATTCAAAATTTTCAAAACGCTACGGTTCGGCCGCCATCTTGTTTTTCCAATTTTTTTCACATTTTCTATTAACCGTTTACTACTTTCTTCAAAGATTGCAAAATTCAACGAAATCGGTTGGAAAACAACGGAGCTGCAAAAATCACATCGGCCGCCATCTTGTTTTTCTGAAATGTCATAATTTTTCCCCAGAGGGTTCCCGAATCCGAACACAACTCCCCTACATCATTATATCATTTTCCGTCTCTTTCTAGGAGAACAATTATGTCAATGAGTGAGTCAGTGAGTGGTAATCGAGCTATATATAGTATAACTAGCTTTTGCTCGGTGCGCGAGCTGCTAAAGCAGCTCGCGTGACGTGGTAAGGTTAACTTTTTTATTATATAAAACCAAATTGATTTATTAAGATACATAATTCACCCCGAAAAAACCCATAAAATGACAGGCATTTCTATTTTTTGTAGAAAATGTAAGTCCGCCATCTTGGATTTGAAAATAAATGTCATTATCAAAATCAGCACCCTGAAAAACCCTGAAAACGATATCCATATTATTTTTTTGTAAATTAGGATAATAATTTAGTAGGTTGCGTGGGTGCGCGGACCACTAAAGTGGTCCGCGAGCATGCAGAGTTCGTTTCACCGAGTAGACCTTCGGACCCTGATCATCTTTTGCCAAGAAACCACTCTTCCATCTTTTATAGCCTCCGAGATAGACAACGACGAAATTTGTACGGCGGCCATCTTGTTTTTCCAAATTTTCCACTTTTTCTATTAATCGTTTACTACATTCTTTAAAGATTGCGAGTTTCAACGAAATCGGTTGGAAAACAAAAGAGTTGCAAAAATCATATAAGCCGCCATCTTGTTTTTCTGAAATGTCATAATTTTTCCCTACTCATATCGTGCACCAAAACATATCTCCCCTACATTATCGTATCGTTATCCGTCTCTTTCTAGGAGAATGAGGCATTCAATTTTCACCATACAAAATGTATGGAAAATTAAATTCCGCCATTTTGAATTTTTTTTCTATTCATCGAGTAAACCTTTGGATCCTGATCCTCTTTTGCCAAGAAACCGCACCTCCATCTTTTATACCCTCCGAGCTGGCCGCCGGCGAAATTTGTATGGCGGCCATCTTTTTTTCGCCATTTTGAATTTTTTTTCAGCTTTTTGGCAATTGGATGACGTCATGAATGACATTTGCTCGAGCACCCCCCACCTATCTTCAATACCTTAAGCGGACCCTTTACCCGTCTCCGAAATCCTCAATCATCAGCTGTCTCCATAATTTTGGCTTACTAAGTTTTTGTTTTCTATACGACACCATCAGTGAAAAAAAAATTTTTCATATAAAATTTTACAGGAGTTTCTTAGTTGAAAATCTCGAAAATCTCCCCAAAAGTGGCAACACCGGTTGCATATCTCCATACTGCCAGCCGAGATACACAATCGATTCATACATATTGACTTTCCAAAATGTTGCCAACTGCCTCAAAAATGTGATCAAAATTTCTAAAAATTCAAAAAATTACAAAATGGCCGCCAACTCGTTTTGCAGAAATAAATTACATCGTTGTACAACTTTTCCAATAACTACAGGATATACCGCTCCCGATGACGTTTCAATCTCTCATCTCGCTCGCACCCACGCGAAACGATCGCCCCTGGAAAAAGACCATGTCGAAAATCACTTTTTCTTTGATAAATTCCAGTGTTGCCAGTCTCCGGCGACAAAAATACCCAAATGTCATTGTTACGAGCAAAACACATAATCGCTCATACTCGGATTTTGCACAAAGTCCTTATTTCGTTTTTTTACAATTTCCCGAAAATCTTGAAATTTCCCTAAAAATGGGGTAATTTTTTCCCACCGATCTATACCTCAAGTCCATACGTACAATCGCTTCATAGAAACCGAATCGCTCCGATGTTGCCAACTTTGAGATATTTGAATTTTAAAATTGCGATTTTTTGTACGTCTAACTTAACGGCCGCCATGACAGCCGCCATCTTGAATTTTTAAAAACCACTCCCGTTCTGTCAAAATTCAGGATCATTGTGAGCGAATCAAGAAAAAAATAATTATTATCGATTTCCCGTTTCGGATCTGTGGCGCCGCGGTTCGGGGTCGAAAAATGAAAATTTTCAAAACGCTACGGTTCGGCTGCCATCTTGTTTTTCCAATTTTTTCTACATTTTCTGTTAACCGTTTACTACTTTCTTCAAAGATTGTAAAATTCGATGAAATCGGTTGGAAAACAACAGAGCTGCAAAAATCACCTCGGCCGCCATCTTGTTTTTCTGAAATGTCATAATTTTTCCCCAGAGGGTTCCCGAAACCGAACACAACTCCCCCACATCATTATATCATTTTCCGTCTCCTTCTAGGAGAACAATTATGTCAATGAGTGAGTCAGTGAGTCAGTGAGTGGTAATCGAGCTATATATAGTATAATATAAAGTGACAAACGTCAGACGTGACATTTGTCATTCGCCACAGACTATTTCAGTTTTTATAAGGCCATAAGCACAATAAGTTTTTAACGTCTGGTGCACACGAACACATAATTTATTAACAAGCAGATAAAATAAAATGACGAAACATTTAATATTTTTTTTAGGGTTCCGTACCTCAAAAGGAAAAACGGAACCCTTATAGGATCACTTTGTTGTGTGTCTGTCGGTCTGTCTGTCTGTCAAGAAACCTATAGAGTACTTTCCGTTGACCTATAAATTATGAAATTTGGTAGGTAGGTAGGTCTTATAGCACAAGTACGGGAATAAATCTGAAAACCGCGCATTTGTGGTTACATCATTTAAAAAAAATGTATTACAATTTTCAAAATAAGATAACTATACCAAGTGGGGTATCATATGAAAGGGCTTTACATTTACATCTTAAAACATCTTATCTTATTTTTATGTATAATAGTTTTAGATTTATCGTGCAAAATGTTGGAAAAAATACCCGAGTACGGAACCCTCAGTGTGCGAGTCTGACTCGCACTTGGCCGGTTTTTTAATGCAGGAAGTTACTGGGCCTTTCCGGGGTGAATAAATAATAAAATTATATGGTATAATCGAACAGTTAATGTTACCTGTTATATTTTTATAAATATGCAGTCCATTTCTTGGGTTCCGTACCCGGAGAAGTGGAGCCCTATCACTTATTAAGCATCTAGTGTAAAAAAAATACTTTGAAAGCTTCGATTCTTTCGGTACGAAAAAATATGTTAGGTATCTTTAAAGTTATGACTTACATAAAAGTGGCTCTCAGCTAAAGTCAAGATAACTTGAAATTTGACGCTAGTCTGAAAGAAAGTTTACAAGTTTAGACTAACTTTGAAAGAGATGACTGCTCACAAATTATTTCGAGTCTCTCGTGTAACTTTTTAGTTAACGTTAACCGGTGATGAAAATTCACGGTTTTCGGATTTTTCTGAATTTTTGAATCTATCTGCCAAACATAACTCTAGGCCAACGGGAATTGTACTCTTTAGGTTTGATTCCTCCGAATTGACAGATCGACAGACAACGAAATGATTCTATAAGGGTTCATTTTTTCCTTTTGACATACGGAACCCAAAAAAATAGAAATAAATGATTCTTTTTAATAAATTACAGTTATGCTGTTGACAGACTTCATTAGTATTCAATATAATTATTCATAATTACGGAACGGGATCTCAAAAGTTAGTAATTAATTACAATATAACGAGTGCAGGAGTTGTGGAGTGGAATGGAACTGGGATTGCTGAGAGTCGAAAGAGAACCAGATAGAATTAAAGTTTCGCTTCTAATTACTTTTTTATACTTTGTAGCAATGCACTAATACCCGAGCTTGATAAAATGAAAAAGTTTTTTTTATTCCGCTCCGGCTTCGCACGGGTACTTTTACAATTTTCGTAGAGATCTTAGCAAACGAATAGGCTGGTCACCTGATGTTAAGTGATTAGATCTCTAATTATTTAGTACAAGTGTAAATTAAAAATTTAGAACACCCCCGACAAGTGAAGGTTACAGTGACTAGAAAAAAGCTGAAAACTTTCAAACGGCTGAACCGATTTTCTTGGATGATAGCTAAGAACACTCTCGATCAAGCCACCTTTTAAACAAAAAAAACTAAATTAAAATCGGTTCATTCGTTTAGGGGCTACGATGCCACCGACAGATACACAGATACACACGTCAAACTTATAACACCCCTCTTTTTGGGTCGGGGGTTAAAAATATAGCCTATGTCACTGAGGAATAATGTAGCTTTCTACTGGTGAAAGAATTTTCAAAACCAATTCAGTAGTTTCAGAGATTATCCCCTACAATCAAACATACAAAAATTACTTTTTTATAATACATAATAGTATATTAGATTTACTAGTGATCCGTTCCGGCTTCGCACGGGTGTTTAGAAATGTAATCTTGCCATGAAACAAAACATTATTAAACTCTCTCTCTCTCTACTGGTGAAATGACTATCTATTGCTAAAAACCGCATTTAAATCCGTTGCATCGCGTCGTTTACAAGATCTAAGCGTATATACAGACGGCAGGAAACGCCGTTATTTTTTTAGTAGGTACCTACTACCTACTTAAGCTGATGAAATTAATATTTTTATTTACTGCAGTGACATGTTTAGGTTTCCGTTCCCAAAGAATGCCAAAATACCAACGGGACCCTATTACTAGGCCTCCATTGTGTCTGTCCGTCCGTCTGTCTGTCTGTCAGCGAGCTGTATATCATGAAACGTGATAGATCATCATCATCAACAGGATCAACCCATCACCAGTTCACTACAGAAAACGGGTCTCCTCTCAGAATGAGAAGGGTTTAAGCCAAAGTCCACCACGCTGACCTACGAATTGGCAGACTTCACACACCTTTGAGAACATTATGGAGAACACTTAGGCATACACGTTTCGTCACGATGTTTAATTTTCCGGAACAAAAAAGCTAGCAGACAGACAAACAGACAGATATACTTTCGCATTTTTACTACAAGTAAGGATTCCGCCTTTTTAACCCCCGACCCAAAAAGAGGGGTGTTATGAGTTTGACGTGTGTATCTGTGTATCTGTTTTCTGAACCGATTTTAATTTAGTTTTTTTTTTTTTGAAAGGTGGCTTGATCGAGAGTGTTCTTAGCTATAATTCAAGAAAACGGTTCAGCCGTTTGAAAGTTATCAGCTCTTTTCTAGTTACTGTAACCTCCACGTGTCGGGGGTGTTATTAATTTTTAATTTACACTTGTTGTAGGTACCTACATTTTAAGTTTTCTTTTTATGTAACCTGTCATTTGTGTTTTGAGGCTATAAAGTATATAAATACATACATAGGTACATTCCCAAGATCTCACGGTTATCAGTACTAATACTAGTAGGTACTATGTACATACTGGACTAGCAATTAAATGTAAGTACAACTGAAATTTCCAACTAACCTCGGATGTCTGAAAGTGAATATAAGAAACTGTAAAGTTTAAGAGTCGCTTCTAATTAAATTTTTTTGTTCTTTGTTGTAATTAATTTACATCGAAGCTCGAGGCAAGCTTCGAAGAGCTTGTATTTTATTTTACTCATCCATTTAATTTTTTGCAAGATTTCATTTGACTAACGATATTTATTTTTATTTTATATTACTAACAATATTCACGATTGTAGATTAATTTTATTTATTACTAAAGGATTTAGATTTTTATAGATCCCGTGGGAACTGTTTGTTTTTCCGGTTTAAAAGTTTCCTATTTCGATTACAGGGACGAAAGCTACTTCGGTAGCAAATTTCATACTAATCGGTTAAGTGGATGGGTCTTTAGGAATCCCGCGGGAACTCTTTGATTTTCCAGGATAAAAAGTAACCTATGTTCGTCCCCGGGATATAAGCTAACCCTGTACCAAATTTCGTCAGAACCGATCTCTTTTCCGCGCAGTAAGTAGCGTCCAAGGTGCAGATAGTCCTAATGCTTGCCAACCCCCGGTAGGAGACGGCACTTCAAGAAGAAGAAGGCTTATTTTGTTAACCCCCGACCCAAAAATATAAGTGTTATAAGTTAGGCGTGTGTATCTGTGTATCTGTCTGTGGCATCGTAGCTCCTACTAACTAATGAACCGATTTTAATTTAGTTTTTTTTGGCTTGATCGAGAGTGTTCTTAGCTATAATCCAAGAAAATCGGTTCAGCCGTTTGAAAGTTATCAGCTCTTTTCTAGTTACTGTAACTTTCACATGTCGGGGGTGTTATTTTATAATTTACACTTGTTAAATGTAAAGCTTTTTACTAAAATTTTTATTAGCTATTAAAATACAAAAATTGAAACAGACTTTTTAATTAATTTGATTTTATTTGCATTTTATACAAAATGCTTGGAATAAATGAATATTACTTATCTATAATAATTAGATAAGAGCTAGTTAAATATTTAACAAAGTATTAAGTCACTCGAATTTCACTAAATAATTTTAGTCAAATGAAGTAAATGTTGACAAAGTTTAGTCACTTAATAGTGGCTTTTAACTTAAACACCTTGTCTGAAATTACACGCTCCTGTAGCTTAGTTCAATGTTGAATATACAGGGTGTGACCAGAACGCTAATAAAAAATTGGTTGTTTGTAAAGTCGGTTTCCTGACGATAGTTGAACGTGACAACAAAGGCCGATTGTGCTTCTTTGTCGCTCGTTCCGCGCTCTCGCTTGCACTTCAAGCCTTACATGGAACGCCTCAGAGCGAGGTAACGCCGCATGAGTCATGTTTTTTCGTGCGTGCAGCCGGCTCTATCGAATTATAAGACGTTGTCACGTCAAAAACTTAGCATTATTATTACACTACCTAAACACAATCCAATGCCAATAATCTTAATAAATAAATTTCCTTATTTTGTAGCTTTAGTGATTAGGTATTTTTCAAACACGCAGTGTATAGCGTACAAAATTCAAATCAATACCCCACTTACGACGTGGCATTGTCCCCGAATGACCTACTTACTCAACGTTCGTTGACCTCTAGCGTCAGTCAGATGTTTTATTTCCATTTATTGTGAACTTTAAAAATACAGCATTATTTTATTTATTTTTTCGCGGTTGTTTGTGTTATCCTATCAGTAATCATAGTGATATCAGCTGTCTTCGTTTTTGCTAGCGTTCTGGTTGCACCCTGTATATTAGACTAGCATCTACATTATATTCCGTCACTATATGAATTAAACAGTGGTGTTTGTTTGTCTAGATTCAGCATATTTTAACTAGAAGTTAAATCACTAAAATTGCATTTGAAGCAAGAGGGCTTGGATGTGTTACCATTTATATATTTCACCGTGGTTTAAGTCATGAAAAGCAAACAGACAAAATGACACACTTTTGTATTCATAACTAGTCATGCACGCGACTTTGTCCACGTGGATTTAGGTATTTTAAAAATCCCGTGGGAACTCTTTAATATTCCGTTATAATGTCACTCTCCATGTCATTCTTTGACTATACCCATGAAAAAATTGCGTTAATCCGTTGCGACGTGATTGAAGGACAAACCAACAAACAAACAAACAAACACACTTTCGCAAATAATAACTAGTGATAGTGATATAAGTACTTAGTATGAATTATAATAATATTAGAGTTAGCCTTCGTCTCGGACACGAATAAAGTCTCTGAGACGCAAACTATCAAATCACACGTGTAAATCAAAAATTTATAACACCCCCGACAAGTGAAGGTTACAGTAACTAGAAAAGAGCTGATAACTTTCAAACGGCAGAACCGATTTTCTTGAATTATAGCTAAGAACACTCTCGATCAAGCCAACTTTTAAACAAAAAAACTAAATTAAAATCGGTTCATTAGTTTAGGAGCTATGCCACAGACAGATATACAGATACACACGTCTAACTTATAACACCCCTCTTTTTGGGTCGGGGGTTAAAAATTAAAATAGATTAAGCGGATGTGCCGTAAAAAAATAAAAGGCAGACATTAGTATGGATTTTTATAGAAAAAGAATCGTTTTACAGCTAAATAAAATATGTTAGTAATGTTAGCGGACAAAGTCACGAGCGCCATGCTATGTTATCTAAGTGAACTGCATCTCCTAAACACGTGTTAGAAGCGCTTAGCATGTTCGCGTGCCCTCGTTTAGCTTAAGCAGGGTTAGTATGAGAGTCTACATCACACCAACGTTGGTAGAATTCGAGCGTCGGAACAGAGGAACATGACAGTAAAATGGGCCTACACAAAATTGACACAGAGCAAATAATAGCGAGTGCGTTTTCAAAATTAAGGTACGTATTATACAGAATTACATTAATTTTGATTGGTTCATATTTAAATGAGGACCTATACCGAGGTTTGTATGGAAAACGCTGGGGAGCGCGCTAGAGTTACTTTTCAAGTTCTATTTTACTACAATGACCTCCCTGAGTGGGATGTCCAAGATTCGATTCCCGGCAAGGGTAGTTTGGAAATTTAATGTTTATATTTTCTAAATGGTTGCTGGTCTGATGTAAAGCTTCGGCCGTGACTAGTTACCACCCTACAGGCTAAGCCGTGCCACCAAGCAATTTAGCGTTCCGGTGCGATGCCGCGTAGAAACCGACCAAGTTAGCCCGCTACCATCCTAGACCACAAATTATCACTTACCACGAGGTGAGATCGCAGTCAAGGGGTAACTTATGTATAGAAATAAAATTTATTAAAAAAAAAGAAAGACATTAAAAAAAATTTCTAATTCTGTCAACGTTGTTGATAAAACTCATACTATAATTATAAAGTTTAACATTGTACGTCCTCGCTTGAGTTTAGCCTGCAAGTTCATCGTAGCTTACACTGTTGCTTCTCATTTATGCTAATTTTATTTTGATGTCTTTCTATTTTATGTTATCAATTTAGGGCAGTACCTAGCTCAAGAAAGTGAACTATCCTAGTTTTATTGCATTACACATAAACTCTGACAATGGATTATACAAATAAAAAAAATTATGCGGAGATAAGGGCTGGAGGAGGAGGGTCGGTATTTTATTGGATACGATACGATAAATGAAGTCTCATCTCTCGAATGAAAACAGAATCCATCACTGATTGTGATCTAGTTTCAGGCTATGATTAGGTTATGATTATTTTCTTTATAAAGAATTTAAAAATCGTGTCTATGAAGAGGCCGCTTCAGGACCATGGTATTTTTTCCATTGTCCTTTGCACCCTCCTCTTCCCCCTCCACCACCCCCTCTACCATTTTACCACCGATCTGGAACTGCAAGACGTCGGGCGAGTTTCCATCCTTATGTCGTCCTCGTCGACATTCCATCTACACATACGCATGGCTAAGGTTTGGAATACTCTTCCGCGATCTGTGTTTCCTACCAATTACAATCCGGGTTAGCATCTTCTAGGTAAACGCGTTCCGTCTTAGATCACATCATCACTATCCATCAGATGTGATTGTGGTAAAGCGCTTGCCAATAATGAATTCAAAAAAAGAAGAAAAAAGAAAAAAAATTGAATCTCTCAGCTTGGAAAGACGAAGTAAGTTTTAAAAATTTTTCGTTGTTCATATTTCCATACATTTTCTCTGAAGATGAGTTGTTTTCGAGACTCTCTTATGCAAATGAGTGAAATGAGGCAGCTCTTGAGTGCAAGAGTGAGCCAAGTGGCAATCATGTCTCTCAAAGTCTCAAATGAAAATCCATCAGTGCAACTGAACATGTATTGATTCTTTCTCCACGCAATTGGATACTTGAATGAATGAACGAATGATTTATTGGATCCAAAAATTAAAATTCTAGTTCCATATAAAAAAACCGGCCAAGTGCGACTCAGACTTGCGCACCGAGGGTTCCGTACTCGGGTATTTTTTTTACATTTTGTATGTTAAATGAAAAATTTATCATGCATAAAAATAAATAAAAAGGAATAAATCCGAAAACCGTGTTTTCGGATTTATACCTTTACTTGTGCTATGAGATCTACCTATCTGCCAAATTTCATGATTCTATGTCAACGGGAAGTACCCTATAGACTTTCTTGACAGACACAACAGACGGACAACGAAGTGATCCTATGAGGGTTCCTTTTTCTTTTGAGGTACGGAACCCTAAAACGAGTTTTTCGGTCAATCCAGAAGTGCCTTCCTAGTCCAAAGCCGAAACTCCATTTTGGCTAATTTTGCCAAAAGGCAGATGTCGAACTCTTGGCAAGAGTTTTTGGCATTCCTGAAGATTGCCTAGGTAAATCGTAATGTGCCATTGTATGTTACTTGAACTACAACACAAATACTTACGTAAATATTAACTACTAAGTAGGATACTAGCCAAGTCTAGATAATATCAAAGCCCTAGTTCCCAAACATCAAGTGTTATCGGATGATTGGTTGGAGTTGATTTCAATTCGAACTCAATATCGTACAGATAGCTCGAACAGTATTTGCTAAACATTCAATAAGAGAGTACTTATCTATAAAGCGTACTTTGGGTACTAACTTTGACATTGCCGAAACTATAGAGACAGGTTTATATCCTGGACTAAGGGTGCTTTTCCACCAGAGATGTGCTACGTTGCTATGGATGCGTTTGATATCCACCAATCATATTCATTGGTGCACATAACATAGCACTGGTGGAAACGGATTCAATTATGATATGTTTTTTATATGGAAGGATGCGTGCTATGGAATATGGATGCCTGCTATGGGCCGTCGCGAGTAGTGTAGCTATGTGCAGGCACGGCAGGACGCGTGAGCGCGTCTCTCCTCAGTCCTCACCGCGTCGCTCTCACCGCTTCCCTACTATCGATACATCGCATAGCTCGAGCTGCGCATCTTTCTCGCGCAGCTACTTTGCGGCGGCGCATCTTCATAGCGCATCCTCCTCGCACAGCTACATAGCTTAGTATTGGTGGAAACGATCACATATTTTCGTAGCGTAGATTTCACATATTCGTAGCATAGCTGCAAAGCACATTTCTGATGGAAAGGCACCCTAAGAACCAGCGCGTGCCAGACCTTTGTTATTTTATGAAAGCTGGAAGTTTCTCAGCGTATAATCCTCTACACAGTTAGGAGCGATCATCGACTATGAAGTTTGGATCAAATTATGAAGTCTATTTTTTTTATGATTTCTTAGGAAAAGTATCAGAAATCGCGTCAAGCATTGCCAGACAGTGTCGTGGCAACCCCCTGCCAGACACCCTTAAACTTTAATAAATTGTTAAATTAGACTATGACTAGAATATAGACTTGTATCGTTTTAACTATAATCATATAAATATTGTAAAATTTAAAAAACCTCCGTCACGAAAACCTCTAAAAAGTAAATAAGAAAACTAGAAAAGAGCTGATAACTTTCAAACGGCTGAACCGATTATCTTGGATTATAGCTAAGAACACTCTCGATCAAGCCACCTTTCAAACAAATAAAAAAACTAAATTAAAATCGGTTCATTAGTGTAGGAGCTAGCTACGGTGCCACAGACAGATACACACGTCAAACTAAAACATCCCTCTTTTTGGATCGGGGGTTAAAAACTAAAGTCTGAGCAAAGTCATGTAAGTAGATACTTTAGTCTAGCTAGTCAGTCTTACAGAACCACTTTTGAAAAGTTTTCAAGTGATTATTGGCATTGGATTGTGTTTAGGTAGTCACACTAATATTATAAAGGCGAAAATTTGTATGTGTGTGTGTGTGTGTGTGTGTGTGTTTGTTTATCACTCCTTCACGCAAAAACTACTGGACGGATTGGGCTGAAATTTAGAATGGATATAGATACCCTGGATCAGCACATAGACTACTTTTTATCCCGGAAAATCAGAGAGTTCCCACGGGATTTTGAAAAACCCAAATCCACGCGGACGAAGTCGCAGGCATCAACTAGTATAATAATAACGTTAAGTTTTGCTAGCGTTTTGGTTACACCCTGTATGTATTAGGGAATTCCGTGAATGTCGAAACGTGCGCGGATATCCGCTTCAATGTGATATATCGAAATGTTAGAAGCCAGCGGTCAGGGCTCCAGAGTGAGGAACCTCCTCACAATGCTGTCTCAAGAACCACTGCCTTCTGTATCTTACCCTTGATCCAACAGTTAACAGGGCTCTCTCCGTCACTCGCTTCATACAATCATAGTTCCAATTTCATTTGAATATTAAGCAACCAAAGTCCATGAAATTTTGCAGACATATTCTAGAAACTAATATCTGTGTCTGTGGTGTTTTAGATTTTTACTAAAAATATGTAGTTTTAAAATTACAGGGGCTCAAAGATTTGTATATAAATTTTTAAGACCGCGTAACTTTCAAACCGAATATTTTAACAGAAATCTGGAAAACCACAGACATAGATATTAGTTTCTAGAATATGTCTGCAAAATTTCATGCACTTTGGTTGCTTAATATTCAAATGAAATTGGAACTACGTTTGTATGAAACGAGTGACGGAGAGACCCCTCTTAAGCGACAGTTTCTTAAGATGTTGGTTGAAACTGTTCGCAATAAGACCATCATGGATTGATACAACTATCAGTACAATAATCGCTGAGTCAACACTCCACATGGCGGTAAAGAGATGTATGTACGTTAAGTCTTTGCTAGCGTTCTAGTAACACCCTCTATGTACTAGGGATGTACTAGGGATGTACTAAGGAATTCCGTGAATGTCGAAAAGTGCGCGGATATCCGCTTCAATGTGATATATCGAAATGTTAGAAGAGCGCCATACCTGTGGGACAAAACGCTGATGAAAAATTCCATGCGCTTTTTTCCGCCATAATATTCCTCATGAAATAAAAAAACCGGCCAAGTGCGAGTCAGACTCGCGCACTGAGGGTTCTGTACTCGGGTATTTTTCCAACATTTTGCACGATAAATAAAAAACTATTATGCATAAAAATAAATAATAATCTGTTGTAGGATGTACAGGTAAAGCCCTTTCAAATGATACCCCACTTGGTATAGTTATCTTATTTTGAAAATTGAAACACATTTTTTTTAAATGATGTAACCACAAACTCACGGTTTCCAGATTTATTCCTGTACTTGTGCTATAAGACCTACCTGGTAGGTACTACCAAATAACAAATTCATGATTCTAGTTCAACGGGAAGTACCCTATAGGTTTCTTGACAGACAGACAGACAACAAAGTGATCCTATAAGAGTTCCGTTTTTCCTTTTGAGGTACGGAACCCTAAAAACTGCTTAAGTGCGAGTCAGCCTCGCACACCAAGGGTTGCCATCGTAGGTACACGAAATAATATAGATAGATAGATAGAAACTCTTTATTGCACACAAAAACACATGTAAAGGATAACAGCACAGTAAGAAGAAAACAGAAAAAAACAATTGTGTGCAAAGGCGGCCTTATTGCTTGGAGCAATCTCTACCAGGCAACCTTTGCTGAAAGGAGAAGTTCTAGGAAGGAGGTTGGATAGTACCAAGTCGCAAGGATTTTTTTAAAAAAGATTTATATATATACTAATAAACATAAAAAGTAATTATATATATAATATATAAATATATATGTATATGCTATATAATATGTTTGTGATGTAAGTAAAAATTCACGGTTTTCGGATTTTCTTGTGCTACAAGACATTTTTTTAATTCCCTACCTCAAAAAGGAAAAACGGTCAATAGCGAGTTGGACCCGCACACGAAGGGTTCCGTACCATCGTACAAGAAATAACACTTTTTTTTTGTAATGCAACCACAAACTATCCATGGTTTTCGGATTTTTCTCTTTACTTGTGCCATAAGACATTGCTACCTGCCAAAGAGCTTAAAGATTTTGACCTACCTAGTAGTCCGCCATTATTATTATTTTCCAAAATAGCGGTCACGCATAAAACCTGTATCAAGAGGGCTCTCTCCGTCACTCGTTTCATACAATCGTAGTTCCAATTTCATTTGAATATTAAGCAACTAAAGTCCATGAAATTTTGCAGACATATTCTAAAAACTAATATCTATGTCTGTGGTTTTCCAGATTTCTGTTAAAATATTCGGTTTCAAAGTTACGCGGTTTTAAAAATTTTCATACAAATCTTTGAGCCCCTGTAATTTTAAAACTACATATTTTTAGAAACATCTAAAGTTTCTAGAATATGTCTGCAAAATTTCATGGACTTTGGTTGCTTAATCACATCACATCACCCTATCACACTATAATATTATAAAGGAGAAAGTTTGTATGTGTGTGTGTGTGTGTGTGTGTGTGTGTGTGTGTATGTTTGTTCCTCCTTCACGCAAAAACTACTGGACGGATTGGGCTGAAATTTATAATGGAGATAGATTATACCCTGGATTAGCACATAGGCTACTTTTTATCCCGGAAAATCAAAGATTTCCCACGGGAATTTTAAAAACCTACATCCACGCGAACGAAGTCACGGGTATCAGCTAGTATTCAAATGAACTACGATTGTATGAAACGAGTGACGGAGAGAGCCCTGTTAATCAATAGCTGGCATTCATACAAACACCGTAACAGTCACTATTTCGAGGTATAAGCTATCAAAGTTGTATGTACTAGTAGAGTCAGTATAACAGTCTAGCCACCAGTACTATGTTTACTAATCAACTAAACTTTGATGGTTTAGTTAATTAGCAAACATATAGGTAGACCAGGCTCCATACTAAAATATTCAACCCCCTTCCATGGTTCTAGCTAAACGGGAAGTACCTCATAGCTTTTGATTCCCCCGAATCTATAGAAACAACAGGTAGACAGACAAACAGACAGCGAAGTGATCCTATATGGGTTCCTTTTATCATTTTCAAGTATGGAACCCTAAAAAAGGAGAAAGAAAGAAAATATTGCGAAATCGCTCTCATTTTCAAAAAACCCCTATAGGAAGAGAAAAATGTCTCATATTAGCGGCTTAATACCGTGGAGATCGTGAAGCCAGCGTCAAATGTGTAGCAACAAATCTGCGGGATCGTGTAGAGGCAGGCGAAGTCGCGGCGCGGCGCGGGATTGATGGCGGTTATTTGTCAAGTCACTTAAACTTACCTTTGAACGAAGAGTAGGTACATTTTTTTACCCGACTGCGGCAAAGCCAGAAGGAAGGGTTATGATTTTAGCAGTCTATGTATGTAATATGTGTGTATGTATGTTTGTATCCAGATTCTGTGTGTTCCAACGTAGCGCCTAAATTACTGGGCCGATTTTGATGAATGAGGTATCAATCGATTCGTCTTAAAGGTCCGGGCGACATAGGCTACATATTATACGAAAAAAGTTTACTTAATGTTACATGAAAAAAAGTGGGGGTCTCCAAAAATTTTTTGTTGCTATTGTATCGAGTGGGATGTCAAATGAAAGAGAGGAAAGTTCTGACTTAATAAATATAAATGTACTATAACAACTACTGTAACATTAAAATATACCAAGCGACAGAAAAACAATTTAACTGTTATGTAATATTTCGACGATCACAGTCGGGTTTTAGTTTTCAAGTTTATCTTGTTATTTGAATAAGCCGCATGCGGATTTGCTATACATCTAAATACGAGTGTATAAAGTGACTGACTGACTGATAGACCTATCAACGCACACCTCAAACTACTGAAATTTGTCAGGGGTGAAATAGGGGTTTGAAATTTGTAAAGTCCACACGGATGAAGTCGCGGGCATAAATTATAAAAACTATCAATGGCCAACGCACAACCTCAGCCGCTGGGTTTAGAAACCTGAAATTTTTACGTTGTTAAGTACGATTAACGTGTAGATTTACGGATATTCCTAAGAACCCTCTTCGTAGTTAACCACCAATATAACGTTTGAGCTCAGACTTGTACCATGACTCCGTTGACAAAAAATAACATTAGGTACTTTTCTTGACATTGCCGCATTATCTCTTTCCTAACTCCCAGTGCAAGGACCCTCGCCACGTATACGCGTTTTGTTAAATTCACCTATTTTATTCACCTACCATCGCTCACCGGTGATCGAGCGTGCTCTTTTGTTTCCACAGATTCCCCAAAAAGTGCTGAGCAAGCGAAACCCTTTACGTAAACGTGGCCCTAGACGGGCTTGTTTTTCAGCAACTTTCAGATGCAATATTGTAGCCAGCAAGTTACCATACCGTACATAGGTAACAACAAGTGTGAATTAAAAATTTATAACACCCCGACAAGTGAAGGTTACAGTAACTAGAAAAGAGCTAATAACTTTCAAACGGCAGAACCGATTTTCTTGGATTATTTATTTATTATTTATTTATTTAATTAATTATTTAATTAGAACGGACCTTTTAAGTCCAATTACACTAAATAAATTAAATTACACAATAAAAATAAATTCAGAAAAAAAAAAGTCAATAATCAAATATGTCAACTACAAATTTTCACAAAAGTGCAGGATCTGACCTATGAGGTCAGCCCATTTGTCAGCAAATATGTCACAGCGAGGGGACTCCTTCAGCAGCGCGTTCAACGCTGCCAAAGTGCGCGGTATGGGAGACCTGGCGCGCGCTACCGTGCGACTAAACGGACTCACGAAAAACTTGCGGCGGCGGCGGAGGTAGCTGTAATTATAGCTAAGAACACTCTCGATCAAGCCACCTTTCAAACAAAAAAAAAAAAAACAAATTAAAATTGGTTATTAGTTTAAGAGCTACGATGCCACAGACAGATACACAGATACACACGTCAAACTTATAACACCCCTCTTTTTGGGTCGGTGGTTAAAAAGGTAAAACCTGCACTAGAACAGCTATGCTTATTGCATAATATACCTTCATATTCGTAGTAGTTCACAAAGACTTGGTTAGCGCTATGATGTTATTATTATTCCCTTACCTTCCTACCATCATAGAACTAGGTACCTACAAAAGATTTCGACGAAGAAGCCAAAAAAATGATATGGCTGGGTTCGGTTGCGTTTGGAAAATTAAGTCAGTCAATACCTCAATGCCTGAAGAAGAATGTCTTTAATCAGTGTGTCCTTCCCGACCTCACTTATGGCTCTGAAACGTGGACTCAGGGCTTAGATCCACCAATTTAAAGTAGCTTATATCAGAGTACTATTTTAAATATATGATACACTATAGGATGCCCACGGCTTCGCCTGCGTGGATTTCGGTTTTTTTTAATCCCATAGGAATTCTTTGATTTTCCGGAATAAAAAGGAGCCTATGTCCTTCCCCGGGATGTATCCCAAGTCTGTACCAAATTTCATTAAAATCGGTTCAGCGGTTGGGCCGTGAAAACGTAGGAGACAGACAGACAGACAGACTGTCAGACACACTTTCGCATTTATAATGTTAGTATGGATTTGGGTTACGTATTTATTTGTAAGATGTACAAGCGAAATGCAATTTATAACATGGCCCGTTTGTGAGTTAAAGTTTAGGTCGAATTGTTTTGGGTTTTTGCTAACCCGCGTCACTTTAGTAGATAGATCTAGTTGGGTCTAACAATAAATCTTACCTACAGCCTCTTCACTCAGACCCATTTTAAGAACATTTCTAAAATCTTGTTAGTTCTTTTCAATACATAATTTAATGGTCCGAGATTTAAATTGCATAACTTTTTATTATTTTAAGAGAAGATTCCTTATTGCGCTCCCCAGCGCATTAAATACAAACGTATTTCGGTTCTCATTTGAATATTAATCCAAATTCAATGAAATTTTGTAGATACTTTCTAGGAACATATATCTGTGACTGTAATTTACCAAATTTTTGTTAAAATGTGTGAGTTTGAATTGTTAATATTCAAATGACAACCAACTACGATAAGAATAAACTCCTCTAAAGCATTGGCCACCGTGCTAGACTATGGCCTAACTCTGCTCATTCTGAGAAGAGTCCTGTGCTCAGTAGTGAGGCGGCGATGGGTTGATCATGATGATCATGAAGAAGCATAGTCCATAAGGTTACTATCTTTCAAGCGACCGCAATTTTATGTCTCCACTGGAGGATGCCCGCGACTTCGTCCGCGTGTATTTTCACTATTTAGGTTTTTAAAGATCCCGTAGGAACTCTTTGATTTTCCGGGATAAAATGCATATGTCAATTACAGGGACGCAAGCTACCTCGGTACCAAACATACAAATCGGTTAAGCGGATGGGTTTTTAGGAATCCCGTGGGAACTCTTTGATTTTCCGGGATAAAAAATAGCCTATGTCCGTCTCCGGGATATAAGCTAGCCCTGTACCAAATTTAGTCAGAATCGGTTAAACTGTTGGGCCGTAAAAAGGTAAAAAACAGACAGACAGACACACTTTCGCATTTATAATATTATTTATTGGATATGTCATAATATTTTTTACAGAATACAGTTAAAACTTTAACAAATACATCTTTCTTTACATTATAAAACACCTTCCCTACCAACACTGTAAACCGCCTTGACAATATAAAACACCTTTCTCCAGCAAGACGGAAGTAGGTAAGCCGCCACACTTTAAGCGATTTATCGTGTACGACAAAAAGGCTATTTATAATCTTTTATGGGAACATTTATTTATATTTACGGTGTTTGTTAACCCCCAACCCGAAAAGAGGGGTGTTATAAGTTTGACGTGTGTGTGTGTGTACCAACGTGTGTTGGTTTATTGGTTTGTTCTTCACTCATGTGGCAACGGAGCACTGGATCGGCATGGCTGAGCATATAAGACCTGACATAAGCTACTTACTTTTTCTGCTGGAAGGTCAAAGTTTCCACGTAAATTTTAGAAACTTTAATCCACGCGGACTAACTAGCAGGCATCACCTAATTCACTATAGTAAATACGACTGTTACCTTTTCACGGCAGATGGCAGAAGTTTGGTACAGGGATAGCTTGCACTACATCGGAAAATCAAAGAGTTCTCAGGGAATTTTGAAAAAACTAAAATCCACGCGAATCCACGGGCAAGCGGTTTAAACCGGTATATAGGCGAAAATTCGCCAACAATAGGTATGCTGTTCAGATTTGTAAGATGTAAAATGTTATCATACTTCTTTGTGTTTATTAATAAATAAATTAAAATAAACTCGTGTGCATCGTCTATCTAATCCGACGAATACCGTTTCGCTTTTATAATTAAACGCGAAAGTTTGTATGAATGTATGGATGGATCCTTGTTACTCTTTCACGCAAAAACTTGTACAGATTTGGGGAATGGAGATAGATTATACCCTTTTTATCCCGGAAAATTAATGAGTTCCCACGGGATTTTTAAAAACCTATATCCACGGGAACGACGCCGCGGGAATCAGCTAGTTATTACAATAAAATACCTAAGTTTGCACTACAAAGGCTGACTTTCGTCACTAAAACGTCTTTAGCTCGTATATAAGTCTCATGTTGTCAAGTATTAATAGCGTGGGCACAACAAAACAGCTACATTTATTACCTTTTATGTGCCAGTTATTTATGTTTACGGTTTTTATGACTGGGTAACGGACGGGAACATAGGTGGAGATTAGGAGTAATCTATACTTACTTAACATAATACTAACTTATATCTCTATTATTATTAATAAGTGCTTTCATACTTCTTCTTTCCATTTTTTCTTTTTTTTTCTCTTTATTGTTACAACTTTCTGTTATAAGTAAATAAATAATAAAATAAAATAAAATATAATGCTTGGAAGAGTTCACTGTATAAGATAAGGTCGCCCTATAATCTTAAGCTTTTCTTTATATTTTTTTCTTCGTAAAAGGAATAAAGATGTTTAAATAAATAAACAAATAAAAATAATAAAATTGCAACTGGACAATTTCTGTATTTTTGGATTATTTTTTGGAAATTCCACCCCCAAGGGGGTTAGATAAGGGTTGAAAGCTTGTATAAAAGTCCGTCATTTTTCTGAATATACAGACAATAATATAATATTTATTAGGCAGTCACTTATATAACTTGTGTATAAGATATTCGTATCTTCCCCATAATTTAATGAAAACAATAGTTGTCCCGATTGTAAAAAATAAAACTGGGGATTTGGGATCGCCTGCTAACTATCGTCCTATTTCCCTGGGCACAGTAATAGGTAAAATTTTTGAACGTCTTGTGCAACCTGAACTGCTTAGGAATGTAGTCATCGATGACGCACAGTTTGGTTTCCGACCTGGTCTCTCGACAGACTCAGCTATAGTTGGTCTGAAGCACACAATACAGTATTATACTAGGCGTGATACATCTGTATATGCGTGTTTTCTCGATCTGAGCCGGGCTTTCGATCTAGTTAATTATGATATTCTCTGGGAGAAATTGAACCGGTCTCAGGTCCCAAATGAAATTGTGGGTCTGTTGAGGTACTGGTACGGAAACCAAACAAATATTGTGAAATGGGGCGAAGCGACTTCTAATTCATATAAATTAGACTGCGGTGTTCGTCAAGGTGGGATTACTTCTCCGGATCTTTTTAACATTTATGTAAATAACCTGATAGAGGAGCTGAGAGACACCAAGATCGGATGCCACATCAATGGAGTATGTGTAAATAGTTTGAGTTATGCGGATGATATGGTGATTCTTAGCCCTTCTATCAAAGGCCTCAGAAAGTTGCTCTCGGTTTGTGAGCATTATGCTAATGCTCATGGGCTGAAATATAATGTTAACAAAACTGAGATGCTCGTATTCAAGGCAGGTAAAGGTCCGGAAAGAATCCCAGAAATTATTTTAAATGGTAAAGCTGTTCGGGTTGTGCAGACGTTCAAATATCTTGGGCACATCCTGACAGAGCATCTGAAAGATGACAATGACATTGAGAGAGAAAGGAGGGCACTCTCGATCCGTTCCAATATGCTGGCGCGTAGATTTGGCAAATGCAGCAAGGAAGTTAAAATAACCTTATTTAACGCCTACTGCCAATGCTTTTATACGTGCCAGCTATGGACTAACTTTCTTAAATAGTCGTTCACTGCAATACGAGTACAATATAACGACGCATTCCGAATACTCATGGGTTTGCCGAGGTATTGCAGTGCTTCTACTATGTTTGCCGAAGCGAGAGTGCCCGACTTCTATTGTATTATTAGAGCTCGCGTGGCATCCTTTTGGGAAAGACTTCGGAGCTCTAACAATACAATACTCAAGGTTGTTTGTGAAGGGATGCCCAGCCCTATTTTTAATTATTGGTTGTCTGTACACCAGGATAAGAACAGAAAATAATACCTGTGACCTGTGACATCTGAAATGAGTTTTTTAACCATTTCAGTTAGTCTTAAGTTAATCTAATGTAAGTGAATGCTTTTAAAGTAACGTATATTCCGTTGTAATTTTATTTGTATATGGGTTTTTCTTATGCCTGACAATAAAATCTATTATTATTATTATATTATTATATTAAATATTCCTGTTATTTAACATGTTTAAAGGTTTCCCGGGAGCAAACGTAATTCTGAGTAGAGCGCGCGCATAATAAACGAATTCCCTCAAAACCACCTGCGCCTCACTTGAGGGAAGCCCTTTTAATACGAATATACCAGCGATATTTATATTCCACTAGATGTGGTGCTTCCATGTTCCAACGAGCATCGGTGTCCGCACTCTTGTCAACTCAATGCGGTTTAAACCTTCTTCCTTCCTCCTTCCTTTTCTAACTACGAACATAGATAAGTTTTTAACAGATTATTACTATCACAACCTATATTATATAAAAAAAAGTTTTTTGTTTGTTGGTTTGTCTTTCAATCACGCAACAATGGAGCAACAAATTGGCGTGATTTTTTTGGAATAAAAAAAATTGGGTTAAAAACCTAGAGAGTGACATAATATGGACAAATTTTTATCCCGGAAAATCAAAGAGTTTTCATGGGGTTCTCAAAACTTAGTTGAGCTGATATCCTCGCGGAAGAAGTCGTAGATAACAGCTAATAGATACTAAAGCTACCTATTTCTAAATAATTTTTAATGAACATACATTATTATCTCAAATTTTGGCACTGACAGCAAAGTGAACCGTGGCCTAGCGGTCAAGGCGTCGGGTGCCATTCCCAGAAAATGCAAATTCGAATCTTGCCGGTTCCGTAATTTATGATATGTATTCAAAAACTATTTAAAATCCTTAAAGTGCAGATAAAAACACTACCATAACATCCGTAGTAAATGGATGTTTTTAGTTGAGTATATGTTTGAAGTTAGCCCTTGACCTCACCTGGTGGTAAGTGATAATGCAGTCTAAGATGTTAGTGGGCTAACCTGGAAGGGGTATGGCAGTTTTCATTAAACCCATACCCCTTTTGTTTTTACACGGCATCGTACCGGAACGGCACGGTTTTACCGGTAGGGTGGTAACAAGCCACGGCTGAAGCCTCCCACCAGACCAGACCAGAAATTTAGAAATTACAATATAAAATTCCAAATGTCTGTCGGCAATCGAACCCGAATAATATAGAATTATTTAGAATTATAACACAATTTTAATTTTTACGGACTGCATCATAAGAGGATTACGTTGACAGGAATGCGAACACTGATGTTCGTTAAAACATTGTTTTTTTTTTTTTTAAATTATATAGATTGTCGCTTGGCTGCAATATGACCTGCTAGCAAGTGATGATGCAGCCTAAGATGGAGCGCGCTTGCCTAGAAAGTTGTATGAAGTACTATGAAGCGCCACATCTAGTGGAACATTTAGTTCGCTGGAACATACCTACTTACACAAAAGACGGTACTTTACTGTGTAGACCTCAGAAGGGTGGTGAAATGTAATTATTGGGTACCAACCTAACTTAAAAGACGATAAGCTCACTGTGTTTATGCTAAGTGAAGACTATTATAAAGTAAAATTATTATTAAATCTTTGAGATCACAAAATTGTTAGCAACACATTTTTAGGGTTCCGCACCTCAAAAGGAAAAACGGAACCCTTATAGGATCACTTTGTTCTCTGTCTGTCCGTCCGTCCGTCCGTCGTGGCTGTCAAGGTAACCTATAGGGTACTTCCCGTTGACCTAGAATCATGAAATTTGGCAGGTAGGTAGGTCTTATAGCACAAGTAAAGGAAAAAATCCGGAAACCGTGAATTTGCGGTTACATCATAAAAATAAATTAAAATATGTTTAAATTTCCAGAGTAAGATAAGCATAGCAAGTGGGGTATGAAAGGTATTCATATGGAAGGACTTTACCTTTATATTCTAAAAAAACAGATTTTTATTTATTTTTATGCATAATAGTTTTTTATTTATCGTGCTAAATGTCGAAAAAAATACCCGAATACGGAACCCTCGGTGCGCGAGTCAGACTCGCACTTGGCCGGTTTTTTTTCGGCATGACAGCTCGAATTTCATGTCTCGCAGTCGCAGCACTGCAGTCCCGACATTGATATTTCAAAATAATTTAGTTATTCGTGATACATGTACCCGTTATTTTACATTATAATGTTGCAATATGTTTTGCCCAGCGGCCAAATTGAACGAACATCATAGTAAGCTAGTTGTAAGCGTATATCAGGAATTAGAATAGTAGATAACAGAATTGTTAGCCGGGATCAGCGCTATTCATATTTGATGAACGAGAACCGCAACAAAGTGCGAAATGGACTAACAAATTAATTGCCTCGTAAGTTCATTTGGTGTTCGAGTTATCAATACTAACGCGGACTAGTGAACAATAAAATAGACATCAGGAAGTGTATGCTGTGCCACTCGTGGTAGGTACCCTATCACTTTGGATAGTTCATGATCAACCCATTGCCAGCTCACTACAGAGTACTCCTCTCCGATTGAGAAGGGTTTGGCCACCACGCTGGCCAAGTACGGATTGGTAGACTTCATACACCTTTGAAAACAATATGGAGAACTCTCAGGCATGCAGGTTTCCTCACGATGTTTTCCTTCACCGTTAAAGCAAGTGATATTTAATCGCTTAAAACACACATAACTCCTAAAAGTTAGAGTTGCCTACGAAGTAAATGATATAGCTAAGTATTTACATGTTACGATTTAATCTACGATAGTCCTACGAGCTAAAGGCTACGTTAAATAATTTGTAGAGCTTTTTTTCCCTGAAATGTAATTTCAAAGCTTCTCACAAAAGACGGTACTTTACTGTATAGACCTCAGAAGGGTGGTGAAATGTAATTATTGGGTACCAACCTAACTTAAAAGACGATAAGCTCACTGTGTTTGTACTAAGTGAAGACTATAATAATAATTATTAAGTAAAATTATTATTAAAACTTTGAGGATCACAATATTGTTAGCAACACTTTTTAGGGTTCCGTACCTCAAAAGGAAAAACGGAACCCATCACTTTGTTGTCTGTCTGTCTGTCCATCTGTCCATCTGTCGTATCTGTCAAGAAAACCTATAGGGTACTTCCCAGTTCTCTTTGACCTAGAATCATGAAATTTAGCAGATAGTAGGTCTTACGATAAATGTAAAGAAAAAAAACCGAAAACCGTGAATTTGTGGTTACATCACAAAAAAACTATTAAAATGTGTTTCAATTTCCAAAGTAAGATAACTATATCAAGTGGGACATATTATGAAAGGGCCTCACCTGTAAATTCTATATAACAGATTTTTATTTATTTTTTTGGATAATAGTTTTACATTATCGTGCAAAATGTCAGAAAAAATACCCAAGTAAGTACGGAAATCGCGGTGCTCGAGGCTGACTCGCACTTGGCCAGTTTTTTATAATCAAATGTTCTGTTAAATGTTTTTGAAGATAGATATAGGTATTTGATTATAATTTTCTATTTCCTAAGAGTAGAATTTAACAGGGCTCTCTCCGTCACTTACTCCATACAATCGTAGTTCCAATTTCGTTTGAATATTTAAGCAACCAAAGTCTATCCAATTTTGCAGACATATTCTAGAAACTAATATCTGCACCTGTGGTGTTTTAGATTTTTCTAAAAATATGCAGTTTTAAAATAACAAGGGCTCAAAGATTTGTATGTGAATTTTTAAGACCGCGTAACTTTGAAACCGAATATTTTAACAGAAATCTGGAAAACCACAGGCAAAAATATTAGTTTCTAGAATATGTCTGCAAAATTTCATGGACTATGGTTGCTTAATATTCAAATGAAATTGGAACTACGTTTGTATGGAGCGAGTGACGGAGAGGCCCCTCTTAATATTAGGTAGAAAGTACCAGGAACCAGCTTAATTCTCTATAATCCGCCAAAACAGTCAAACGACATTCGCAAATGTGGAACGGCCTTAGCAGTCCAGTTGTTTACGATGCAAAGAGACATTATTAACGGTTAGCTTCCAGAGACGATGATGAGAATCTGCGGCAGGCATTATTGTTTGCTCTCACATCGATCCGCCTCACTGGAGTGGGGGTTTTCATCCATTATAAAACAAATATTTGAAAAGAGCAACCGCCAAGTTTCTTGCTGGTTTTTCTCGGTAGGAAAGGAGGTCAAAGAGTTCCCACGGGATTTTTAAAGACCAAAATCCATGCGGTCAAAGCCACGGGCATCAGATACTGTCAAAAATGTAATTAAGTACTAGATTTTTGTTATCTTTTCGCGCAATAAGTTAGATGTTTTAACTAGAAATAACCCGAGCCAGGCAACGGCCCCCAAGTGTAATGTCGGCTATGATAGCAAGGATTAACTTTGGAACTTCCATTAGATTGAACATTTCAAACCGTTCCCGAAGAGTAACAAATGTTACCCAGTTATAAAACTTGTTCTTTCCTGAACGTGGGTTTCAAATACCTCTATAGCGCAATAAGATGGAACTCGTTCATAAAACTATTGACTCGGACTATTATATTATTCCTAGAGGATGCCCGCTACTTCGTCCGCGTGGATTTAGGTTTTTAAAGATGCCGTGGGAACTGTTGGTTTTCCGGGATAAAATGCGTATGTCAATTACAGGGACGCAAGCTACCTCGGTAACAAATTTCATACAAATCGGTTAAGCAGACGGGTTTTTAGGAATCCCGTGGGAACTCTTTGATTTTCCGGTATAAAAAGTAGCCTATCCGACCCTGGGATATAAGCTAACCCTGTACCAAATTTCGTCAGAATCGGTTAACCTGTTGGGCCGTGATAAGGTAGCAGACAGACAGACACACTTTCGCATTTATAATATTAGTATGGAAGTATGGATTTGACGATCTCCGTGGCTCAGTGGTAAGCGCTGTGGATTAGTAGGAGGTCCCGGGTTCGATTCCCTTCAGGATTGTAGAATTTTATAATTTCTAAATAACTGCTCTGGTCTGGTGGGAGGCTTTGGCCGTGGTGGCTGTTTCAGCGAGTTATAGCGAACTAACTTATGCCCGCGACTTCCTCCGCGTGGACTACGCATATTTCAAATCCCTATTTTACACGCTTAGGGGTTGAATTTTCAAAAACCCCTTCAGTATAATATTATGTGTCCAGTAGTTTGAGCTGTGCGTTGATAGATCAGCTAGTCGGACACCTTTTTCTTTCATAATAATATATTTAAATTGAGCTTAAATGGTTCCTTGTTAGTGCAAAGGCTTTTAAGGTATTAAAGCTTTCCCCGTAACAAAGTTTATTATAAAATATAAATATTTTCACATCGCAAGCTAATTTTACGAACAAAATAAAAAAGGAAACAAATATTTGTCGCTCCCCTGACTTTTAATACACGATGTTTTAGGACCTTCTTACAATTTTATTCATAACGAATAACGGGAATTCTTTGAAGGGCGACACGTTCGTTTATTTTGTTTGATTAAGTAAAATGAAGCGAGATTTAAGATTGGATGTAATGTAATTAATATGTACCCTAGTTATGTTCCTGTGTATTTTTATTTTTTAGGAAATATTTAGAGTTCTAAGCCAAAGCAATTAGAATTACTCAAGGCACCCTTGTTAAATCCATATAATTTCGAACAATGATATGACGCGCTGCAGCCGCGCTGCCGCTACGCGGCACTTTGCGGCCGGCGGCAATTTAAAATCGCCCTTAGAGCGAAAACACACTACGGACACAAAAATCATTGTGTCGCTGACAAAAAGTCCACGCGCACTTTTATATGGAGTACCTGTCCTTATTATAATTTGTTCTAGGTACTTGACAAGCGCATCAAAGTCAAAATCAAAATCATTTATTCAAAGTAGGTACAATAATATTGTACTCCTTTTGATGGTCGAAATTGTTAAATTCGTACGATATAGTGGTGATAAATTAATCATCAGATGCCTAAACACTAAACATTCACAAATTCAATCAATCAATCAGCTTGTTTCCATCCACTGCTGGACATAGGCCTTCCCAAGAGCGCGCCACCACACGATCCTCCGCATTCCTCATCCACCCACTTCCCGCTATCTTCTTGAGGTCGTCAGTCCAGCGGGTCCGAGGTCATCCCACACTGCGCTTGCTGATTCGCGGTCTCCACTTCAAAACACGTCTGCCCCAGCGGCCCTCAGTTCTGCGGCAGACGTAGCCTGCCCACTGCCAATTCAGCTGACTAATTCACAAATTAGCGACCTAAAAACTGGAAACTCTCGTAAAGGGAACAAATAATAATTTGATTAAAACTTGTACACTTCAGTTGCACCGAGCTATCACGTACATAATAAAATTATTAACATTTTATTGCGACTATCTTACGGATTTCACTTTGCGAATTTAACGGTGAAGCTTTGGTCGTTAGAACAATGATGGCAAAGAGTCGCTAGACTACTAATATAAGATTGTTTATTATTTTTACTAAGCATTTTTAAGCGCAACGCTCACATCCAGTCACAACAGTTGAGTGAAGTGGGCCCGAGAGCCTTTTTATGACAAAAATTCAAAGTCAGCTTATTTACATTGGCACATGTGTGCGGCAGTGGCGTGTTTTATTTTAACTTTACCAATTTCAGCCATAGTTCATGTCAAATTAAATCACTGCACCTCGACTCCACTCTACCCTATAAGTGTGCGTTGTTCCTTAACCCAGGCTTTAATCGTATTCAAAAAACAATTTTTGTACAGATCCACCCATTGCCGAACCACTACTGAACACAGGGCAGTACCATAATGAGAAGGATTTAGGCCGTTGTCCACCACGCTGGCAGCTTTCACACACCTTTGAGAACACTATGGTCAACTTTCAGGCATGCAGGTTATCTCGCAATGTTTTCCTTCACCATTAAAGCAAGAATTGATAGAAGATATCGAATAAACATCAGATACATACTTTGATACTACATACTTTGATATTTGATATAGGTACACCGGATATTGAATTGCTTGCAAACACTATAAAATCCTGACGATAAAATACACGAAAATGAGATGCAAAGTGAGAAAGACTCTGCATTAAATTCACATTGTAGGAATAAGATACTCCTTTCCTTTCGCAAAGCTTTAAAATGTCCGTATAAAGTTAGTTTTCGCCATTTTATGAGTGTTCACTTTGCTTTACTGCCTCCACTCGGTGTAAAGAGAAACTACTTAAATGCTCAGACTTCGTGCGCGGTTTGTACAGGAGTCGCGAATTAATTAATGAAAACATTCGTACCAGTCCATGGCTTATTAAATTAGATTAGTTTACCAAACGTCTTCGATCATTAAATACCTATCCCACGTTAAAACAAGTGTAAATCAAAAATTTATAACACCCCCGACAAGTGAAGGTTACTGTAACTAGAAAAGAGCAGATAATTTTCAAACCGCTGAACCGATTTTCTTGGATTATTTATAGCTAAGAACACTCGATCAAGACACCTTTCAAACAAAAAAAAAAAAACTAAATAAAAACCGGTCCATTAGCTTAGGAGCTACGATGCCACAGACAGATACACAGATACACACGTCAGACTTATAACACCACTCTTTTTGGGTCGGGGGTTATAAATACAACCCTCACCGGTTCACTACTGAGTACAGATCTCCTCTCAAAATGAAAAGGGTTTAGGTCATAGTCCTCCACGCTGGCCAAGTGTGGATTGGTAGACTTCACACACCTTTGAGAACAATATGAAAATATCTCCGACATGCATATTTAAAACAAGCAACTTTTCCTGTATTCGCCGTTAAAAAAATTATCTTAGTTAAAAAGTAGTGGTGTAAAGGGTACCTAGTCTTGAATATTTCCACTAAATTCTAGTGAAATTTAGTGGAAATATTCCGTTGAATTTGGTGCATAATTTAGCCTAAATACTCTGTATGATAAGTTATTAGAAGGTATCAGATGCCCCCGTCATGCACCTGCACCGGGCTTGGGGGCTAAATTGGGCTCTTTTGTTGGAGCCTTGAATTTCAAATTTCCATTCAAATTTAAGGCACTCTGGAGATACAGTCCGCTCGCAATTTTGCGCAATAGCGATCTATAGATAGTTAGGGCTTGTACAGATGATTATACAGTCGCATTCACATTTTTACAATAATAACTGTTTAAAAATCTTTTTTAGTGTGGAGTCTCATCACCAGCCAATATTTAGTATGCGAGAGCACTCCCTGAATAAGAAGGATTTAAGTATGCCTTATAAGTGTGTACGCATTCTTGTAAACGTGATGGGGAACTCTCAGGCATATAGGTTTCCTTACGATTTTATCCTTGAAGCTAGTGCCTTTGGAGCAATACAATATCACTATATTGTATTGCTCCAAAGGCACATAATTCCAAAAAGCTGGAGATGCGTGCCCGCGATCGAACCTTGGACCCCTGAATACGAGGCCAAACTCTGTAAGACTTTTTATTTAGAGGATATAAGGAGGTATTCTTTGACCTCCATTACAGGGTAATATTGATTCAAAGTTAACAAACTTATGCAACCATTTTGCTTTTATTGACGATCAACGTTTAACTGTAACGTAACGTTGACCACCACTCAAGCAACTGGACCTAAGGGCCGAACTGTACTACCATACAAGTTTAACGAGTATTATTCACAGGTATCACAGGACGGCCGTATACACCCGGCCTTAACTAAGTTAAACGGGCCTAAGTCACAAACACTCGCTGACAAAAGTGTTTTTGAAAAATATTAAATTTACTTTGCTGAAATTAAACATTAATTAATGGTAACATTTACTAGTTTGGACCTAACAAGCCACCTTGCGTAACATAAGACGATATCGATACTAGAACAATATATCCTTACTGTATAACTAAAGGCGGAAACAAAGCGTCGGACTTGTCTGCCGCGGCTGCCTGACTGAAATCTGGTTATTTAGCAATTAACCGATAATCTATCAAAAACTAGCTTAAGCGTCTTCGAAGTAGAATAAATGTCATATGATTTTGACTTTGACTTTGCTAGAGTTGCTATTTATTTAGTTTGCTTAAAAAAATAAACAAATTACTTATTTCCATAAGTAATTTGTTTAGCTGTCGAGCATGCAGGGTGACATGCAGGTGAGGGGCGTCCCCCGCCTCATACCCCGCTTGCCATCTCAACCTGTCGCGTACTATACCTACTAGGTTGCTTTTTTATTCGTTCTGGAGTTAGATTTTCCACTCGACAGTACACGGCTTGTTACGTGCCACGTGGAGTAAGTGGGTCGAATTCATTACACGCCGACACTCGGCCGATCGGAACGCGTAACCGCTCTCCTGCAAGTCAGCGACGAGCTTTAATGGAATATATATTTTAGACTTAACCCACTTTGATGTGAGTCGAACGCTTTCTAAGTTATAATATGAAGGTTTGAGTAAGAAAATATAGCACTACTTATACTAACCCGTACCTAAGTATTATTTTATTTCAGTAAAGCCATCACAGTGGTTAGAATTGATAAATTTTGGTAAAAATGGGTAAAAATCCCAGAGCTGGGCCTGCCTAAATTGCCTGGAATTTCTAAATTCCACCCGAGCGAAGCTGACCCGCCCGGTCAGTTAGTTATATTTATAAAAGAAACTGACTGACTGATAACACATCAATGTAAAACTGAAACCATTGGGAATAAAAACTTGACGTTCTCTGTCGTAATGTAGACCACTAAGAAAGGATTTTCAGAAATTCCGCATAAGCGAAGCCGGGCCGAAGCAGTTAGTAATAAATCCTTTCTTTATATAAGTGGGCATTGTTGAAAACATAGCATTTTTATGAGAAAATATAAATTATAATGGTATACCATCTCAAAGAGTTTTTCATTATGAATACGAAGTTCGTTCCGTAGGCCGCAGTATTAAAAACATTACGGCATGGAGGTATACTAACTATAGAGAAGCTAATTTCATACACAAGAGACATGAATGTATTCTTTATATACTATGCATATTCTGTATATTATGCATTGTTATCATGGGCCTCACGGAGAACGCTCTGCTTGGAGTTACACTACGTGATCAAATCAGGAATGTAAAGATCCGCAGGAGAATCAGAGTTATCGTTACAACTACATCGAAGTGGCAATGGGCAGGGCACATAGTTCGAAAAACCGATAGACTTTGGGATAAAGTATCTATTTCATTCATTTTACGTTTTTACAAGTTTTGTCGAAAACTAACATTTTTAGTTTTAGGCAGGAAAGATTACACATTGTCGTTGGGACTGATAACTCAGCGACAAAACTTTATAATATACGATCTCTACGAAGCGGAATTTGCCGATAATCTCTTTCTGGTTTAGTGTTTAATTTTTCTGCCAGGTAGGTACACTATGTTACCAATAAAGTAAAATCATCAGTCAGGTTGAAGGGCTCAATTTTTAAACACATTGCATTCTCTAATTATGAATAATGGCATCTCCCTGTATTACGGCATCGTAAAATATTTGTTTTCCGTTTTCCGCTTGCTACCTAACTTACGAAATGAAAATCATTTTCGCTGTCTTTTTAGTGAATTGAAAGTTGGTACACTGCCAGACAAATAAAATAGGATTTATTTATAAAAAAATTACAGAGAACAAGACGTGTAAATTAAAAATTTATAACACCCAATACAAGTGAAAGTTAAAGTAACTAGAAAAGAGCTGATAACTTTCAAACGGCTGAACCGATTTTCTTGGATTATAGCTAAGAACACTCTCGATCAAGCCCCACCTTTCAAACAAAAAAACTAAATTAAAATCGGTTTATTACTTAAGGAGTTACGATGTCATGGACACAGATACTCAGATACACAGATACACACGTCAAACTTATAACACCGTTCTTTTTGGGTCGGGGGTTAAAAATTGGAGGATCCATCTAACAAAGAATTAATATTTTAGAATCAGAAGAAGGCATTAGAAACATTAAATTACACTTGATTAGCTGATACCCGCAATTTTGTTTACGTTGATTAAGATTTTTTTAATCTCATGCCAACTAAATGATTTTCCGAGATATACAGCACTAGCTGATACCCGCGACTTCGTTCGCGTGGATGTAGGTTTTTTAAAATTCCCGTGGGAACTCTTTAATTTTCCGGGATAAAAAGTAGTCTATGTGCTAATCCAGAGTATAATCTATCTGCATTCTAAATTTCAGCCCAATCCGTCCAGTAGTTTTTGCGTGAAGGAGTAACAAACATACACACACACACACACACACACACACACACAAACTTTCTCCTTTATAATATTAGTGTGATTAATTATTGTCAGTCTCCAGGATGGCAACTATCTATGTACCAATTTTCGTCGAAATCAGTAAAGTGGATAGCCGCAAAAAGGTAACACACAGCAGCCATAGATTTATATTTATAACATTATTATAGATTTCAACCAATTTTTCTTATTTTTTTCAAGAAAACCTAGAGTTAAACAGAGCCAAACAAAATATTTACATGAAAACCTAATTAAAATATTTACATCTACCTACCAACTCCGCTAGATTCATATTGATATTCTATTACCTAGTATAATAATATAATTATTACATTTAAATAATTGCATTACAATAATATTGTTTTTAACATTTGTTGTTTTTCATAATAAAAAGCTCCTCACTTTTTATGGCCATCAGTGTAAACGTGCAGATAGCAGGTATTGTATTCACTGGTATTTTTATGTTCATTGTTACATTTGTATCTACATTTCATACAAAAATACAAGTATTTTTTTTATTAAATAGAGATTAAATGGAAAAAAGATTAAAATTTAATAATGTAAAAACATTTCGTTTTTAATATTCGTCGTAAAACAAGGGCCTGTTTCGTCAAAATATTGTATGTCTGTCTGTTATTACATATACTATGTTATAACTGGGATAACTAATAAGTAGTGTTGTTAGTTAGTTTATTTATCATCATCATCATCACGATGTTTCCTTCACTCTTAAAGCAAGTGATAATTGTGTGAAACGCATATTATAATCTCGAAAAATTAAAGGTGTGTGTCCGGAATCGAAATGTAGACTCTCCGAATTGGCCTGGCCAGCCACTTCATATACACCTTTTTAACCCCCGATCCAAAAAGAGGGGTGTTATAAATTTGACGTGTGTATCTGTGTATGATATTCACATACACACATACACACGTCATATATATATATACATATATATTATGAACCGATTTTAATTTAGTATTTTTTTGTTTGAAAGGTGGCTTGATCGAGAGTGTTCTTAGCTATAATCCAAGAAAATCGGTTCAGCCGTTTGAAAGTTATCAGCTCTTTTCTAGTTACTGTACCTTCACTTTTCGGGGGCGTTATATATTTTTAATTTACACTTGTTAATAACACAATATTTAATCATAATACCAAACTATACGCCATAAAACCACCATTTAAACTATAAGCTAACATTTTGCAAGTAATTTCGTATATAAAGGCAAAATGCTTTCAACGCGTGAAATATTAAGCTATTCATTAAGCTGTAAGTTGTAAAGCTGTAACTGGGCTAAGCAAATACTTACTCGGTTTACTGGCTTACTAATTACTTCACTGCTATTCTCCGTTAAATTAATTGACGGCGGTTCATTGCGAATATGGGACAAGAAAAAACGTACCTACTAAGTTTTTAGGAAATATATTTTAATTGTTTTTTTTTTGTGAAATGAAATATTCCTATTTATGTTTAGAATTAGGTATAATAACAAGTGTAAATTAAAAATTTATAACACCCCCGACAAGTGAAGGTTACAGTAACTTGAAAAGAGCGGATATCTTTCTAATGGTTGAACCGATTTTCTTGAATTATAGCTAAGTACACTCTCGATCAAGCCACCTTTCAGACAAAAAAAACTAAATCAAAATCGGCTCAATAGTTTAGGAGCTACGATGCCACAGACAGATACACAGATACACACGTCAAACTTATAACACCCCTCTTCTTGGGTCGGGGATTAATAACTGACGATTCTATAAAATAAACCGGGGACCCGAGAGCTGGCAGCTACCATGAGCAAAGAATTAGTTTGGCCATCTAAAGAGGTAATGTTGCCAGCATCTTGGGTACAATGCCTCGCTGCGGTAGCCTCGATGAGCTTTTAGATTTAATTTAATTGAGTTTAGTTTTTAATTTAATTATTATTATTTTAATTAAAACTAAAACTCATTCCCGCTCCGTAGCCTCCTTCAGTGTTATGGACCCCAACCCAACGTCCATCGGTTCTTCGAACTATGTGCTACTTTAGTTTCGTAACCCTTTGAGCAATGATGGTTACTTTGGTTCTTCTACACATCCCCACATTTCTCATTCGAATGACATAAATTCACTCAATTTTATTAATTTCTATCACAATTTCCTTCTCTCCCTGATTTTGGAGATAGTCACATAATGAATTGTCAAATACATGAACTTTTGCTTTTGAACTGATTCCATTATTCTGTATCACAGCCCCAAAATTTGAAATTCCCGTAATGAAAGACGAAGGTCTGCTTCCCACGTCTAGAAAGGGGTGACACAGCTCAGCGAAAGTAATAAAGAGTCCTCAACAATTTTAACGATTAAAAGTTCGTCCCTCAAGTTCACCGTTTTTGATAGGAGTTTCGGGAAGTTTCTAGAAACTTGGAAACTGTCGACTGCCCTTAAATTATTTCGCGTGAACGCGTAGCTAAGGCTGAATTATACAGAACTCGCGATGGAAACTGCCAGTGTACTAGCACAGACAGTGCGACATCTTTTTTTCTTTTTAAGGTACTTCAAAAGGAAAAACGGAATCCTTATAGGATCACTTTGTTGTCTGTCTGTCCGTCTGTCTGTCAAGAAACCTATAGGGTACTTCCCGTTGTCCTAGAATCATGAACTTTGGCAGATAGGTAGGTTTTATAGCACAGATACAGGAATAAATCTGAAAACAGCGAATTTGTGGTTACATCATTTTATAAAAAAATGTGTTTCAATTTTCAAAGTAAGATAACTATACCAAATGGGGTATCATATTATGAAAGGGCTTTACTTGTACATTCTAAAACAGATTTTTATTTATTTTAATGCATAATAGTTTTTGATTTATCGTGCAAAATGTTGGTAAAAATACCCGACGAGTACGGAACCCTCAGTGCGCGAGTCTGACTCGCACTTGGCCGGTTTTTTTAGTAGGGTTTCGTACTCGAAAGGTGCCAATACCATATTACTATGCCTCCACTGTCCGTCCGTCTGTCTGTCAGCGGGCTGTATCTCGTGAACCGTAATAGATACAGAGTTAAAATTTTCACAAAATGTGTATTGTTTGTGTAACAACAAAATATTAATATTTCAAAATGACATAGGAATGATAAGTGAGCTGTGGTCGAGTCCGACTCGCACTTGACCGATTTTTTATAAATAAATAGCGAGGCAATGAATGAAAGAAATTGAAATTAATCGCAATAAGGCTATCTTGTAATGGAATTTAAAAAATATCGTCGCGCGTTCTGTGTGTTTCATGCCTTAGGAGTGATAATAATTATGCGAGACTCGCGAGACTATCATCTTTATCTAACGGCCTTAATGTCTGCTTCCACGTACCACAGACGTGTTCGGCCTAGTTTCCGACTACGTAGGCTTGTGTGTATGTTTGTCACCCAGCTTCTCATTAGTCTTTTTCGATGTGACATGCCACTTATATAATAGGTAATAATTGCTTATAATTGCACTTCCAAAGGGTCACGGCTAGAGATCTCTTATAAGATAAGTGCATCCCTGTCCACTTTTTCTTTCTTATTCTCTTTATTGTTACAACTTTTTGGTACAAATAATAAAAAAGCAACAACTATTGTAGGACAACATATAGAGTGTGTTTTTTAAGAGACAGTATGGGGAAATCCAAAATTAGAGGAGATGCAGGAAACTGTCTTAGGAACCTTAAGGTCTTTTTTTGTGGAAACAATTTTGGCATATTCAATTTTTTTTTTTTTGGTCTAGCTAGTAGTCTAGGTTGACCAATTTTTTTAATCAATCGGTTCTGTTTCATGTAAGGATCACTCCACTGTATTGAAAGAAAAAATCGGGACAGCAGAAGTCGGTCAAAGGAGATCATTATTTTTGGGCCTTTTCTGAAAGTGCCGGCCAACGAAAAAAAATGGTACGGATCGTTAGAACTAGCCATTTGGAGTAATAGTTAATATGGCAGAAAAGTTGTAGGATTGCTCTGAACCAAGATATACAGGGTCGAAGATTCGTCATTTTCATACATTTTATTGATTTCTAAAAGTGCTGGGAAACATAAAATAATGTTAGATATTGCTAGAACTAATGATTTGAAGCAATTGTCATTATGACGCGAAGGCTGTGGGGCCATTATATGTCGTGTTATACAAGGTATACAAAAAATGAATATACTTTGTATAATTAATTGTAACCGATTTTATGATTTTTTTACTGTTCTGATTGTTTTAGACGAATTTGAATACACGTACAATTATTTTGACTCCCATGAAGTGCTGGATCAGCTGCAATGTGGACAAAATTCGTTTATGCATACCTGGATTGTATACGGCCTTGTAATACTAGGGATCTCATCCAGCCATCTCCCAAACTTCTGCCACTGGGAAATCTCCGGCGAGCTCTGTGATGAATGCACCATTTGGTTATAAGTACTGTTCACCATAGTAACTACGGGCCTTCTTCAGTCGATAGCTGCCCAAAGCAACCTGCGTCGATTCTTCTGTGAATCTAGGAAAGTGATTGAACGGAGGATGTCGGCTTCCATAGCCTAGAAATGAGCTCTTCTTCTATTATAATTATTGTGTGTGATAACAAGTTCTGCTAAACTGTTTTGCGCATTGACCAGTTCATGGATTTTGTCAAGGAAATCACGTCTGTAGTACACGTTATTGTCTATCAGAACATGATAGCTGTTTAGCGATGTTACCGCGATCCAGAAATAATCGATCACGTTACTTAATGCCCGGTCACTCTGATCAATCCTGAGCAAACGAAAATCTCTTTTAAAGCAATTGTTCATCACTTCCACCATCCAGCGGCAAATGTTAACAAGCTTAGATTTATTGGTTTGGTCAGTAATTAGCTGGGTTTCATTTAAATGTTTTGTTTTATATTTGTGTCATATAACCGCATGCCTCAAGAAAGAAAGGCTATCTATAAAGGGCATGTACAGACAGATACAGGCATGTACATATATCTTCAGAAAAGCACTAATTACTTTTTCCAGTGAAAATCATACCCTAACCACAAGTTCCGAAACCACTAAAAGCCTTTATATTTGTTGCGACGGAACAATAATCTACACGCTGCAGCAACTTTTAAATGATACCTTAAATGATATAGAAGATTTTTACTGGATTTTTATCTTAGTCCATGGTTTTAGAGATACCATAAACAATCTTGAGGTAATCTTTCTTTCTTGAGGTGTGCGGTTATGTGGCACAAATGCCAGTAACAAAACATCAGTAAAAAACCCAGCTAACTACTGACCAAGCCAATAAATCTAGACTTTTTACCATTTGCTGCTGGATAATGTAAATGATTAACGACCGCTTTGGAAAAGATTTTTGTTTACTCAGGGTTATTCAGGATTTGTAACCGGACATTAAGTAACATGATCGATAATTTCAGGATTTTGTCAGCATTGCTGAACGGCTATCATGTTCTGATAGACAACAACGTGCATGCGCGTGATTTTCTTGACGTAATCCATGAACGGTCAGTGAGCAAAACAGTTCAGCAGAACTTGTTATCACCAACAATATGTAATTATAATAGAAGGAGAGCTCATTTCCAGGCTATGGAAGCCAACATCCTCCATTCAATGACTTTCCTAGATTCACAGAAGAATTGACGCAGGTTGCTTTGGGTAGCTATCGTCTGAAGCAAGCCCGTAGTTACTATGGTGAACAGTACGTATAACCAAATGGTGCATTCATCACAGAGCTCGCCGGAGATATCCCAATTCCCAGTGGCAGAAGTTTGGGAGATGGCTGGATGAGATCACCTAGTATTACAAGGCCGCATACAATCCAGGTATGTATAAACGAATTTTGTCCACATTGCAGCTGATCCAGCACTTCGTGGGAGTCAAAATAATTGTACGTGTATTCATATTCGTATAAAACAATCGAAACAGTAACAAAATCATAAAATCGGTTACAATTAATAATACAAAGTATATTCATTTTTTGTATACCTTGTATAACACGACATATAATGGCCCCACAGCCTTCGCGTCATAATGACAATTGCTTCAAATCATTAGTTCTAGCAATATCTAACATTATTTTATGTTTCCCAGCATTTTTAGAAATCAATAAAATGTATGAAAATGACGAATCTTCGACCTTGTATAACTTGGTTCAGAACAATCCTACAACTTTTCTGCCATATTAACTATTACTCCAAATGGCTAGTTCTAACGATCCGTACCATTTTTTTTCGTTGGCCGGCACTTTCAGAAAAGGCCCAAAAATGTATGGAGCTAGAATGATCTCCTTTAAATGTTTTTTTGACACATCTATGTGTCAAAAAAAACATTTATATAGTACGCCCGATTTGAATCCGAGGCATATCCGAGATTATTCTTACGGATGACGGAAAGAACTCGGATGACGAAAGTCGGAGTTAGTGCGTAAGCTTTCATACAAATAGTTCTATAACTATTTCGGAACCTATGTTCACGGATTCGGATCGGATGCAGTGACTAATCGCCCTAAGTATTCATCAAAGGAAATGGAGGTATTAAACAATCCATATTGTATCGATCCACTAGGGTCTATCTTCCCTCATCTGATAACAGACTCAGATCGACGTAGCTTAACCAATGCTATTGTACTTCGACCGTACGGCTCTCTAATCCAGATCACCCCTATAATGACTGCATTGAATATTCATAGTTTCTCGTGAAACAATAATATAGTAACTGTCTCTATCAATAGTAATTATAAGACGCACCATGTTTCAGCATCAACATATTGGGACTTTTTTCGTGCGTGCATTTTGTGACCTCACTCGCCATTTTTAACCCTCGACCCAAAAAGAGGGGTGTTATAAGTTTGACGTGTGTATCTGTGTATCTGTCTGTGGCATCGTAGCTCCTAAACTAATGAACCGAGTTTAATTTAGATTTTTTTGTTTGAAAGGTGGCTTGATCGAGAGTGTTCTTAGCTATAATCCAAGAAAATCGGTTCAGCCGTTTGAAAGTTATCAGCTCCTGTCTAGTTTGTGTAACCTTTACTTGTCGGGGGTGTTATAAATTATAAATATACACTGTCAACTGTCATATCAAAAGTAGGCCCTATGAGTAGGCCTAAGGTTCACCTTTAGATTAAGGACTAAATCGTAAGAGTTAGATCTCAATGTATGTGTCACAACGAAATGGCATAAACCGGGAGTTGGCCATATCCTTTAGGGATATGGCTAACTCCCTGAGATGTTAAAACGACAACTCAATCAGACCATTTCACTAAACAAACCTAATGATAATTCGCATAGCGACCATATTTAAAGCCATCTTGATTTTCTGTGAAAATTTCAGCTCTATAGTGGATTTCGGAGGTCAATAACATGTATTATGGTGCATAAGTATGTGCGTAAACACAAGCGCACTGTCTTTTTCCTTACTCTTACAGTCTGATGAGACGGCCCCTGAAAATACAAAATATGCATCGTGTAATAAGCATTGTACGAAAATATTTGTGAGATATAATGAGATACACCCCGCTAACAGACAGACGGAATAGAATAAAATCGAAAATAAATATTTTTATTCAAATAAACTTTTATAAGTACTTTTGAAACGTCTAATGGTTCCATCCAATGAACCAGTGGTCCAATGGAACCATGTACTGGTTCTGAATGCCTTTCCTACCGAGAAGAACCGGCAAGAAACTCAGCGGTTGCTCACGGGCGACGGATAGCGGAGGCTTAGTCCCGTTGGCGATACGAACTCTAATGACAACAAAACCAGCGCATAGGATATTCCTGATCAGATTTTAACTCGTGGTAAACGATGTAATTAGTATAGTTAATCATGCACATAATTATTATTTTAATTAGTGCATTAGGCAAGCGTTTGACGCGGCGGACGACATTAGCTAAATACTATAAATTGAATTAATACTTGATGTAGGCTCGATCACTGATACTACTCCTACGCTATCCTACGTATATACTGGTTGTATAACCAACCTAGTATCACTCCCGGGATTTATGCGTAAGTGTTTGTCCTTCAATCAAGCCGCAATGGAGCAACGGGTTGACGTGATTCTTTTGCATGGATCAGGGCAGGAAAAAATGATTTTTTAAATAACAAAACATTGTATTTAAAACAGGATTAAAGAACATGGTAAAAACATTTTTAGTGCACACAACCCTGTAGCGAATCATACCGCAAGAGAGTGACATGAGCGAAAAATCAGAAATTTTTGGAAAAATAATCCACGCGATGAAGTAGCAACAACATCTAATTGTTTATAGTGTACTAAAGGATGCCTGCGACTTCATCCGCGTGGATTTAGATTTTTATAGATCCCGTGGGAACTGTTTGGTTTTCTGGGCTAAAAAGTTTCCTATGTCAATTACAGGGACGCAAGCTACTTCGGTACCACATACAAATCGGTTAAACGGATGGGTCTTCAGGAACCCCGTGGGAACTCTTTGATTTTCCGAGATAAAAAGTAGCCTATGTCCATCCCCGGGATATAAGCTTACTCTATACCGAATTTCGTCAGAATCGGTTAAACTGTTGGGCCGTGAAAAGGTAGCAGACAGACAGACAGACACACTTTCGCATTTATAACGAAGTCGTAGGCATCCTCTAGTACTAAATAACATCTCATTGTAAATCTAGTACTAAATAACATCTCATTGTAAAAAATATTTCTGCAAATTATTATTAAAGAATCTTGAATCTTGAATGATGAGATAGATCAGCCTGTCAGCCTGCTTTTCCTTTTATATATTTAGATATGGTCCTTTCGGACGAACATTACTTAACTAATTGTTGTCAGCGATCCGCCTCCGTGACAAAGTGTTATGATGGTAATCAGAGACCAAGTTGGGCGATAATCTCTAACATTGAGAAGATCTTTGAGAGGTACTTAAGGGCTCGAGATTGATGAAGATATAGTGTTTGTCATACTAATTAATTCACTTAACATTAGTGGATGACTTTGCGTCTGTGTATTAGTTGCAAGTTTTTGTCATGCTTATCTTATGAGGAGTTCATTCGTAGTATGCTCCAAACAAACGTAATTTGCTTTACACTTGGAAGTAGGAAGTAATAATTGTTAAATATAGTAAAGCAAGCGTTATTTTGCGGAAGTCCATGACATACAAGAAACCAAAAGCTTAATTTGCTATAATGCGCCAAAGCAAAGAAATCTGTATGGTGCAACATGCAGCATGCGACATGCACCGCCCGCCCTCCCACTGATAAACATGCACGAAAAGCCAGCCACCAAGTAAGCCACACATACCGCCACCACGCAGCACCATACAAATCCCAACACCACTCTACGCACGTTTCGCCCCGACACCGGAGCATCCTCAGGAGATGTAGACCTTACAATACCTAATTGCAAAATTAATTTAACTTTGCAACTAGGCATTGTATGGTGGCTTGGCTGGCTTTTCCTGTATATTTATCAGTGGGAGGGCGGGCGGTGCATGTCGCGTGCTACTTGTTGCACCATATAGATTTCTTTGGTTTGGCGGATTATAGCAAATTAAGCTTTTGATTCCTTGTAATAATTGTTAGGTTTAAACTTTAAAGACATAATGGTAGTGGAGCGGTGCGGGAGGGGTGTGATGACGTGACGCGAGAGCTCAGTGATTCGTCAACTGTGACAACTGTCACCCTCCCGCACCGCTCCACTACCGCAGGAGCCTGCGCAGTTATGCGCTGTTTGAGTGGTTAGTATTCAAACAAGAACTAAACTACTTTTGTATGGAAAGCGCTGGGGAGAGCGCCATGAAAACTTCTGTTAATGTGTAAAAACCTCGTCGGTACTAATTTCTAGGATGAAAAGTAGCCTACGTATCCCTTTCTAGATCTTTAACTAGGGACCTTCTCGCAAAAAAACACGGTCAACCGATAGAGGTCAAGGTGCTGGACGTAGGTTTCTTGTAGGAACTTCCACACTGTATGTACCGAAAACCGTGGCATGTGAATTGTGAACCACTTTTTTTTTTATTCACTATAGGCAAGCGCTTGACCACAATCACACCTGATGGAAAGTGATGATGTGGTCTAAGATGGGACGCGTTTACCTAGAAGGTGCCTATTCACTCTTGTTTTAAAGATACCCGGATTGTAATTGGTAGGAAACAAGCGCGCGGAACGCGCGGAAGAGTGTTCCAAACCTTGATTTTTGCCGCCTGAATTCAGCGGCTCCATGCGATTCGGCGACGCTGCACCGGTGAGACATTGCCTTTAGCAATATCACAATACAAGGAGATACAGAAGTCCGACGCTTTTAATCTCGTGGAAAATGTACCTGCATTACTATGGATATCCCGGGTCGCTCGTTACCACCTGTCGTATGATTGCTCCGTCTTCGTCAACCCTCTATAGTAGGTTATAACATAGCATCCTTACTCTGTGGCAATATCGTTGTTATCATTGTTAGTTAATGATAAAGCTCTAGTCCCAGCGGTAACGATAAACGCGAGGGAATTTCTATCAGAACGCCCAATGCGTCATGAATCTCTTAATCTCCAGTAAAATCTAACGGTTAGCCCCGTGCGCCAGTAAATATGTCCCTCTGAGCGCGTTAGCGAATCGTTACCCGCACTCTATTGCCTTACTAAGGGTTAAGACAAAAATATAGCGATTGGTCCATGAATTAGCAAGATAGTTGAAAAAAAAACAGGCTCTGTTTATTGTTACCCAATGTATAAGGTCAACCCCTAAAAAGGAGGTCACTGTACCTGCTCAACGTTTTAAATTTAATGGATGGGGGTGTGTGTGTGTGTGTTGGCGTGCGTGCGTGTGTGTGTGTGTGTGTGTGGAACCAACCCTTAAATCGTGAACAATTAATCATCCGTCCCATACAAAAAGTCAATGACTCGAGAATATATAAAGAATATCTTATTGGTTCACGATGTAAAGGGTTTATAGTCCCATAATAAGCTTGTTTAATATGAAAGGGGGATCACTTTTGTGTTAAAATTCCTTTCTGTATGACTCCCTATCTCACAAGCCACCACCGCAAGTAAATCTAACAATCTTTCCCAGATTTTTTTTATTTATTTTTTATGCGCAATGTATGGCAACGTATGTTCAATTATATCCAGTTTGGTCGCCGTTCCTTCGTAGCGAATTACTTACTATGCGTAGCAACTAGCTACGACCGTAGCCACCTGAAAGAAATGGCCTAAACTACTTTGCATCATCACAATTAGAAATAGCATCACAAACATAAATTGTTTTTTTCAGCTCTACCAGCCTAAACATATTCATAGTTCTCTCGGGAATTTGCATCAACAAAGCGAGGCAAACGCCATGAGAATCAATTATTTTATTTTTTATCTTTATTTTTAGAGATTATTCACTTGGCGAATATGCCTGTCTATATAGCTACAATAAATCTAAATTAAAAATCTAGCTAATAATCACTTTATATGTAAAACAAGGGATAGGATTGGCATCGAGAAAAAAAATGTTTTTTGTCTTTTTTTTTAAAACAGTGGAGTTAAATTGTTGTCTTTTCTTAATGCCAGTCCTAACCAACCGTAAAGTAATATTATATTACATCTAAGTGTGAACAGTGACATTTAAAAGTAGGGTGAGTGATATTTATATATTATATTATTATTTCCGTAGTTTAAAATCAGCCGAGAGCGGGTAGGTTATTACAGTATTAATGAAGCCGACAGAATTAATAAGTCTTGATTACGTTCTTGCACAGTTTATGCTCGGACTGCTAGAAAACGCCATTACTTTGCCATACCTTTAACAGTAGTTGTAGGCCCTTTATCGCATGATGATATCATTACTCTATTAATGGTACGATCCATCGGCGAGACGTTACCTTAATGAAGGCTGAATAGTGGAAGGATTATCTTGTACGATACCATTGTAGGCTTCCATATTAATTCTTCATCAGGCTCACCGGCAAAAGGATTCTATTCCAAGATTACGAAATGGGATTAACTATGGGAAAACTGGCTTTCACCCGCGGCTTTTTAACCAAAAGGTCCTGAAATTTAGGTCGAAAATCCAGTAGGAATCCTTTACTATCCCGCAATTAAAAGAACCCTATACTTACGTGCGAGTTTTTCTCCAGGTAATATTGAATCATTTAAGTACCTAGTTGAGACCTAAAATGGTTACAAAATGCTTTTGTAGGTATCTCATGTACTTTCTTCAACTTAAAAGCTGCGAGAGTACCAAACGCGCTGTCTTAAAAATTCCTACTGAAAAACTTAAGAACACTAAATAAACACTTAAGTTAAAAAACATCATTAAAGAAAGGATTTATTATGAACAATTTGAACCGCAGCTTTGCTCAGATAGAATTTCTCGAGATCCTTTCTCTCCTTTTTAGTAGGTCTATGATTTAAAGAGAACTTACAAGTGTATGCAAAATCTCTACACAGCTGCTGTTTGAACTGTGTATTGATATTAATATGTTAAAGTCAAATTCTCCTTTTACATACATACTTAGATTATATGATAGACTTTATATTTCAGATTATCTACGTAATAATAGCCTAGAACAAGATCGATTGCGATTAAGGAATTACATAAGGGAATAAGTGGGGAGAAATGCATTTGCAAATTGGAAAAGAGACCCATGACTGGTCAGGGGGTATATTTCCTTTCACTATGGTGTTAGGTATGACGAGGGTACGTATTGGGTTTTGGGTCGCGGGTCCTTGAGAGCAAAATATTAATAAAACACGTCATTGTCACGCGCGAGCTTTTATCGAAATCGATATGGCCCGTAAAAAGTTAGCCGTCAGACAATCATAGACTTTTGTATCTAATATTAGTATATAATATGGCTTTAGTTGATTGAGGAGGTGCTGGTTAAAACGGTGAAAAGTTGTGGAGAAATGAATTTGTACAGAACACCGTATCTTATATCAAAATGAACAAGTGTAAAATAAAAATTTATAACACCCCCGACAAGTGAAGGTTACAGCGTTACAGTAACTAGAAAAGAGCTGATAACTTTCAAACGGCTGAACCGATTTTCTTGGATTATAGCTAAGAACACTCTCGATCAAGCCACCTTTCAAACAAAAAAAACTAAATTAAAATCGGTTCATTAGTTTAGGAGCTACGATGCCACAGACAAATACACAGATACACACGTCAAAGTTATAAAACCCCTCTTTTTGGGTCGGGGGTTAAAAAGACACCCATGACTGGGCAGGAGGTTATATTTCCTTTCTCTGTTAGGTATGACGAGGGTACGTATTGAGTTTAGGTCGCGGGTCCTTGAGAGCAAAATAATAATAAAACACGTCATTGTACCGCGAGCGAGCTTTTAGCGAAATAAATAGTCTACGTCGATAACGACCCGCAGCGATATTTTCCACTTCCTTTGATACCAAAGCCTTGGAAAGTGTTACATGACAGCGTGGGAAGATCATCCTGTAAGTACCCAATAACTATCTATCTAGAAATGGCTTAAAAACCGGTGATTTACCTCATTCTTGTAATAAAATATCCGGCCAAGTGCGAATCAGACTCGCGCACTGAGGGTCCAGTACTCGGCTATTTTTTCCGAAATTTGCACGATAAATCAAAATCTACTATGCACAAAAATGAGTAAAAATCTGTTTTAGAATATACAGGTAAAGTTTTATCATTTGATTCCCCACTTGGTATAGTTATCTTACTTTGAAAATTGAAACATATTTTAATTTTTTTTAATGATGTAACCACGAATTCACGGTTTTCAGATTTATTCCTTTACTTGTGCTATAAGACCTACCTACCTGCCAAATTTCATGCTTCTAGGTTAACGCGAAGTATCCTATAGGTTTCTAGACAGACACGACGGACAGACAGACAACAAAGTGATCCTATATGGGTTCCGTTTTTCCTTTTGAGGTACGGAACCCTAAAAAACTAAATTAAAATCAGTTCATTAGTTTAGAAGCTACGATGCCCCAGACAGATACACAGATACACACGTCAAACTTATAACACCCCCTTTTTTTTCTTGAAAAATTTATTCAGAAAGTAATAATACAGATTTTCACAAATGTTAAAAATACTTAAATACAAAAATTATAAAACAAAAATATCATCCAAATCACTGTAACGAGGCAGGGTGCCCAGAACGCTGGCTGCGATTCATGGCAATTTTAACCCCCGACCCCCTTTTTTGGGTCGGGGGTTAAAATTGCCTTTTCACAAATAGAACGCACAAGACTATAGTTTGACGGATCGGACAGTGCAACAAACGATCTAGGAGCACAAGAATAAAGAATACCATTGTTACACGCTTTTAGCGCAATAAATAGCCGTCGATAAGCGCCTGAGGGCACATTCCCATCTCCTCTATGTACTCTACACCTACTCTCAGTTAGCGTAGAACGTAACATGCTTACAAAATGCCTTGTTTCCATTGTCACTAGCGTGCGAGATGCAACCTTAGCTTTGGCAAACTGACTAACAGCTATTGATGGCCATACACGATCAAGTTTACAGCGAACTTGATGCGGCGTCCAGTCAAATGATAGCCATGCACCGTCAAGTGTGCATATTATCATGCACACTAATAGCACAGATTTACTAATAGCCATACGCCGTCAAGATTACTGGACGCCGTTTCACGTCCGCTGCAAACTCCACTGTAATCTTGATCGTTTTTTATTCAGTTACAAGTTAGCCCTGGCCTGCAATCTCACTTGGTGGTAAGTGATGATGCAGTCTAAGATGGAAGCGGGCTAAACTGGAAAAGGTATGGCAGTTTCCATTAAACCCATACTCCTCTGGTTTCTACACGGCATCGTATCGGGACGCTAAATCGCTTGGCGGCACGGCTTTGCCGGTAGGGTGGTAGCTAGCCATGGCCGAAGCTTTCCATCAGACCAGACCATTTAGAAATTATAAAATTTCAAACCCCGCCGGGGATCGAACCCGGGACCTCCCACTAATAAGACCACAGCGCTTAGCACTGCGCCAGGGAGGCAATCATAATATATATGACCAGCACCAGTAAACAATCAACCTCTTCGTACAATTCCTCTTTATAAAATTGTTATATTTTTTTTATTTTATTAAAAATTTACATTAACAGGGCTCTCTCCGTCACTTACTCCATACAATCGTGTCCCAATTTCATTTGAATACTAAGCAACCAAAGTCCATGAAATTTTGCAGACATATTCTAGAAACTAACATCTGTGCCTGTGGTGTTTTAGATTTTTCTAAAAATATGTACTTTTAAAATTACAGGGGCTCGAAGATAAATTGTATGTGAATTTTTAAGACTGCGTAACTTTGAAACCGAATATTTTAACGGAAATCTGGAAAACCACAGGCATAGATATTAGTTCCCGGAACGTTTCTACAAAATTCCATTGAGTATGATTGGTTAGTATTCCAACGAGAGACGAACTACGTTTGTATGGAGCGAGTGACGGAGAGACTTTTGTGATAAATTTAATTAAAATAAAATGTCACAAAACGTAGGAATTTACGTTCTACGTCCCCGGTTAGGACTTATTATACGAAGGCGTCTTTAGGATAATTCGGGTAATGGCGGCCATAAATATGTCTTCTCTGAACAACCCACAGCTCGCGGCGAGATTACGAGCTAATTATTGTAAGCTTTATCTGAATTCTTACAAAGTCAATACCTATCTGATTCCGTGTCTTATTTTCAGATACAAGTTAGCCCTTGACCCTCACCCGGTAGTAAGTGATGATGCAGTCTAAGATGGAAGCGGACTAACCTGGATGGGGAAAGTAAGTTTAATTAAACCCGTACCCCTGATCGGTTCTTAGTTCTTTCACGGCATCGTACTGGAATGCTACGGCACGGCTTTGCCAGTAGGGTGGTAACTAGCCACAGCCGAAGCTTTCAGAACTTTCAGCCTACAGACCAGGAAGGAGTCTTAATTAATCTATCACTAAGTTTATGGTTGGTTACACAGCTGTAGTCCAACGGGTGAATACCTCCGCCTCAAAAAAGTGGGAAAGTCATTTGTGGGAATGAGTGTAATATTTTATACCTAATAAAATTCCACAGTCAATATTGGACTTGCCTTTACAAAAGTTTAAAAAATCCATTAAAAGTATGCTCCTGGCAAAAGCATATTACATAATCGAAGATTAAGTGATAAAAAAGCATGGATTTGACTCGCTCCAACAATGCGTGGGGCTGCAATTGCTTGTATAGTATGGAATATTATTGTAAATAGAACAATTGATAAGAGCAATCGCCGAGTTTCTTGCTGGTTCATCTCGGTAGGAACGGCATTCCGAACCAGTGGTAAATTATTTGACGATTCAAAAGCTCTTGTAAAGTTTATTTGAATAAAAATCTATTCCATTCTATTCTATTCTAACAATTCGCATTACAGGCTTAGCGTTTGCACTGCCTACATTGTTATTTGATAACTACCTGAAAATACAACACCCCAACGATCTCCATTCTCTCTGCTACACGTGCCATAAAGGTTCTACGAGAATACCAGCGTCTCCCGTTTTATTAACATTCGTTTTAGTTAACAATGTAACACAATGTCGATTTTGGAAAATTTTAAAATTTTATTACCCCACATTTTATAACCTGGGTGAGATTTGGGGTTAAATAAATTTTGCACCGACCAGTAACTGTGTAGGATGGCTATTCTTTCACACTGCTTTTATTTGGTCCTGAAAGACTGCATCATACTTAATCCGAATTTGCTGTTGAAACTTTTTCTATTAGGTAAATACTAAACCAACTTTCTATTACCTACCTACTGCGTTACTGTTTTTCTATTTATTTATTTACTTTATCTACCAAAGGTCAGCTGAAAAAAAATATTTTATAATTTTTATGATAGTGTTTTTTTATTTTGTTACCTACACTTCAAGGCAATTTCAAAAAAAAATTAAATAGGTACATATCAAAAATTATTTCGAACAGAATATCTCTAGATATTAAGTACGCATATCGCCATTCGATGGGTGATGAAAAGAGCTACGAGTTTCTCTACGTGATCAATTCAGAAATGAGGATCGCCTCATTTCTGATTTGATCAGTCTCTATGGTTCGCCTCTCGTCTCTATTGTCAGTTTCTATGGTTCTATGGTATTGGTATGGTTGGTATGGTGGTATGGCTATGGTTAGCTCAACGGAAAGAGTAACAAACATACACACATACACCCAAACTTTCGCCTTTATAATATTGGCGTGATATTGCTGCGTCAGCCACGGCGTATCCGTTGTGCGCGTCAATGGCTTTGAGCGCGATAGGAGAAAGTCTGCCTTTACGGTTGTCCTCGGAAATCAGCATTAATGGTAACCCTACGTCAAGCTATACACCAAAATTGACATCATAAAGTGAAGTCGCGTGTACTTTGTTCCCGGACGTGGGTATGAAAGGCAATTTTCTGTTCCAGAGATTCCTTGGCTGCTGCGGTGCATTATACTTACACTGGATTATATTTTTAACCCCTCACCCAAAAAGAAGAGTGTTATAAGTTTGACGTGTGTATCTGTCTCTGGCATCGTAGCTCCTAAACGAATGAACCGATTTTAATTTAGTTTTTTTTTTTGTTTGAAAGGTCGAGAGTATTCTTAGCTATAATCGAAGAAAATTTTTACGTCGGCTCTAGTTCAGAGCATTGGATGAGGAAGGCCATGGCACGTCTGCAAGCTGAAATGTTGATGATGCTATAAAATAAAAAGACGTAATTGAGAAAATTGTCTGTCTCAGAAGTCCTTTAGAGGATGCTAACGACACCCCATACCTACATCCAAATCTGTTCAGGTATTTATTAAGTTATGGTGGAGTAAAGAAACTCATACATATAATATACCTACGTACAACATAAATAGGTAGATACATGAACCCTGAAAACATTATACTTGTTTTTGGGCAGTCATGTAAAAAATAATGGTAGCACAAATGACGGCTGTAAAAATTGCGCCAATAAATTGTCCAAAAATATGACACGTTTCGGTTTTACTGCATCGATGCCAATACTTGTGTATTGTCGTAAAAAACATCGTAAAATATTCATAAAATTTATCGCATTCCTAGGTACATACATATAACGACTTATCAACGAAGCAAATCCAAACATAAAGCAAATATTTACAATCCAAAACATGATTACCTATGTGAAATATTTATCTGCCACTAACTAATGCCCGCGACTTCGTCCACGTGGATTTAGGTTTAAAAATCCCGTGGGAACTCTCATTTTCCGGGATAAAAATGTCTATGTCAATTTATATCACTTTCCAGGTCTTTAATTATATCTGTGCAAAAAATCAGCTCGATCCGTAGCTCATTTGCAGCTTTGTTGTTCAAACACTCTTTCATATTTTTGTAATAATCTATACTAATAAATAAAATTGGAGTGTCTGTCTGTAATTTCATGGTTATTTGAACGATACCATAACTGAATCACACGTTTTTAAAAATTTTGTCTGTCTGTCTGTCTATCTGTTTGAAAAATTAAATAAAACATTATGGTACCATGAAGTTGTTTGATTTATATCTTAGAAATTTAGGTACGTTTTCAGATTGCTTACGATATTTTGTTTACAGAATTCATAAATAAAGGTGTCTGCATGCAAAAGCGAAGCGGAGCGGAGATATGTTCGACAGACCAATTTGATTAATACATGATGTATTATAGTCTTATTGTTTTTATGGACTATGTGTAGTAAAATTGGTCTGCTAAACACTTCTCTGCACTCCTCTTCAGTGAACAGGCACCCTAAGTAATATACGAAGTTGGCCTGGCTGACCCATTAGCTTAACATTGTTAAAAAATTGTCGCCTGCTTTTTAATACGTAGAATTGAAAGCCAGGTCGCAAACCAAGAGTTAGGCAGCTATTCTTCAACTCTAAGGTATAGAATTCTTGAGGATGGATAAATAAACAACAATTGTTTTGTTAATTTTTATTACCTGTCATCAAAAATTATGTAGGGTGATTAATACTAGTCAATGTATAGGTATAAAAGCAAGTAAAATCCCAATGCTTGTATACAAATGTAGACAAAAATAAATGCACTTTTTGCGCCTTACACATGGCAACATCGCAGTTATTATGTCATTCTCATTCTAAATAATTATGAATATTGCACCCTGCCACTAAACTAAGGTTAACTAATTATTTAAAAAAATCAGTCCAAGAATAAAAATATTTTTTTACAATCGTTAAAAAAATATATATATCTCCGTCGTCAAGAAAAATAAATAACAAGTTAGTTACAGACTGATATGAAATAAAAAATCGAAGTATTTATAAAGAAAAAGTCGACTATTCTACACAAAGGTTTTTTGAATATTTAAGGGCAAGATGCAGCAGTAAAAATTTATTAGTAGACAAAAATTTTCAGTCATATTACTGCCGAGAAATATTATTAGTAGGTACTTATACAAATATATTGTACACAATATATTAATACAAAATATAAATCGAAGTTTTAATTTAAATACGATAAAAACATTACAATTTTTTTTAAATCCTTTACGATTACTTTAATCAACTAATTATTTTTTTTGAATATGCCACTTTTGACCTGAATTTAAATACCTTTCACACAAAATATACCATATCAAATCAATACATCATAAAATATTCAGTTTACCCTCTTCGAAATAGCTTTATTACAAGGAATAGATGGAGTGAATTAATATTATAAGCAATGGAAACATGTTTTATCCGCATCTAATTCGTTGATAAAGATAATATCCAAGTACCCTTTCATTTCTACCTTGTGCCTTTCATTCGTATAATCTCTACCGCTTATTTTGCCTGGTAACTTTATTACACAGATATGAGACTGCAAATTTTCTGCTAGAAATAATATTATGTAGTACGAAGTACGTATTGCTTTGTTAAAAACGTATACTTTGGTAAGGTGGCTTCGTCTTTCTATTCAATTCATAAATCTCTGATCCCAGTCCCGTAGTTGGCGCCGCCTGCCCTGTTTAGGGTGTCTTTGAATTGATCGATGTCTATTTCCGATTGACTTTCCAGTTGAAGCTCCACTGCGAAATTCTGAAACAAACACAAACATCGTTTTGTAATAATATAATTAATTAAATAAAAAGGCCTGTAAAATGTGAAACTAATGTTACCGTACCGTACCGTAATGGTTATTTTGAAAACAGTGTTGAGAGACGTAAAACGAAACGTTAAAATGTATGCTAACCTAACCAATGAGATTCGTTTATTTTTTGACATTGACACTTGCGATTCAGTTGACAGTTGAATCGGTTGAGCACGTTGTTTACATCAAAGAGAATATCACTACGTTCTCGCTGTTTTTATTTGGGAAAAAATATGGACGAATTAAATGAAAAAGTGCCATGTAGAAAGACTCAGCTTCAAGATTTGTTGGATCTTATGGGTGAAGACGATGAACCGCTACCAGTTTCAGTATTTATCAGCGGAGACATGGCTACCGGAAAAAGTCTTTGTGTTAACACAGTGCTGCAGTATTTAGGTTTCAAACACGTTATTATAAACTGCATCGAGTGTTACACACCGAAGATTATGTACGAGGCTATTTTAACAGGGCTTTACGACAATCAGCTAGATATCAAATGCGATTCTTTATGGGAATTGATGAATAACCTAAACGCATACAGCGCTGAACAAACTCGCTACGAGCCGATCGTGTTGGTGTTCGATCGAGCAGAAAGGTTTCAGAATATGGATCAAAGCATCATGTCCACGTTTTTAAGACTGCGCGAGTTTTGCAGCCTGAATATTTGCACATTTTTCATTACTTATCTCATTTACGACAACTTCTACTTCAAAACGGGAGTCCGACAGCCTATAACGATGTACTTCCCAAACTACAATAAAGACGAACTGTTCAAAATCATATTTCTGCATCAGAAAGCGTTCGTGCGTCACGTGACGAGCTATCACATTGTTGATCACGGTATAAAAGAAGATCTTGAACGGCCAGAGTTGTTTGAAAACTTTCTTAATGCATTCTTGAGCGTGTTCTACCGACCGTGCCGGGATTTAATCGAGTTACATTACATGGCGAAAGTAAACTTCGCCAAATACTGTGAACCGATCATACGAAACGAGATCAAATCAACTGATTTACCAAAGTTGTGGCGCCACATTGCACCCATACTCAAAGTAAGCTTAGAATTACTCTACTTAAGAATACACACATCAACTCCTGCGACAACATCGGCCGGTACAAACAATGAGTCGACAGAACTACAGAACTTGAACTTTAAAAATACCTTAAAAGAAGAACTATTATCAACTAAAGCATTTGCACAAAGTTTTGAACTCCCATTCTATTCGAAATTCCTTTTAATTGCTGCTTATTTAGCAAGTTACAACCCACCGAAAGAAGATAAGAGATTGTTTATGAAAAATCATGGAAAACAAAGAAAAAGGATGCAGCAAGTTAAGGCGAAGGCTAAAATTACTGAAAAACTAAATACACAACTCGGACCTAAAGTCTTTACATTGGATAGATTGCTGGCAATCTTTTATGCTATATTAGAGGAGAAAACTGGTTTAACAAGTAATCTATTGTCTCAAATAGCCACTTTGGTGGAATTAAAGTTGCTTGCAGGCAGCAAGGAAATAGATTTGGACACTCCTAAGTATAAATGCATTGTTGGTTACGATTTTATTTCTGCAGTTGCTCAAACAGTCGGTTTTAATGTTAGGAAATATTTGTACGACTTCATTTAAGCAAAGAGTTGTTTTTTAAGTTTGAGCTTTTTTAATACATCATTTACTATACTTAGTGTTTTATTTTCCAATGAAAACAACAACAATAATCATGTTTTTTATCTTTTAAAGCAAAAAATTATTATAATTTATTTGTTATGTGGTGTTATTATGTGGTATGAGTGTATAATTTCTGTGTGTTCCACCGTAGCTGTAAACTACTGGGCCGATTTTGATGAATGAGGTGCCAATTGATTTGTTGTAAAGGCCCGGGTAACATAGGCTATATTTTATATGAAAAAAATGACCTAACTGATGTTACATCAACACTATAATATTTCAGTGTTTATTAAGACCGCAGTTGGGTTTTAGTTTCAACTTTTAAGTTAACTACATCATTGTTTGACTATCAGAAAATGTACAAATAGTACCCAATTAGAATAATGACTTTGACTTTCAAACTTTACCACTTTATATTGTTACAGTAGTTGAGTCATGGCTGTTTAAAAGGGATTATAGTTGGAAAAACAATATGGTTATTTACTCAACCCATTTTACGGTAAAGGAGATTATGATGATGATAAAATCTATACTAATAAATAATACTATACTAATAAATAAAATTGGAGTGTCTGTCTGTAATTTCGAAATAACTACCGCATATTAAGGTCATATGGTTATTTGAACGATACTATAACTGAATCACACGTTTTTAAAATTTTTGTCTGTCTGTCTGTCTGTTTGAAAAGGCTAATCTTCGGAACGGCTGAACCGATTTTGACGGGATTTTCACAGAAAAGTAGAGAATTGACCAGGGGGTAACATAGGCTACTTTTTTAACCGACTTTCAAAAAGGGAGTTGTGTTTTTCTACCTATTTACACCGAAATCTCCGAGATTTCTGAACCGATTTGCGTCATTTCTTTTTTAATCGATAGAAGAACTTTGCGACATTGTTTCATAAAAAATTTGGGTTCCAACTCTTCAATCCTGATGCTGCAGGGAACCTAACCATCCAAAACTGAGGGGTTTTAAAAACTGTCGGTTATAAATTGATTGATATTGAAGGTATCTTTAACAAGTAAAGACTTTGTCGTTGATCTCGAGGACCCAACTCCTCAACCCTGATGCTGTAAGGAATTTGCATTCCTAAATCCTGGTGACCCCTCGGGATTTTTAAAGGATCATCCGTTAAAATGTTTTTAGGTACCTGTTACAGAAACACGTTGCATCCCGGGGACGGGCTATTACGGATAGGCTACTTTTGTCCTGGGAAATCAAAACTTCCCACGGGATTTCAGACCCTAAATCCACGCGGGCGAAGCTGCGGGCATCAGCTAGTCTATACTAATAAATAAAATTGGAGTGTCTGTCTGTAATTTCGAAATAACTACCTCATATTAAGCTCATAGGGTTATTTGAACGATACCTTAACTGAATCACACGTTTTTAAAATTTTTGTCTGTCTGTCTGTCTGTCTGTCTGTCTGTCTGTTTGAAAAGGCTAATCTTTGGAACGGCTGAACCGATTTTGACGAGATTTTCACAGACAAGTAGTGGATTGACCAGGGTGTAACATAGGCTACTTTTTTAACCGACTTTCAAAAAGGGAGTTGTGTTTTTCTACCTATGTACACCGAAATCTCCGAGATTTCTGAACCGATTTGTGTCATTTCTTTTTTAATCGATAGAGGAACTTTGCGACATTGTTTCCTAAAAAATTTGGGGTCCAACTCTTCAATCCTGATGCTGCAGGGAACCTGACCATCCAAAACTGAGGGGTTTTAAAAACTGTCGGTACCTTTAACAAGTAAAGACTTTGTCGTTGATCTCGAGGACCCAACTCCTCAACCCTGATGCTGTAAGGAATTTGCATTCCTAAATCCTGGTGACCCCTCGGGATTTTTAAAGGATCATCCGTATAAATGTTTTTAGGTACCTGTTACAGAAACACGTTGCATCCCGGGGACGGGCTATTACGGATAGGCTACTTTTGTCCTGGGAAATCAAAACTTCCCACGGGATTTTAGACCCTAAATCCACGCGGGCGAAGCTGCGGGCATCAGCTAGTATAAAATAAAAGAAACCTTCCATGCATCTTGGATAGAATACGTACCTATCGGCTTTGGTAACATTTTATGGTAAACGTTAATATTTTCAGGTTACTTGGCAAAAACTGATTTCTACGCCTTTGAGTGTAATCCATTTGCCGCCAGCCAATAAAGAGCACAGTCAGCGCAAACTCAGTTTGGCCGCTACTACAGAAAGCTCTTAAGGTTAATTTACAGCGAGACCTTTAGGGGAACATTTATGGACGACGTGACGCGTACACGATTAAATCCTCCATGTTTTTTGTTACATTTTATTGATAAAATGGTTTTTTTTTTAATTTTTTATTTTTTCTCATTTAGAGAGCTGGGTCACTAGTGTGACCATGTGGCTCTGGTAGGTCCCTATTATCCTATTCTAACACTAACTAACATTATTCTAACTAATATTATTCTAACACTTAAAACTATATCTACATACTATTATCTATTAACTCTAAGTCTTATATTTCTACGGGCCATCCTGTACAAATCTTTCTAATACAAATGGTTCTTACTTCTACTAGGTACTTGCTTAGTTTTATGGTCGTACTTCCTTCCTTACTTTGGATCCTTGTAATTAGGATTTCGTATTAGAAGAATCGGCGATAGTCTAGTTGTTAAAACGTGTGCCTCATATTCGAGAGGATGGGGGTTAAATCCTGGGCACTTCTAAGGCTGAAACCTATAGAGCGCGCTATACCGCTGGCATAAATCTGTCTCATTTTAACTGAAACTTTAGTCTAAGCAAAGTCAAAGTATCAGGGGGCACGGTAGTGCCCCCGCCAAGACGAGCCAAACGGCGGCCGGGGCGCTACGTACCTTTTTCTCGAAGTGTTTCGCCGTATTTTCGACTCGTCATAACTTGGGTCTGGATGACGCTAGAAAGCTGAAATTTTCAGTATAAGGTGTCCTCAGCAAATTTACCAAATATACCAAGTATCAAATATCTAGCTTTTATGGTTACAGATATATTGATACCTAAAATACGCCGTTTTCGTCCCTCACTGATGATCATCAAAACCTCTAAGGTACTTCCCGAAGTCCTAGAAGACTGAAATTTGGTATGTAGACTAGAAATTGCATACAAACTACAGGAAAATTAAGAAATTGGAAATTCCCCCCCTCTACGCCTCTTATGGGTAAAGCAAATCTGTAAATTCTGTCGCTAGAATGCTGATATTTTCAGGATAAGATGTCCGTGACAGATTTATTAAACGCATTGAGTATCAATCGTCTAGCTTTTATAGTTTCAGATTTATTGACAGTCAAAACTTCTAGTCTGTAATTCTAGGGTACTTCCCGAAGTCCTAGAAGACTGAAATTTGGTATGTGGACTAGAAATTGCATACAAACTACAGAAAAATTAAGAAATTGGAAATTTCCCCCCTCTACGCCTCTGTATGGGGGAAGCAAATCTGTAAATTCTGTCGCTAGAATGCTGATATTTTCAGGATAAGATGTTCTTGGCATATTTATTAAACGCACTGAGTATCAATTGTCTCGCTTTTATAGTTTCAGATTTATCGACATTCAAAACCTCTAGTCAAAAATTCTAGGCTACTTTCTGAAGTCCTAGAAGACAGAAATTTGGCATTAAGTAGTAATTTCAAGAATTATGAACAATAGATAAATTAAGGAATCGGGTCCCCCTTCATCCCCTCGTATATGAGATGCATATCTGTAAAATCTGTTGCTCGAATACTAAAGTTTTCTGGATAAGATGTCCGTGGCAGATTTATCAAACGTACCAACTATCTGTGTTTCCTAAAGTCCTAAAAGACTGAAATTTGGTATATCTGCTTCAAAATTGAGTTGCAAGATTCCACCCGAACAAACATAGTTACATACGAGTACATTGCAAGTTTAATAAAAGCTTTTAAAAAAAGAGGTAACGTTAGAGAGTGGGTCATGAAAATGATGAACCTACAAGAAATAAATCAAAAAACAAAAATCTAAGGCACCTGTCAAAAAGAAATGAAATCCCACCAAAAATATTTCATGTAAAATGTTGCCAAGACTCACAAGTTCATAATGTTTTCACTGTTAAAAAGTTATGAGATCTCTAGTAGAGCCAAGCCCCTAGCTGAGCTTAAATTTGTGCTGGCCATGGGAGCTATCCCAAGTGCAAAGTATATAGCTTTTAAATGCTCTTGACTATATCACATTTATAACAATAAATAACAAATAACTCTACTTACAAGCTCTGATTCTACAAACCCTAAATCTTGGTTAAAAAAGTACGGCTTGGCCGTTTAATGTTCGTAAAACTATAAAATGACAACATATTTTAAGGCCATTAGGAATAGTTTGTTCGACAATTACTAATTTGTATTGTACTTCGTGATGGTCGCAGAAGCTATTCTGGGCTTAAATATCATTTCAGATAAAAAATCCACGAACTGTAAACGGCCAAGGCGTACTTTTTTAACCAAGATGTAGGGTTTGTAGAATCAGAGCTTGTAAGTAGAGTTATTTGTTATTTATTGTTATAAATGTGATATAGTCAAGAGCATTTAAAAGCTATATACTTTGCACTTGGGATAGCTCCCATGGCCAGCACAAATCTAAGCTCAGCTAGGGGCTTGGCTCTACTAGAGATCTCATAACTTTTTAACAGTGAAAACATTATGAACTTGTGAGTCTTGGCAACATTTTACATGAAATGTTTTTGGTGGGATAGATTATATAGAATTCAACCTAACTTTCCAGAGTTATGTGCGTTTTAAGCAATCACACTATCACACTAATATTATAAAGGCGAAAGTTTGTATGTGTGTGTGTGTGTGTGTGTGTATATATGTTACTCCTTCACGCAATAACTACTGAATGGATTTGGCTGAAATTCGGAATGGAGATAGATAATATCCTGGATAAGCACATAGGCTACTTTTTATCCCGGAAAATCAAAGAGTTCCTACGGGATTTTAAAAAACCGAAATCCAGGCGGGCGAAGCCGCGGGCATCTTCTAGTTAAATATAATTTTTCTTAACGGTGAAGGAAAACATCGTGAGGTAGGCATTCCTGAGAGTTCTCCTTAAGGTTGTCAAAGGTGTGCTAAAGTCTACCAATCCGCACTAGGCCTTGGCGGACTATGACCTACTTACTTACACTTACATACTTACTACGTACACCCTTCTCATTCCAAGAGGAGGCCTATGCTCAGTAGTGGGCCAGCGATGGGTTGGTCATGATAATCCAACAAGCGTCAAAACACCGCGACAAACTCACTTTGCTCCCGGGGAAAGCTTTTAGGGTTAATTTACAACGGGACCTTTAGGGGAACATTTATAGGGAACGTGACGTGTTCGGAGACATTTTATGGGTACTACTTTTCCACGTGGTAAGGACCCACGTGGAAAAGTAGTACCCATAAAATGTCCTTTATTTGCGTCCCGTGCGGATAGTTTCACTCTATCTCTTCATTCCTATAGTGGTTCTGGTATTCAAAGGTAATAAAAGTTTTTACAGGGAACCAAAGCTTAATTTGCTATACGAATGAATTCAGTGGCGTGCAGATAATAGAGGCATAACAGCACTGCTTACCCTAGTTGTAATGGTTCAATGCTAATTTTCAATATGAGTTGCCACACAGTAAGTTCCTGCCTATTGAATGCTTACTCTGACTCTAAATCCTGTGCACGCCTCTGCGAATGATGCTTGGTTAGTGGCTGGCTTTTCCTGCATGTCAACCGATTTAGGCAAAATAGGTAGCTTTTGGTTCCTTGTAAGTATATCATGGACTTCCGTAAAGTATCTAACGCCTGCTTCTATATAACATTTAGGTATTGTATGAATGAGTGAATGAATCAATAAATTTATTATTTATTCAATAAAATGTAGGTACTACTTTTAACAGGGCTCTCTCCGTCACTCGTTTCATACAATCGTAGTTCCAATTTCATTTGAATATTAAGCAACCAAAGTCCATGAAATTTTGCAGACATATTCTAGAAACTTGTCTATGTTGTTATATCTTTGTCTGTGGTGTTTTAGATTTTTCTAAAAATATGTAGTTTCAAAATTACAGGAGCTCAAAGATTTGTATGTAAATTTTTAAGACCGCGTAACTTTGAAACCGAATATTTTAAGAGAAATCTGGAAAACCACAGACATAGATATTAGTTTCTAGAATATGTCTGCAAAATTTCATGGACTTAGGTTGCTTACTATTCAAATGAAATTGGAACTACGATTGTATGAAACGAGTGACGGAGAGAGCCCTCTTAACACACTCAGATTTTTGGTATTGGAGGTTTTTTTATGCGTCATGATTCGCAAGTAACAACGACAGCGTCATGATTCACAAGTATCGAGAAACCTTTCATCATCATTATCCTTTCAAGCCATCACCGGCTCACTACTGAGCATGCGTCTCCTCTCAGAATGTGAAGGTTGCAGGCCATAATCCATCACGCTGATCAAGTGCGGATTGGCAGACTTTACACATCTTTGAGAACATGTTATGGTTAGTACTTTTCCACCCTGCGTAAGGTGAATCACTATTATAAATACAAAAGTGTGTTTGTTTGTCTTTCAATCACGCCGCAATGGAGCGAAAGATTGACCTGATTTTTTGCATGGATGATAATTAAAGGCCAGGAAAGTGGCATACCTAGGCTCCTATTTATCCCAGAAAATCAAAGAGTTCCCACGGGGTTTCCGGGAACCTAAAACCACGCGATTGAAGTCGCCAAATGAAGTAGTATGAAATCTTTAATTTACCGCATGATTTCTCATTAATTATTATTATGTTAACAATTCGACTTTACGATGTTTTTATTTCCTACACTCTTTTCAAATGAAATCAACACACGTCCTTTTATTTCTAATGCCCGAACTTCTATCAGCGTTCGCATACAGGATAGCATCGTCTGGAGAGCTATTAGAAATTGATAGTTCCAAGCCCATTGCTCGATATTTAAAAGGTAAAGTTAGCACTTTGTCTCCTCTTTTCCTGTGCTATTAGGGTGTTATATGATGAAAGATAAGGTACAAGATTCACAAGAAAACCTAAGTGCTAGCTTCAAGTTGTTACCCTAGATTCGAACCCCAAATCACCCAAATAGGAGGCCGAAGTTTTAATCACTAAGCCATCACCACTCTAATCAGACGTATCCACGTGCCTACCTGCTGGTAAGTGATGATGCAGCCAAAGATAGAGCCTAGAAGATGTCTATTCACTCTTGACTTGAAGATACCTATATTATAAGTGTAGGAGAACACTGATGCAGAAAGAGTGTTCCATATCCTAGCGGTTATAATAAGAAACGTTTTATTTTAAAGGATGGCAACATATGATATGGGCAGATGACATTAAATCTTATACATGGCAGAGAAAAACCAGAGACATAAATATAACACTTTGTAAGGGGATGGGGGAGGCCTATGTCGATACGGCAACTTGAAAAACTTGAACTTGAAATACTTGACAGCGGACAGTCACCCCTCAGTAAATAAAGGCTTTATTCATTTTATTTTACAGGCAACTCCAAACAATACTGCAAATGGTGCAACATGAGACCTGAGAAACAATACGGTAAGAACGGGAGCCCAGTAAGGGATATGCAGCCAGCAGAAGAAATAGACCTGTTCGATATACCCATCTACGCAGCCTTAACCCAGGACCAAGGGAACCTCGATAAGCAAAGACTATCTGATTTCATTGGGAGATATTTTTGAATTAAATGCATTGGGCTATTGATACTGTTTAATTGTATTTCTATACTTATGTCGTAACCTGTCTCGTTTCCGGGATGCAAGCTTGCAAGATGCAATAGTGCTAAATTTTGGTAAAAAAGATGGGCTGTGAAAAGGTAACAAATACATAGACAGATAGACACCGTAGTGTCTAAACTACTGGACCGATTTTGATGAATGAGGTGTCAATTGATTTGTTGTAATGGTCCGGGTGACATAGGCTATATTTTATACAAAAAAAATTGACCTAACGGATGTTACTTAAAAAAAGTGGAGGTCTCAAAAAAATTTTTGTTTGTATCGAGTGGGATGTCAAATGAAAGAGGACAACTCTGAACTCATAAATATAAGTGTACAACAACATTAAAATATACCAAGCGACAGAAAAACAATTTTACTCCAATATTTCAGCGTTTATTAAGACGATCGCAGTCGGGATTTAGTTTGCAACTTTATCACACTAATATTATAAAGGCGAAAGTTTGTATGTATGTGTGTGTGTGTGTGTGTGTGTGTGTGTGTGTGTGTGTGTGTGTGTGTTTGTGTGTGTGTGTGTGTGTATGTTTGTTACTCCTTCACGCAAAAACTACTGGATGGATTTGGCTGAAATTCGGAATGGAGATAGATAATATCCTGGATTAGCACATAGGCTACTTTTTATCCCGGAAAACCAAAGAGTTCTCACAGGATTTAAAAAAAACCTAAATCCACGCGGATGAAGTCGCGGGCGTTAGCTAGTCTTGTTATAAAAATAAAAAATGTTTTTCGAATCGACAAATAAATCTTCTATTTGTTCTTAATGCTCTTTCTAATGAGAAGAAAGACAAAAAACGGCGGCGAAACCTTTTTTGGAAATCAAAATTTTCGAATCCATTGAACCTTTGGGTAGTTTAATTTTTTAGTGCCCCTTGCTCTATGTAGGGTTCAACTCCCTTTAAGGCAATCTATTAGTTAAAGTATGCCTAAGATAGTAGATTGCCGGTGTACCATTTTACACCTACCAACTAATAGCACCCCCAGGTCGTAGGTAAATTATATGCTTAAAATCAAAACATAAAATGCACGGTTAATTTATATTTCTAATAATCATTGATTAAATTCTTACAATGCCGATGCTCAATTTGAAATAATCAACCACAGCTCCAATATAGCTAAATTCAACAAAATGATAAGAACTTTCATAGCTAAAAGAATATTGTACTTTCTTATATTCTTTCATTCAAATCAAATTATAAGTAGTTATACAGTTATAGACGTATATGGTTTACCTGAACCAAAATTAGTGCAAGATTTTGTAAATGATTATCAATTTAAAGATGATAATGTTGCTGATTATAGTAAAAGACCTAGATTTCGAGATGACAATGAAATAATCAATAGAAATGGAGAGAAAGGATTATGGAATGCATTCAAGAAAGGTGTCCTTAAAAGTTATAACTATAGAAACAAATTACTAGTAAAAAGAATCGTTCCACATGGGATGGTACCATCAGGAATTGAATATGATCATAAGTTCAACACTGCATTTAAACCTTTAGTAAGAGTACACAAAACCAAAACGATAAACCAATTTTTCAATGACTTAAAATCAAAGAAATACGATGGTTATGAAAATAAAGATACAAAACACGAAAACATTATATTTATGTCGCCTAAAGATGTTAAACATAAAAAATTCAAAGTACAAAATGATTTGAATGATAAAGATTTGATAGAGCCATTCGAAACATCTAAAAATGATTTTGATTATAAAGACAAAAGACTCCAAAAAAAGATAAAAGATATCAGATTTGCACATTTAGAAAACAAAAACAATTTAGATCTAAAAGATAAAAGATTGCAATTAGTAAAAAAAATCCAGAAGAAGATTAAAGGAATCAAATCAGAATCCAAAAGGCTTAGCGCGTATGCTAAAGTTATTAATGTTCTCAACAATATGTTGAGGTCTCCTCAATTTGTGAAATCAGGGGAGGAGCATGACACCTTAGCACCTGATACAGAGCCGAAGCAAGATGACATGAAAACTAAGAAATGGATACCGCACTATCCACCGTGGAATTATTGGACGGTACGCATTGGTCAAGCCAAGCGCTAGTCTAGAAAGAAAAAAAAACCAGCCAAGTGTGAGTCAGACTCGCGCACCGAGGGTTCCATACTCGGATATTTTTTCCGTCATTTTACACGATAAATCAAAACCTATTATGCTTAAAAATAAATAAAAATCTGTATTAGAATGTACAAGTACAATGCCTTTTTTCATATGATAACCCACTTGGAATAGTTATCTTACTTTGAAAATTGAAATATTTTTTTGTGATGTAACCACAAATTCACGGTTTTCAGATTTTTTCCTTTACTTGTGCTATAAGGCCTAAATACCTGCCTTTCATGATTCTAGGTCAACGGGAAGTACCCTATAGGTTTTTATGACAGACACGAAAGACAAGCAGACAGACAACAAAAAAGTGATCCTTTATGGGCTCCGTTTTTCCTTTTGAGGTACCTACGGAACCCTAAAAACAGTTACCAAGAAATGTAACACGTCTTCTTCTGATAAAAAAACAGTTATCAAGAAATTCTAAATGTAACACTTCTTCTGATCAATAAAGATTGCTATTAATTTTATATTTATATTTTTCAGTATAAGAAGACAATCCATGAAGATGTATGTCCTGGGGCACAAGTAAAGATTGGAAATATGTGTATTTGGGTACCACCACATTAATACTTAATCCATACTATTATTATAATATTATAAATGCGAAAGTGTGTCTGTCTGTCTGCTACGTTTTCACGACCCAACCGCTGAACCGATTTTAATGGGATTTGGTACAGACTTGGGGTACATCCCGGGGAAGGACATAGGCTACTTTTTATCCCGGAAAATAGAAGAGTTCCCACAGGATTTAAAAAAAAACCGAAATCCACGCGGGCGAAGCCGAGGGCATCCTCTAGTACTACATAGATTTGTTATGTACTTACGTATCACCACATAGTAACAGACCAGGCAGGCAGGTAGGTGGGTAACAGGCAGACCCTGTTCATCATAATAAACTTCTAAAATAGTACTACATATTTATTTTGATATAATCTAAAAAAAACAAGTATCCTGAGTGAAATAAAAGACAAATATACAATAATTTGTTTTTTGAGATTCGTACACTCGGAAAAATAATTCGCTTGGCAGAGCATACTAATGCGCGCGTATGTATAACACACAAAGATACGACCCGATGCTATCCGATAATAGATACACTCACACTTACTACACTCACTCACACTTCTAGATAACCTTACCAGTCGTATAGGGTTGCAAATTTCACATTCGTCAACATAGTTCTGATGGCCGAGTGGTTAGTGTTGAAGTTCTTAAATATGGCGTGAGTTCTAATCCTAGTGGGGGATTGCTTTTTTATTTTTGCAATTATTTATTTTGTCTTCTTTATACAGTCAAAATTATCATACTTTCAAACAATATAATTATAAGCAAGAAAAAACAAAAATAATAACACTTTTCTATTTTAGAAGTTATTTATTTGTCTTTTGTGCAGTTCATAAATTATTATAATAAGCAAGAAATAAATAAGACGCTTGTCAAAAAATTAACACATCAAGTTAACAGAAGGTATACAAAAGAGGAAAAAAAATTGACATACTTTATCTACTCCTATTACTCCTATAGTAATTTAAAACCAATATCGATGTGAAGTATGCTAAAAGTCGGTCAAGTATGAACGTAATGTTTTATTTACGTTTTGGGTTACTTTTAGGTTTGTGAGATGAATCAACATGTTAATTACTTAGTTAGAAATCAAAATCAATTATAACTTCTAACTGCAATAACAATAACATCACTCACAAATAGAATTAAATTAATTACCTATACTTTATTTAATAATGTATAAAGGTAGGCCACCCTCGTAAGCTATTACTTTTTGTAATCGACTCGTCATGTTAGTAACCATATTCCAGCAAGTCTATGCTGCCCCACAGAGACTCCCAGGTTGAAGTTACCACTTTATTCAAAGTATAATAGGTATATCGTTTACCTGTTGTTCTATTATTATAGTATTTTACGTCCATCCTTGTCCGACTCAAAAGATTTTTCATTATTAAAAATAACAACGTAATTACATCAGTCAAAGTTTATATATTTCATTGCAAAATGAAAGTCTATGGTCCTGGTGCAAACCATTCGTAATATTTTCTTCGTAATGTATTCCGGCCGCACGCAAATGCTTCCGCACAGTTTGTAGAACTACATTGTGCTTGGTCGCTGTCAACCAAATTTTTAAAAAGGAATCCACGCTATGCATTGCAACGATTTCTTGGTGGTGATGTGACTCCATCTTATAAGCTGATGGTTTGGGCCCAGGTCAACAAATTGTCTACATGCCCCGTTTCTCCGTAGTGACAGACCCACAAGCGCACGGTATTCATCTGTAAATGATTATATCCTGGATTAATACATAGGTTACTTTTTATCCCGGAAAATTAATGAGTTCCACGGGATTTTTAATAACCTATATACACGGGAATGAAGTCGCGGGCATCAACTAGTATTTAGTATATTGGTTACATTGTTATATTATAATGCGTCTGATTAAAAGTATTAAATGGACTAAAAACATTACGCTAACATTTAGAAAATACTAAATGCACATAAGTAAAACCATAAACATAATTTCAATACGAGTAGGTTATATTTGTTTACTTACCGATATCATCGATTTCGGTTATCGAAATATTCCGCTCAAATAACAATCTCTGCTTTTTAAACAAAGATAAATAAATGTTCCATGGTGGTGAGAAGTTCAGTAGTTATTCAGTGTGAAAAATAACACAATACACCATAAATGAATTCACTACTAGGATCTATTAATCCGCGTGCTCAAGTTCTATTTGACAATAATTTATAAAATAGGTAGGGTAGATTTAAAAAATGAGACATCAACTTGATATTGCCATTCTGTAATCTATAGGTATACCTACACCGTATAATTTATCGTTTTGTGGGTTCGAAACATTTCAGTGATGAATAGACCTTAACTGTCTTGTTTTAAAGCTTAAATTCGTCCACATATCTACAGCCAGCACTGTAAGTGAAAACTGCTAATTAAAGTCGTGAATTTTAGACGTTATCTCAAGGTGGTTTAAGGCCATTTTACTCTGACATAATTGTGCTTCGACGATCGGATTCTATCAGCGTGGGTAAGCGGCAATACTACCTAGTGCCTGCTGTGGGGAAATCAGCGAAATATGTAATTTGTAATTATTGCAAGTAGGTATGGTGAAAAGAGACCGACAATTCATTAAAGAGAGATAGGTGTAAAATAATAAGTAAACGAGTTATGCACACACATAATGCTTCGTTGTGTTGCCTGCTTACCGATTTGTTTTGCTTTGTGTACCTCAGTTTCACAATATATCTAAGCCTTTGCAATATTAATTTATTTATAAATAAAAACTACACTTAATCTACGAGTAGAAACGAAAACACCATTAATATAATTAAATTTCTCATTTACGTTTTGAAGGTTTTGTACTAATTAAAAAATTAACCTGGGCGACAACTACTAAGATAGATATACAATTACTGAGATAGATTTGTGGGATGCATAATTATTTTTAGAATCCATGGATAAAAGATGGTAACCAATAACCATATAATGGATTTTTGTGACATACAAAAGCCCATTAACCCATTCAATAGAGAATTTTACACCAAACGAGAAAAAATCAAAAAATGTATAAAGAAGATAGCAATAAGCAATCGAAAAATTCTAATTTCATTATATAATATATTATATTGAAAAAAAACAATTTTAAATTTTGCTCTTCATCCCACTTCTGACCTTTTCCTATAACATGTTATCTACATAAGTACGTAAGTGGGCGCGGCCTGGACGCCACAGTTGTCATCCTTGGTGGCCATGAGCACGTATCCATCATTGCCCCACAAGTTGGACCAAGAGTTCTTGATGAGCCAGTACTTCTGTCCTTTGAGGATGCCGTAACCAACTGCTAAGACCGCGTGGTCAAGCTCTTCTACTTGGTTTTTGCTGTGAAAAAAAAAAACATAATATAGCCTCTATGCCTAGGAGTGATCGAACACACCTCTATCTATTCAAAGCTGTGTCGTTTGTAGTGGGTAATCTCTGGAACTACTCAACCGATTTCAAAATTCTCTCACCAATAGATATTAATATTCTCTCACCTACATTGTTCCTGTGTGACATAGGCTGTATTTTACTTTCAAAAAAATTAGGGATCCCTACGAAAATTGCAACAAGCTGAACCCGTGCGAGGCCGGGACGAGTAGCTAGTAAGTTATAAGTTGTAAGATCTGACCAAAGAGATGCGATAAATGCAATTATTTAACCAAGAGGTGAGCTAATAAAGTTTATGTAGAGCTTAAAATATAGCTACATATAACTTTGTCATAATACCAATTTGGATTCTAGAAAATCCATACTAATATTATTAATGCGAAAGTGTGTCTATCTGTCTGTCTGCTATCTTTCCACGGCTCAACAGTTTAACCGATTTTGACGAAATTTAGTACAGAGTTAGCTTACGTCCCGAGGAAGGACATAGGCTACTTTTTATCCTGGAAATTCAAAGAGTTCCCACGGGATTCTTAAAGGCCCAACTGTTTAACAGATTTATATTAAATTTGGTACAGAGGAAGCTCGCATCCCGGAAAATGACATAGGCAACTTTTATCCCGGAAAACCACAGAGTTCCCACGGGATTTTTAAAACCTAAATCCACGCAGACGAAGTTGCTGTATCATCTAGTCAGAAAAAAAGGTTTTATTTACCACTTAGGTTCATAGTAGACGCCATTGGAGTAAAAGCTGAAGCTTTTGTGTGACGCGTCGATTGCCACCGACACGGGTCCGTACTTGAAGATCGCGTACTGTAAAAGGCATCAAATTCTTTTGACAATGTTTGTTGTAGGTATCTTATCGAGGTATACTTCTATATAATCTTCTTAATATATAAAACACAAAAAAAAATCCACCTATATTCAGTATGGGTTTTCTAACCATGTGCCCCAAACAGGTTTTATTAGGAAGGCAATAATGCGAAGATGGTTTTAGTCAATAAAAAAATGCATTAGGCAGTTTTTAGTAGCACACGCCGAGTATCCGCTAGTCTAATCTAAATTAGCACCTCTGGGCCCAAGTCTTTCTACTCATACCTAATAGGCATAAGTTCTCTAGAATTCATATCTTCACCTAATTTCCGTACTGTCTGGGAATCTCTTGTTTAAAACGCCAAAATATTCTATTCAAATAAGTCTTTTAAATAATTCAAAGGTATACTTTTTTTTTAAATAAAAATTGCGAGCAAACGAGCAGGCGGGCCACCAAATATTAAGTGATTACCGCTACCCACGAACATTTGCAGCACCAGAGAAACCGCCAATGCGATGCCGGTCCTTCAGGAATTGGTGGGTCCGCCTCTTGAATAACCCCATATTGTAATCTAGTGGGTAAAACGCCGAAGGGAGTAACATATTAAAGTGGATTGTTTTTGAAATACTCACCCGCAAAGAGTTTTCGTTCTTGGCAGTAACGTTCACCCATCCTTTCATCGATGTGACCAGCGTTACATTATCGATGTGGCAATAGCCATCCTGTAAAAAACACAACAGAATTTAAATATCTAAGTCAGGACCAGAACAGGTGAAAATCATCATCTGGTGGGAGGCTTCGGCAGTGGCTAGTTACCACCCTACCGGCAAAAGCTGTGCCGCCAGCCAAACCTTTAGCGTTCCGTACGATACCGTGTTGAAACCAAAGGGGTATGGATTTAATAACTGCCATACCACTTCCAGGTTAACCCGCTTCCATTTTAGACTGCATCATCACTTACCACCAGGTGAGATTGCAGTCAAGAGCTAACTTGTATCTGAATAAAAAAATCATCATTGGCACTACAGCCTTTTGTGGGCCCGAGTTTTTTTTTTATTAAATACAAGTTAGCCCTTAACTTGTTTGTTTATTGGTTTTTTGGTTTGTCCTTCATTCACATCACAACGGAGTAACAGATCAACGTAACATAGGCTCCTTTTTATCCCGCAAAATCAAAGTGTTCCCACAGGATTTTCAAAAACCCAAACCCACGAAACAACAAACAAGTCGCGGGCATCGGCTAGTATTATACATTTCATGGTAACATCTGGTATCCTCACTTCAGAAAAAGATAAAGGTCTTTAAGGGGCATGAGACGGGTCTGCCCGGATTTTAATTGCGACAATGATAAGAAATTAGATCTAGTATCGCCAAATTCTCACAAATTAGTCGATACTAGAGCAAATTTTTTAAACTGGACCCTTTCAAGTAAAGATTTTTATATAAACCTGTGAGGATGATAGTGATATATGATGCTATTGTCGCAATTAAAATGCCATAAGCCTACGTTGTCGTATTTTTTCGCGGGCAGACCCGTCGCATCCACCTTAATAGTAAATTTTTAGACTGCAAAAATGCTAGGGTTGCAGGGGGCAATTAGAAATACCTGTCCCAAGTAACCGCCATAGTCCTCCTCGGTGGGTAGACCATGTTTCATGATCCACTGGTACGCGCGGAAATCCTCCCCGCCGTCGCAACCGTTGTTACCGAAACTGAAAAGAATGCATTCTTATGCTTTCAGTATCACTCTGATACCCATATATCAATATTATATTAGTTGGTTTTACATCCATCACGCCAAAACGGAGCAATGGATGAGATTTTTTGCATGGATGTAGTCAAAAACCTGGAGAGTGACAGTGAAAAATCTATCTTGCAATTAAAAAAACGTAGACGTAGATTTACATACTTGACGCAATTGCGCAATCATTGCGTGAATAGGGATGATGACTACTAGTCAAATCAGTGACTTTTTTACCAAACGTGAAAACGATCGCTTAGTAAGGGACCTTGTACGAACTTCACAGATGTGACGTTATACAAATATTTGACATAATTTGACGTACTTTTTTAGTAAAATCGATAATTTAAAATAGTTAGCAAACTTAAAACTAACAGCGGACGTGTATTTTACGAATTTTGGATGACCCTCTATTTAATAATTACTAAGAAATAATTTACTTTAGATGTATGCATAATCCCAATTGCCGAAGGGATGTCGCACGTTCAGTCCTCTTTAATCTGACCATTAGACCTATGTACATATACTCACCCCCAGGAACAATCGACGAGAGCCTGTTGACTGAGTCGAACCAAGTGCCCTCCGTTATGCAGGAACAGGGCGCCTTCCACTGCGCCTACAGTGCCGAACGACCAGCAAGAGCCGCAGACGGATTGATCTGTGACCATACAAGCATAACCAGTGACAAAAACCGGCCAAGTGCGAGTCAGACTCGCGCACTGAGGGTTCCGTACTCGGGAATTTTTTCGACATTTTGCACGATGAATTAAAAACTATTATGTATGTATTATGTATAAATGAAAATCTGATTTAAAAGGTAAAGTCCTTTTATATGATACCCCACTTGGTATAGTTATTTTTTTTTGTGATGTAACCACAATTTTACGGTTTTCGGAGGAGTTTTAAGTCCTACCTACATGCCAAATTTCATGATTCTAGGTCAACGTGAAGTACTTTATAGCTTTTCTTGACAGACACGACAGACAGATGGATAGACAGACAAACAACAAAGTGATCCTATAAGAGTTCCTTTTTCTTTTTGAGCTACGGAACCCTTTAAAATAGTTACCAACGTGGATAGAGGAGCCAGACTAACAGGGCAGACATACATTTTTTTAAATAATATTGATATTAGCCATGCTAATCATGACTAATACTGCCGTTTCCCCTCCAACTAAGCGTAAAGCTTGTGCTAGGTTGTGTTGTGTGTGTACAACATGGTTATATTGTATGCCTGCCTTGTTATTCTTCGCCTTGTTACCTTTCACAGGTGTGACAGCGCCAAAAAGTCTCCAGTCGAATTCAGACGGTAGCTTATCACTTAATTCTTCCATTTCTTTCTCGCTGTGAGGGAATGGCAGACCTGTCCACATAAAATCACTATGTACCTACTTTTTGAAAGTACAATCAAAATCTGTTTTTCCAACATTGAAGGGAAAACAATTATTATAATATATTATTTTTGTTTTGCTTTGTATTTTTCTGTATTAACTTTGTGGTGTACAATAAAAGTATGTACTTATTATTAATTCATGCATAAATAGAAATTTAAGCTAGAATAATATTACGTATTAGCGCATAGGCTAAATGGTACTAGGAATATACAAGTAGCTACCAGTGTATATCCGGTGCTTCAAGGAATTTTCTACATAATTTTTAAATAAATATCAAAAACTAACAGTCACTTCAGTACTGAGTGAACATACGAGTACATATCCCGAATTTCGGCACTGGTAGCAAAGCGAACCGTGGCCTAGCGGTCAAGGCGTCGGGCGATAATCCCAGAAGATGTAGATTCGATTTCAGTCGGTTCCACAATTTTTAATATGTATTTAAAAACTATTTTTTTTTAAATGTGATACTATTTTTTTTAATGTGATAACTATTTTTTTTTAAATATGTCATACCCATAGAGTTGGGACCAGAGTATCGTCGTCCTCTCAGCGCGGCCAGTTCATCGTCCGTGCGATCCGCAAGATGGTTCACGGCCAATGTGAAGCCGCGGTGAGCGCGGTTGTTGGAGTGGATGTACCTTTGTTTCAACAAAGTTTTACAAAACCAGTTACAGTGGGAGTTAATAAAAATAACCGCGCACGCTTCAGCACTGTATTAGTATATCAAAAAACTTGTAATAAAAAACCAGCCAAATGCGAGTCAGACTCGCGCACCGAGGATTCCGTACTCGGGTATTTTTTGCGATACTTTGCACGATAAATCTAAAACTATTATGCATTTAAATAAATAAATATAATGTGTTTATTGTGTGAAATAAAAGAACTTGTGTTGCTCTGAAAAGAGAAACAACAATCAAAGCTGTTACTCCACACTCTCATCAGATTCCAATATCCAAATTGCATGACATTAAAAAACATTCGGAAAAAATAACGTTCATTTTCAACATTGTCAACTGTCAAAAGTTGTGCCAGACAACTTGTGACGTGTGCGCGGCAAATTCAAATTATGCTGCCATATAAATGAAGAACTTCATTTACATAAATAAAAATTTAAGAATATGCACTGTACAGGTAAATGGATACCCTACATGGTGTAGTTATCTTACTTTCAAAATTGAAACACATTTTAATATTTTTTAGTGATGTAACCACAAATTCACGGTTCTCGGATTCTTCCATTACTTGTGCTATAAGAGCTACCTACCTGCCAAATTTCATGATTCTAGATCAACGGGAAGTATCTCGACCAAGCAAGATAAAACTTACCTGAGATTTTGCCTGAATATATTAGATCTCTTGGCGTGCTCAATATCCGACGAGTACTGTTTGTTGTGCTTCGATTTGAATCTGAAACAAATTATTTATACAATTATTCTAACGTTTATAAAATTTATCTAACGATATGCGATCTCACCTGATGGTAAGTGATGATGCAGTCTAAGATGGAAGCGGGCTAACTTGGAAGGGGCAGTTTCATTAAACCCATACCCATGATCGGTTTCTAGACGGCATCGTACCGGAACGCTATATCGCTTGGCGGCACGATTTTGCCGGTACGGTGGTAACTAGGCGCGGCCAAAGCCTCCCAGCAGACCAGACCCCGAGACAATTTAGAAACAATAAATTCCTAAATTGCCCCTGCTGGCAGGAAGCCAAAAAACAAAGATGTATGTTCACTCAGTACTGAAGCGACTGTTAATGCCATCTAGTAGCGACACTTTGCAGTTATCGAAACTACTTCCAAAACCCTTTACAATGCAGCAACTTTAGTTACTGGCAGTAAGCGAACCGTGGCTTAGAAATTTCGTTCAGCTTTCTTCGGAAGTGAGTAAAGAGCAATGAGAAGTTTTTTATTTGGTAAAAAATACAACTATTTGATTTGACTCCACACACGTCGGATAACATTATAAGTGTATTTCCAGCATTGTATTGTTTCCATTACCTTTCGAATTCTTCTTCAATGTGAGCGTCGTGTATGGGATGGACGAATTCCTTCATCGGGTTGAAGGTCGCGAAGTGACGATACCCGGGGCCCGGGAACGATGAGCATTGGAGACCTGGGACAAAAAGATATCGGATTTTTTGTCAAGACATTCTCAGTAGCGGCCTTGGGAATACGGCGGTCTTACACCCCCAAATGAAGTGCACGTAAACGATCCAACGCCTAATCTTTCTCCGGTCGTGTCGGATTGCCAACCCATCGAACTATGAGAATGAGAAAATAGAGAATGTACCTGTGTTTGCGCACACACTAATGCACTATTTCTCTTGCGTAGTTGCCTAATCTCCGTTAAAAGTGGGCTGTTTTGGCCGACATTCGGTAAAGGAAACAATTTTATATAGAGAGAAAGAAAGGAAGAACAAAGAAAAGCGTTTTTATTTGTTTTTCTTTAAATAAATAAATTTGAAAAAAAAATAATTAAAGCTGCGTGTATATAAAATCTTTGTGCTTTGATGTTGATATAATTTGTGGTAAATAATAATTTAACACGCATTTTTATTGATAACATTTTTAACATACTCGTATGACCGACAAAATTGTCGGTCGGTGGCGGAATGTCGAACGAGTATGTCAAATATGCATAACGAACTTTTTTATCAATTCTTGGATATTTTTATGGAATGTCGTTTATTATGATTAACTTTTATCGCTTCGAAACTATCTAATATATTTACTATTATTTTGTGCATGTTAAAAAAATCGAAATGTGCTATAAAAACTGCGCAATTTTAATAAACGTCCCATCTCCTGTGTACTACTACAGAGGTTTTTGTTACAGATAACAAAAACAGACACCCTGGCCAATGTCGTTCACGTCGTAGTTCTTATAGTCGATGTAGTTAGTGCGCATAGTTTGTTTTCAATATAATGAAATAGCCAGCAAACGAGCAGACAGGTCACCTGATGTTAAGTGATTACCTCACCCATGAACATTTTCAGCACCAGAGGTACCGCCGATGCGCGGCTTCCTTTCAGGAATTTGTTGGTCCGACCCTTGAATAACCTCACGTTGTAATCTAGTGGGAACATCACTACCCAGGCACCCAGGTGGTGAGGGTGAAATATAGTGCGGCCTGATCAAAGAGGGTGATAGTTATCACAAGTTGACGAATCACTGAGCTCTCGCGTGACGTCATCACACCCCTCCCGCACCGCTCCACTACGCAGGAACCCCCTCAGTAATGCGTTATGCTTGTAAAAGTATTCAACTTACTGGGATCGATCTTGAAGACGTCCTGGTCGATTTCGTCCACGTCGTAGTCCCTATAGTCGATGTAATAGTGATCGTAGTGCGACCCGAGCAGAGAGTTGAAGCCTTTCATTTCATACCTGGAAATAATACCAAAATAATCACTACAAAAAAAAGCTGTGATAGCCTAGTGGTTAGAACGTCCGCCTCCTAATCGGAGATCGGGGGTTCGATCCCGGGCACGCACCACTAACTTTTCAGTTATGTGCGTTTTAAGCAATTAAATATCACTTGCTTTAACGGTGAAGGAAAACATCGTGAGGAAACCTGCATGCCTGAGAGTTCTCCATGTTCTCAAAGGTCTGTGAAGTCTGCCAATCCGCATTGGGCCAGCGTGGCAGACTATGGCCTAAACCCTTTCATTCTGAGAGGAGACCCGTACTCAGTAGTGGGGCGGAAATGGGTTGATCATGATGATGAATCACTACATAATAAATCAAAGTGGCTCCGACTTTGTCTGTCTGTACGCGTTAATCTCAGGTTGAGATCTAGAGAGCGTACTTCAATTTTGCTTAGACTTACACTGTCAAAACGAGATGACGCTATATAATTGGCATAAATCTGTCTCGTTTTAACTGAAACTCAAAGTACACTCTATAAATCTCAGCCTAAGTGCGCTATAGTCTTCAAGTCAATCTCAAACCAGTGCACGTTTGGAACACTCGTAAATCTATTTTTAAGTTTACGTTATTAATTTATTATCATTACCTTACAAATTCAATAGTGACAATCAAAAAGTGTACAATGGTAACGGTACCAATCACACTAATTTTATAAAGGCGAAAGATTGTGTGTATGTATATGTGTGCATGTTTGTTACTCTTTCACGCAAAAACTACTGGACGAATTTGGCTGTTTGGAACGGAGATAGACTATACCTTATCCCGGAAAAGCAAAGAATTTCCACGGGATTTTGAAAAACCTAAATCCACGCGAACGAAGTCGCAAGCATCGTCTAGTTTTGAATAAATGCTTTGAGTTTGAGAATCTCACCTGAGAGGTATGGGTATGGGGTCGCCCTTCAGACTCTTCTTGTACTTGACCCACATGGTGTACTTGTTGATCTTGTCGCCGATAGTCTGCACCATGCGCCATTTCGCCGCGTCAGAGTCTTGCATCGTTTCTGTATCTGAACAAACATTACCTTTAACCATCTTTCGATAAATAGGTATATACTTATATAGGTTTAACGGGACTGCCGAATTTTGTGGATATTCATCCAAAAATTTTAGTATTTTGGCACTGTTTGCAATCAGCGTTTATAAATTAGCGCATCAGGCCAATGTGTACTGGAGTCATTATTACACTTACCGACATATTTGAAGTCGGTCATATCGGGTAACACCGTCTGTATATTGATGCTCTGGTCTTCAGTGCCATTGACCTGAAGGCAGGTCTCTTGATTTTGTACTTTTTCCGTCGTCACTGGAGCGATCTATTGAATAAAATGTTCTTTATTTTTTTCATTTCTAATCCTATTTTAAATTCTGTAACTTTCACTCTAATGCTCGGGCTACATTAAGGTTAACATCAATGCCCAACAACGCCTTAATCAACGCGATAATTCCGATTATTAATCAACGAGTTAAACTGAGTGGCTACACTTGAACGGTTAACGTCTAGTGCCAATTGAATTAGGGTAAAATCGTCTAACGCCAAACGGAATTGTGAATGCCATTGTTCAAATTATCGCGTGAATCGTGGCTACACCTGCGGTTAACGGCCATTAGCGCGTGTTTCAACGGCGTTTCGCGGCATAGTGTTCTGGCAGAATTTTGGCCACAGCGGCCAATCTCAATGGATAGACTAGCTAACTATACAAAAGATATAGTTCTCAAGGGCGCAGAGGTGTACTCTCTATTTCAGAGGTTCATAACCGGTGGGTAAGACGATAAGACGAACTTACCTTGATCGAAGTGCCGAAGGCGGGGTAAACAGATGATGCGAGCTGATAGGTCTTGACCATTGCGCCGTAGTAGTCGATGCGTGACTTGCCATTTTTGCTGTCGAACCTGGGACAGTAATATAATACGTAATTATATAAACCTCAATAGCTCAGCGGTTACATACATGAGCGGACTAAATCCACGACAGATGGACAGACACGACGTACAGACGGACGGACGGAAGGACCATACAGAGAACAAAGTGATCCTATAAAGGTTCCGTATTTTCTTTTTGAGGTACGGAACCCTAAAAACTGACTGACTGACAGACATGTCAGCATACAGTTCAAACCTTAGTGCCCGTTCCACTTATCCGACCAGTCTTTTTTCTCTGTCAGTCTAAATAGACGGATGTGCCAGTGGCAGTACAATTTGTAGGGATAACCTAAGAAACCTTAAGCCTCACAGGAGGCACCCTTAGAAAGATGTTACCTCCCAGCCTCTTCAATCATTTTTTCGAGCCCTAGGGCTCGCCCGGTGACGCTATAGCGGCCAGTAAGACCTACGCAAAATACTCAATCCGAAACACCACAAGAGCCGCTGGATTCAGGCGGCGTAGTACCTACAAGAGACCTATGTCCAGCAGCAGACCTCTATCGGTTGATGGTGATACATAATCGGGGCCCCAAAATATATCTAGTGTTTATATAAACTTTCCAATCCTAATCAAAATAAACTCTAAACTAGGTTAACACTCTGCAAAACCAAACAAAATATATTCAGCAATAAATAATAATAAGCAATAAACAGAATTATCTTTAACCAACATGACCTGTTGGACGTAGAACGCAGATAAAGTTCATTATAATGTCTCGCCACATATGACCTCATGTTGTGCAAATAATAGACTTACGAACTTACACTTGGGATCTGTTAAAACTTAAAATACTAGATAATGCCCTAGCAACTAGAAAATTCGTCCACGTGGAGGTTTACAAAAATCCCATGGGAACTTGTTGTTTATCTGGGATAAAAAGTAGCCTAAGTCACTTGCCAGGTCTTCAAGTTAGATAAGTTAGACGGATGTGCAAAAAATTATGCAAATGAAGTTGCAGCATCAACTATCACACTAATATTATAAAGGAGAAAGTTTGTATGTGTGTGTGTGTGTATGTTTGTTGTACTCTTTCACGCAAAAACTACTCGACGGATTGGGCTGAAATTTAGAATAGAGATAGATTATACCCTGGGTTAGCACATAAGCTACTTTTTATACCGGAAAATCAAAGAGTTCCCACGGGAATTTAAAAAAACCTACATCCACGCGAACGAAGTCGCGGGTATCAGCTAGTTGAGTAATAAAATTAAAAAATAAGCTGATTTTGCAAAATGCAACATCTACTTATTATTTATTACAAGGTCTTATTAAATTAATAAGTAATTATTATCATCATCTATCTACTTATACTACTCGTATATGCCATACTAGCTGACGCCCGCGACTTCGTCCGCGTGGATTTAGGTTTTTCGAAATCCTGTGGGAACTCTTTGGGTTTCCGGGATAAAAAGTAGCCTATGTGCTAATCAAGGATATTATCTATCTCCATTTCAAATTTCAGTCAAATCCGTCCAGTGTTTTTTGCGTGAAGGAGTAACAAACATAGACACACACACACATACACACAAACTTTCGCCTTTATAATATTAGTGTGAAGTGCTAAATGTATGGAATAAATAACAGATATTTAGTTGTTTGTAATATGAGTAATACGATCAGCAATTTAATACCCATATAAGTAGTTATGACTTATTATGTAGTAGGTATGTTTAACTGTTTAATCATATTGCTGCAGTAAACAATATGCATTAATTTGCATTGAATCACCAAATTATTTGTATACTTTGATGTTTCAAATAGTAGGTACTATTTGGTAAAATAGAGGATTGAATATTTCAATAAACTAAAATATATCAGTTTTCTATATTATAAAGTATGGAAATTACATGGAATAGATGGATTAAAGTATGGAATTACATGTTGTTTAATTAATTTTTTAAAGCTCCCAAATAATAAAAGTTATCTTAACTTAAAATATGTATAATTTTCATACTAAAATTCAACTTAATTGGAAGAATGATGCACAAATGCATAGGTAACAAGAAACATTAATCTTACTAATATAAACTCTTTGTAAACTATAGGTAATATTATAAATGTGAAAGTTTGATTGTTTGCGACTCCTTAGAGCCACAATGACTGAACCAAATATATGAATGGATATAGCCTAAATCATTAACATATACATAGGCATTTTATTCAGTTTTCACAAAATTTTCAAAAACCACATAGATGGAGTCACAGGCAAAATTAGTTTTTATATTAATTATGTACTTAATACTAAGTAAATACGGACTAAATTGAACAATCTACGTGGTTTAAGTTCAAACCACACCAGTTTAAGTTTTATTATTCCACAGATCTCACAGTTTTGCTAATTTATAAAGTGTATTTTTTAAATTCTTACCAAGCATAGAATGGTTCGTGAAGTTCTGCATACGGAATATTTAATACTCCCTTGACCGTATATACGTCACTCCATTGCGGTGGCGATTCTGAAAAAAATTATAAGCAGGTAGGTAAAGTAGCTAGACCCTAAAAAAGTTTACAAGCATAAAACAATTTTTCTTTTTGTTATAAAAGTGCTGAAAAGGCAGAACAGACAGCCAAATACAAAAGAATTACTTAAATAAATCACCAATCGGCCGAAACAAAGGCAAAAACATTGTTGTAATTAATTATAATTAAAAAAAAATTACACAGCGCAAATCGTTTTTGCGGGTAAGTCCATATTTAAATAGAGCATTTGGATAAGTTTTCAACACTATAGATATTGCGCTATAGTTTGCTTACCTTTATCAATGTGCAAACCTAAAGCTGATCCGATAAAAACACAAATTAACGCGAAAACAAACATTTTGAACGAGCGCCCACTTCCACCACTCGAATCAGAATGACATTGACTGTTGACATTTGACAAACACCACCCAATGGCATGTCAATGGTCACAAACGTCACAAACAGTGGCAGTTGAAATCATAGAGTATGACTATTCTTGAAGTTACATTTGAACTCTAGCATTTGAACCCCAATAAAGAAAATGCTTTGGTCTGAGAATATAGCTACAAGCCAACAAGCAATTTCTGTGTATATCTCTGAAAATTCAAATGAAACAACCTAACTACATCTTAATGCCGTGTCTGAAAACGAATGGCGTTGGAAATGCGTTGGAAAATATCGATTCTAACATGAAAACTAACCTTTATCACTGCTACCAACCTACTAACAAAAACAAAGACATTGACATTTGACAGGTCAATGTCAAGGAGCTTTTCTTTTGAGTTTTGAAGTGTTTGGAAAATGGAATGCGATTGGAAAATTAATGTACAAATAAAAGTTATCAGTGTTTTTACATAAAATCATTAATTTTTTAAAACTGACTGGTAAATTAAAACGACCAGTGTCATATTTGGTACCCAAGATTCAACTCAAACTTTACTAATCCACCTGTGTTCAAAATGAGCAAGAAAACTAAACCAATATCTTTCGGTAAAATTAGCTTTAATTTTACCAAAGGCAGCTTAGATGAAAACAAGGATGAATCTACGTCAGGTTTCGGCACATTTGGACGTACGCCGATCCAGGAACAGAAGGATATTGAGGAAATTGCAGACGACTTGGAAAGCCAACATGTCCACCAAGTAATTTATTTATTTTTACCATAGCTGGTTCAAACAAATTATTAAAAAGCGTGCCGGGCATTAGCTAATATGTTCATACTAATATTATAAAATGTGTAAAAATGTCTATGTTAACTTTCCAGGGCCCATTTGTTCAATCGATTTTAGGGATTTTAAAGATTTCCAGAGACAGACTTTATATCCTCGAAAATCAAAGAGTTCCTTTCCTACGGGATTTTTAAAAACCTAAATCCACACGGAAAAGTCACAGGCATCAGCTAGTTACATATAGTATAAAACTGACTGACTAACAAACTGCTGGTTCTAAAACTTGAGATTTTGCATGTAGGGTTTCTCTATAATGTAGACGTGGCAGTCTATCTATCCATAAATATCTATCTATAAAGGATTTTCAATTATTTCACTTAGGTAGGTAAAACTTATGGCATAACTATTTCTAAATATAATTTATGTGCTGTACATGAAGTGTCTATTTTAATTTACTTATTTGGTTATTCATTTTAGGTAATGGGTATTAGAAATTTTGGCAAGAAAGCAAAGAACTTTAATGTTGAAGAAATGATTGAACAAGCAAGAAAAACTGCTCAAGAAGTAAACAAGAAGAAAACAGAAGAAACTTTGACTGGAAAAAGTTCTGATAAAAAACTTGATGAACAAAATGATGATATCATAGGTCCTTTACCACCAAAATCAACAGTAAATGATAAAACCGGTGATGAATCAAGTGATGATGATGATGACTTGATAGGGCCTCCTATACCGTCAAATCTGTTGGCTAAAGACCCTGATAAAGTTAATACTAGTGATAGTAAAAATGATACAAAAAGTGATGGAGATAGTTATGATGAACTGAGCGGTTCTGATGATGAGGACTTGAGCTTGGAGAAACGAATTCCCAATACACATGAGGTGGGCATTACAGTTTTAATTTACTTATTGTTTGCTTTTAGGGTTCCATACCTCAAAAGGACCATCCATCCATATTTTTATTTATTTTTACCCATAGTAGTTGAGTATGGAACCCTCGGTGCACAAATCTGACTCTCACTTGGCCAGTTTTTTTAACTTTGATGGGCTGCAAATTTATGTTTGGGGACTTTGTCTGTGGTGGCGTTTGCTGGCGCGCGCGTTGTGACTTTTTGGAGTGTTTTTTTGTTAGAAGTGGCCGGTTTTTGTGTCCCGCTGGTGTTTATTGGTGGTGGAACTGACCGAGGAACTGACTGAGAAGCGCTCTAAAGGGGCGCCGCGTGTATGTCGGCGGGCGCCAGCACAGACGAAGTCCATACTTATACATATAGTTTTCCTAACTTGTAAATAACTACACACTTGACATTGGCTATCAGTGTAAAGCCAGATGAGAGAAGAAAAAAAAAAACCTGACATTGGCTAATCTATGTAAAGCCAGACGAGAAGAAAAATAAATAAATTATGTTTTATAATATTTAAGTGATGTTCCTCCCTGGCTTTACAGTTTAAAATTCTAAAAACTGCTTTTCATTGGAGACATAGTAAAAACCCACTAAAATGCCAAATTAATGTGGAGTCACAAACAATGTGAAGAGTGAGTGGTTTATACGGCTATTTGGCACCGGCTCCAAAAACTGTTAATACAGAATTATTTAATGCATTAACTCTTATATACATAATATTATATTCTGAAAAAGTTAAATTGTTTATTTTTACTTTTTAGTGTTTGTGGTTATTGAAGTTGATTTTCTTTTTTTTTTAATTTTTTTATACATTATGTTTATTAGGTGGAAATGCGACATGGCACAAAAGCAGTGGTGGCTGTGGCAGTGGACCCGTCTGGTGCCAGGCTGGCGACTGGCTCAGTGGACTATGATGTGTCTTTTTGGGACTTTGCTGGTAAGACCACTTTTAATATAAGTACTTTCAAGTCATAGGTATCTTCTAGACAAGCAGGGTGCGCTTAGGCTATCACTTGCCAGCAGGTTTTTTCTTCTTCATCATCATTATTGTTTATGCACCCACTGATTACAGCTACCTCCGCCGCCGCCGCAAGTTTTTCGTGAGTCCGTTTAGTCGCACGGTAGCGCGCGCCAGGTCTCCCATACCGCGCACTTTGGCAGCGCTGAACGTGCTGCTGAAGGAGTCCCCTCGCTGTGACATATTTGTTGACAAATGGGCTGACCTCATAGGTCAGATCCTGCACTTTTGTGAAAATTTGTAGTTGACATATTTGATTATTGACTGAGGTAACTTTATGTTTTATTGTGTAACTTAATTTAATTAGTGTAATTGGACTTAAAAGGTCCGTTCTAATTAAATAAATAAATCATCATCATCATCATCAGCCTGTGGACGTCCACTGTTGGACATAGGCCTTCCCTGAAGACCACCACCACACCCGGTCTTCAGCCTTCCTCAACTAGCCACTTCCCGCCAGCCGCTTTATATTGTTGGTCCATCGTGCTGGAGGGTGTCACACTCACAACTCACCACACTACGCTTGCTTAAACGCGGTCTCCACTCAAAAACGTTCCAGCTTCAATGGCCATCGCCTCTACGACAGGCATGGCCTGCCCACTGCCACTTCGGCTTGCTAATAGTTTGGGCTATGTCAGTGACCTTGGTTCTCCTGCGGATCTCTTCATTTCGGATCTTATCCCTCAGGAAACTAACATAGCCCTCTCCATAGCTCGCTGAGCAACTTTGAATTTGTGGACTTGGCCGTTTATCAGTGTCCTGTGACTTGACTACATCAATCCACATAATTTATTTCAGGTATGGATGCATCAATGCGATCGTTCCGCACGCTGCAGCCTTGTGAGAACCATCCTATCAAGGCCCTGCAGTATTCAGCCACGGGGGATTCTATCTTAGTAGTCAGCGGCTCAGCGCAGGCCAAGGTGCTGGACAGGGATGGCTTTGAGGTGCTGGAGTGTGTCAAGGGGGACCAGTACATTACTGATATGGCCAGGTAACTTTCATTCAAAGAGGTTTTTTAGAAAAAAAATTTAAATAAAGAATTATATCAATCAATAGTGTGTAGTATTATATTTCCTATATCTCTTCTACTAAGAATTTTTTCCTTTCCAACAAACCCCCTTTTATTTATTTTTAATTGTCCTATGGGTGGCTACAGGGATTCTTCTCTGTGGGTTACAGAGAAAAATTTAAAAAAAAGTCCATCTAACCTTAATCAACCAGGGAAAGTTGCGAGTATTAGCTAGAATTAAAAAGTGGCAGGAAAAAGCATCTAAATTTACAATAAGACCATATTAAAACACGTTTTATTAATTCTGTTCTTATGATGTTGTGCTCATAAATTGTTACAGAACCAAAGGCCACACAGCAACACTGAACAGCGGGTGCTGGCATCCGCACATCCGAGAAGAATTCATGACGTGTTCCCAGGACGGAACCCTGCGCCTCTGGCTCACGGAGAACCCTAAACAACACAAACACGTCATCAAACCCAGACAGCAAGGCGGCCTAAAAACCAACCCAACCTCCTGCGCATTTTCCCGAGATGGCAACACTGTAGCTTGCGGATGCTTTGACGGCTCCATACAAATGTGGGATCACAGAAAAAATTTCGTCAACACAACAGTAATTTTACGGGACGCGCATCAAAAACAGACCGAGATTTCGTGTATATCCTTCTCCTACCTCGGCTCAAATTTAGTCAGTCGAGGAAATGACGATACGCTTAAAATCTGGGATTTGAGAAACTTTAAGAAACCCTTAAATGTGTTCGGTGACTTGTTTTCGAGGTATGAGCAAACAGATTGCAGTTTCAGTCCGGACGATTCTATGGTTTTCACCGGGGAGTCATTACAAAGGGATCAAGATGTCGGTAGATTGAGATTTTTCAATGCAAAAACATTTGAACCTGTCACAGATATTGAAGTAACTAAATCACATGTAATCAAAGGGGTATGGCATGCGAAACTAAACCAGATTTTTGTCGGCTGTGGGAACGGTATAGTCAAGTGTTATTATGATAATAAAAAGAGTCTACGTGGAGCAAAATTATGTATAGTCAAGACTCATAGAAAGAAACAATCTATGGAAGTTGTCAGCTCACAGCAAATTATCACTCCACATGCGTTACCATTGTTTAGACAAGAGAAGTTACGGACTAGCAAGAAGAAAATGGAGAAGGATAGACTTGACCCTATGAAGTCAAGGCGTCCAGATTTACCCATCACATCGGGCCAAGGAGGCAGAGTCGCTGCATCAGGCAGTACCTTGAGTTCCTTTGTAATAAGGAACCTTGGTTTGAGTAAGAGAGTTGATGATGACCAGGATCCGAGGGAAGCCATCCTGAAGTATGCTAAGGATGCAGAGGAAAACCCGTTCTGGGTTGCTCCAGCTTACAAGAAGACTCAGCCGAAACCTATTTTTCAAGATGGTGAAGATGGGCCTTCGGATGCTAAGAAACCAAAGACGGATGATTGAAAAATTTATGAAAATCGGTCAAGTGCGAGTTGGACTTGCACACGAAGGGTTCCATATCCAAGAAATAAAAATTTAATTTTCATGGCAGTCTGTTATTATTTAAAAAAAAAATGTTGTTATAGCGGCAGTAAACAGAATATATTGTGAAAATTTCAACTCTTTAGTCTCTACCTATTACGGTTAACAAGATACAGTCCGCTGACAGACAGATGGACGGACAGCGGACGTTTAGTAATAGGATCCCAAAAACCAGCTTCAGTCATAGAAATTATTTATGAAAATATTATATTATAATAATAATACATTTTTAGGTAATTAAAATGTCAATGTAAATACTATTTTATATTAGTGTAATTTTATTCTAAGCATATTTTATTAGTGTTGAATGAAATAAATCATAGAAAATAAATGAATATATTTTCTTTTGGGACTGCGAAAAGTTCGCCCCACCAGTGTGTTAGTGTTACTAGTTAGTTACTAAAGTTAAGTTAAAGAAAGTTAAATAGTTACTATTTAAGAGGGGTCTCTCCGTCACTCGCTCCATACAAACGCAGTTCCGATTTCATTTGAATATTAAGCAACCAGTCTATGAAATTTTGCAGACATATTCTAGAAACTAATATCTATGCCTGTGGTTTCCAGATTTCTGTTAAAATATTCGGTTTCAAAGTTACGCGGTCTTAAAATTCACGTACAAATCTTTGAGCCCCTGTAATTTTAAAACTACATATTTTTAGAAAAATCTAAAACCCCACAGGCACAGATATTAGTTTCTAGAATATGTCTGCATTTCATGGACTTTGGTTGCTTAATATTCAAATGAAATTGGAACTACAGTTGTATGGAGTAAGTGACAGAGAGAGCTCTGTTAACTTTCTTTTTTGACCCCCGACCCAAAAAGAGGGGTGTTATAAGGTTGACGTGTATCTGTTTGTGGCATCGCAGCGCCTAAACGAATGAACCGATTTTAATTTAGTTTTTTTGTTTGATAGGTGGCTTGATCGAGAGTGTTCTTAGCAATAATCCAAGAAAATCGGTTCAGCCGTTTAAAAGTTATCAGCAATTTTCTACATAGTTACTGTAACCTTCACTTGTCGGGGGTGTTATAAATTTTTAATTTACACTTGTTTTATTTAAAAACAGATTGAAAATAAACAACAAACTATTGAAATTGTTTTATTTCTAAATTAAGTTCTTATTATAATACACTACCTACAATTAAAATACTACTTATATATAAAGTTACTATGCTCGAGCAGCGATGCTCTCTTGTGTAGGCTCCCTCGTATCCACGACGGGATGGATTGGCGATCGCGCTGAGTTCTGCAATTAAGAAAAAATCGGTCAAGTTCGAGTCGGACTCGCACACGAAGAGTTCCGTACTATCGTAAAAGAAGTAACACTTGACTAGCTGATACCCGCGACTTCGTTCGCGTGGATGTAGGTTTTTTAAAATTCCCGTGGGAACTCTTTGATTTTCCGGGATAAAAAGTAGCCTATGTGCTAATCCAGGGTATAGTCTAGCTCCATTCTAAATTTCAGCCCAATCCGTCCAGTAGTTTTTGCGTGAAGGAGTAACAAACATACACACACATACAAAATTTCGCCTTTATAATATTAGTGTGATAGTGTGATTTTCAAGGCGGCCATTTTGAAATTGCTATTAATTGTTACAGCGATAATAAATAATAGAACTAAACTCAGCCTGTTGCTTTCACGCAACTTAGTCACTTAGATATTCACTAATCCATACTTCCATACTAATATTATAAATGCGAAATTGTGTCTGTCTGTCTGCTACGTTTTCACGGCCCAACAGTTTAACCGATTCTGACGAAAGGTACTGAGTTAGCTTATATCCCGGGGACGGACATAGGCTACTTTTTATCATATAAATCAAAGAGTTCCCACTGGATTCCTAAAGACCCATCCGCTCAATCGATGTATATGAAAGGTACCGTAAGAAGCTTGCGTCCATGTTATTGACATAGACAACTTTTATCCCGGAAAAGCAAACAGTTCCCACGGGATCTTCGAAAACCTACATCCACGCGGACGAAGTTGCGGGCATGCTCTAGTTGCATATAAAGTATTAAATTAATAAAAGTATACTTTACCAATTTCTTGGCTCTCTCGATGAGTATGGAGAAGGCGAAATGGTTCAATATCACTCCGATGGGTAGAGCCACGCCTTGAAACCTGTACAGCTGTTTTACTTCACTCTCACTTGAACCTGCAAGAAAGTTGCTTTTAGAGTTCTGTAGCGAAATAGTAAAAATGCAGCCCTACGACGTCGTCTATCTGTCAGTCACAGCTTATTTCAGTAACTACTAATGCTATTGACTTGGTAATAGTTATATTTAATGCTTGCCCATTAATTGCAAAGAAAAATTTTAAAAAATGTTCTAATAAAGAGGTCGTAAAAAGGATCTGCTCTTATGTTTAAATCTTAAGTTTCAGTTAAAACGGGAAAATTTGATGCCAGCGGTATAACGCTGTCTCGTTTTAACAGTCTTAAATCTGAGCAAACTCAAAGTTCTATAGGTATCAGCCAAAGTATACGCCTTCATTTGCACTTCAATAATTAACCTGCAATGAAACAGAACTCACCAGTGAGTTTGTGTACAGCTGTGATAGCCATTTTGCCGATCTGCCCCGTGTTGCTGATCATGGGCCCTTTGGATATGTCCACGTGTTTGTCTATTTTGTACAGCGTCACTTTACCTGCAATAAAATAGTATTCAACATGGGTGTAATGTCTAACATTACCCAAAAGCGTAACGAGGGATTCCGTAACTCCTGAGCGTAGCGTGCATGTAGAATCCTAAGTAAAGCGCGGGGCTTACGGGCGTCCAAGACGAAGACAGCATTACCCTTTGTGTTGAATACTCTACTTTTCACACCTCGCGACAATAAATTCAAGACCCCCGTAAAGAAGCACCTATCTTGACTATGAATTCCAGTGTAAGACTCAACTGAAAACCAAACCTACAGATTGCTGCAACGTAATGCTGAGTGGGAGACTGTGTTTAGTAAGAATTTCATCAAATCTCTCGTATCATTTTTTGGGTTACTACTAAGCCTCCGCTGTCTATTCGTCCGTCTATCTGTCAGCGGGCTGTATTTCGTAAACTATAATAGGTAGAGTTGAAATTTTCACAGAATGTTTCTTTTTATTGTCGCTATAACAACAAATAATAAAAATTCAAAACGGAACCCTTATAAGATCACTTTGTCGTCTGTCTGTCTGTCTGTCCGTCGTGTCTGTCAAGAAACTATAGGGTACTTCCCGTTGTCTTAGAATAATGAAATTTGGCAGGTAGGTAGGTCTTATAGCACAAATACAGGAATAAATCTGAAAACCATGAATTTGTAGTTACATCATTTAAAAAAAATTAAATATGTTTCAATTTTTAAATTAAGATGACTATACCAAGTGGGGTATCATATGAAAGGGCTTTACTTGTACATTCTAAAACAGTTTTTTTTTATCCATAATAGTTTTTGATTTATCGTGCAAAATGTTGGAAAAAATACCTGAGTACGGAACCCTCAGTGCGCGAGTCTGACTCGCACTTGGCCGTTTTTTTGTAATTATATATTCAAACTTTCTCCCTTGGTTGGAGACAATGTCCGCTTTTATGTTACAAGTATTGTCTGTTATTCTCTCTTACCATTGGTCCTGGCAATGCTAGGTATTTGCTTGGTCTTGTGCGGGTTATCCACAAACATCTCCAAAGCCAACTCTTCACTAACGTCGAGTCTGTCCACGGGCAGCTTTTTCCTGCACAGGCCGATATACTCAGCTGAGAGAGTGTGCAGTTCCTGTGGGCTGGGCCGCCAGTCCGGTAGTGATGGCAGATCTATGTCGTAGATGAATGAGCCACTTCGGACTGTAAGAAGAAAGGAGATAGATGTATGAACAGGGATAGCCCTATGAGAAGAGTCTCTTGATGGAGTGACCTTCTCCAAACCCGCAACGCACTCATATAATCTGATTATAGTCGGCAAATGACTGATTGCAGATAGCCTAGAAGTATCAAAAAAAAAAAAGATGTATGAAACACTAGCCGATGCCCGAGACTTCACCTGCGTGTATTTAGGTTTTTCGAAATCTGTGGGAATTCTTTCATTTTCTGGGATAAAAAGTAGTCTATGTGCTAATCTAGGATATTATCTATCTCCATTCCAAATTTCAGCCAAATCCATCTAGTAGTTTTTGCGTGAAGGAGTAACAAACATACACTCACTCAAACACACACGCACAAACTTTCGCCTTTATAATATTATTAGTGTGATGAAATGAAATGAAACATGAAACATATGACACTAAATGGTTATAATTCTTGTCAAGAACGTAACGCATGGGCGGCATTAGTGTATAGTGTGTGAATTAAAGAATTATTTTTTATTAGAAGAGACTATTTTATTCTTGTATGTCATAGAAAAATATTACAGTATGTGTAGTATGGATCAGCTGGATTTTGTTCCCGGAAAATCAAAGAGTTTCTACAGGATTTTAAAAATCTAAATCCACTCACAAACATCATCTAGTATTTATATAGTGTTTTTAACCGACTTCCAAAAAAGGAGGAGGTTCTCAATTCGTCGGAATCTTTTTTTTTTTTTTTATGTATGTTCCCCGATTACTCAAAGACCCCTGGACCGATTTGGAAAATTTTTTTTTGTTTGAAAGGGTATACTGTGCAGGTGGTCCCATATAAATTTGGTGAAGATCTGATGAATATCTTCGGAGATGGAGAACAGAACTCCTCAATGGATAGGAGCAAATTGCTCGCGATCAGTGTAATAGCTTAGTAAACAGTAGGGTTTTAACTGGGCACAGCATATTATAGTACAGTAGGGCCACTAAAAATTGTGAAATAAAAAATTTTCAAAAGAAAAATAAAACCGACTTCAAAAACGACAAACATTAAAAAGTAAAAAATAACTTTTGTTTAGCTACACGTGTAATGCACCTAGGTATGAAGTCGGGCGAGCTTCACTCTTGGATTTCTAATTTTGTTTTAATATGCTCGCTCGACTTCATACCTAGGTGCATTACACGTGTAGCTAAACAAAAGTTATTTTTTACTTTTTAGTGTTTGTCGTTTTTGAAGTCGGTTTTATTTTTCTTTTGAAAATTTTTTTTAATTGGAACATTATGGGGAAATCCAAAACCATAAGAGATATAGGAAAACTGAAAAAAACACACATACTGTATAAGAAATGCCACTCATGAATCAGTGGTGTGCCCAGGGTTTGAAGCCAGAGTAGGCATTTAGGTAGGAACTCATTTACTGCCATCATATTCCTCATCACTGGGAGTCATGACCTCTTTTATTAATCACATAATGGTAGGATTTTTCAGATAATAATACAGTGGGTTGCCAGATACTTCCGCATTTTTTACTGGCAGGTAAATGAAAAATAGCATTTAAGTTGTTATAAATAGGGTAAGCGGAGCTTTTATGCCTCTATGACCTGCACGCAACTGCTCACGTTAGATTAAACTCTATTTTAAACCATAATATCACAGTGATCCTTACTGTCAGGTCCGGGGAAGCTGTGCAGCACAGCAGGCACGGTGCTCTTAAAGGCCACAGTGGCACATGCGCCCAGCACCAGAGAACACGTGCGCCAGAAGGCTTTGTTGACCTGCTGTGGCTCTGCTATGTTGAATGGTTGGAACTGCAGATTCATATTGAAAATCATATTCAAATTAAGAGTGAGATAATAAGAAAAGCTAATTACTTTTTTTTTCTTTTTCTTTAAATCTGGCTTTACTCTGATTAGCCAATGTCAAATTTGTGATATTTTCAAGTTATTGAATTTATACAAGTATGGACTCCGTCTGCGCCGGCGTCCGCCGACACACGCGCGGCGCCCCTTTAGAGCGCTTCCCAGTCAGTTCCACCACCAAAAAACACCAACTAACACAAAAACCAGCCACTCTTAACAAAAAAAAAACACTCCAAACAAGCACAGCACGCGCGCCAGCAAGCGCCATCGCAGACGAAGTCCAGCTAATTACCTACAATATTATTGTATAATAGATCACCAATTTTTTTGTAACTAAGAATATTTCGCCTATGTTGTAAATATGTTGAGAGGCTATTGTAAGAATACCTATTTCCTAAATATGTCTTGAAGGGAATCTTATGGTTTTAAATTATAGATTGTGCATATTGACATAATACAAAAATTTTCCTGATATCTGCCGCTTTACCCCATATCAAGATTCCCCATAAGACATGATACTATGTAAATAAGCAAAATGTACAATTTTTGTAGTTTCCACAACAGTCAACTGTCAAATCTTTCTAACTGCGTAAGTGGCAGAGCTCAGTTTGTCATATATCTCCAGAATTTTTTAAGTTCTTGTGAGTTACTAAAGCAGAAATTGGAGAAGCATTACAAAAGCAGTCTTTGTATATAAAATATTCTAACAAGATACTCACCTGTAATGTACAGCTTTCAGTGAGTGGTCTGTGCATGTCCCAATGTACTGTACCATCTAACAGTGCCAGTGCACTATTTTCCATGTGCCATTCAGTGAAATCTACAATGAAATTAAAAATAGTGTAGAATTATAATAGCAATTATAATTGTTTTATTGTTGTTTTGTTAAAAAAAAAAAGAATAACAGAGTAGGTAACAATGTAAACCAAAGGAACCTTCGCAATTTCTGCATTTTAAGGAGTTTTTCTTTAAATAGAAGTTTGCAATGTAGACTTTACACTGTACAAAAAATAGTAAATTCTTCAAAATCATACAAAAAAAATGTTATACAGGGATTGTAAATTGTAATGAAAATTTTAACTGTATGGAGTAGTGTGCAGTATTAATATTAGGTACACTCTCCAGCCTTTTCCTGGCTACTTTTTCTGGTTTAACAAACTACCGATTTTTTTAAATCTATTTGCTTTTAGGTACTACCTATTAGGATGGGGATTCTTTTTTTTTTCATAAGTAGATTTTTTTGGTAACTAAGCGGAGTGAAAGTAATGAAGTAATCTCTACTTACGCCTCGCACAATCGTAAGGTGTAGAAATATCCTTGTTCATAACCAAAGTACAATCTTTAGGTACGCCTTTGTAGTTCACTTCAATTTTCTCAATTCTTCCCACTTTTTCAAGTTGCCGTTTCTTTTCTAACACAAAAAGGTGGTTGCGACGCTCTACAGCTTCCTCGGTGCTTAGACATCCTTCAAATCACAATAAACTGTTAATATAATTCTAAAATCTAAAGCAATTTAATTTTGTATTGGAATTATTACTTTTTGCAGTAAGACTTCTTGCACTGTTATTTAAAAGTAGAGATTTCGATAAAGATAATGCATGTTGTTTCATTTTGAATGTCTATAATTAATGTATTGTAATTTAATTGTTTAAATTCGCAAATAATTTACAAAAATAATAAAACTTTTAAGGTTATTTTCTATTTAAAATCAAAACATGAGTTTGACATTTGACAGAGTAAATAGATATATAATAAAATGTTGCCATATGCATTATTAATATTTATACTGGTCTGTAGTCTACGTACCATTATATGCCGTCTAACAGACAACAGTAACTACACTACCTACAGTAACAATTGAACCGAAAATATTGAAAACAAAATGTGCGCCCACTTCAAATAAAGGACAAATTAGTTTGTAGTCCTTGGGCCCAATTACACTTTTGATTAGGTTTTTATTTTATATAATAAAAATAAAGATAATTTTGCATCATAGAAACGTAAATTACTTTAAAAATAAAACCAATAAAATTTAAATGATGATTCATTTATTGATTTTTAAATATACAAAATTAGAAACAATTTTACAATAACACCTAATATTTGGAAATGATTTTCCAATTAAAGGTTTAAGCTTACCACACTTATCTAGTTACTTGTTACTTATTTTTAATTACTTAACCTACCATAGTTCTCTTTCTTCCCCTTGCTCTTACATCTTCATACTTGCTAATTATTTCCTTTATATTATTCTTACTATAATTTTTGTAGGCTTCAAATATTTTACTGAACAGATCCGGATATTCATTGTGTGTACTAATTAAAGCTCGCTCTAGCACATACAAATCAACACCTTTGTCTTCTGTGCTCGAATCTATGAATGATAAGCCAAAATCTATTAGAACTAAATCTATATTAGTATTGTTTAACCATTTAGAATTTTCTAATTCATTACTTGGATTTCTTTCAACAAGTAACATGTTAGATGTAGTTAGATCGCCATGTATTATATTATTTTCGTGCATTTTACGTATCACTTCACCAATTTTATGAGCATACACATCTAATGTATTGATATCACCCTGGTTGTTACTACTTTTTAAGTTTATAATAAAATCCTTCACTGTAATACTGTTTTCAAAATGTTGCATATAGATACGCCTGCGTTCAAAATCAACCAAATATAAAGCTGGAGTTTTGACTCCAGCTGTTTTACACCTTACTATAGATCTGGCTTCGTTTTTCATTCTTTCTTTGGTTATTGAAGTATCCAAATCAGGATGCCGATAGTTCTTCTTGAATCTCTCCTTGATTAGAGTAGGTTTTCCAAGGTAATTGCAGATGTACAGCTTAGCCTCGGCACCTTGTTTTAATATCTTTAATTCTTCAACCATTTTGTAGTATTTTGTAGAATAAGTTTATAACCTAAAAAATATTATTCGCCAGGGTGAGGGTTGAAAGAGAAAACTGTAAGATGTATAATAATTAATAATGTGTATCACATTTACTTTATAATTCCTTAATTTCAATCAACACAAATAAAAAATTATGCTTTTTCGATAACAGCCAGCCGGCCCCAGGCCCGTGACATTGACACTTGATTCTTGAAGTTTGATTGGCACTTGATACAGTGTTTCCACTTATGTTTTTAGTTTTACACTAGTTTCTGTAGATACCTACTTGACCTAAACTATCTTAAATAATTTGAAATACTCTGATTTAGAGCACATAGAACTTTTTTCACGTTTACTATTATCAAATATTAGCCGACATCATTTCACGTTTTCATTAACACTTCATGATCCTATAGTAGTTAGTAGTAGTAGTTAGGAGTGTGGGTGTCAAACATAGTTTTAAAACCTGAAGTTTGATATTAGTTACTCCAAATTGCTACATAAAGAGCGCCCTTAGCCATACCTAATATTAGTCTTTTCGCCCTAAAATTGGGCTCTAAGAAATTCCTAAAAGGGAAACACTGATTTGACATTTATGTTTCGTTTATAAAATATGAGCAGTTAATTTAATTAAGACTTTAGGTCAATAAAAAGGGAAAACTTTAAATTAAGAATAAAGAATATGAAAATAAAAGTGGTAAAATGCAAGTATTTACTACTTCTATTTTATGCAGACATTTTTGCAATAAAGACGATTTTATGAACAGAGAACTCATATTTTCTCGTAAAGAATTACTATAGGTAACAATACAGAATAAAACCACTGATGAAAAACTGTGAAAAGAAACGTTGCACCAAAGATATATACAAAATCGTCGTAGATAAGCCGCACTTTACATTCAACACTCGTTGCTATATCAACTTTCTATACATAGTAGGTAGGTATGATAGGCTGTTTCACTCGCTGGAGAGCAAGGGAGGCTGTGTGGGCGTTTGATATTGGCTGCACCCGTGCCGGCAGTCCGCACGACGTACGATCGGTGACCGCCTAATTCCCCCAAATTCTTTAATGGACACAGTGATTTAACGAGACTATTTACAATCGAGTGCCATCCCTAATCGACTGGGTTACGTGCAAGAACTGATAAAGTGCATTTAAAAAAAAAAAACACTTTTTAAGTGTATAGTTTTTTACTTTTTTAGTGATAATTTTTTAAAAGTGAAAATGTCTGCTGTGGAAGGTATGGAATACGACAACATCGTACAGAATGGGCCTAAGAAAGTAAGTGATTTTTTTATGTTTATTGTTTTGTGAATTATAGCCATGAGAGAGCCGTATGTTCTGTTAGTCATGGCTTAACCATGGCGCACCGTATTGATATGCGAGGGGGGGTGAAGTGGCGTGCTATAGAAATGTCTGGGTGCATTTTCGTAGATATAGCAATGCAGGCGTGCCTGTCTCCCGCTAATATGATTTTCGTTTGATGGAAATCTTTGAATCTATGTCTGGGAGATGAGTAGCGCCTAACCAAGATTAGGTATTCTTTTGATTCGTTGTAACGGAATTCCGTAAAATTCTTTTTAATTTCCTATTGGAATCTTGTTGGTTTTTTTTTCAGTTTACGTCGTTGCGTTTTTCATAAAAGAACGTGAAATAAATTTTATTGACAAATAATTTAGAATAATTTTAAAATATCAACGTTTGAGTCCTTAAGGACTAGGCGGTAATCACTTGTCATCAGGTGACCCGTCTGCTCTTTGTTTTGATTTCATATCTAAGTAAGTATTTAGATTATAATGGGGCTGACATATAGGTAAATATAAAAGCCCCTAAATAAATAAAGAAACAAAATTTTATTTTATCAACAGATTACCTACAGATAGATCGATTATTTATTATTAATGTAGGCTGCTAGAAATGATATTTAAACAATTTAGGTGCTATCCATTTATAGCAGGTTGGAACTGTTGAATTCATTGAACTGAAAACCTCATTTTTCGTTGGTTAATAAAAATATGTAAAGCGATTTAAAAGCAATTCAAAATCACCATTTTCCCACCAAAAGCATGGGAGCGGTGAAATTAAACAGTTAGTTCCAAGAGATTTTATTAGTGAAACGGTACAGCTGTGAACAATGGATGGCCGAGATCTGAACAAATATGTCCGTTACACTATTACATATATTTTAGCAAAATGCAAATACGAAAGACAAATAAACAAAGTCAGTTAAAAATATTAACTTACTTAGTTATTAACAAATTGTCCAATGGGACTATAATATAACGGTTCATCATAAAGTAACTTAAGTAATGAGTATACCTAACTAGCTTATGCCCGCCACTTCGTCCGCGTGGACTGTCAACCCCCTATTTTACCCCCTTAGGGCTTGAATTTTCAGAAATCCTTTCGTAACAGATGTTTATGTCATAATAGCTATCTGCATGCCAAACAGCCCCATCCGTCCAGCAGTTTAGGCTGTGCATTGATAGATCATTGAGTTAGTCAGTCAGTCAGCTATTTTGTTTCATATATTTAGATCGTCTTCCCTGTCCAACTGTGCGTAATTCCATTCCAATTCTATATTAAATAAATACTTATTTCAATTTATTTATTTATTCCATTAATAATATTGAAATTATGTACATCATAACAAAAGTAACCCGCTATATTACAAAATAATTTGCAAAAAATAACAAACAAAAAAGTGCATCAATTTTTTTTTACTGCTATAACAAAAAACAGCATGACTATAAAACACACCCACGACGGTCATGGGTCGATGAACAGCCATTCGAAGTAACATAATGGATCTATTCTCAATTTAAAATAAAAGTATGTATTTCAAGTATAGACGTTAAACCGTTTTGTACTAGAAATAAGAAAAAAAAATGAAAAAATATTAGAAACTCTTTCTGAAAATTTTGTATTTTCAGTCGTAAAATATTTCATGTTAACAAAATGTTCTCAATAAATATACCTAGTAACTATTTGTTTAGTACATGGACTCTAAACAAATGAAATTACATACCTATATGTTTTGATTTTTACCCAATTAGCCTGAAATAAAATCTATCGCAAATCCATACTAGTATACAAGTATGCCTATTTAAAATTACAGATGCGTCGCGTCGTCTATATATACGTATCTGCCGCCAAAAAATAGAGGAATCAACAAAATAATATTTTAGCATAGCAAGATTTTATTCTGGAGACAGACATAATATTTTTTATCTGGATACAAAAGGATTCCTACTTATGTACAATTTTGACTTCAGTACCTACCATATGAGATCTCAGTTTTAAACTATGCGTTAAACCTGTCAAGTGTCAACCGTAAAAAATATAAAAAAAAATTATAGCTCACTCATTTTTTAATATCTAGAATTATTGTCTTACGTGAAATAAAGCAATTACATTTCTCGCTCTAAACAATACACATGATGTTTACAAGAAATGTGGAGCCAATTAGTGATCTACGTTTTTTCTTACAAAAAAAGTAGAGATTGTTACTTGGTAGTTAGGTAGGTACCTTGAGAGGTACGATTTTTAATCTTTTTCTTTTAAGTATAAATAGAAGGGTTCGATTGATTCTCAATTGATTGGAAAACACTTTTTCTTTTTTGTAACACTTTTTATTCAAAACAATCACTTAATTTTACTAAATGTTTATTTTAAAACCGGGAAATTAATCTAAGAAACGAAATGTCACTTACTAACTTTTTATTTTCAGTAGAATTTTTTTATGATAAAAAACCTACAATACTTTTAAAAAATCCAGGTTTGAGAATTAGGTTTTATCTGTAACAAATATTTAAAATTCGAACATCGATTCTGTGGATTCAAGTTTAAAAGTCGAATTCAGGGCAATGACCGCACCTACGTACGTAAAACATAGTTGATTGATCTTCAATGTTTGTACACGGCTTTAAGGTAGAGGTAGGTAGTATGTATGCAGGTACGTATCAATATTGAATACCCTGTTAAAACTACGTACCTAATATAAAACTTGTGTATTATAATAACTTAATAGCCAGAAGAAGAAAAAAACTTTTTTCTTAAATAAATCCTATTCTAGACAGGATGTACTGCCATTATAGTTAAGCTGAAGACTTCCGGTTCGCATTGCTTCGACGTTACTGATAAAGTAATTTGTTTTTAATGATCTAAATTATTATACATTATGTAAAGGGTGAGCACCCTGCAAAAGATAGGTTACCCATATTTATAGTTTTTTTTTTTTACACAAAACTGTTAATCTAATATTTTTATTTTTTACTGGTTAAATTTCAAATATAATCGAGCAAGTAGATTTAATTAGGTTTGATAATAAAAGACGCCATAATTGAAGACCTGATAAGTAATTGGTATTTATTGCATTTAAATACTTAGTATCGGTTTATCTTTAATCACTATGATAAGAGCTAAGTTGTACACGTAGCAAAGATGTCTATCGAAGATATACCATATCGGCGCCAAATAGACGCTTGACTCCGATATCACTTGATGGTAAGTAAGTGACTTGCTGAAAAGCTGAGATGACAGCTCTAAGTAATGCAAAAACCCGCATCTAAATAGGTCAAGTAGTTTTTGAGGAAAATTTTAGCAGACCTTACGTAGGTACGTTAACAAGGTGACAACATTATGTCTAAAATTGCGTTCCATTTCTCTATTAGAACGTTCAATTTTAAAAGAATTTCATAAAAGTCATTTCATTCCTCTCTAAATTATTGTGGTTATTTTTAGTTTCCAATCAATAAAAAGTCATCAATAAATCAATATAATAAATTCGCTATCCATCATTTAACAATGAATAATATTTCTTAGTATGTAGGTAATAGGAGCACGTGTTCGAATAAAAAAAAGCGCCATTTGTGTTTGCGTTCAGAAATTATAATGATCATCGCGATCGGCGGCGATGGTGCATTTCTGATTTCTTATTCCACTTATTAAAAGTTAAGCTTGGTATACATTGCTTATTTCAAACTAGAGGATGCCCGCGACTACGTCCGCGTGGATTTCGGTTTTTAAAGATCCCATGGGAACTATTTGATTTTCCGGGATAACAAGTAGCCTATGTCCATCCCCGGGATGTAAGCTAACTCTGTACCAAATTTCGTCAGAATCGTTTAAACTGTTGGGCCGTTTAAAACTAGCAGACAGCAGACAGACAGACACACTTTCACATAATATTATCAATATCAATATGGGTCCAAGTCAATGATTGCTGAGCCTACTCGTGCGAGCCGCTAGCCAAATATAAGATACTAGCTGATGCCCGCGACTTCGTTCGCGTGGATGTAAGTTTTTAAAAATCCCGTGGGAACTCTTTGATTTTCCGGGATAAAAAGTAGCCTATGTGCTAATCCAGGGTATAATCTATCTCCGTTCTAAATTTCAGCCTAATCGGTCCAGTAGTTTTTGCGTGAAGGAGTAACAAACATACACACACATACACACAAACTTTCTGCTTTATAATATTAGTGTGAAGTGTGATCATTTGTGTAAACCAAGCTTAACTATCACATGCATATGTTGCGGGCAATTTGATAAGTCCGGGCACTATTAATAATGGCCGGTCTGTATTAATAATGCCCGACTCAATTGGGCAATGTGATTAAAACAGCATAATTAATCACTTTTCCCGGCCATTATGAATAAGGCCCACCCTACCTTGGGCAAAGTAATAAAATAGGTGAACTGTAGTGTTTTTGTTTATTAAATGCAAGAACCTAACCTAACCTAAGCTTTTTTTTATACGTGGGAAAATTCTCATGGATACCACCGTGCTCGGGGAGGCGAGGTGGTTATGTCAGACTCTTACCGACTAAGACCACACGGCTTGCCGTCTCAATCGTTGTTGCTGGGCACAGGGACACGAACGTTTTGAACTGCGACCCGGCTAACGGCGCCCGGGCCCGCCAAGGCAGGCCCAGCTCTGGGACTAAAAGGAGCCCCAACACCGTTTAAGGCTCGCCCGAAACAAGGGCTTGCCTTCCAACTCGAGGACCTACTCTCCCGCGGGTAACAGACTCCCCGTGTCTATTACTCGGAGGCCCTACTCAAGGGGGCAAGCGACGGTCGTGTGCAGCTCGCCTGCGCCCGATTCTTGTACAGCGCATGGGATGAGAGCTTTCGGCTTCCTCTCTCAGCCGCTCCGCTGCCTCTTCTGCGTCATTACTTCCTCGCTGAAGGAGACCATCGCTTGCCAGGCCCTCTCACTGTCCACCATGGATTTAGTCACGGCGGGCAATGAGAGGTCCTGCCCCATAATATCCACCAGTGACTGGCGAGGCTCCGTCCACGCCTGGCACTCTGCCAGCGTATGTTGTGCCGTGTCTGAGACACTACCGCACTGGTGGCTTTCCTCTGTGGGCTCTCTTCGCGCTACCCTGCACAGGTATCTTCCAAAGCACCCGTGCCCCGTAAGAACCTGTACAAGGTGGAACGTGAGTGCTCCATGCTTCCTCTTCGTCCAATCCTCGAGGATATGATGGATAGCTTCGATAATCTTATGACCAGCAGTGGGTGACTCGAGCCTCCTCTGCCAATGGAAGAGGAGCTAACCTAACCTAACCTAACCTAATCTAAGGCCCTCCCCCCGCACGTAAATAAATAAATAAATAAATAAATAAATATACTTTTATTCGGGACTATAAAGTTAGGCGCAAACACAGTAAATAGAATGAAAACAGATAAAACATAAAAACTAATAAATTAAACTTAAAAACCTAAATATTTATCTAAAACATAACTTACTGAGCTTTCCATGCCCCTGTTAACGGCCGCGGTCCAATTTATCACATTGCCCGGCTACAAGTAGGGAATTATTCATACTGCCCGCTCCAAGTGATAAATTCAAGTTATTTCAAACACTGATTAATTACATGGACCACGAGCCGTCGGGCATTATTAATAATGGCCGGTCAAAGTGATAAATTAATCACTTTGCCCATCGCTCTTGGGCATTATTAATAATGGCCGGTCCTTATTAATAATGCCCAATTAATCACGTTGCCCGTAACACATACATATAGAGATCCGTTTGTAAATAAACAGTAAACCAGTTATTTGGTGCCTATAACAGAAGATTAGTGGATGATTCTCAGAATGGTTCAAATCTAATTAGGATTAAGTTTCGAGTAACGGGCATTGCATGACTGACCAGTATTGAGATGACTGGCAAGTGTGCTTTAAAATATTGAGACCTACTCAACTAGCATTTGGCTGCGACTGCGCTTGCTAAGTCGGTTTCATTTCACGCTAAAAATAACTTCCCACATCATCAATGCTTATAAAAAGAATAGTCCTGACTCACTGACTTTGTAAAGTAAACATTTTGTAAATATTTTCTTTTTCTTTTATGTACTTAGATTATAATGGGGCTGACAATATGTAGGTAGGTACATAGGTATAAAAACCTTAATTTTTTTTTAATTTGTAGACTAGCGCTTGGCTGCAATCAGACTTTCTAGCAAATGATGATGCAGCCTAGAAATAAAGGAGAAAAAATCTTATTGCATTAAAAAAATCACTCCGTCCTCTGTTGGTGTTGCTTGACTGAAGATAGTGAGCGCCTCCCTGGCGAGTCAGCATCAGTCAGTCAGTAAATGATGTCTTTCCAACGGGTCCTGTTTTTAACCCCCGACCCAAAAAGAGAAGTGTTATAAGTTTGACGTGTGTATCTGTGTATCTGTGTATCTGTGTATCTGTGTATCTGTGTATCTGTGTATCTGTCTGTGGCATCGTAGCGCCTAAACGAATGAACCGATTTTAATTTAGTTTTTTTTGTTTGAAAGGTGGCTTGATCGAGAGTGTTCTTAGCTATAATCTAAAAAAATTGGTTCACCCGTTTAAGAGTTATCAGCTCTTTTCTAGTTTTCTTGTAGAAAAGAAGGTTAGATAACCGTTAGGTTCATAATATTATGTCAATAGACAAATGTCAAGCTGTCAAGATGGACGTTGCCTAAATAGTTATAATACGTCCATGGCCTAAATACATAATTATTTATTTGAAAATGATGTTTTGGAAAACTCAGATACTTTGGATCGTCGGGGGTGTTATAAATTTTTAATTTAAACTTGTATTAGCCTTCTTTTACTGGTGGTGGCGGTTTTTGGCTTTTAGTCAACGTAAACTTGACGCGCCAGTTTCTTTTAGTTTGGTTGACTACGGACATCGGACCTCGAATCTCCCCTTGTGAGACCACATAGGCCATAGACTGTGGCCATAGACCATAACTAAACTACACTGGGTCTACCGAGGCCAACAGTAACATTTTTGAACTACCCCTGACGGTAGTTCTTACAGATATCTCCCATAACGTAGACGTGTAGCCCAATTAGCATAAATGAATAAATATAAAAAGTTAACTCATTGAAGCCTCTCAACTCGCGCTGCAGTGCACTTGACGCCAGGTGGTTGCGAATTGCTCAATTACCGGTTAAAATACTCGATTATTGGAAACTTGCAAAAAGGTACCATACCATGTTGACCTTATAGCCCAAATAGGAATAAGCGGCGGAGGTCAACTGTACCTCTAGTACAAGTTTGTAAGTCTCGAAAACTTCAGTTTCGATTTTTTTAAATTTAAAACCGGCCAAGTGCGAGTCAGCCTCGCGCACCGAGGGTTCCGTATTCGGGTATTTTGCCCCACATTTCGCACAATAAATCAAAAACTATTATGCATAAACATAATTAAGTAAGTTTTAGAATGTACAGATAAAGCCCTTTCATATGATATCCCACTCGGTATAGTTATGTTATTTTTAAAATACTAGGTAATTATTTGTTCATGAACACATCATAATATAATACCCCACTTGGTATAGTTTCTTACTTTGACAATACTATTATTTATTAATGAACACATTTTAATATTTTTTTTACTCGCAATTAACTGGTTTATTTTATTCGAATACAAGTTAGCTCTTGACTGCAATCGAAAGAAAGAAATTCTTTCAAATGAAAGAATTTCTCACGGAATTTTCAAATAAAAAAAACCCTCTACTGCGAGTTGGGTTCCGTTCCGTAGGGTTCCGTCGACACCCTTCAGGAACCCTAAAAATGAAATCATTGTGACGAAATCCCGGGTATTAGCTAGTAAATAAATAAAGAATGAATGAATAATTATGAGTAATGCTCATTTCTCACAGGCAATGAGGCAATATGGCAGCTTTCTCGCGCTTTCCGCTCTTAACTTATAATTAACTTGTGACTAAGCATTGTAATGAAATCTCGAATCTTCCAGCAATGGAGCTGGGCTCGAACTTATACTTTAGCCACGGAAAGAAGTTAGTTCTAAACTAACTTTCCGTGCTCTCTCTATCGCGTACTTCCATACGAAATTGACAAGAGGCAAAAATCTAAGTGGGTGCTAACCATTTTGAGGCACCAACCAATCACAAACGAATCTATGTTTTCGAATTGGATTTCGAATGTTTTTGAAAATATTTTCAAATATAATTTCGAATGTTTTTTGAAACATGTTAGTGATTGGTTGGTTTCTCAAAATGGTTAACGCCCACTAAGGTTTTTGTCTCTGTCATTTGTATGGGATTGCGTAACAGGGAGAGCGCAACACCAGAGTGGCGGCTTTACTGACTTCTTTCCGTGGACAGAGTATAGATAGACCAATTTGCTTACTAATGACATTCAAAACTAAGTCCACCCTTAAGCGCATTGGACATTGACATGAAGCAGACGGATCAATAGCATTCAGGCGAAGCAATCCTATGTGGGTTCTGTACCAAAATGGTAAAAATGGAACCCTTATGATGCGACTTTCCCCGGCCATCCGTCCTTCCGTCTGTCTGTCTGTCTGTCTGTCACAGTTGATTATTTCAGCAACCCTTAAAGCTATCGATATGAAAGGAACGGTTGTAGGTATATAATAGAAAAAAGTGATTCTTACAATTTTACTTCTTCTGTATGATTAAATTTTGTAATCTGACTCGCACTTGATCGATTTTTCTCTTACGGAACCCTAAAAATCCGTAATAAGACTCGCTCGTAACCTCAGCAACAACTCGTAGGCTCGTTTCAGTTTCTCCGTCGCGTGAAGAAGCCGGAAGTACTTTCCATGTGCTCCACAAAGCATCCTTTGTTCCGAGATCCATCTCAGCCGGGGCGATGACCTCTGATATCGAGAAAAGGGCTTCGATACTACGAAAATATTACTAAGCATTGAAGGATGGATCCATATGCCTATTTAGGTATCTCTAACAAGATAAAGTTAAACAGCACTAAAACCCGACTACTAACCGCTAACGATAGGTAGGTAACTATAAATATAACAAAATTGATTTTCTGTCGTGTATTTTAACATTGGACTAAGTATATTTGTATTTATGAACTTAAGAGTTTTTTCCTCTTTCATTTGATATCCCACTCGATACAATCTTCTTTGTCGTGTCACTCTTGACAGAGCGGTCGTGGTCATCATGAAGCAACGTCTTTGAGGGCAGATGTTACACGCCTCACGAGCATTCGCCACTTCTCCCTGCTGGCTGACAGCCTGGTACACTCGTGCAAGGGACCGCCCACAGCAGCTTTAATTTGGTCGGTCCATCGCATGGGCGACCTTCCTCGCCCTCTGGTGCCCTCCACCTTGCCCTGCACGACAAGACGCTCTATGGAGTTACTCTCACGCCGGGAGACGTGTCCAAAGAATTTCAATATGCGACTCTGTACTAACGCTGAAAGCCGTTGTTTAATTCCGAGTTCTTGGAGTATAGAGACGTTGGTGCGAAATTCGGTCCATGAGACTCCTAGCATCCGCCTCCAGCACCACATCTCCAGAGCATCAATTTTCTTCTTTTCGGTCAGTCGCAAAGTCCACGTCTCTGCAGCGTATAAAAATATGGGGAAAATAAGTGTTCGAACGAGCCGGATCTTCGTGGCTTTTGTTATATTCCTGTTCTTCCATATTTTCTTCAGCTTATCCATCGCAGTTCTTGCTATCGCCATACGTCGCTTCACTTCACTCGATACAATATCAAACAAAAAAATTTGGAGACCCCCACTTTTTTGGATGTAACATCCGTCTGGTCAATTTTTTTAGTATAAAATGTAGCCTATGTCACCCGGAATATAGTAACGAATCGATTGACACCTCATTCATCAAAACCGGCTCAGTAGTTTAGGCGCTATGGTGGAACACACATAAATACAAACCTACATACAATAATAAAATCATAACCATAGACATACGAATTTTCGCTATATGACCATAACCCTTTCCCGTTTATCAATATAGGGTTTACCTACGAACTTAGTTCTGGGCAAACCTCTAATACTATGTTAAATGGCATTAACAACTTTACTAAAGTCGCTAAGTTGGTAACAAGCTAAATATAAATGAACGGAGGGTAGTACGCTTACAGGAATACCCGCGGCGGGAAAGTTCAAATTTAGAATCACGTGACCTCGAACTTCAGAGTGCATCAGTCTGGGCAACTCGCCACCGCCAGGCGATTGCGTTTCGAATGACATGCACTATTATTTTCACCCACTTGCTCGAAGATTGCTTCATTATTAAAAAAAAAAGATTCCGACGAATTGACAACCTGCTCTTTTTTTCGAAGTCGGTTAAAAAAAACAAAACCTCAACGGTTTTTTTTCCAGCACAACACTAATAGAAATTGCTGGACAGTTTCATACTTAGTAACGGTTTTATTTATGTTAAATTCTAAATTCAAATGAAAGCTCTTTTCAAACTTTTAAAAAGAGCTTTCATCCTGTACCTTTTCTGTACAAACTACAATGATAATAATATTACTATTAATCATCATCCTAATCAATAAAATAGATCTCTAGACAATAATTTGAAACGATATCTAATTACAATTAAGCAATTAAGTAATTTTACATTCTAGTCTGTCTAATTATCTATTCTACGTTGTTTTCACGCGCAGTAATTTTTGCACTTTCGATTTTTCGTGACCAACGTAATCAGAACATTGCGACTCAGTTCATTCAGTTTTTACTATCCATAATTTCTCATTTTAGGGTTCCGTAGAAAACAAGGAACCCATGTTCGTTATGTCCGTGTGTGAGATTCGCCATGTTCGTCTGTCTGTCCGTCCGTCCACTGCTTAGCTCAGAGACTATTACTACAGTAGCCAGCAAGAAAATATATTGTACATCGATCGAAAGAATTTTCGGCTCCGCAGAGCGTCGTCTCTATCACTCATACGGTCTATGTGACATTTTGTCGGTCTCAACGACAGAGACGACGCTCTACGAAACCGCTATCTCTTTCCAAAGGTCGATGTAAAATATTTCCTGCCGGGTAATGTAGAAAGCTGCAATTTTTTAACATGCGGACAAAATGGTAAAATAAAATGTTGAAAAACATTTTTTAACGGTATCATATTTTTCTCGTCTATTCTCATGGTATGGAATTTGGATGTTGTTGGATCTAAAATATTTCAAAAATATTTCGGATGCGAAATATTAAATTTTAAAAAGTCACCCCACTGACAGCTAAACAATTGTTGCTAGTTAAATGATTATTATTGGATAATAGTAGTTTAACAAACTATTCATAAATCGACCAACTCATAAAATGCACCTACCAGGAGCCGTATCATTGAAAATTACTTAGATGAAGTTGTTAGACACCTATTGTTGTGACGGATAACTACAGAACCCACTCTGCGCGTGAACCGACACGTTCTTGACCGGTTTTTACTATAATTTCTCTTTTTATAATAAGCGCCCGGGTTTTTTCAAGTGCAATTTGTAAATTCAACGGACCATGTTGATTTTATTACGCATATTAAGTAATCTACTTATTTAACACTAGATGACGCTTGTAACTTGATAATATCAGTGTGGATTTAGGTTTCTTGAAAATCCCGCGTTAACGTCTTGATTTTCCAAGTTAAAAATAAAATATGCAAAGTAGTCTAGATGACTAGGTACCTACCTACCTACAGTAAGTATTTTTTTTAATTCGTGAAATGGAAACTAGGTAAATGGGAAAATAAGTGGCTGTATATACCACCCTCTGTACGCACATAATAAGTGCTATAGTCTTCCAATAGGTAGGTAATATAGATTTTATGAATTCACACTTATCGGTGTAGGTTTATTAATAAAATTGTTAAGACTTGCTAAAATGTAGAATTATGTGCAATTTTACAGCAGTGAATAATCATGAATTATTCTGATAACTTACTCGTATCACGATTCCACGTAGTAAGTACCTAGATAAGAAACTAAAGAAATGCGATTGCTAATTTATTGATTTATTGCTTCAACAAGTGTAAATTAAAAATAAATAATAAACCCCCCGACAAGTGAAGGTTACAGTAACTAGAAAAGAGCAGATAACTTTCAAACGGCTGAACCGATTTTCTTGGATTATAGCTAGGAACACTCGATCAAACCACCTTTCAAAAAAAATTAAATTAAAATCGGTTCATTAGTTTCGGAGCTACGATGCTACAGACAGATACACAGATACACACGTCAAACTTATAAAACCCCTCTTTTTGGATCGGGGTTTAATAAAATACTCACACCTAGACTTAGTATACCTATTATGTAACATGCAACATAAAATATATCGCGTGATGTACTACTTATCACATCACACTTCACATCACACTAATACTATAAATGCGAAAGTTTGTATGTATGTGTGTGTGTGTGTGTGTGTGTATGTTTGTTACTCCTTCACGCAAAAACTACTGGACGGATTTGGCTGAAATTTGAAATGGAGATAGATAATATCCAGGATTAGCACATAGGCTACTTTTTATTCCGGAAAATCAAAGAGTTCCCACGGGATTTCTAAAAACCTAAATCCACGCGGACGAAGTCGCGGGCATCATCTAGTCATTCTATAATTTAGTCATGATAAGTATAATACATAGCGAATTTAATATTTCCGTTATCATAACGAATTTTGTAAAGATTGCGCAAAAATGACGCCATTTGTGTTTTAATATTTAAAAAAAAATACGTTCCGTATCAAAATGGCAGTGAAGATGAATAATGGTGTGACTATAATACAATATCCATAATATTATGTACTAAACTAAGCCCGTAGGTCCGTCCGTCACACCTACTTATTTCAGTAACTACCTACTAATGCTACTTGTTTACTTATACTTTTTTGCTCAAAACATTAAAAAAAAAACGAAATAAAAAGTTTTTAGAGTGGTAATAAGTTGTAAAAGCCACCCCTAAGTTACCTTTCGATCCCGGACAACCTGTATAATCGCTGCATTACTAATTAAACACTTTATCATCTCCTGCAAAATTGGGTCTGCATGGCATGCGGGGTTTTACAAATCCCCGACTCAAATTAGATAGGTATTTGTATTCCAGTCGCCAAGGAGTTAGGTCAATATTCGACAGATTAAAAATAATCATGACGCGAACTCGTGAGTTGAACGCTCGCCTTTATTTAGATGTGTTTTGATGAAATGAACAACCCGGTCCTTCCCATCGAAGGGGGAGATGGCTTCGGCAACGTCTGTCAAATTACAGGATCAGAAGGTCAAAAACATATATCTCAGCCTAGGGACTAGCCCTAGCACCGACTCTATTCTAATTTCTATGTATTCTTCGATCTATTCAATTATATATATTGAATCAATCAATCAATGCGTTTGCGTCTAATGCTGGACTGCTTGTGGTGGCCAAACAAGCCACGGTCTTCCGTTTTCCTCATCTACCCACTTCTCACCAGCTTCTTAAGGTCAGCAGTCCAACGGGATGTTGTTTCACGCCCCAAAGAACAACTTCATTTACGTTTGTACAAAAATCACTAAACGTAAACAGGTTGACAGTTCTAACAAGGCTAACTACTAACCTTTTCTGCAGGGAACATTGTGAAAAGAAAAGTATTACTTTCAGCACTATAATTAATTATGTAGAAGAACGTCTGCTTGTTGGATGGATTAGGATAACGTCTTTTGTGGCTGTCAAAAAGCCAAATCATAGTACAGGTGCCTTCAAAATATGCGTGAATTGCTAATGTGTCGTTCCATTTACAAGAAAGGGTTTTAAAGGCTTACTTACCTATATTTTGTCAGTACCATATTGATTTACAACGTCCCCCGCGAAAAATGCCAGCCCTATTTGTAAGATGAGAACCCTAGATACGAGTAGATACGAGTAGGGGCTCAAGTACCGCGCCTAAAAGGAGAGATCTTCTTTTAGACGTGGTACTTGATTTATTTTGATGAAATGGGGGGACTTGGGTGAGGGGGGGGCGGGCGGCTTAAATTAAATACCCGCGTTTCCTTTCATTCGGTTGCTCGCAGACGACATCCTTTTGCTTGTAAATCGTATTAAGATGTGATTTAAATGTAAGGAAAGGGTGCTCTGCGGTGCTATCTTCACTCGCAGCCTTGCTTGCAGCGCTGATGGGAACAGCGACGAAACAATAAATTCATTTACTAGCTCTTTTGTATGTTCAAAAAAATATTCAAGGTGTTAATTACATGTCCGTAATATGCCGGCAAGCTGTGCTTAGGACCGACGATGTGTAGGGTGCGTGATACCCGTGATTATGAAGGCAAAAATTTGTTTAAAATTCCATTGTAACAACCCTGCATACAGCTGATCACGGAAAATAACTCGTAAAAACATCTGTGAACTCGAAGGACCATAGGACGTTTTGAACGTCTGTCAAGTAGCAGACAACGAAATAATAAAATAATCTACATATAATCTATGACACTAATTATTTGGTACTACATAACTATATGTACTACTAGCCGATGCCCGCGACTTCGCCCGCGTGTATTTAGGTTTTCGAAATCCCGTGGGAACTCTTTCATTTTCCGGGATAAAAAGTAGCCTATGTGCTAATCCAGGATATTATCTATCTCCATTCCAAACAGCCAAATCCGTCACATAATTTATCAAACTGTATCTGCCTGTATCTCTCTCTCTCTCTTTCTCTCTTTCTCTCTGCGTTGCCTTGCAAATCTACCGCATGGAAGCACGCGATTGGTTGATAATTATTTGGCCCTTGCGCCAACTTTCCCGTACTTCGCTGCTTTTTGCTCAAGTAGTTTGCTGGCTGGTCACTGTAGTCTATACATATAATAAAATTGTAGAAAAGTGGTGTCTGTACAATGGAAATATATAAAAAAAAAGTAGCAGGGGTTGTTATTATATCGATGCCGAACCCGAAATTGTAATTAATTTTTTTTTTGTCTGTTTGTCTGTGTGTTTGTGCACGCTAATATTAGAAACGGCTTATTCGATTTAGATACGGTTTTTACTAATATATTGTAGTAAGCTTCACTTAACATTTAGTGTTTATTTCATGTCAATCGGTTCATAAATAAAAAAGTTATGTCAATTTAAAGAATCACGGCGAACATTTTTAACGTACAGAGTACGTACTACACGCCTCGCGCCTGAGCGTCCGTGGCTATATAAAGCGCGCTGATTTCACGCGAACGAAGTCACGGGCACAGCTAGTATTATAATATATTCTGTGCTCTTGGTCTTTGTTGGCCAGAAAAAACAAAAGCCGCAACTAGTAAAATGACCAATAATAATCTACTTTCTTGCACTGCAAATATCTACGTAAGGCAAATAGCTAATACCTAACTAACTAAATATATTCTATTTCTGGCCAAAAAATCCGTAGAGTTCTTGGTAAGATAATATCCAAACAGTATTATCCTTAATGTCGCGGTCGTTAGTACGCGACATAAACAGGAAACGCGTAAATATTGGCCTGAATTAGACATGAGCAAACAATTCCAGCCAGACTACTTACTCACTGTTACTTTAATTAATTTATTTATTTTACCCATTAATTAACTGGGTGCTATTTGGTCTTTTCATAATATCCCAAAAGTTTCGCTTTAGCATCTTGGCTTACTTTTACAATAGGTACATGATATTATCAAGCAATCATCATCATGCCACACCTTACCACCAGCCTACTACTGAACACAGCTCCCCACTCAATTCCACTAAGCTGGCCAAGTGCGGAAGTCAGTCAATCAATCAGTCAATCATATTTATTACTCAGATACAAGTTAGGCCTTGGCTGCAATCTCACCTGGTGGTAAGTGATGAAACAGTCTAAGATGGAAGCGGGGCTAATCTGGAAAGGGTATGGCAGTTTTCATTAAACTCATACTCCTCTGGTTTCCTTTGGTTTGGTTTAGTCTTTTGGTTTGGCCATAAGCTGCCTGACGAAGTTTTGTAAAACTTGCCTAATATGTAGATTGTAGCTACCTATATTTTCCTCTGGGACCATGCCTGTAGATACGGCACGTAATCCGATATTTCGTGTAGTTTTCGAAAACAATTTGTATAATGTTGCCAAGTGGGTCATGACACGGCATTTTGTTCTAAATATGTTTTCACACCTTTGCAACGGTGCAGGAATTTGCTTTTCCAACTCCAGTGGTTGTAATGTAAATTATGGAACTGAAACCGAGAAAAACGAACGAACCACGAGGTATCCTCGCCTCCTCTAAAGAAGCGCATAAATCCAGCCGGATATACTTTATAATAGAATGTCATTTAAAACAATTGATATGGAGCAATCCACCTAAAGTTTTTTGCTGTCTATATTATTCTTCTTCTTTGTCGCTACACTCTTGGCAGAGCGGTCGTGGTCATCATGAAGTGACGTTTTGGGGGGCAGGTGTTACACGCCTCACGAGCATTCGCCACTTCTCCCTGCTGGTCGACATTCATTCATTCATTGGTCTATATTATTATCCTTTACTTAATAGGAAGGATAGGAGCGATAGGAAGTTTTCAGCAAAAAGTTAAATCAAATCCAGACTCACGCCGAAAACATCCAAGAATAAACAGGCTTTCTCTGAACTGAAGAGAATTCCCGCAAAACTAAAATGCTCGGATGTTCATTGTTCAGTTCAGGAGGCATTCTGATTTCTGAACCAGTGGTAGATGCTCTTGACGATTCAAAAGTACTTGTAAAAGTCTAATTGGATAAAAATATTTTGAATTTGAATTTGAGTTCTCGGCGTGATTTTGGAAATCAGATATAATACCAGTGACAACGCAAAATTTATCAGTGGTAGGTAGAATAGCAATTTGTTTGTTGCTTGGCTAGGTACTTTATTTCCTGTGAGCTATGAAAGTAGCTCCAATTTCACTTAGTTCAGATTGATACATTGCGCTATCTTACATCAGTTTGTGCATCAACTGGCCACTTCCGCCATAAAGCCGAATAGCTGGACGCTTAGCTAAACAACGGATATTTATAAATAGCCGCGACATCAATCCTGCTGATCTCATTGAATTGCTGTTGACTAAATGTTTTTTAATAGGAACAACACTCCGAATCTGTGGTAGAGTCATTAAGTTCATTACCAAGGGCAGGGCATTAAAGAGGGGACCGAACCGAACGCCAGACATCTCCGCAGGCGGGTGATCGGTCCTGTATTACGATCATTTTTCCCATAGATAAAGAATTTTAATCAATTTCGCATATTTGGGATACAGGTTACTGGTGTCCTGGGAGTCCACCCCCTTAAAACCCCTGCAGCTTTTATAAACCTCACGATATAGGTATGAAAGAGGAGAGAGAGGAGAGAGAGAGGAGAGAGAGAGGAGAAATTCGTTAAATTAGGTAAGTTCTTCACTGATTCTATCCTTACCTTACAATTCCCATCTAAATCTATATCCACTGTTTGTATGAATGCATAAAGTTGTTTTCAGAAGTTAAATCTATCTTCTCAATTGTGATACCTAATGTTGTAGGAATATAATCCCAAATAAACCATGATAATGTGAATCAATCGATTCGATGAATTGATATTGGGGTTAATCGAAAAAATAAATATTTTAATCCTTCCAATAGATTTTTATTGATTTCACGCCCGGGATCTATTGATCTTTTGTAATTGTATATCGTCATTAGTCTAAGGTCGTGGGACAAGTGGTGGAAATGTGCGATGAAACGACCCGATGATTGGTATAGGACTGGCTTTATTCAAAGGAACACATTGAGATACATTATATTATATGCTTATAGGCTATTATGCTTTTATGATTAGATCACACTGTACACCTCCCATGGGGTGGTAAAGAAATTATTAATAGTCTATTACATATATTTTTCTTAGTACCTAGCTAAAGATTTCAGGGCATTAACGATTGTATGTTTTATTATTCCGTTGGTAATGTCATTGGCTTTTGTATCAATTCGTCCTGCCTCATATTGTTGTGCAGTCATGGCCACACAACAAATACCTACGTACTTTACCTACTTGCTTCATAACAACAGGAAAATACACGGACATAAAGGGACTGGATTATATTATGAATTATAAACTATTATATAGGTAGATACTTATGGTAAATGATCGGCCATTGAACCGTATACTGACAACGTAAGTAATTATTAGGGATATTTTCAAAGTTTTTTGGTTTCATATACCTACATAGATAAATGACTAACTATATCCAAATCCTTTCCATTCTGAGAAAAGACCTGTGCTCAGTAGTGAGTCAACAATAGCTTGATGATGATACTATTTAATTGTTTTAAATTGTTTTAGAATTTCATAACCAGTAGAACTGTTCCTTACAAACTTTTCCGCTAAAAGTGTTCGATGGTCATTGTCAAATTAAAACCAAATCCAAATGTCAGCGTGTCACCATCAGAAACCTGTGTCATAATCATAGTTGAAAAGATTTCACAGATTTTAATTTTACCGTAAAACCCCCAAATAATGTTAGTTAATAGTTGTGGGGGTGAATAAAAACCGTTAAATTTCCATCATGGCCGATGCAACGTCGCACATGAACAGCAATCACAAGAACTTCCAGAGCTTTATTGATAAGTTGTCTTCCAACCAGTGCAGCATCATCACCAAATTCGATATCCTGTCCAAAAATGTGGACGAGATGAGAAAGATTTTAGCCCAGCTTTCGGAAAAGATGGCCGCTTTGGAGGAAATTACAACAGGTTTTCTTCTATCTGATAATTGAGATCACACTAATATTATGAAGGCGAAAGTTTGTGTGTATGTGTGTGTGTACGTTTATTACACCTTCACGCAAAAACCACTGGACGGATTTGGCTGAAATTCGGAATGGAGATAGATAATATCCTGGATTAGCATATAGGCTACTTTTTATCCCGTAAAACCAAAGAGTTCCCAAGGGATTTCGAAAAACCTAAATCCACGCAGACGAAATCGCGGGCGTCAGCTAGTTTACAATAGCTCTTCTTTGTAAAAGATACACTTTTATATAGGTTTACAATAGCCAAATTAATCTACGACTGCAACTGGTACAAAATGCCTTTTTTATCAAGATGTATCAGCTAGAAACTAGGTTTCTCTTTTGATCTGACTGGCGTTGAATGAGGATCTACTCTGCATAATTATTGTTTAATCATTCTCGTAGAATAACCCTGATGTTAATCAGGGTCTGCGGTGCCAAAGTCAGATTAAAAAGATTTTAGTCTACGAATTACGATCAGATTAAGTTTTTGAACAATTTCTACTTCACAATCAGAATTATCATCATAATTTCGTGATAAGACCAACGTCTCGACAAACTCTCACAGTACACACACAAGGCACAAAACAGCATTTTGAAGAATTTATCTCTTCCACTGAATCCTGATGCCCTTCGATACATTTAGATTTTGTATTCCACAGACTTATATAGCGCATATTTGATACCCTTTTTGAGCCTTATACATGTTCAAAAAGCTGGAAAACGAGCGCAAATAATAGAAATATGCCAGAAGGTGAAGAATCTTCTGGAATTCTCTAGAAGATTCCAGAATCTGGAGCAGGCTCGGGTCCACAAAGGGCAGTTGATGATGACGAAATAAACGGGTTAACTTTATTTCTTTTTAGACAAGAAAAAATTGAAGGGTGATATAAAACAGCTGAGGAGTAGGATAGACGAGTTGTACGCGATCGTGAAGGACGGGAAAGAGGACGAGTCGGTAAAGAGCGATGACGTGCGTGATGTGGACTCCTGTCACTCCGGGTTCTCTTGTTCCTCCAAGGTATCTTTTTATGGTTTTGTAGCTTTTGGAATTGATTGGAGTTAGAACAGCGAGGTCTCGCATTGCCTTTATCTCACGAGTTACGCTAGGATAATTAGATAAGCCGCCAGGTTTAAGTTGACACTGTAGAGTTCAAATGGTAAATGATGGAATTTTTAATTTTGCATGGTTTAAGTAGGTACATACTTTTTATGGGAGTTTTCTGTGTTGAAAGTAAATAAATCATTTTAAGCTTATTTTTGCCATAAGGAATTTATGAGCTCTTTTACTAGGCTAGGAATAATTAATATTCAAAAGCAAACCGCATACACGCGGGAAAGTACTTAAATGTTTAATTAAAGTAGGAATGTCACGCCTATTCGAGCCTGTTGTTTGAAAGGGAAAATATGGTGAAATAACGTGAAGGGTGGGTGTCGACAGATATAGATTGCCGCACCCGGCTGCGCGTGACACACGCGGCACGCCACGTTTTCCAAACTTTGTTTACCCTGTATTTTACCATGAGTTTTCTTAAAATTCAAGGGTTTTTAAGTATTGTCGATGTTTCCACCCGTTTAGTCATACTAGATACCTACATACTAGAATGTCTGAATGAAATCAAACTCAAGTGCAAACTCACATTCAAAGTACCTACCTACCTATTATCACAGCTATTATTGACCACTTTTTGATTGCCATTTGTTGAATTTGTATGATAATGATGTAAATGGTGATAATTCATTAAACTTATAACTAAAGAACGAGGGTTCCAAACACGCCAAGCAGCGGGGTGATTCGCTAACTCAGTGTCTAACACTGGATGCTCATCGAGCTCATTTTTAATCCATTGAAGGTTTTCAACGAAAAAATATTTTAATATTGCCTAGTGAAGCAGTGATGTAGAACCAACAAACCTCGGTGGCTATCATCATTCAGTGTTAGACACTGAGTTAGCAAATCACCTAGCAGATCTGAGGAGAGCCCACGACAAATACAGCCGGGTAGGTATTCTTCTTATTATCACCATTTTACAAAATCACTCAAAAACGTCCAAAAAACATCTGATACTCTCAACTCACGCCTGAAGAAGTATCAAAAAAGACCGACAAGAAAACGAGTTAGTAAAAATGTGTTAAAATGAGTATAAAAAAATATATTTATAACCCCCGACCCAAAAAGAGTGGTGTTATAAGTTTGACGTGTGTATCTGAGTGTCTGTGTATCTGTGTATCTGTGTATCTGTCTGTGGCATCGTAGCGCCTAAACGAATGAACCGATTTTAATTTAGTTTTTTTTTGTTTGAAAGGTGGCTTGATCGAGAGTGTTCTTAGCTATAATCTAAAAAAATTGGTTCAGCCGTTTAAGAGTTATCAGCTCTTTTCTAGTTTTCCTGTAGAAAAGAAGGTTAGATAACCGTTAGGTTCATAATATTATGTCAATAGACAAATGTCAAGCTGTCAAGATGGACGTTGCCTAAATACATAATTATTTATTTGAAAATGATGTTTTGGAAAACTCAGATACTTTGGATCGTCGGGGGTGTTATAAATTTTTAATTTACACTTGTTACTATGATTGATAGGTATACATGAATTTTGTAGATTAGAGCTACGCATTGTAAGCATTTATGCAAACATTCATAGTGGCAGCATAGTGGTTTGTCCAAGAGCTCTTTAGCGACGGCTGGTTTTATTTCATAACAAAAACGATTTAGATTCCACAAACAATAGATTTTGTAAAAATAAAAGTTTTACCTTGCGGCTAGAGCAGAGCGGAGGGCAGACCGGAAGCGCTGGTTTTGAATTTTTTTTTTAATTGATAGAGCTCCAACGCCTAGCTAAATGATCTGAAGTTGACGATTCCTTTGGTGCAATTCCGTCTCCAAGTAAAAGTAATAGGTAGGTATCTGAGCAAAATTTGGTTTTGCATTTAATAGGATTTTGTTGTAAAATATTTTAAAAAAATTATCAAAATCAATTATTCAAAGTAGTACACATTTTAGATTAACATAATAAAGTAAGATTACATTACAAACTTAAAACTAAAACTACGAGGGTTCCATATGGAATCCCAAAGCACAACGCAGACCCGCAGAGTGGACTGAAGTAGAGTCCAAGCTTGTCTCTCTTGTTCTTGATATATAACAACTCAATCTAAGCTTTATTTACACATTTTACATTTTCACATTATTGGCATTCCGTGTTTCACCCCTATGCCTCGGAGAGTACGTAAAGTCGTCGTTCCTGCATCTGATCTCTCTCCGGTCGTGTCGGATTTCCTTCCCATCGAGTTATGAGAGTTAGGGAATAGAGAGTGCAACCTGTGTTTGCACATACATTTGTCTACTATAATATCTCCCGCGCAGTTGGCTAATCTCTACGGAGATTGGTCATCGTGGCCGAAATTCGTTCAAAAGGACATTTATTGTTTATCTTGACCATGTATCTACCTAAAGCACTTTCTCGCTTCGATTCGCTGCCACTGTCATTATACCTTTATGGTTTTCCAGTTCGTCTACAGTACTCTGTCATTATTTTATTTTGAAATATTAAAACTAAAAATTTGGTACTAACTATAACTAACTATAAACTAAGAAACTTGACGTACGCAAATCATTAACATTCTGAAAACGAATCCCGCCTGCACTAACTGAACAATTTAACAAGTGGCGCTAATTGCAAAGAAATGACGTTTTCACAACGCAAGCGACTGCAGCAGAGACGAGTATGCAGGTGAAAGGAAATCGTAAAAGACACATTTTACTCATTTTACTTCACCGCTGCTCGTGGAATGCAGTTTTTTTAATTACTATTTAACAGTTAGCACTTTAATGCCTATAGGCACAGAATAAAATACTTAGGAACTAACAGTAACCGGCTATAGAAATACATAAGTCATAGCTGCTATATTAGGTCGTGTGCACTTCGTATAGGCAATACAGCACTGCATGCCTATTCTACTTTATTTGACTGAAAAGTAAAAAATAAACAATTCAGTTACCAGGTTTTGCCCGCGATTTCATTCGCGTTATTATAATTTCAAAAGCTAATAACTTGTGGCCGTTCTAATTTTTGAAATTAAACAACTTAATTTTTGAATTTAACACGGCCTCTTGTGGCCATTTAGATCTGCAAACCGCAGAACTTAAAATTATTATGTAGTGAGATCGAGATGTTAAATAAAAAGATTGTGTGTGTGTTGTTCCAGGTAGCCATGACAACCGGGATAGACCGGGACACGATACGATCAGCATACGAAGATGTAAGGTCCGACGCCTCACCCACAGAATGGTAAGTTTTATTATAAAGCACAATGCTCACAGACGGAGTGGAGTGGCGTGAAGGTGCCGCTTGAGAAGCCTGGGAGAAGCCACGACGTCGGTAGCGGCATGACTGTCGCCACTGAATCGCTGCAAAAAGTCGCAGTGGGCGACCTCGCTAATACATACTTGCGCTCTCTGCTATCTGTCAGCGCTGGCCCTAAGCCTGCAGCCAATGACGACTACTACAAAATCTAAAATTCCTAAATTCCTTTGGTTTTAGTATGACATCAATAGTTTGGTAAAATTTTGCCCATTAGAAAACGATAAAATGCAAAATGACGTTGGCACGTTCAATCCGTTCAATACAGCTCAATACAAAACCTCGACTTGGCAACCTCACTGACTGTAAATGAAATCAAAAACGATCACTTTGAGTTTGACAGAACTGTAAAAAACGAATACGGAAAGTGTATTCATAAACACAAAACACCTGTTTACAAAAAACTGAAAAAAAAAATGAAAGACATCGCGATACGACGAGACGTGGAACAAAAACGGCCAAAAATTTGCCTACACTCGTCTGCTGCGCGCTGAAACGTAGTATAGAAAACATACAGTAAAGCCATAGAATAAGGACGAAAGACCGCCACCAGAACAAAATTTCATACTTATATCTGAACTTCTGACCGACTGATTAGGTAAAACGCGTGGATCTGGGCCAAGGAACAAAGGCCAAAGGCGGAAACAAATTATTATCGGACGCGGCTGACCACCGCGACTTATTATATAGGTTGCTTGTATTCTGGATAGTAAAATGTAAACAACTGTTTGTCGGACGCAAGTAGAGGACGTAACCTTGGACCGTCTTAGCGCTCGGACGTCTGAAAGAATTCTGCCCCGCTGGATGTTTTTTTCAGCCGAAAACATCCGGATATGTCCCAAGCGACTGCGCACACATAATATCTGTCGCGGCTTACAGATACGTCCGATAGTTTGTTTCTACCTTAAGACTCATTAGTCATTATTGTTAATCCCCGCAGGCCACATTATCGGCCCCGTTTTATTAGTGACAGAAAACATTGCGAGGAAATTCTATTTAAAATGTATCATAATCTTAGGTCTTCGCTCTTCGCTAGGACTTTTACCGAACCTACCGTGAACCATAATAACATGAAGTTCATAGCTCAAAATTGCGTTCCGGCTAAAATCAAATTTGTTTACCCTCGTATGATTCACATAGCTACAATTTAATGGGGCACTATTAACGCGTCAATCATGCTTGATCGGACAGATAAACTAAGCTTGTGGAACTTCACACTAATATTATAAAGGCGAAAGTTTGTATGTGTGTGTGTGTGTGTGTGTGTGTGTGTGTGTGTGTATGTTTGTTACTCCTTCACGCAAAAACGGCTGGACAGATTTGGCTGAAATTTGGAATGGAGATAGATAATATCCTGGATTAGCACATAGGCTACTTTTTATCCCGGAAAATCAAAGAGTTCCCACGGGATTTCGAAAAACCTAAATCCACGCGGGCGAAGTCGCGGGCATCGGCTAGTTGTGGAATAAAACAGCCCATGGACAGCCCTAACGGCATCAGAAGATGTATACTTACGATTTTTTCCGCTCTGTATGTTAGCTAAACAGTGTACATAGTCTGTAGTTCTGTACCAATCACAATAATTGAGCTTTTATGTCTGTGAGGCCGTTTCGCGATGCAAAAAATAAGCGGAGCGATGTTAATTTAAACTTTAAAGGCTTACAGTAAAGCCTGGCTTCAGGCTGGATAAAAAAAATTGAAGCGGTTAACCGATTGAATCAAAAGCAAAACTGTTTTCTATAGATGACTTTATTGATTGGATTTTTTATTTATTACTAACTAGAGTTGTCCGTGACTTTATCAACTCGGAATAAATGCGTTCCCTGGGACTAAGGCTGAAATCTATAGAGTGTAGACTGTAAGTCCGACTTTGCTCAGACTCAACTTTCTGTTAAAACGAGACAGTTTTGTGCCAGATATATAACGCTGTCTCGTTTTAGGTGTCTAAAGTTTGAGCAAAGTCAAAGTGCGCTCTATAGATCTCAACCTAAGTCTCAGGGATAAAAATAGTTTGCTTCTACCCACCAAAATCCGTTCAAACAGACCAACCGACGACGTTCACTACCGCAGGAACCTCCTGAGCTATGCACTTTATCCACAGATTTAGAAAAAACATCTGTTACTATAACTATGTAATTTGTAAGGTGTAACTAAAATGTAATTTTAATATGTATGGAACCCGAAAATAGCGAGGTTTAAGTCGCACTTGGCCGGTTTTTTGGTGCAACCCGCTCACCGCTGCAAACGGTATATAGCAGCGGGAGCTTTTTACGTCGCGCTTTTAACAGCTGGTCGATTGCGAATAAACTGAACATTATTACAATCTCAATTGTTGTGATTGGCTGAATTTATGGTGTTCTTGTCGCAACAATGCATTGTAGCCAATAGTGAGCGAGCGTCAACCAATCACGGGTAATTGCGATCGTGACTTATTGTAGCTGTCATTCTACCGCAATAGAGGCCCTGTATCTCGATTCCGTAAAACCTGCATCAATCATTATTACAATCGCAATTGTTGTGATTGGCTGTATTTATGATATTCTTGTTGCAACAATGCATTGTAGCCAATAGTGAGCGAGCGTCAACCAATCAGAGGAGATTGCGATAGTGACATTGTAGCTGTCAGTCTACCGCAATCAAGCTGCTGATGTTCAAACGAATGTTGTATTGATGTGTCCATACTCCACAGGGCGGTGTTCAAGTTTGACGGCGCGCGGATCATCTGCTCGGCGCGGGGCTCGGACTTCACCGAGTTCCGCACGCAGTTCGCAGACGACGAGCGCGCCTTTGGATACCTCAGGTACAAAGTGAACCTATTCCAGAAGGTCCTCTTGACGGAGTTTTTTTTTTTTTAAATATTAGCCATGCTAATCATGACTAATACTTCCCTTTCCCCTCCAATTAAGCGTAAAGCTTGTGCCAGGAGTGGGCACGACAATAGTGCAACGGGTGGGGTTTGAACCGCCGACCTTTCGGAAGTTAGTCCGCTCCTCGACCGTTGAGCTATCGAGGCTCAATTTTGGCCACGGCTGCCACTCTTACCAAACTAGGCAACTACCTAGTTGCCAATTGAAAAGGAGAACCGAGAGGGGCCCTCGAGGTTTACGATTGCCTAGGGACTAGGGGCCTCTGCATGGCTTAATACGGTCCTGCCGTGTAGAGCATAGTGCTAGTAAGGATAGTATGTACTATCAGAGGTTCTACGAAGCCTAGAAGCTATCGTGAGGTGACAAGTTAGGCACAGTATAAGAAGACACAGTACTCCGATTTGTTCTCGTGGTAAATGAAGACCACGACTCTGCCTATAGGTCTCCGGAATTGCTAGGACTGTCTCGAGTCGCCCCCTTACCGCATGATAGCTTCTAGGCTTCGTCGAACCTCTGATAGGTACATACTATCCTTACTCTTATAGCACTATGCATGCACTACACAGCAGGACCGTATTAAGCCATGTAGAGGCCCCTAGGCAATGGTAAACCTTGAGGCCCCTTTCGGCTCTCGTTTTCAATTCAAGTAGAGTTAATACCTACGGACCTAAAAATTTATATTGTGATATTTTTGTCTTTAAAATATTTGTAGGTATCTACTTATTTTAAAATCCCCTTGACTTATTTTTCTCAGGTGTTCAAAGTTTTACACAGATTCATTTCACTTTTCGATATAACCAGTTTCACCTCGGGACGGACCGCAAGGTCTATTCGCTCACTCTCATAATTTGACAGGAAGGCAATCCGACACGACCGGAGAGAGAGAAGGCGCAGGCGCAGGACCAACCACTTTACTTTATGTACATATTTAAGACATCCATGAAGGAAGTTTTAATTTAATATTTTTGTCTGGCAGGCTTCAAATGGGTGACGAGATGTCTAAGCGCAAGAAGTTTATGTTCGTGACGTGGGTGGGGCCCAACGTGTCCGTCATCAACCGCGCCAAGATGTCCACCGACAAAGCCATCATTAAGGATATCATTTCTGTGAGTATTTCGGTCTTATTTTCAGGCCCCAAATGTGGTGGGGCCCGAGAAAGAGCTTCCGCCGTGTTTCTCGCTGATTCATTTCGGTAGGAAGAGCATTCTCAACCAGTGGAAGATTCAAAGTCACTAGTAAAAGTTTGTTTGAATGAAAAAAATATCTGTTTCTATTTCGTTCACAAAATAGAGGATCGCGGTTTGACTTCTGGTACTAGGTACTTAGGTAGGTAGTAGGTACCTTCAATCTTTGCGTCACAAAGGTGTCTCCTATCTCTCGGAGGGAGGGAAAGGTGTCTCTATCCACGGAGAAAAGTTAGTAATAGGGCTCTCTCTGTTAAGTAATCCCATACAAATGACAGAGACAAAAAACTCAGTGGGTGTTAACCAATGATATTAGAATAAGTGTTAACCATTTTGGCCCACTAACCAATCACAAACGAAACCATGTTCTGGAATGATCTTTAAAAACATATTTTTCGAATCAAATGTTTTTTGTAAACATGTTTGTGATTGGTTGATGACTCAAAATCGTTAACATCCACAGAGTTTTTGTCTCTGTCATTTATATGAGATTAAGTACCTAACGAAAGAGCCCTATACCAACTTCTCTCAGTGGATACAGTACTTACCTATAGATATTTTTTAAATTCAAATTCAAATTCAAATTCAAATTATTTTTATTCAATTAAACTTTTACAAGTGCTTTTGAATCGTCAAAATAATCTACCACTGGTTCGGAATGCTGTTCCTACCGAGAAGAACCAGCAAGAAACTCGGCGGTTGCTCTTTTCAAATGTACAATTTACAATAATATGCCAATACTTAGCATTATAGTGGCAAAAGTTTTCAAGTACGTATTCCAGCTTTTTTACCCGACTGTGGCAAAGCCAAAAGGAAGGGTTATGATTTTAGCAGTCTATGTATGTATGTATGCGTGTATGTTTGTATCCAGATTCTGTGTGTTCCACCGTAGCACCTAAACTACTGGGCCGATTTTGATGAATGAGGTGTCAACCGATTCGTCGTAAAGGTCCGGGTGACATAGGCTTCATTTTATACTTACCAAAAAAATTTAAAAAGATGTTACATGAAAAAAGTGGGGGTCTCCAAAATTTTTTCTTTGCTTTTGTACCTATCGAGTGGGATGACAAATGAAAGAGGAAATTTTGAGTTCATAAATAGTTATAAAATGTCCTACAATATTAAAATATACCAAGCGACAGAAAAACAATTTTACTATAATATTTGGCGTTTTTTAAGACAATCGCAGTCGGGTTTTAGTTTTCAACTTTATCTTGCTTCAATTCAATTTTTTAAATGAATTTCTAAACGATTCTGAACTAGTGAATACCTACCTATTTATGTGAATTTGAAGACCCCATTATATTTTATAACTCAGAAACAATATACCTAACAGGTAATTGATTTTATCCTTTATTATTAATATTAATGACCATTTCTTAGTATTAACTTAGATATAGTTAAGTGCTGATATAAGTCTGATTATGGGTTGGCATCGCGCTTGACGATTGTTTATCATGATCGCTATATGTATTGATTTTATCATCATAATCTCCTTTATCGTAAATGGGTTGAGTAAATAACCATATTGTTTTTCCAACTATAATCCCTTTTAAAGCAGCCATGACTCAACTACTGTAATAATATAAAGTGGTAAAGTTTGAAAGTCAAAGTCATTATTCTAATTGGGTACTATTTGTACATTTTCTGATAGTCAATGATGTAGTTAACTTAAAAGTTGAAAACTAAAACCCGACAAACGCTGAAATATTATAGTGTTGATGTAACATCCGTTAGGTCATTTTTTTCGTATAAAATATAGCCTATGTTACCCGGGCCTTTACAACGAATCAATTGCCACCTCATTCATCAAAATCGGCCCAGTAGTTTAGGAGCTACGGTGGAACACACAGAATCTGGATACAAACATACGTATATTCAAACATACATACATACAATATAGACTGCTAAAATCATAACCCTTCCTTTTGGCTTTGCCGCAGTCGGGTAAAAACTAAAGCTACGAGGGTTCCAAACGCGCCCAAGTTGGGATAAAGGGACGTCGCCCACTGCGACTTTTTAGCGATGAAGTCGCGATACTGCCGCTCACTGGTCGTGCATACCTTCGCCCGCGTAATTATGCGAGAGTTCCGTACCTCAAAAGGAAAAAAGGAACCCTTGTAGGATCACTTTGTTGTCTCTGTCCGTCTGTCCGTCCGTCCAAGAAACCTATAGTTTTAGCTTGTTACTTCCAGATGACCCAGAATCATGGAATTTGGCAGGTAGGTAGGTTTTATAGCACAAGTGAAGGAAAAACTGATTTTGCGTTGCTACTATCGCGATATAGCATCGTCACAGAGGTGGTACAACATTGATCTTGAGATGTGTTGGACTTTGCCTTAAACCCTTCCCGTTCAGACAGGAATTCAGTGTTTAGAAGTGGGCTGGCGATGATCATAATGAAATTGAATTTTAGCTAATATGTAATGCATACTTGAAAATGAAATTTTTTGCAGTAAATAAAGTATGAATGTGAATGGAATATTAAATTTTTGTTGTTACATATTATTACATATAAAATATAATAAAGAGATCTCCTGTATTACGGCTGAGTAAATAAATAGAACAGTAATTATACACTCATACCACATAATACGTACATAACAAATAAATTTTTGCTTTAAAAGATAAAAAACATGATTATTGTTGTTGTTTTCATTGGAAAATAAAACACTAAGTATAATAAATTATGTATTGAAATAGCTCAAACTTAAAAAACAACTCTTTGCTTAAATGAAGTCGTACAAATATTTCCTAACATTAAAACCGACTGTTTGAGCAACTGCAGAAATAAAATCGTAACCAACAATGCATTTATACTTAGGAGTGTCCAAATCTATTTCCTTGCTGCCTGCAAGCAACTTTAATTCCACCAAAGTGGCTATTTGAGACAATAGATTACTTGTTAAACCAGTTTTCTCCTCTAATATAGCGTAAAAGATTGCCAGCAATCTATCCAATGTAAAGACTTTAGGTCCGAGTTGTGTATTTAGTTTTTCAGTAATTTTAGCCTTCGCCTTAACTTGCTGCATCCTTTTTCTTTGTTTTCCATGATTTTTCATAAACAATCTCTTATCTTCTTTCGGTGGGTTGTAACTTGCTAAATAAGCAGCAATTAAAAGGAATTTCGAATAGAATGGGAGTTCAAAACTTTGTGCAAATGCTTTAGTTGATAATAGTTCTTCTTTTAATGTATTTTTAAAGTTCAAGTTCTGTAGTTCTGTCGACTCATTGTTATCTTTACCGGCCGATGTTGTCCTAGGAGTTGATGTGTGTATTCTTAAGTAGAGTAATTCTAAGCTTTCTTTGAGTATGGGTGCAATGTGGCGCCACAACTTTGGTAAATCAGTTGATTTGATTTCGTTTCGTATGATCGGTTCACAGTATTTGGCGAAGTTTACTTTCGCCATGTAATGTAACTCGATTAAATCCCGGCACGGTCGGTAGAACACGCTCAAGAATGCATTAAGAAAGTTTTCAAACAACTCTGGCCGTTCAAGATCTTCTTTAATACCGTGATCAACAATGTGATTGCTCGTCACGTGACGCACGAACGCTTTCTGATGCAGAAATATGATTTTGAACAGTTCGTCTTTATTGTAGTTTGGGAAGTACATCGTTATAGGATTTCGGACTCCCGTTTTGAAGTAGAAGTTGTCGTAAATGAGATAAGTAATGAAAAATGTGCAAATATTCAGGCTGCAAAACTCGCGCAGTCTTAAAAACGTGGGCATGATGCTTTGATCCATATTCTGAAACCTTTCTGCTCGATCGAACACCAACACGATCGGCTCGTAGCGAGTTTGTTCAGCGCTGTATGCGTTTAGGTTATTCATCAATTCCCATAAAGAATCGCATTTGATATCTACCTGATTGTCGTAAAGCCCTGTTAAAATAGCCTCGTACATAATCTTCGGTGTGTAACACTCGATGCAGTTTATAATAACGTGTTTGAAACCTAAATACTGCAGCACTGTGTTAACACAAAGACTTTTTCCAGTAGCCATGTCTCCGCTGATAAATACTGAAACTGGAAGCGGTTCATCGTCTTCACCCAAAAGATCCAACAAATCTTGAAGCTGGGTCTTTCTACAAGGCACTTTTTCATATATTTCGTCCATATTTCCCAAATAAACAAAAACAGCGATGTAACAACGTGCTCAACTGACTCAACTGTCAACTGAATCGCAAGTGTCAACGTCAAAAAATAAACGAATCTCATTGGTTAGCATACATTTTAACGTTTCGTTTTACGTCGCTAACATAACGTGCCGCCTCTCAACACTGTTTTCAAAATAACCAATTACGGTCTAATGTTTCACGTTTTACAGGCCTTTTTATTTAATTAATTATTACAAATCGATGTTTGTGTTTGTTTCAGAATTTCGCAGTGGAGCTTCAACTGGAAAGTCAATCGGAAATAGACATCGATCAATTCAAAGACACCCTAAACAGGGCAGGCGGCGCCAACTACGGGACTGGGATCAGAGATTTATGAATTGAATAGAAAGACGAAGCCACCTTACCAAAGTATACGTTTTTAACAAAGCAATACATACTTCGTACTACATAATATTATTTCTAGCAGAAAATTTGCAGTCTCATATCTGTGTAATAAAGTTACCAGGCAAAATAAGCAGTGTCGATTATACGAATGAAAGGCACAAGGTAGAAATGAAAGGGTACTTGGATATTATCTTTATCAACGATTAGATGCGGATAAACCACGTTTCTATTGCTTATATTAATTTACACCATCTATTCCTTGTCATAATGTTATTTCAAAGAGGGTAAACTGAATATTTTACGATGTAGGTATTGCTTTGTTAGGGTATATTTTGTGTGAAAGGTATATTAAAATTCAGGTCAAAAGTGGCATATTCAAAAAAAAATATTAGTAGATTAAAGTAATCGTAAAGGATTTAAAAAATTTTGTAATGTTTTTTATCGTATTTAAATTGAAACTTCGATTTATATTTTGTATTAATATATTGTGTGACAATATATTTGTATAAGTACCTACTAATAATATTTCTCGGCAGTAATATGACTGAAAATCTTTGTCTGCTAATCAATTTTTACTGCTGCATCTTGCCCTTTTAATATTTAAAAAAAACCTTTGTGTAGAATAGTCGACTTTTTCTTTATAAATACTTCGATTTTTTATTTCATATCAGTCTGTAACTAACTTGTTATTTATTTTTCTTGACGACGGAGATATATTTATTTTTTTAACGATTGTAAAAAAATATTTTTATTCATGGACTGATTTTTTTACATAATTAGTTAACCTTAGTTTAGTGGCAGGGTGCAATATTCACAATTATTTAGAATGAGAATAACATAATAACTGCGATGTTGCCATGTGTAAGGCGCCAAAGTGCATTTATTTTTGTCTACATTTGTATACAAGCATTGGGATTTTACTTGCTTTTATACCTATACATTGACTAGTATTATATCACCCTACATAATTTTTGATGACAGGTAATAAAAATTAACAAAACAATTGTTTTTTTATTTATCCATCCTCAAGAAATCTATACCTTAGAGTTGAAGAATAGCTGCCTAGCTCTGGGTTTGCGACCTGGCTTTCAATTATACGCATTAAAAAGCAGGCGAAATTTTTTTAACAATGTTAAGCTAATGGGTCAGCCAGGCCAACTTCGTATATTACTTAGGGTACCTGTTCACTGAAGAGGAGTGGAGAGAAGTGTTTACCAGACCAATTTTACTACACATAGTCCATAAAAACAATAAGACTATAATACATCATGTATTAATCAAATTGGTCTGTCGAACATATCTCCGCTCCGCTTCGCTTTTGTGTGCAGACACCTTTATTTATGAATTCTGTAAACAAAATATCGTAAGCAATCTGAAAACGTAAATTTCTAAGATATAAATCAAACAACTTCATGGTACCATAATGTTTTATTTAATTTTTACTCATAGTTTATTTCTTATAACATGAAATGAACATATAATATTATGACTTATGGTTGGTTTCCGTCGAGCATCTCGACCTTAATAACTATGTTAATACATACAACAGGATGGAAAGGGGCCAATCATTGACTACGTCACACATCTATAGCCGATTCTTTGCTGTCAAAAATTCATAAAACAGCATCCTTAGGGCGCATGTCCACTTAAGCGGAGCAGTGCGGAGAAGCAGGTCTATCGAGTTTATTGATAGACGACGTGTTAATATTATTTGAACAACGAATTTTGCAGAATTTTCTATTTTGTGTGACGTAATATTATGGCCCCTAGAGCACCTTTAATAATATTATTATGAACTAGCTGATGCCCGCGACTGCGTTCGCGTGGATGCAGGTTTTTTAAAAATCCCGTAGGAACTCTTTGATTTTCCAGGATAAAAAGTAGCCTATGTGCTAATCCAGGGTATAATCTATCTCCATTCTAAATTTTAACCCAATCCGTCCAGTAATTTTTGCGTAAAGGAGTAACAAACATACACACACACATACAAACTTTCGCCTTTATAATATTAGTGTGATTATGATATAATGAACACTGGTGTTATTTGCCTTACATCTATACCTACTACGTTAACTATTGTCTGATATAAACGCTTTTAAACTAGCCTTGCCCCGTATTACGGAATTTTAATACGACTGTTACGATGATCGCAATCATTTTATATAAACTCATTTCACTCCCTCGGTTCTACATGTCTTGTTGAAGTAAAAGTCTTGCCTCTTTCTAAGGTACAACTTGAAAATAACTCTGATATTTTTTGGACAGAAGTAACGCGAACAATACTTTAGCATTTAGAATGGCGGCTTTTATTGAGACCTACATCTTCTATTGATGTTTTTTACTAAATTCTAACATGACGTAGGTACGTACGATGTACAAGTAACGATGCAGATTGTTGCTGAAAGGGGTATGGCACTTTTATCAAACCCATATACTCCAGATTCTATCTATTTAATATCTATCAATTCACCCAAATATAGGAACGATGATCGCAATCCAAGAACCGGAAGTTTCATAATACAAGGCTCTTTGTCTATGGGGTATTAAAAATAAAGAAAATCTAAAAAAAACAAATGCTGATAAATCGCATAAAGTACAAGTTGGAATCACAATCGTAATAAAATAAAGTTATTATTTATTTATTCCCCAACAGTTGATTACTATTAAGCCATAAAAATATTTTGTTTTTATAACAATATAATAAATTATTGTTAGTGACAAAAAAAAAATTTTACTACATAATAAAATATTTTCCTTAAAAAAAATCCAATACAATAGCTATTTATAAAAGTTCGAAATAACTTGACACGAAAAGATATTATTACTAGAAAAAAATCTAAACCTAAGGAGCAACGCACATCTGCAGAGTTGAGTGGCATCAGGACATTAACTTTTGAGCAATTGATGGTGAAGGCAAGTAGGAAACCGGCACGCCTGAAAGTTTTCCATAATGTTCTCAAAGGTGAGTGAAGTCTGCCAATTCGCATTGGGCCAGCGTGGCGGCCTATAAATCGTCAAGTGATGGGTTGTTCATGATGATGAATTTTAAATGTATGATGACAATGTAGAAAATAAGAGTCTGAGTTGTCTTATACAAAGATGCAGCCAGAGTGAACTAGAGCAAGGCTACTTTTGCTTTTAATCTTCAATCGACATCTGTCAAATATTAGGTTAGGGGTGATGTGAAATCCTAGTACAGTTTCATAGCCTACCAGACGAAATGGGTAGGCGAAGTTTGGCGTTTCGTTACAACTTTCCTAACTGTCGTGAGCTGTCGCGGTGCGCCTCAGCTCCACTCCACTCTGCAGGTGTGTGTTGCGCGTAAATCTTTTTTTTTTGAGAAATTTTCTATAAAACATTATTATATTTATTTGAACACACTATTATTTTGGTATGATACTCTCAGTTGATGGTGTTTGTTTATTATTTCGTGTGAAATGTGTAATTATTTTTATTAAATAATTATTTAATGTTTCTATTGAGGCAATTCTAATTAATATTTCGTGTACTTATAAGTATTATGATTTCGCAAAACACGCTTCACCACTTTGTACCACCAATATGAAATATTGCTATCATGCTATGATAAAAGAAATAGATTGCTTGCTTTTCCTGCTTCTTTAGTAGAGGGAAGGGAGACGGTGCATACCGCATACTGCACGTTGTACCACATAGATTACTCTGTTTTGACGGATTATAGCAAATTAAACTTTTTCTTCCTCGATATCATGGAATTCCGCAAAGTAACTCCTGATTCAATGCAACACATTTCTTTTTCAGCCATATTTTGCACGTCATATAGATGGGACTTATGGTGGCTGGTAGTGGTGGTGGTTAGAGGCCGCTCACGCGGACGGTGGTGAGAGTGTACCGTCGTCACTTGTTGGGCGACAACGCCTTGAGCAGTCGACTGCGCGTCTGGGCGCCAAACAGAACCGTCAGCAGTGCTACACCGTAGCCGGTTGCACGCTCGCCCTGAAAAATTAGTTGTAGACTGTTAAGCGTTATACGAATACCACCGAATACAATCGATAATGTCAGTAGAGACAAATAGCCTCCTAATATAATTCGTATGTGTGGTTTCGCATAATTGTAAAAGCATTAATGTTTCTATGGGTCGCCTGCCCTGCAATAAAATGACTTTTTTTTTAATTTGTTTCTAAGCAACGTTGACCTAAGTCTGTAACTGGATGGGTGACCGACTTCATCTGTCTGATATTGGCTTTTCAGTTCCTTATGTGCCCCGGAGAACACTTTAAGACGTCGGTCTCGGTTATTTTTTTATAATATAATTATTGTTAAACCTAAGGCGAAATCTCGTTTTCTAAAGCCTGAAACAAATTATCGGACGCGGCTTACGGACGCGTCCCATAGTTTGTTTCCTGTAACCGAGGAAAAGTCTGGGAACGCACCACAAAAAATTTGTATGTCCTTGGGTTCCTGACTGGATGTATCTCAACTCTGTATTGTAAACACCATGTCATCCCATATTCAAACACAAACTATTTGGTTTCATTATCATCCCAAGAAATTTTCTACCATTATGTGATTTGTGATTGTAGGAAGGGGTCAAACCCCTCAGCAATGAGGAATAAGACGCAGAGAGACAGGGTACTCACGCAATGCGCGGGCGCCGCCATGTCCACGTGCAGCCAGGCGCCGGTGAAGTCAAACCCGAGGTGTGCCAAGATGAACAGCCCCGCACAAGATGGCTGAGCGTTGTTTCGGTCCTGCTTCAAACATAACCATTGTTAACGTTAAAGAAAATTGAAACATCCTAAAAATACCACTAGATGGCGTTAGCTGTGTCCTAAATCTTACTATCACAATCTTAAAAAGTATTGAACGGATTTTATGCTTTCCACCGATAGATAAAGTATTTACATAGGTTACCTATGAATGAGTAAATGAATGGATACTTTTATTGTACACCACCAAATTAGTATAGAAAACACATACAAAACAAAAATATAGGCAGGCCCAATTTGGCGGTCTTATCGCTACCTAGCGATCTCATCCAGGCAACCAAAATGGTGCAAAGGATATATATAAGGATAGCTATAGAGTTATGCCAAGGCCAGCTGTGGGAAATCAGTTAGGTTGAAATTTATAGAGCGCACTTTGACTTTGCTTAGACTTAAGTTTCAGTTAAAATGACGGATTTAAGCCAGCGGTACAACGCTCTCTCGTTTTTAACAGTGTCTTAAGTCTGAGCAAAGTCAAAGTGTCCTCTATAGATGTCAGCTTTAGTGTGTTGTACTCACAGCAACACTGTTCTTCATATCGGCCACGACACTGCTGAACTCGGAGAAGTGAAGCTCCGGAGCGAAGGGCAGAGCATGAGCCAAGTCCCCGGAGACCAGACCCGAGCTCACGCAGAGGCTCTCCAGGCGAGCTGAGTTGGATATGATGGCCGCGTGGTATTTGCCTGTTGCTGTACCCTGACAATGGGAATAATAACATTTTTTTAGGGTTCCGTACCTTAAAAGGAAAAACGGAACCCTTATAGGATCACTTTGTTGTCTGTCTGTCTGTCAAGAAACCTATAGGGTACTTCCGTTGACCTAGAATCATGAAATTTGACAGGTAGGTAGGTCTTATAGCACAAGTAAAGGAATAAATCTGAAAACCGTGAATTTGTGGTTACATCATTAAAAAAAAATGTGTTTCAATTTTCAAAATAAGATAACTATACCAAGTGGCGTATCATATGAAAGGGCTTTACGTGAACATCCTGAAACAGATTTTTATTTATTTTTATGTATAATAGTATTTGATTTATCGTGCAAAATGTTGGAAAAAATACACGAGTGCGGAACCCTCGGTGCGCGAGTCTGACTCGCACTTGGCGGGTTTTTTTTTAATTGTATTATGATGCTACAAAGTTTCATCATAATAAGTATTATAGCTTGTTGATTTTATTTTATTAGAAGTAGATTCCCGAAGCACTTATCTCTATAAGAGATCTCTACCAGTGACCTTGGCAGTGCGAGAGGTTTTTATTGATAAGAATATTGATGGATTGATAGGAGATAGGCCGGTGGTGTTGGTTTTGTTTGTACCAAATTTAGTCAAAATCGGTTAATCAGATGGATCATATGACAACTACACAAACTATAAACGTTCATCGCAACGTATTATCATGCTTTAGTTTGTTCCCAGCTTAAAATCAAGTCATTTTGAATGAATAAATAATTTAATTTGCAATTTTTACATACATTTGTGGCACGGTGAGATTTACCCCATCTTATTTACTCTGATAATGGGAGCACATCTATTGGAGCACATAATACATTTTATCATATATAATTTATTTTTAACCCCCAACCTAAAAAGAGGGGTGTTATAAGTTTGACGCGTGTATCTGTCTGTGGCATCGCAGCTCCTAACCAAATAAACCGATTTTAATTTAGTTTTTTTGTTTGAAAGGTGGCTTGATTGAGTGTTCTTAGCTGTAATCGAAGAAAATTAGTTCAGCCGTTTGAAAGTTACCAGCTCTTTTCTAGTTTTCTTATAGAGGTATTTCTTATAGAGGTGTTTGTGTTTTTTAAATTTTGAGTAATTTGTAATGTAATAATTAAATTATATTACCTGTGCTCCAGTGAGTGTGGCGACGTCAACAATGGTATCCGCCTTCAAATCCCGCTGAGCGAATACGACGCCGTCGCTTAGCACTAAGCGACCTGTAAATATACGCATATACAAGTTTTTTTGAATAGGTCTAATCATTTTGCGTTAGTTGTTTATGGTATTTAAGGCGCCCTTAAAGAAGGAGCTCTGTATAGTTAGAGGTTGTTTCATACCTTCAGCATCAGTATTATTGATTTCTACAGTGCGCCCTGAATACAGCTGGTGGATATCGTCAGGTCTGTAAAAAAAATATTTATATTTTATGACTAATACCAGAGTGAACTAGAGTGAGGGAACTCTCGGTTTAATCTTGAATCCACGATATGTTAAATATTAGGTTATGGGTGACGTGAAATCAAATTATTGCGGACTACAAAGCCGCAGTACAAAGAGTCATAGAGAAGAAAAACAGACGTGAAATCAAAGAAAAATAGGGCTACTTTAAGGCTACCTAGCGTCAAACATACTAACATTTGACGCGTGCCAGCTGTCGAAGACTCGATGTTTTGTCAGAAGTTTCCTAAATGTCGTGAACTACTACTATACCTACTATACTAATACTATAGGGTCTTTTATATTTTATTCAAGGTTGATGTACCTGGTAGCGTTGGGTCCGACGGAGTTTTCAGCGAGGCACAATACCGCGTGCAGGTTAATGCTGGGCTTGGCTTTTACCAGCGCTGAGAAGGCAGCTAACACCGCGGCTGCACCCCCACAGTCGCCCTTCATGCCCACCATGGAGGTCTGAAAACAGCGAGTATATCATGAAACAGACAACCGATCAGTCTCAGATGCTCTTCTCAGAATGAGAAGAATTAAGGCCATAGTCTAACACTATCTATCTATCTATCGAGGCTATGTAACATTATAGAGAACTCTTAGGCATGCAGATTTTGTCACAATGTTTTCTTCACAAACGGGGTTTTTTAATGCTACGTTTTCTGATTCGGAGTCGTCATTTCTAGCACATTCGGACCTCATCCATTTTTAGAGCTGTATATGGACGGGGAAAGAGAATCTTACCCGTGCCTTAATGCTCAGACCGCCGGTGTCGTACACGATGCCCTTGCCGACCCACGCGACCGTCTCTGTCGCACCTGCGGCGGTGTACGAGAGTGCGACGAGTGCAGGCGGCTTCACGGAGGCCTTACCCACGCCGTAGATGCCACCCATGCCCCGCTCCTTCAGTTCCTCTCCACGGATTATCGTCGGCTCGGCTATATCCAGATCTTTGGCTACTTTGCACGCTTCCTAGAAGTAAGGAAGGACACATCTTTTGTTAATTGAAAAAAAAAAAGTTTTTATGTTGTGTATATACAAGTCATAATCAAACAGCAAAGAACAAAAAGTTAAATTTTCCACATTTGAAAATGGCGCTATACAGCCGTCATGTTGAACTTTTCCCTAAGAGACCCAGGCCTTCTTATGACGTACCTCAATAAACGCGTCCACGTCCATGATATTAGCGGGCGTGTCAGTGATACGCGCGGCGAGCCTGGTCGCGTCCGCTACGTCTTGTATCGTGCTCAACTCCTCAGTTGATAACGTATTCTCTAGGAGTTCGGGGTCTAAGGGACCCAGGCCTTCTTCTTCCGAGTCACCTTCTAGAAATAAAAGATGAATAATAATAATTGGTCCAACTGATTTTGGCAAGTGTTTGCCGGACAAATATCATTTCAAGTCATTATTTTGCTGGCTTTTTTGGCTGTCTTAAATAAAATTTGTTATTTATTACCATCTTGTGCAATGTGTATTTCTACAGTGAGGGTGTTCCTCGTAGTAGTGGTGGGGGTGACGGGCGGCGTGAGGCTGCCGGGCAGCGGGCTGGGTCCGGAGCGCGCGCTGTACAGCGGTATCGCGCGGGCGATCGCCACTGCGCTCGCGAGGACGTCTCGCTTGCGACATACCAGCTGAAATAATTCATTTTACTGTATTATACCATATGATCTGTTTATTGGTGTCTGAAGATGTCATTTAAGGGGATCATTACATAAAGGTTCTTGAATTATCCTTCAAGAGGATAGGGAGGGAGGGGGGGTTGGGGTTTGGGTTGGGGATTATTATGAAGCACATATAGGGACAATTATTGGCCTGGCTTAAGTAATTAGGGGTTAGGTAGATAGTTAGGTAGGTTAGGTAATTAGGAGGTCCACTAGAGGTTCCTGAAAGAGGAACTTATAAAGCTCATTAATAAGTCAAACGGCACTAAAGGGGTCATCTGTCATCATTACACACCACATCAAACTCTTTAGAGTCAATGTCATTGAGGGTTGCTTTGGGGTATTTGGTTGCACTTAGACAACCATTTCAATGTTCCAATAATAATTGGAACATTGAAATGGTTGTCTAAGTGTCCTCCTTATGGAGCTTGTGAGGGGACTACTGTCGGGTCTCAATATCGGCAGGGGTAATGGTGTCATCATTACTCACCACTACAAACTCCTCAGAAGAGGAGCGTAAGCCGGAGCGCACGAGTTTGGACAGTGCGTGCGAGCGTGCGGGCGCCGCGTGGCGCGAGCGGCGCGGTGGCAGGACCCCTAGCGACGCAGCGCGCGGCCAAATCTCGCACAGCTCGCCTGGCGAGGCTACGTTGATGCCTCGGCGCCATGCCTGATTATGTAACACAGCAATGAGACCACCAAAACTAGAGATCACTTAACTTAACTTAACTTAACAGGTACACAGAAATGGACACTAATAAAAAAAATTTGTAGAGTTTGTACTTTTTTGACATCTGTTGGGTAAACTGTAAAACAAGAACTTCCTCAAACATAGTTTAAACTGAATATGTCTTGGAATGCTTCTTTCAACTTGTTTGAACTATCCTAGGCTATTGTAATGTAGAATTCGAGTAGCGATTCCAAGAAACTATTGCATCGAAAACCTGTTGCACTTATGATCTTTTTCTAAAAACACCCCACACCTAATGCTTGTGCATAACTGTGCCACGCGAATATGATCGTTAAGGTGCTAAACGACTTACGACCTTTGACTGTACAATGGCATTACATCAGACAGATTTAACAACTGTTCTAATTTTCAAATTAACTAGAAATTACCTCTTCAGAGACTTTGGGCTCGAGCTTGCAGCTAACATCCTGCCAAGACAAGGCAGCAAGGTGGGAGGCCTGCCCCACAAACAGCACTGGCTTTTGCTCAGGGTCTGACGCACTCAGACCCCACTTGAACTTTATGCTAACTGGTGAGTGAGACATTCTTCTTACTGGAATTGAATTTGAAGTCAAAGTCAAATATCCTTATTAAAGTAGATAGGTTGTATTAATAACAACAAATACTATGTACTAAATAATAGGTATAAGTTATTCAGAACTAAACTTCTATGATTCAAATTAGTATGACACTGGACATCAAGGTTTAAGCAAAAGAGAGTTGTATCTTGCATAGTATAGTAGGTATGTAAGGTACATGTAGCAATTGTTGGGTTATTTATGCTTATTGCAGTTTGAGTTTTTATAAAAATTAACCACTTTTAATTTTTAACTATTCAAACATTGTAAAATTTCACTTACTTAAATTATAATTTAAGTAAGTGAAAGTCTCCAGAATATCTATATTAAGTATAATTGACTATACATATCTCGAAATTCATTAAAATCTGTTCAGTCATGGAAAGGTAACTAAGCAAAAGACTGGTAGACAGAAATACAGATACACTTATAATCTAGTATTCTAGAATATCTACTGCAGAGTTGGATAATTAAAATTTATAACCTCAATTCGAGCCAAAGTGCATGAACATGCAATTTATAAACGGATCATATTAATTTAGCCAAATATAACTCGTAAAGGTCATTCACCTGTGCAGTTCATTATGAGTCGATGCAACGCAGTGGCATTGCATGGTATCAGCTTAACTATCAGCATTATTACTTACATAACACTATGACGTGTCGATAATAACAACAAACGCGATAAAAGTAAGCAATACTAGCCGCTAACTTTTAAAAACACTTACGTTGAGATCCACCCACTTTTCACAATCTACTGCACCGTGAAATTGTTATCTGGACAACATTGATATCATGTATCGATTGATAAATTAAACAGCAACTGTTTATGTTATTTTATCGCGAAGAAAGTGCAATGATAAGCTTTCTTTTGATTTATTTAACATAAATTTTTACTCCACTTATTGCCAAATCATTGCTTGATGTGACGAGTGACGACTGACGTGTGACGTTTGTCAAAAACGGAAAACCATAACTCAAATTCAATTATTTAGGGATGTCCCTTTACTGTGCGATTTTTAGTTTTTCTATCGATTCATTGCGATATTCAGGTAAATCAATTCAAAAGTAAGTACAGGTGCCGGCAGTAATTATTGCACATAGAACTTTTGTCCCGTCGTCTCTATCACTTATGTGACATTTGGTCGGTCTCAACGACAGAGGTAATGCTCTATGAAACTTTAAAATTCGTTTTTATTATATCGTTCGTTATTAAAATATTAATAAAATCTTTTTTTAAAATTCGATGTGCATTGTGCAATACTTTCTACTAAGTAACTGCATAAAACCTATTGCCTATGGTGCAGCTTATTTCAGTGATTTATATTCACCATTTATTGATTCAAATGAAAGTCCAGTAGTTATGAAAGAACGTAACCAATGAGGCGAGATGTCACAAATTATTATTTTTAAAAGTTTTGGGTGAATTATTGTCACAAATGTAAAAAGTGAAAATTTACATATGGTTGATTAAGATATTAAAATCGTTTATATATATATAGTTAAAAATGTCATACGATTACTACAATTAATCTGAATCTTGAAACGATTTTATGAAATCGATTCAAGAGCATGGTTAAATCCGATAAGAATCGATTTTTGGATCATAAATCGTTTGAAAGCAAAAATACCCTGTACATCCCTACTATCAATGTCATGTGGAAATGCGTTCAGAGAAATGTTTATGTTGTCATGTAACAATCGTCCAAAAATTTTTGTTTTTGAAAATAAAACCATAACTAGTTATGGATTTATGAAAATTAAAAAAAAAATATATACAAATAAAAGAGAAATCGTTTAGCTTTTTGAATAGGTATTCATTGGACTGATTTTTAACCGACTTGCAAAAAAGGTGGAGGTTCTCAATTCATCGGAATCTTATTATTTATAATGCTTTTCTAGATTAAAAAGGGGATGTGCCTCTACGACGGGAGGAAAAGGAAAACCAGTGTTAATAAACCTGTTAGTGATTTATTTCAATATAATTTTAATTACATTAAAAACTGGAATCACGATTAAAAGTACAAACATTATTACATAATGTCAAAGTTACTTCTCAATTTCGTATAAATAATAACAATTCACCACAAACTTATTTACAAAACAATACATTTATGTAAAACTATAGGCGAGTAAGTAGGTATAATTAAGCATTAGGTACAGACTGCACAAACAAGGGACTCTTGTCCGCGGAGGCCAAAAACCAGTCAAGAGCGAGTCGAACTCGAACACGAAGGGTTCCGTACCATCGTACAAGAGAAATTTTAAACTTTTTAAATTTTTATGGTGGCCATTTTGAATATACATTGGTATAGTGGCAATAAGCCCGCTGATAGACAGACAGATGGACGGACGGCGGAGGCTTAGTAATAGGAACCCGTTGGTACCGTTTGGGTACGGAACCCTAAAATGGATCACTAAGAACTGCATCGCATAACGCACAGGATGGACTACGATGAATATGGCTAAACACTGCAGTAAAAATGAGGGACTTTTGTCCTCCGCGTACATTAGTCACTCGTCTGCACAGGCCCTTAAAGTAGGTGATTAATACCCAGAGAGAAATAAAACGGTACTGTTTAGTAAACGCGTCACGAAAGTAGATATACAAGATGGCAGCTTCACATAAAGCTAGGGCTTCTTTACTACGTATGGACGCAACACATACACACGCAACATAAGTTCTTCATAGTCAAGGTATAGGGGCTTCATTAGAGCCTATTCAGACTACATGTGTCATATTCAACCTTAATGCATTGTATAAAAATTGAATTGACACAAGTCATCTAGCTTCTTTCTTTCTTCTCTCTAGACTGGTTTCCGTACTTAAACGTTTCCGTCTGTTGTGCGTGCATTGCCCCTCCCCGCCGAAGTCTTCACTCCATCCGTCCAAGCTCGCTCCAGAAGCCAAGTAGACCGCCCAGGTTGTCGAGGGCTTCATGGAGTGAGGTTGGGAATAAAACAAGAAGCCCCTATCTTGACTATGAATACGAATGTTAGAGTCTATACGAGCGTGCTGAATAAACCTTAGGCCGCAACAGCGTAAGAATGCAGGAATAAGGTCACAGCTCACTTACACGACACCGCACGTTAAAGGAATAAACATTCAAATATGGGCCGTTTACATATATTTCATAGTGACAACATACAATTGCAAACAACGCGCAGCAAGCTTGCCGCAATCGAGCTATTCGATGGTTGAAGTTTCGCTTGCCGCGCGTTTCTAGCGAGCGTCCCACGCGTCTACGGGGTGCGGGCCACTCAAGCAAGCTATAACGTGCTCAGTAGTGAGACGACGTAGTGTTATCGCGTGGACAGTGAGCTTTCTGCTAGCTGTCAGCGCGTAGATAACTAGCGGTCACTTCGATTGGAGGCAGAGCCGTGCGGGTTTTGTGTGGGAACGGCGTCGTGTAAAGAAGCTATGACCTATAGTCGTAGATTAAAAAATATTTCTATCTATCTATAATTGAAATTCATAACAAGTAATTTTTATAGTTCCTTTTCTAAATAATAGCACATCGATAACAGTAAATCTATACGCGAAACTATCTTATTGTCAATTCTTTAAATGACATTTTGATATTAGTTGAAGAGCTGGTGGCAAATTTTGAGAAGGTGCTTGATTAAAACAAATATTTGTAACTGTAGGTAAGTTACTTCTTTCCTGAGATTTAATTTTTTTTACAGACCCTGTTTGAACTTGTCAAAATTCATTCGTAGCCAAATTGTATTGCTATTAATTTTCTTTGCAGATTCGGTGGCATACAATCTCGAAATTAAACAAATGACAGATCTAAACGTGGTGCTATTATAACTTTCACAATTTTACCTGCGGAAAAAGGTAACACTAGATCCAGACCACTCCATTTAGTTTGGAGATTTTCTACAACGGAATAAGCAACAATATGGCTAACTCTGTTGCACACAATGTCAAAACTTAAATGGCATATTTCAGTGTGCCCGTTAGTCTCTTAGGACCTCGCGTGAATATTATGAACATGCTTATGTTCCAATCCTTTTAAGTTATTCTATAGTAGTATATTATTAAATTATATATACTATAATTATTAAATTGTGACCATGTTATGTCATGATTTTTCAATCGCCAAGTAAAGCTATGGCCATACCTGCGATATGAATGCGGGAGCGTCCAGGACGCGAATCTAGATACGTGCACTAGCTAGTATGTATGGCGTCATTAACTATCATAGCAGGCGACCGCCGCGCGGCTGACGTTCCTGCTTGTCGAATCTTAGTGTTTAACTGACGAATAAACACAGAAACAGTCCAATGCCTTTATTCGTCAGTTAAAAATTATTTTGGAGATTGAAAAATCCGCACTTATAAAAAACAACCTTATACACCCGTATAAAAGGAACAAACTAAATGGTTAAAGTAGGTACCTTGTATTACTAGCTATCATCATAATAATATTTACTCTTTTAGGCGTGAACGCTCAGTAAAGGTCGTCACTGACTTACGCCGCACCACTTCAGCACCATTTGAATATTATGTGCCTTAGACTTCCGAGATGTGTTTTGCTTGAGCGGTGCAGCGTATATCGGGGCGTTTTTAAAACAACAAACACAATGCATATTTAAGCGTTATTATAATAATAATATCAGGGTTATTTAAAAACAGGAAAAAATCCGTCACCCATTGTTGATATAGTTATTCGACTAACACCTTACTCATAAAAAAATATGTAAAATATCATGTAACAATAGAACAAGGTAATTCATATTAAAAAAATATAAACATGTATGATAAATTATGATTACGGTTTTATAAAAGCAAAGAAAAAACCGTGATGCCAAACGAGGACGAATTTTTACAGAGACAAAATTGATTTGTTATTTTCTTAAAGATAAAATGTATTAAAGGTTGTAACTGATTGATGGCGGACTGCTTCAGCACAGCATGTGTGGTTTGCTTGTTCATTTAGGCTGAGATCTATAGAGCGAGACTTTGCTGAGACTAAGGGTGAGATCAATAAAGCGCGCTCTGCCTTTGCTTAGACTTAAGACAGAGTTAAAACGAGACAGAGCTATATCTCTCACATAAATGTGTCTCGTTTTAACTCAATCTTAAGTCAGAGCAAAGTCAAACTGCGCTTTATAGATTTCAGCCTAAGACACAGTTAAAACGAGATAGATTTATATCTTTCACATAAGTCTACGCAAAGTCAAAATACGCTGTAAATCTCAGCTTGAGAGACAGTGTGCTATCTTTGAATGAACGTGCAAATGATATACTTATTAGCACTTTGATGTGCTGGTGAGGTGCGGTAAAGTCTGTGGCAACCTTTAAACATCATTTGAATGGGATCGGATTCTGTATTTTTTCGAAAATATTTTTAAGTACATTGAATATGTGTATTTATAACAGTTTTTATTGTTTATACTTTTAATTGTTTATTAAATAGAATATTATACTTAACATTTTTTATTGCATTAATTAATGTTATAACTATTAGGTTTTCATTTTCATAAGTCTCTTGCAATTTATCACAATTATGGTAATTATTTTGAGTGGAATAATGCTAAACGAGGTCTAATCTTATAGAACTTGCAAAATGTATATATGTTTCTCATTTAAGGCAATTTCCATAAAATCGGACCTTAGCTCATTATTATCGGCAACCCATACTCGTAATAACCCCTGTATTACGAAACCTCTGATTATTTCATTGCGATTGTTCTTATTGATAATTTTTTTGGAATTGTCGCTAAAAATACCTATCAATTTTTACTAACTGTTTTGGACGTTCTGAATAAACTACAGTGTTAAGTTTAATCAGAAAATTATATCGCTTAGCGATTTAGCTCTGTATACTATACAATATTTTTATTTTTTCCAATGAATTTTTCATTTGCAACAAGTGACAACTCTATCAGAATAGGTATAAATGGAAGTTGTAAGGAGGCCCCTAGTAGGGCTATCTACCAATGTGGTCTCACTTCAGCGCAGGGATAAAAAGTGGCCTATTTCACTTTCCAGGGTTTTAACTATATTCATGCAAAAAATCACATCGAACTGTTGCGACGTGATTGAAGGACTAACCAACAAACAAACACAGTTTCGCATTTATAATATGAGTAGTTATAGGCGTCCGAGCCACTAGTGGAAGTGTTAGCCAATCCGAAACATAAAAATCATCAGAGTTTAGTAAAACGGGGGTAGTCATACTTAAAATATTAATTGTACTTCAACCATGGCTAGAATGCACAGTACAAAAGCATTACAATATACAACCTAAGCTCGTCCTATACAAATATTCTATGTTTAACACGCTCAAAATAACTATATTACACCAATCAATAGCACAAGTCCAAGATAGGGTTCGAAGATTAGTGGCCATGGTCCGGCCGCCATTTTTAATTTTCACCAATTCACCATTGAAGTGTAATATTTCAATTATGAGCCAAATGTCTAAGTAATAACAACATCGATATATAATGGAAATAGACAATATAGAAGAGACAAAACTATGCAGGCAGCGAAATATGTCTTTGCAGTTTATTGTTATTTATTCATATCTACAATTCCCTTTGGTTAAACTAAAGGAAATTTGAAATTGAATAAAATAAAATAAAAAGTTGTTATAAAATCCGCTAGGAGACTTATAATAAGTAAAACCACTCATCTACTCATACGTATAGCTACGTAAAACGTAAAACGCTAACGTATGAGATAACACATTGACCCAACGATGATAGGATTCGAGATCGAAACATAATACCGACAGAGTAAACTAGACCTAAAGTTCCAAAAGGTAAAGTAAAAAATTGAGTACCACCGATTATAATTTTACGTTTGTAGTGTTGGATGGAAATTTATAGACGATCTTGAGCTTTAAAATAAGGGCATTAAAGTCTATTTTCCTGTTACGCTTTGTCTCTATAATGTAAAATCTCATACTGAGCACACTGTAGGCTTCTCACCAATGCTGAAAGGAGTGGAAAGTCAAACACTTCAGTGTTAAAGTAAATTGAACTTTAACATCTTTGTTTTAAAGTTTAAGTTCGCCTACAGCCGGCGATTTAAGCGAAACTTTGCAACGTTAAAATAGCTGGTACTTAATTTTTGACTTTAGTTTAAGGACATTTAGGTCAATTTTCTCAGACATTATTGAGTTTTGATGCTGAAATTCTACCAACGTTTGGGATATTCAGTAAAATCTCATACTAAGCATACTGTACAGTTTTGTTTTTTTATGCAAAGTGACACTTGAGATTTAGATGAAATTGTACTCTCAGAGTAATAGTTGATTTTACACCTAGAGGCATATTTCGTTGCCCACAGAAATAAGCGTTACATTCCGAATCGACCTTAAGTAGAGAGATACAAAGTCTATTTTACTTTAACCACATCAACTTTCCACCGACTCTGGGAATACATTTGTGCACTCCACTCTAATATAACTCCAATTGACAATTTATACCAAAATAATACTAGGAACTGCCCGCGACTACGTCCGCTTAACCAAATATTAAAACCACGGAATTCTAAATAAGACAATAGAAATGGTATCGACTGTTTTAACATAAAGAATTTCATATAGAAATTAATCGAAATGAACGGCGTTAGTCATTCGACCTCACTTACACAGTGCGTCTAAGATATTATAAAACTCCAGATATGCAAAGCTCATACAATTGTATTTTAAAAAGAAAAGACCTATTCGTATGCTTTGTGACATATTTGGGTAGCGATACAGACTACATAGATATTGGCATGACATTTTTTGTCAGCTTATCTCAGTAGAGTTTGAATTTGCTTTCCGAACGGTAGTATATGTTTGATATTTCATAAGTCGTACAGCATCATATAAATAAATTTATTTCATTTCAATGTTCTTTAAAAAATAATGTTTTAAAAAAAATTTACATATACCTACAAGTGTGCGAGTGAGACGGAATGATTAGCAGTGATAGTACAGCTTTGTTTCCTTATGCATACATGTTATACCGGGATATCGCGTCATCCATTTTAGCTACTTAAACACATAAATAAGTATACGCCTACTATACATATCTCTAGCACCCAAACCAAAGTAAATTAAATTTTACTGTACTTTAGTAATACATCCATTTTTACAATAACCCACACTGATGTTTCACTAGCCACCTGCGCGGCTACAACCTCACTACCACCTCTATACCGATTTTGAATTCTGTGGCTGTACACATACAACATATAACTAGACAAACATAGTTCTATTCCACTACGATATTAATTCCCTTTGAACAATGCACAGACACCGACACTTCTAATAATATTTACAGATTGCATTAAAAACAATAAATCGAGGAAAACAAGCAAAAATCAACATATAATATAAACTACAATACTATGTATTTAACACCGAATATCTGTTGATATACTGGAAACAATTTCACAGCCATATTTCTATAAAAAAAATATAAAAACATTTCTCTTTTAACAAAAAAATAAAATATAGATCTCATTCAGAAAACAATAAGGGTAAAATATACAGAGTGAAACCAGACCGCTAGCAAAAAAGAAGACAGACACTGATGATTACTGATTAGATACCATTAAGAAAACTACGATAAAATAAATAAAAATCCTGTATTTTTTAAAAGTTCACAACGTATTGCAAATAAAACATCTGACTGACGCTACAGGTTGACGAACGATCCGTAAATAGGTCACTCGAAGTCAATGTTACATCGTAGGTGGAGCATTGACCCGAATTTAGCACGCTATACAGCGCGGGTTTGAGAAATACTAAATCACTAAAACTACAAGATAAGGCAAATGGTTATTGGCATTGGATTGTGTTAAGGTAGTAATAGGTTGGGGAAAAGTCTTTTCGCATTATAGTATGTATGAACTTGTAATAAAATCTCTTTGGCTATACTATTTGTATCTGGCTGGTTTTGGTATCATTGAAAGTTTAAATTTTAAAGAACATAATTCCAAATTCAAATTAGGAAAATGTATGATTTCCATTTGTTTTTCGTAATAGTAACGCTACCCCCCAACCTAACATAATAATAGCGCTAAGTTTTTGCTAGCGTTCTGGTTGTACCCTGTAGTAGTTATATTTCACGATGACCGCTCAGCCTTGGTAGTGAGTGTACCGATAAGCGTTAACGCATTTGTGTGCGTAACAGCGTCGCGTCGAGACAGCGCCACGCACACTGTAACAATGTCGTACGTGTTCACTCACACAAACATATACCCGTATTCACAAACGTTACTATGAGGTCTCATAGTGCGCTCGAACGCACAGTGTAGGTTCCACCAATCAGATGACTGTATCACGTCAATTTACAAAGATCTGATTGGTGGAACCTACACTATGCGTTCGAGCGCACTGTGAGACCTCATAGTAATGATTGTGAATACGGCCATTTGTCAAACGGTCTTCGTGAAACATCTGTACATATTTTTGAAACGCGACGCGACTTAAAACGTCGGTTACGACAAAATTTGATAGTTGTAAATTAATATTATTTAGTATACCAAATGGTATAAAATGAATTCATTTGATAATTAGGGTGTTTTAACTAGAAATTATTTTTTTAAAAAGAAAACTTAATTCGTAAAAATGAATTTGAACCCTTCCAATTTCACATACGTATACCAATGAGTTCTCGCAGTGCCGTACGTTTCGCGTGCGTAACGAGTATGGAGTGAAGGCTAGAACGGTTTAATGTAAAGCTAGAACGCTAAGCGAAGCACAACCTAGCAGAGCACCTCGCGCTGCGGTAATGGCTGCAAATACAGAAAACATGGAATCAGTCATTAGTGTGGCTAATGGGGTAGGTAATTTACATCAAACGAGAAAAACCTTAAAGATGTATAAAAAGATAACATTAGCAACTAGAGGATGCCCGCGACTTCGCGGATTTAGGTTTTTAAAGATCCTGTAGGAACTGTTTGATTTTCGGGGATAAAAAGTTGCCTATGTCCGTCCCCGGGATATAAGCTGACCCTGTACCAAATTTCGTCAGAATCGGTCAAACTGTTGGGCTGTGAAAAGGTAGCAGACAGACAGACAGACAGACAAACTTCCGCATTTATAATATTAGTATATGGAATCGGTCAAACTGTTGGGCAGTGAAAAGGTAGCAGACAGACAGACAGACAGACAAACTTCCGCATTTATAATATTAGTATATGGAATCGGTCAAACTGTTGGGCAGTGAAAAGGTAGCAGACAGACAGACAGACAGACAAACTTCCGCATTTATAATATTAGTATATGGATAAGTAAACGAAAAATTTTAATTTCAGTTTACCTCAATATATAAAAGGAAGGAAAAGCTAACTGACTGATCTATCAACGCACAGCTGAAACTACTGGACTGATCGGGCTGAAATTTGGCATGCATCTTAGCTATTAATGTGACGTAGACATCTGCTAAAAATTTTGAAAATTCAACCCATAAAAGGGTAAAATAGGGGCTCGAAATTTGTGTAGTCCACGCGTACGAAGTCGCGGGCATAAGCTAGGACGGACGGATGGACGGACAGACAAATAGATAGACAGACAGACGGGCAGACATTATTTTTAATATCGCTTACGTGCAGTACGGGGCGCAGTCACCACAGGCGCGGCGCCTGCAGAGCGGGGAAGCCGGCCTCTCGCGCCTTCCAGTACTCGCCCGTGAACGACCACATCTCCTCACTGCCTTCTAGAACTCTCCTGCAAGTTAAGTTTATATTTCTTACTTGCTTTTCCGTATACGTGTTCTAGATCTGAAACTAAGCCAAATTTTCAATCAAACAATCCATGGTTTGCGTCCACTGATGGACATAGGCCTTCCAAGAGCGCGCCACCACACATGGTCTTTCGCCTTTCTCATCCACCCACTTCCTAGTACCTTCTTAAGGTTGTCGGTCGTCCCACACTGCACTTGCTGGTACGCGGTCTCCACTCCAAAACACGTCTATCCCAGCGGACATCGGTTTTGCGACAGAGATGACTTGCCCACTGCCATTCCGGCTGACTAATTCGTTGTCTTGGTTCTTCTACACTTTGGTACTACTACAGATTTCTTCGTTACGTATTTTGTCCTAGATTACATAGACACCTAACATTACTTTGCTTAATGATAATTTCAAAATAATTTCGATAGCATGCGCTCGCGCTCGACTCAGAGCGAACATTGAAGGCACTCTTATGTTAAGAGTGCCTTCAATGTGCCTTGTGTTAAGCTATAATGGAGGACATTTCTCCATCATAACATACTGACCGGAACCAGGCGGGCGCGTGTTCGGGACAGTCCCGCCTCCTCTCTCGCTGCGACTGCTCGAGCTGATGCTTGAACTGCTCCGCGGACTCCACGTCCCCCTCTTCCAACGCGCGCTGGTCTGGTCTGCGTACATCACAATTTAACTCAGAGCTAGTTCCCTCTTTTTCAGGGTTCCGTGCCAACGGGACCCTATTGCTAAGCCTTCGCTGTCCGTCCATCAGTCTGTCCTTTCTACTATCGTATCGCAAGGCATCGCCAGCCTCTGCCTCCGACATGCACGAAGCGATTTGCTTCCTCGTTTCTAACTCTAACCGCTAGGATATTATGAAACACCCTTCCGGCATCAGTTTTCCCCTCCAATTTTAATATGGATACCTTCAAGTCAAGAGTGAATAGGCATCTTTTAGGCAAGTTCGCTCCATCTTAGACTTCCTCATCCCTTGCCAACAAGTCTGATTGCAGCCAAGCGCTAATCTATAAATTAAAAAAAAGTCTGTCAGCGGGCTGAATCTCATAAATCGTATCAGTTTCTATCGTCCTGTATACCTATTGTCGCTATAACAGCAAATAATAATAAGAGAGTATTTATTAACTAGCTGATACCCGCGACTTCGTTAGCGTGGATGTAGGTTTTTAAAAATTCCTGTGGGAACTCTTTGATTTTCCGGGATAAAAAGTAGCCTATGTGCTAATCCAGGTAATAATCTATCTCCATTCTAAATTTCAGCCCAATCCGTCCAGTAGTTTTTGCGTGAAGGAGTAACAAACATACACACACACACACATACAAACTTTCTCCTTTATAATATTAGTGTGATATACGCATAGATATAATTTCTAGTGTCGATTTTTAATACCTGAGTCTCGTATCAGTATGTGGCAGCACGTCTCTCATGCCGGGCTCCATCTCATTCAGCTCCATCGCGAACCGAGTGAAACCATAATAAAGCTCGTGTTCCGGAGGCATCGCACCTGTGACCAATTATATTATGCTTTTTAGGCTAAAATCATAGGTCTCACACTGGACACTATATTATATGTTGTTCAGATCTAACACGTTTTTAGAGAAGAATTAACCACATTGTTTCGTGTAAACTTAAAATTAACGTGCTAAGTTTAATAGGAGACAACATATAAGTAAGAAAAATATTGATAGATAGATAGAAAAACTTTATTGCACACAAAAACACATGTAAAGGAATACAACACAGAAAGAAGAAAAACAGAAAAAAAAAACAATTGTGTGCAAAGGCGGCCTTATTGCTTAGTTAGAGCAATCTCTACCAGGCAACCTTTGCTGAAAGGAGAAGCTAGTGTTTGATAGTAGGTACCAAGTCGCAAAGAATTTCGAAATGACATATATACAGTCTATATTAATTTATTTTATTTTATTTATTATTGATTTTTAGGATTTCTAGGCGGTTGAACCGCTTGGTGGATTTGACCTGCAGCTCGCTCCAGCAATGCGCGGGACTTCAATTACTTTTATACGTGGCATAATATTGTACATCCAATCTTTGAAAAGAGCAACTGCCGAGTTTTTTGCTGGTTCTTCTCGGTAGGAAAGGCATTCCGAACCAGTGGTAGATGCTTTTGACGATTCCAAATTACTTGTAAAAGTTTAATTTACACCGCATTATTATCCCAAGAGAACTCCTACCATTATAGGAATAATGGAAAGGGGTCACGACCCTCAGTAATGAGGAATACGGCTATAGAGAGACAATTATTGATTATCATATACGTACCAGGCCTCCATAAACACCGGGCGGCGGGTGGGTCCCCGGCATATAGCGCCTCCGACCATCGCCCCGCCAAGCGCAACCGAGTGCCGCTTCCACCTTCCGTCACCGCGCCGCGAACCTCGTGTCTACTGCTGGACCACGAACTTGCCTGAAATAACGTCACTTTATACTGTATGGGCTTTTATTTTTAACCCCCAACCCAAAAAGAGGGGTGTGTATCTGTGCATTTGTGTGTCTATGATGCGTAAATACACTCCCCAGCGTTAAAAAAATTTTTACGTTTAACTCTCATCCAGCTTACCTTAATAAAGTTAAGCTTGCATCCGATGTCGGTTCCGTGGCACGTGATGTGCATGTCGCCGTACTGGTCCACCCAGCGCTGGCCGCCGAACAAGTTGTGCACGCAGGTCGTCACCTTCGAATAAAGTTCATTCTGAGCTAAAGAAAATCTGCCGGAAAATAAACCCCTGGCCCGTCTCTTGTCTGCCCAGATTTTTTTAACGACATGACCAGCCTTGACTGCAATCACGTCAAATTATAAATGATCATGCGGTCTAAGGTAGAATGCGCTTGTTTAGAAGGTGTCAATTTGCTCTTCTTTAAAGATACCAATATTACGCGTCCCATCTTTGGCCACATCATCACTTTCCATCAGGTGTGATTGTGGTCAAGCGGTTGTCTATAGTGAATTAAAAAAATACAGATGTTAAAGTTTTTGATCATCTCAGAGGATAAACTGGGTGTGAAATATTTTGTTTACCTTGTTCCAACTGTAATGGTCGCCCGTGGTCAACAGTTTGACGTGGACGCGCCCCGCGGGCTGGAACTCCATGGATTTGCCCCAGAATTTAGTTTTGATGCGCGCCTCCTGCCAGAACACCCAGCGAGGTGATTCAGCGTGACACGCCGATATGGGCGGATGATGAGATACCTGCGCAAAAAAAAATTTATAGAGAAAATTTGATTTTTAATTTAAATTTTTAAATTTTTGTAGTACCCAAAGCTATTAGAGAAAGTCTACATATATTTTTTTGCAAAAATAATAAAGCGTTTATAGTGTTGATTATTGTAATTTTACAGTAAACTGATTTCCGTAATCCGTAGCAAAAATCTTTGGGGCATCCATATTTTTATATTAACAAAGCAAGTAGGTTTCTACCGTTATTAACTTTCAAGTATTCTAGCTCTTTATATTTTGCAAACTATACAGGATGACTGGAAAAGTGATATATTCCTTGCAAGGGGTGATATTACAGATAATTTGCAGCTTCTTTTGTCATTTGATACTGCAAATGAGCTCTACTATCACCCCTTGCAACATTGCAAGGAATGTATCGCATTTCCAGTCACCCTTCTTCTTCTTCTCTCTGGGCTGGTTTCCGCACTTAAAATTCCAGTCACCCTGTATAGATTGTGCTTGATGTCGGATGTCTCGCGGTCCGATAGTACAAAATCTTTATACAGCGTATACGATGTGTGTGAATATATATAGTCTGTGTATAGTGCAACACACCTGTTCAGCAATGAATCTAAACGCCCTGTCGGCTCGCACGCACTCGTACGTCTCAGCCAGTAGCGGATTGAAGGGCTTGGACGCCGCGCGGTTCGCCGCGGCCGCGTACGCACTGACCGCGAACGCCGCCACTAACGCACATCGCTCCACCGCATCTACACTTTTGGCTGCCGCGTCTAGTAATTCTGAGTATTCCAGCTCTTCGCACAACCTCTGAAAACCAATTTGGTAAAATCGAAGATCAGCACTAATCTTGTATTGTATTCGGGAACATATTAGGCTTGGTAAATGTTAATGTGGAACTTGCAAAACAACACGTTTCTGTCAATTAAAAAATTTAAAAATTTGACCTATTTTTTTTCAATCTGCACAATAAATAATTTTTTTTAGCACTGTAGAAGATTGTGATTGCAATCGTAGAGTCTATAGCTTTGTGAACTCCGGCGGTAAATCGCCATGGTAGTTTATAACGGTCCAGCCAGCAGGTTATAACCAGACAGGAGGTTATGATTGCATTGATTGGCGGTGGTCAGTTACCACCCTACTGGCAAAGCCGACTGCTAAGTGATTTAGCGTTCCGGTACGATGCAGTGTAGAAACCAAAGGAGTATGGGTTTAGTGAAAACTGCCGTACGCCTTCCAGGTTAGCCCGCTTTCATCTTGGACTGCATCATCACTTACCGTCAGGTGATATTGCAGTCAAGGGCTAACTTGTATCCGAATAAAAAAATAAGGCACATTCACCTGTAGCATGTTGAGCGGCTCGTTGATAGTGACGGGCATGGATATCTGGCTGAGATCCTTGCCGATGTTCTTGTAGAGCAGGTTCCACAGGCTGGGCCCGCCGGGCGACGGGCGCGGGTGCGGCAGCCGCGTGCGGCGCACCCACGAGTGCGGCCCGTGCTCGTTCAGCCGCAGCGTTGACTGCTCTGCTGTTACCGCTAACAGTGTCATTGCTGTCTAATTGGCGGTTCGTGCCGCGACAGACACCGGAGACAGAAACATGCGACAGAAACACGTGTCTCCGTCTCCGGGGATCAACTCTGTGCTGCGACCGAGATGTGAGACGTATACACGCCATACACATGTCTCTGCTTCGCGTTTCTGTCGCGAACCGCCAGCTAGCTCAGATACACATTACGATCTAAATATATAAGTTCAAACTACTGGATGGATCAGGATGAAATTTGGCATACAGATAGCTTTTATGATATAGACACAAACGTTTTAAAAAAGTAATAAAGTGTTTCGACCTTAGGAACATGTGTGAAGTATTATTTTGTTAATTTTATTATAACTATTGTGATTTTAAGATAAATTAGGGACCTCGGCAACAATATCTTTTGAATATCCAAATCCGACTATAATTACTATGTGGAAATACCTTCAAAGACAAATCATCTTGATATATATGTATTACAATGGTAAAAAATGTATGTTTACTCGCTGCATCGGAGTTGTCTGAGCTCGCGGAACCATCTTCACTGCTGAGAGAGCCAGCTTCGGAGGTAGAGTCCCCATCTAATTCTATCACGCCTGCCTATGAAATAAATACAGAACTAGAAAATTTTATGACTACATGCCGCGTCGTGAGTTCCTTTGAAAAAAGACCCCGGATGGGTTCGGAAATCGGAACGTGAGTTCAGCCAGTTTTTGTTTTTTATAATGGATATCACTCACAACAGTTTAAACGCTAACATATTTAAATAGTATTAATTAAAATGCTCATTTGATATCATAACTATCAAAGCACTACAGCCCTGAGTGGGCCTTGGCTTCGTCAAGCAAACTCAACCATCAGAAAATTAAGTGTCAATTTACTATAAAAAAGGTATTTAATAAGTAATAAGATATATTTTCATGAATACATATTTACCAAAAAAGAGTAGTTTCAACATATAGTTTTGTTGTAAATATGTCTCTAGGTCGTCAAAGGGTAAAGAAATGAATGAGATCATTCTCACCTCATCAGCGTCAAGGATTTGGTTCTGCTTGTGGTTCTCCTCGTGTTCTTCCGCGTCGAAGAACTCCGAAGCGGACACGCACGACGAACTGTAGCTTAGGGAGTGTTGGAATGGACGATTCTGTTAAAGATTAGTGCGAAGTTTGGCTATTGGCCGTGGTCGGGGCTTAGAACTAAAGCAACAAGGATGATGCCTACTATAGTACAGTCTAAATAATTTTTAAATACATATCGAAAATTGCGGGACCGGCAGGATTCGAACCTGCATCTTCTGGGAATCGCGCCCGATGCCTTGACCATCAGGCCGCAGTCCGCCTTGCTGCCAGTGCCGAAATTCGAGATATCTATGTATTTTCCCCCTTGTGACCTTTGTTCTCCTGCGGATCTCGTCATCTGGGATCTTGTCCCTCAGGGAAACTCCTAAAATAGCCCTCTTCATAGCTCGCTGAGCAAATAATACAACCAAGCAAGCGTAGTGTGGGACGCCCTCCAGCACGATGGACCGACGCGCGACGATATAAAGCGGCTGGCGGGAAGTTTACTGGCCCACCAGTTTGGCGAGATATAAAATGTTAAAAATAGGTCAAATTTGTGTGAATTTTAAAAAAAAATTGAAATTTAAAAAAAAAGTGGCTGGATGAGGAAGGCTGAGGACCGGGTGTGGTGGCGCTCTATAGGGAAGGCCTATGTCCAACAGTGGACGTCCACAGGCTGATGATAATGATGATGATAATGTATACTTACCGGTGGCGAGTTATGCCCCATGGAGGAGAGCTCTGCGAGGTCGGACGCGTCGTGGATGCGCGTGAGGCGCGAGCGCAACTCTGCGTGACACACTAACACTTGTTATTGACATATTTATTTAGGGACTAACGAGACTTATGACAAGAATACTACTAAATGATTATTATATGAAAAGCCGGCCAAGTGCGAGTCAGACTCGCGCACCGAGGCTTCCGTACTCGGGTATTCCCGACATTTTGCACGATAAATCAAAAACTATTATGCATGAAAATAAATGAAAATCTGTTTTAGATTCTGTACAAGTAAAGCCCTTTCATATGATACCCCACTTGGTATAGTTGTCTTACTTTAAAAATTGAAACACATTTTAATTTTTTTTAATGATGTAATCACAAATTCACGGTTTTCGGATTTATTCCTTTATTTGTGCTGTAAGACCTACCTACCTGCCAAATTTCATGATTCTAGGTCAACGGGAAGTACCCTATAGGTTTTTTTGACAGACACGACGGACAGACAGACAGACAGACAGAAACAGACAGACAGACAACAAAGTGATCCTATAAGGGTTCCGTTTTACCTTTTGAGGTACGGAACCCTAAAAACTCACTGTATAAGCTAGTCTTGCATAGAATACCAAAGTAACGTAAGTTGCTCACCGGAGTTCTGCTGTAACGCGGAAGAGAGATCTGTGCGTAGCGCGGTCAGCAGTGGAGTGCCTTCCGACTCCGCCCGCGCCCGCCCGCGTTCCCGCACCTGCAAAATACTACCTTAAGCCTCGATATCCACTAAAGCCGACCAGAGATTTGTTTAGTAGACAAATCAGATTATTGGTAGATCAGTAACCAACCGATAGTTGTTTGAACCGAAAAATCTGAAAAACAAAAGCTTCGAAAATCTTATTGGATATTTAATTTATTGCCGAGTTTCTTGGTGGTTCTTCTCGGTGGTGAAGGCATACCGACCCAGTGGTAGATGCTCTTGAGTCTTGACTATTCAAAAGTACTTGTAAAAGATTAATTGAATAAAAATATTTTAGAATTTTTAATCGTCAAAATAATTTACCACTGGTTCGGAATGCTGTTCTTACCGAGAAGAACCAATAAGAAACTCGGCGGTTGCTCTTTTCAACTGTTCAATTTACAATAATATGCCATACTATACAAGCAATTGCAGACCCGCGCATTGCTGGAGCGAGTCAAATTCATGCTTTTTTATCATTTACATAATCTTCTACTGTATAATATGGTTTTTCCAGGAGCATACTTTTAATAGATTTTTTAAACTTTTGTAAAGGCAAGTCTAAAATTGACTGTGGGATTTTATTATGAATTTTGAATTCTGATTTGCAAAATCATCACGATTTTCTTACCAGTTCATGTATTGCTTACCAGTGTGGCCACAACATTCTTGAGACTGCAGACCAGGTCTTTAGCGAGCACTGTGAAGTCTTCCCTCAGCTGTTGGTCGGGAGTCAGGCTACAAAGGCTGGCGGGCGCATTGAGGGCTTCCGCGCCCGGCAACGATTGAGGTCTGGTCGCTGCACATGCTAGAAACAATTATCTTGAATTAATGAAATATGTTTTAGTGTATACCAAAAGATAAAGGCAGGATAAAGGATACAAAAAAAAAAAACTTTAAGTACAATTGGCGGCCTTATAGACTCCTATCAGGCAACCAGGTTGAAAAAGACTTAATAACTAGTGAAATATCATCTGGTATTGTAATCATTGACTTAATACACAAGCAATACTACTAAACGCTTGTGTGACAGAAATGAAATATTACTTTCAATACGGCATGGATACATTTTTGCGTAATATTTCCAAACCCCTTTACTTATGCCACGAAATCTCACTTCGTACCTTTTAAGATAATAGTTCAACGGGAAGTATTCTTTAGGTTTTGGTGACCCATCTTTTTTTATGAAAATACGTTGACTGAGTTGCCAGGCAACCAGTCGGACGTGCGTAATGGGTCTAAGGGTTGTGGTTTTCCATTATCAGGTACTGGTTCTCAGATACTTTTGGTTGATTGTGGGAATACTCAATAACTGCAATTTACACTTTATTGTAATAAAAAGTACATCATAGATCTATGATTTATACACTTCAAATTGTTAATCAATACTAAGAGTATGATGAAAACTAAAATAAATTGAAGGAGTCCAAATAATCTTACCCTTATTCACAGGGAAAAATAACAATAAGAAAAGGATTACGCTACAGACTCATTTAACAAGAACGATATCTATAATGCAACATGCAATCTATATTTACAATAATTCCTTGGACTACATGCGTTGGAAGGTTAGACTATATAGTTATATTACGGTGAATATGTCTTGACGGGTACAAAACTTTTCTTTTATGAGTACAAAAATTTAAATGTACCTAAAGTCCGTACCAAATAGTCAATTTTTCAGAAAACTCACTTTTAGATTGCTCCTGACATTCCCTCAATATTCTCAACATGTAAAAACACAGTATTCTTCCGATAGGCACAAGAAATCCGCCACTGTCACAAGACATTTTAGGATTAATATTGATTGTTGTTTATACTAAATGTAGTGATATATAATTTTTTTTTTTTTTAACAAAGAATATTAGCCATTCTAATCATAACTAACACTCCCCTTTCCCCTCCAATTAAGCGTAAAGCTTGTGCCAGGAGTGGGTACGACAATAACGCAACGGGTGGGGTTTAAACCGCCGACCTTTCGGAATTCAGTCCGCTCCTCAACCGTTGAGCTATCGAGGCTCTGAATTGGAATAAGACATACTTGTGAGCGATAACTTTGAAAGCAAAACTTTAGGCGCGTTGTGGGATACTTAAAAACTTCATGGTCACATCAGAGACATGCTAATGAATAGTGTCGATAGATGTGGAAACTAAACTAATCCATGGTTTTATTTTACAAACATTATGAAATTTCAATATTTGATAAGTACTACAATTTGTTAATTTGATGCAAAAAAAAAACACTTATTTCATAGTTTTAAATTTTCACTGCTATCGGAACCTACAATCACTGGCACTTTTTTTTTGTGATAAAGTCCCTATAAAATGTAAAGGATTTTATTGAATTGCTTCTTTATTTCGTATGACCGTCTTCTATACCGAATCGTGCTCCACATATTATTTATCACGGACTATTGTTTGGAATCTCACGAGACAATGGTTCTATGAGATAATCAACAGATTCGCCTTATCTAAGATAACCTGGAAAGTTTATGATAACTATGACAAGGTCATATTATCACATAATATAATATTATGCACGTTAAAGTGCAAATTGCTTTGGAAAATTTTGTGTATCTATAAGCGACGTGCGGTCGCTTACATCCCTCTTAGCTCGAAACCGTGAACAAGATATAGTTTTTTTAATGCTGTCTCTTTTTTGGCAAACGCATTAAGCTCGTGAAAAAAAGCGACAGCATTACAAAATTTAACTAAATCAGTGTAAATGTGCTTGTGCAAAGCCCTATATAACTGTTTTGACACTTGCAAGCAAACATTAGATCTCAGTTTTTAGCGATACTGAGTTACGATAATTGAGATTTTCCATACAGGTGTCACAAAACAGGCAACAAAGTCAAGTCAAGTCAACAAAACAAGCCAAGTCAAGAGTGAATAGGCAACTTCTAGGCAAGCGCGCTCCATCTTAGGCTGCATCATAACTTGCTAGCAGGTCTGATTGCAGCCAAGCGCCAGTCTATATAATTAAAAAAAAAAATGTCAAAAAACAGGCAGACAGGCAAGTTTCAGTATTTTTTGCCTTAAGCAAGTTTTCATTGAAGTATCCAGATTACAGAAGCCAAAACACAGCTGTCGAGTATAATTTTTTTAGGTCAAATATAGGAATATTCTGTCCCAATTTAATTAAAATCTGCTTTTCAAGATCAGAAAACGTTAATTTTTTTAAATTTTCTTGTCTCGATCTAGTTCAGATAATGCAGAAAGGCCAAAGGCTAAAAATAGTAGTATCCGTTGAATGCATTAGATACCTACTAATGTAAAATGCAATGCTATATTTTTGCATGCACCTTCTAAGTGACCGCACAAAATGTAGGAAGGGTATGAAGAAAGGAAAAAATTCAAGAAACAAACTGAAATAAAATAAAAATAAAGTCTTACGAACTAAAGTGGAGGCCAGAAAGTTGGATAGAAACACTGGAAAGTTAAAAAGAAAAAAAGCTTGTTAGAAAATTGCGAATAACCTACTTACTTTTTTTTCCCAAATGACTGCTAATAAACTAGCAATTATTATGTAATCCAATTTCTATTGTTTTTTTAAAAAAAATTGGTTGTCTGTAAAGTCGGTTTACTGACGATAGTTGAACGTGACAACAAAGGCCGATTGTGCTTCTTTGTCACTCGTTCTGCGCTCTCGCTTGCACTTCAAGCCTTACATGGAACGACTCATGCGGCGTTACCTCAGAGCGAGGTAACGCCGCATGAGTCATGTTTTTTCGTGCGTGCAGCCGGCTCTATCGAATTATAAGACGTTGTCACGTCAAAAATCTGCCGCTTAAGCCTTGACTGATTGGCATAGCTATTCGTGTATGATTCGACACCATTTTGTATGATTAAATGAAATCAAAATGGCCGCCAACATACACTAATGTAATTAACTTAACTATAGTTACATGATATGGTAAATCAGCAGTTGGGCACGATTTGATTTCATAGCTTTTCGTGCAATCTTTCGAAGCCATTTTGTGTTATGACATTAAATCAGAATGGCCGATACTACTATGTCTATTACATATCATAGTTCACTTAATTTTAGTTGCATGACAGGTTATCTGTTTGTTAAAAGCCGTTAGCACGACAGAACTGCATAGCTTTTCGTGCAATAGTCGCCATTTTGTGATGACATGAAATCAAAATGGCCGACTTACCGATCTCGTAGAATCCTTGAGTAGACATATCGTTTAAAAGATATCCACTCAAATTAAAAAGCTCTTTAGTTATCAAAGAATATTATTTCAACAAAATAATATAAAAGTAACAATAATTTAACATTATTTTAAATATACAAATTATTAACTTGGACAATATTATTCTTGTAAATAGATTTGAACATTCGTTGTAGTTATATCTACGTAGTGCATTGTATTCTCAATTCGGGTCCTTTTAAACTAGAAACAAATGCGTAAGTCAATATTGTGTACTAAAAGTAGAATATGAGCAGGCAACACTAGCATCTATAAGGAATATAGACAAGGAAGGCAAGATGTGTAAAAGAGGTAGAATTAAACTTACCAATAGGGAGCGAGGCTGCGGAGGCGGGGATAGATGAGGCCCCGCCCCCTGGGGACGGTGGTGCTGTTAGAGCGGAGAGAGCCTGAAACGAAATAGTACATTACTGTCCAGGCCTGAAATAGAGCAATTTACGCACAAGTTATACTGAAGGACGAGATGAAGACGAGTATTTCTAAAGTGAAGTGAACGAGGTCGGTAATCCTCAAAAACTAGTATCTTTTATAAAACGTCAAAACACGCGCTTAGTACGCGAGCTTCTATGAAATACTGGCATGTGACGTCACAATGATTTGGCGTGCTTTTTTAGTTTAATCGATAATTGTGTGGAAATATTCTTACCATATGAGAGTTGGAAGGGTCCATGTGAGGCGGCGCCAGTTCTGCGGAAGCACATTTGTTGCTGGACTTCTTCTTGCGCAGGCCGAACTTGCGGCGATCTTTCTTGACGTTTGGAGACGCACCTTCCAGTGATACCTGTGTAGAAAAATATGTAAGAACTACTTAACACGTTAATTCTAAACAAAAAACATTATAATTTGTACTATATTTTCTTCAGTAATTTTTGACCAAACCTCCCCCAAAAAATAACGAGGTTAAAAAACTATTTCTAAAACTTTTACTGTTAACATTTTCTACGCAAAAGTGACATCAGTTAACAGTTTCTAAATACTAATAACCGTAACAAGATTATTACCAGAAATACCGAGCCATCTTCGTTGTTTTGAAAGAAATAAATGTTATAACGCATCAACTTCAACTTTAGCTATTTTATTCATCTGTAAGCAATATTAAAAATAGCTATAATAATATTTTATCTAGATAATATTATGTGTGATTGAAAATATCCTGTACGTATTTTATTCCAAAATGTAGACTTTTAAGACCAGGCCTAAACTTCAATAACTATAGGGCAGAGAAGAGACGTCATCAAAAACGTACATTTTTTTTTCAATGACAAATTAGCCCATCTTACAATAAAGATGCACTCTAAAAGAGAAGCAGGACAGCCTGGAAGGGACATGGCCGTTTTTTTTCTAAGCCCATATCTCTAAAGCATATAGGCGTAAGAGTCAGCTTGCTGCATATGCATGTGAACTTTCGATGACATGAACTCAAGGGGTTGTTTATATCGAAAAGTTACTTAGTTCGATAATACTGCTTCGCTGGCAAGCCGAAAGTCTCGCCCAGACCATATCTGAGCCAATTTAGAAATTATGATTACCAAATTGGACCTCCCCCTTAAAGGATCACAGCGCCAAAGTAATGGTCAAAATGCCCAATGTGATACTTACGTCAGTATCATGGTGCGTCTGCTGATGCAGCTCCAATGCGTCAAGATACCCCTGCAGTTGCTGCAGAGACAGCTGCGCTTGCCCCAGCTCGCGCGACACGCTGTCCAGAGGCCCGCCAGATTCTGTCGTACACAGAATATATCATAAGAGCTGTCAATTCATATATCGATGGCTTAGCTTGCAATTGCACTACCTACACAAATTGTATAGAATAGAGTAAATTTTTACTCAAGTAAACTTTTACAAGTGCTTTAGAATCGTCGGAATAATTTACCACTGGTTCGCAATGCCGTTCCTACCGAGAAGAACCAGCAAGAAACTCTTTTCATATTTAAAAATTATGCCATATTGAATAAGCAATTGCAGCCCCGCGCTATGCTGAAGCGAGTCAAATTCACGCTTTTTGTCGTTTACATAATCTCCGATTGTATAAAAGGCTTTTTTCAGGAGCATTCTTTTAATAAATTGTCAGTTTTACAGGAGAGCTATTAAAATATTATGACTAGCACAAAAGTAGCAAAATTTTTTAAATCTAGTCAGATCATTTGTAGGCGTTGCCAATGTTATGTACTATTTCATTTCGTTAACATAATGTGCACGCCCGTCGCGGGCACAAAAATGACAAGTGTAAATTAAAAATTTATAACACCCCCGACAAGTGAAGGTTACAGTAACTAGAAAAGAGCTGATAACTTTCAAACGGCTGAACCGATTTTCTTGGATTATAGCTCAGAACACTCTCGATCAAGCCACCTTTCAAACAAAAAAAAAAAATAATGCCACAGACAAATACACAGATACACACGTCAAACTTATAACACCCCTCTTTTTGGGTCAGGGGTTAAAAATGTGTGTCAGGAGAAATACAATTTTTCCAACAAAAAAATAGGAACAGTAGAATCTGCTTTCTGAACCGGAGATAGATCGAAATGTCGTAAGAGTCAGAAATTAACCTAAGACGCGAGCATTCTTTATAAAGTATGGGAAATTCATAAGGTATAGGCAGTAGCATTAAGAAAAACATAACAAATTCACCAAGATGCGGATCAGACATTAAAAACCAAACACATGCATAATACATAAGTGCATTCCGGTTTGCCAGTGATTGGGTACACTAAATATTTTTTCTCTGTGCATTGTAATTCTTGCATTGTGTGCATTATCTCTTGCTGAACAAATGACTACCTATCCATATTAGAAATACAATCACGCTCCAACGGATCGACGTGATTTTTTGGATGGCTATAGTTAGGGTGAGATCTATAGAGCGCGCTCTGCCTTTGCTTAGACTTAAGACAGAGTTAAAACGAGACAGAGCTATATCTCTCACATAAATCTGTCTCGTTTTAACTCAATCTTAAGTCAGAGCAAAGTCAAAGTGCGCTTTATAGATTTCAGCCTTAAAGACTCGAAGAGTGATATAGACTACTTTTATTCCTGAAAACCAAAGTTCCTACGGGATTGTTAAAATACTAATCCCACGCGGGCGAAATCCCAGGCTAATGATTAAAATGCTTCTTATTTAACAATGTCTCTCACTGCCACAGGTCACTGTAGAGATCTCTCATAGTGACAAGTGCTTCCCCGCCTGTTTTTTATCTTTCATTAGTTTTTGGTACAAAAAAAAAAAAGAAATACCTATACTCCATCCGGCTAGTCGTCCTCCCGGCGTACCAGATACGAATCCCGCCTGCGGCCCGCGCAGCGGCGACGCGGGGCTTATGAGCCCTATAGGGTACAATAGGTAGGTGTTGACAAATAAGGACTGACTTTTGGTTCAATGGATCTTTCTGTTGCTAGGTATATACTCTATCCGCACAAATAAGTTCGTATAGCGTTCTCTTTGTTATGTATTCCCATACAAATGATAGAACCAAAAATCTCAGTGGGTGCTAATCATTTGAATCACCAATCAATCACAAACCAAACTATGTTTTCCAATTGAATTTAGAATGTTTTTTTAAACATTTTCGAATTGAATTATGAACCAACCAATAACAAACCAAACTATTTTCTAATTCAATTTCAAATGTTTTTTGGAAACATTTTCGAATTGAAATTTGAATGTTTTTTTTTTAATTTGTTTGTTATTGGTTGGTGTCTCAAAATGGTCTGAACGCCCACTGAGATTTTTGCCTCTATCATTTGTATGGGTTTACGTTACAGAGAGAGCGCTATACTAGCTTCAGTCCGCGGATAGAGTATAGCTTTGCTCTATTTCACTAAGACCGCTTGTTATGTTTGTGTGAGTGAACACGTACACATTGTTATAGTGTGCGTGGCATTTAGACTCGCCCGCGACGTGGTTTACGTTACTCACACAAATGCGTTAACGCTTATCGGTACACTCACTACTACAACCAAGGCTGAACGGTTATCATGAAATAGAACAACTACAATTTCATAAATACCAGATTTAACATTTTGGTATTTAATGAGGTTTTACTAATATTTGTAGTCCTTATTTCTCGATTTCACCAGGGAAGAAAAATTGTGCATGAAGTAATAGAAGATACCATGATTGATAAGAGGATAAAAGTGTTAAATACAGATTTTTTTTAAAATTTCGCAGTTTTTCTCGAAGTATATACGACTTTATAGTGTTACATTCAAAATACTGATAAAATTTTGAAACTGAAAACAGAATAATCTCTATCAACCATGACACTTGAAAATTTTACAAGGGTACCAGAAGATTCTACTAGAAAGACATCTAAATTTTAGTCTAAATACAGGGGGATTGTCTAGCAAACTAGTCAGTTCAATATATTCTTTAATAAACATGCTAATGGTCAAGAAAAAACCACACACATATAAATCAGTTTAGAACGTTGGTTACCTGTAAGACATGCTTTATATACAGATCCCAAATATTGAAACGCTTATTGAAGATTATTAAACTTATCGCGTTTCAATACTCGGTCTTACAAGTTAAGGAAGAGGATAAACTAACCGGAACAATAGGAAGGTTCGCTGGAACATCTGAATATAGTTTTAAGATCGTCACTGTCTTCTAGCTTAAGAGAAGATGTAGCGTTTTGCATTGAATAAGATCTTTTAGGTTTGTAATAGTTCTGACCCATGAAGAATTGATATACATTGTAATCTTGTCTGGTCTTCTCTTTCAACCAACGCCGTTTTATATCTGTCTGAGATTGAGTGTTCATATTGAAAGATGATGACAGAAGAGTGATTTCTTTGATCAACTCCTCCCTAACCTTTGGCGGTGGTTTCCTTTCCTTTTTAGCTTTTTTATTGATTGGATCAGCTTTAATCTCTTTGTCAAAATTTATAATTTTTTTTGTTCTGTCTTGGATGTCTGAATTCCAGAATCGGAAACTTTTCGAACTGATTTTGTCAAAAAAGCTTTTGACTGCTGGTTCTGTGCCTATTGCACAATCTCTGGTAGGTTTGCAGTTCAAAGTTGCCCTTTTTTTTGTTTTAATTAATGTGTCGCTGCACAGACTAGAAAATGTGTCTGTTTGAGTGCTGTTTGTACAAAACATATTCAGTAAATCTACTGTGTATTTTGTGCCATTAATATTTGGACTGAAGTCAATTTGTGTGCATTTATCCAAAAGTCTATTTGTTACAGCACATTCCTTTACAGCTATATCATTGGCATTCTTTTCAATCATATAACTACTAGTGTTAGTAGTGTTGTTCACTGCATTTGCAATCATTACAGGGCAGATGCTTTCAACAAATTGTGTTTCGTTGTCTTCGGTATTCTTCATATTTGTGTCGTCATTATAAATTTTACCTAAAAGGCCTACACCCTGAACTTTTTTGCAATTCATAAGGAGTTTCTCGTGTTTTCTATACAATTTTAAATATAAACTATTGATATCTTTGTGTAAAGTGGGCAAGTTTTTAGACAGTGCACACACATTTCCTAAAAGTTGTAGGATGAATTGTTCATCTATCAGTTTAGGAATCTTTTCCAAAATGGGTCTATCTTCTTGATATTCTCTAGGTGAAGAACAACTAGGCCCTTCTTCCGGTGAATGAGCTGTATTTCTATTACGTTTTATATGATTTCTCTTAGACTCAAAGTTAGATGTTAGAGCAGCTCTTTTTAAGCACATAATATAAACTGATTTAGGACCTTCATCAACAATTATACTGTTATTTTGCATTGTATTTTGATCTACTTGCTCAAAACTTACATCGTCGTTAAATGCATGATATGCTTTAGTATCTATGAAAGGTGTATCTGGACGATACGCTTTAGACGTACCATCACTTAAAGATGGATTCAGCTCGATATGGTGAAAGCGAATGTTGTCATCATAGCTATCTATGCTACTTTTATATGGATGTAGTTGTCTCTTACCATTTGTTCCGTAATTATCAATGTCAATGAAAGGATTTTGAATGTCAGAATACGAATCGATTGGATATGAATTAAATATTTTATTAGAATCAGTTACATAGCAGTCATCAATATTTAGTTCTATATGAGGATTTTTACTTACGGGATTTTGATTAATTGTTTTATTTTTGCCATCTATAGAAAAAGTTGCAGTTATTTGATCTAGAAAGTTCTTCAAATATAATTGGCCAGGGTCAATAAGCTGCTCTGTATTTTGTTTAATATTTTCATTCATAACATTTTTTGTAGATATGCTAATTGATACTTTCTTTTGTATAGATTCAGCTTGAACGTCACTTTTGGGTCCACATTTATCTATTTGAACGTCTTCTGTAGTTGAATCACTATCACGATTATTTTCATTCTCATGTAGCAGATCTAAATATGCAGCTAAAAATTCTTTAGCAAAATCAGGAGGTATAGATGTTTCACTAATGCGATGATCGATTGTTTCTTGCATATCTGGTAATTCATTAGAGGAATTAGAATTTTGAAAAGGATTTCCTTGATTTGATTGCTCTGCAGTTTTTTCATGAGATAGTTTATCGAGATTGTCAATAAGTGTTTTAGTTATTTTAATGTCATCTTCTCTATTGTGGGTGCTACGCACAGTTTCACACACATAAACGGTGTTTCTCAAAATTCTTTCAAGTTCTTGGATGCGTCTTTCTACTTCGAAACTGTTATTTACTTTGTAGGGTAGTTTATATTTTTTGACTCTATATTTGATGTCTCTATCATCACTTTTTTTCGCTTTTTCTTTGCTCATGTTACTGATGCCATAAAATTGAACGGCTTTTGTGACGCTCGCTATCACGGACTTAGACGTTGTTTCATCTTTGGCAAAAAAATGATTGGACTGTCTTTCTATCGATTTAGTCATTTTGTTTATTTGCTTGAAGTCTGCAGATGAAGTATTATTTAACCAATACTCTAATAAACATCTAAATAAATTCTTAACTGGATGAACATTTGAGCGTTCTAATTTAATATCGTAAAGCTCTTTTACAATTTGGTTAACATAGGTCTTTATAGTAACATTTCTATTTAATTCACTACTACTTCTAAAGTTTTCAAAAATTGAAACCATAAGTTTTTCTGCAATAGCGTCGTATTCTGAAGCAGCCAATGTATTTTGCAGTCCTTTGTGTTCCGTATTGTGTACTTTAACTTGAATGTTCAAATGTTTTATTGGAGCTTCATATTCACCTATATTTTCTATGTCAATCGCTCTAGGCCCTTTATACTTTCCCAATATCATAAATTTATTTAATGGCTTATCAAGAGGTGGTTCATCTAGTAAATTCTTGTATTTGACAAGATTAGTAGACTTTTTGCTTTTTCTGATAATTGGATTACATATTGCTCGATTTTTGTGACAGAAAAATAAAACTGTTTGGGTATTTTCAATTACTTGTGATTCTTTCTCGTTAATACTGTTATTTTTTATATTTTTAAATTCCATATCTCTAAGTGTATGTTCATTAACATTAGTTAGTGAATATAACTTACGATCAGGAGAGTTTAGAGAATATTCACTCAACAAAAAGGACTTATGATCAGGCAAATTAAAATTGGATTCTAAGTCAGTGCTATGTATTTGTTTTTCAGCATCAGTAGTTCGACGAGATGTGTCCAGCGATTTATTTTCAAAATTTTTGGTTACAATTTCTTCGTATGTTTCTTGGACATAATTCATTGAGCACAAACTTTTGTGAGTTTCGCTTGTAAAATATTGATCTTCAAAAGGGTTGTACGTCATAGGAATAAGTTGATTGTCTTTAGTATTATAAATCCAAGCTTTTATAGGGGTTTGTGCTTCATTAATGTTGGGAAGATAATTACATTTGGGAGTAAAGTCATGCAGCCTAGGAGGAAAAGTGAAAACTGGATAGGCCAGCGTCTCTGGTACTTCCCAAGGATTTTGAATGATTTCCAAAGAGCTTTCTAAGTTGTTTAAATCGGAAGTATCTACGGAATTCGAAATTAGGATTAGGCAATAAGGTTGTAAAGAAAGGGAAACTTTAACTACGGTTACTACAATTACAGGGAACAATCCAGAAGGTTGTAAATATTAAATAACAATACTTACGTGACGATGTATCCGTAGGGGGCAAATCTTCAAGTGGGGCATGGATTTTAGGAACTGATTCTCGGGCACCAAACGTCAGCAAATGCTGTCTGTATAACCTATAAAGAGTTATTAAGTACTGTTTAATAATATTTTGTTTTTAGGGTTCCGTAGCTCAAAAGGAAAAACGGAACCCTTATAGGATCACTTTGTTGTCTGTCTATTTGTCTGTCGGTCTGTCCATCTGTCCATCTGTCGTGTCTGTCAAGAAAACCTATTTCTTTACTTCCCGTTGACCTAGAATCATGAAATTTGGCAGGTAGCTAGGTCTTATAGCAAAAGTGAAGGAAAAAATCCTAAAACCGTGAATTTGTGGAACATCATTCAAAAAATAAAATATGTTCATGAACAAATAATTAGTATTTTCAATTTTCAAAGTAAGATAACTATACCAAGTGGGGTATCATATGAAAGGGCTTTACCTGTACATTCTAAAACAGATTTTTATTTATTTTTATGCACGATAGTTTTTAGATTTATCGTGCAAAATGTCGAAAAAAATACTCGCTTGGCCGGTTTTTATGGTTGAAGAGCTACACTCACCTATGAGCTTTCAACACATTCAGCCAAGTTTTGAACACGTCCAGCGTCTTAGCTCTCAAGTGATATATAAACTCGTCCGCGTCAATGTCTATCCGTCGCCGTCTCGCCTTCGCTGATATAACGGATAGCCCCACGTCCATGGAGCCGTGAAGCCGACCTCGCGCTACATCCGTGGGAGAGCGAGCGTAGAAGATTTTTTCATTAAAAAAAACTCGTCCGCGTCTATATCTTTCCAACGTCGTCTTACCCAAGACAGCTCGTCCGTTTCAAACATCACCATAGCACGTTTTATGGTAGGAGAATTGGTTACACTTACCTATGAGCTTTCAACACATTCAGCCACGTCCTGAAGACGTCCGGCGTCTTGGCCCTCAAGTGGTATATAAACTCGTCCGCGTCGATGTCTATCCGCCGCCGTCGCGCCTTCGCTGATATAACGGACAGCCCCACGTCCACGGAGCCGTGAAGCCGACCTCGCGCCACGTCCGTGGGGGAGCGAGCGTAGACTAGTATACCGCCGTCTACTACGAAGAAACGCTGTGGAAATACAATTTTAAGGTTAAGAAACAAATAGAATTAAGCCAGAATTTTGACCTTTTTTGGGTTTGTCCATGTGGAAAAACAAATTCTATAGTAAAAATGATTATTAAAACGCAGATGATGATTCAGTTTAATTTTTTATTTATTTTTTGTTTTAAATGGACCATCAACAGGTAACAATAATTTTTAGCTGTACAAAAAGAATGTATTACATATTATTATTGCTATACAGCTATTGTAGATCCACTTAGTGATTGACACAGCTTGCGATGTTGTGCCACGGTTTGAAGGAAAAAAAAACAAAAAAAGAAGAGGGGACAAGGGAATAGATAAAGTTCTGCCAAAAGGTATTACTATCCGTCTGTCTGTCTGTCAGCGGGCTGTATCTCATGGACCGTAATAGGCAGAGAGTTTAAATTTTAGTGCGTGTATTTTTATTGCCGTTATTACAACAAATAATAAAAATTTCAAAATGGCCGCCATGTAAATTAAAAAAAAATGTACATAATGTTGTGCGAGTCTAACTTGTACTTGGCCGGGTTTTTTGATAAATTAATCTTGTCAGATCAAATTACTGGTAGAAAATTCTTACATGTCTATGAATGTTGTACTCTTACCTTGTGCCATCCTTTTAGCGGCCACTTGCGCTTTTTGTGAAGGTACCCGTTGAAGACTTCTGGACGTTTCTCGAATCGCTGGCCATCCTTCAACCCTTCTAGAACTTCCCATTCGCTGCCACGTCGACGGCTGTGGAAAGAAATGACCTTGAGCATCAGTATATTTACTGGATATACTCATCTATTCTCTTGTAATAAGATCCAAAATTTCCGGTGCGGCATAATCTCATGCTCGTATCTCTTTAAACATGGTTGCTGGCAGGAATCCTCTCTGATCGTAAACTATGACAAGATTTCGACCTTTCGAGCACTTTGGGCTTTGAAACTTTGGGAAAATGATTTCTACCAGTTTGACCACGTTTCGCAGACGTTTGTCGTATTTCAGGGCTGAAAAAAGAAGTTATTATGGCTTTTACAATGAGAACTACCTTCCAGTCAATCTGCAGTCTCTACCAGCACTCGTCTCTGACCACCACATTAGAGGAAGCAGATGCCTCCTGTCATACCGACAAGAGGAAAAAAGTCTTTACCCTGAGATTGCTCAGGGGAGAGACTGCAGGGGAGACAGCGCGGCGCTGCAGGACATGACTCCAACATGTGACGATGATGGTTACCTTCTACTCTTGCCGCTCCTCGGCGGCGGCGGCGCGGGTCTCACGGAGCGGTCTCCGCTGTCGGCGGAGAGGGACGCCGTCTCGCCGGAGCAGTCCGAATCCGACGGCGCCCGGCGCAGCGCGGCCGCCCGACCTGCAGCGCCGCGCCGTCTCTCCCCTGTGCGATCAGGAAAAGAAATTAGTACTAGAACCTGGTTGCCTTTAACTGAGCCATCGAGCAAGTACTGAATGGGCGCAATCCCGCGTTTCGACCCATATAGCCGCAAGGTTGGTGGGGCCATGGGAGGTGGTTGGTTCTCTTTAACATTAACTCTTATATGACAGTAATTCATACAAAGACTATGAAGTTTGGCGCCACGAATTGCAGTTTAGAGTGGGTAAAAATGGTGATTTAAAATATCTGAGCGAAAAGAAGCTAGGTCTGAATGTTTTCGATAAGCATTAGTATTCACAAAAGCTTTGGGGATCCTGGGGTGAAGGGTATTTTTACGTAATTCATAGATTTTAATTGATAGGGGAATTCCCTGAGTTGGTCAATTCTATAGATACATATCACTTGTACTTGTTGAGGTCCCAACTCCCAAGGCACTGGAATGGCGACCTCCCACCCCTCACTAACAGACAGACGACATCAAATGAGTTGCAGGGAACCGCTGGATTCAGGCGGCGCAAGACCGTGGCGTGTGTTCTGACTCCAGCAATTACAAGTGTTTCCTACCAATTACAATTCGGGTATCTTTAAAACAAGAGTGAATAGGCACCTTCTAGGTAAACGCGTCCCATCTTAGACCACATCATCGCTTTCCATCAGGTGTGATTGTGGTCAAGTGCTTGCTTATAGTGAATAAAAAAAAAAACATCTATCGCTTGATGAACGTTTATGATGATACGTATCACATTTATACAACGTTGTATACCTAACCATGTATTAACAACCTGTGTAGTTACAAAGTAACTAAATATTTTGTCGTAAGCAGCGAGCAAGTGTTAGTAACATGTTAGCACGTAAGAGCATTACTTATTTATAGTAAACAAAGGACGTCACTCGCGCCCGACATAGGTGCCGGACTAGCGTTAAGACAAACGCTAACAGATGTTTGCGAGCTAGTTCACTTCCTACGCGATCGCGACATACACTATATAATTCACAAGGTTCAGTATATGTAACCGTTTTTAGGGTTCCATACCTCAAAAGGAAAAACGGAATATAATAGCGGATACTTTGTTATCTGTCTGTCTGCCGTGTTTGTCAAAAAACCTATACCTAGGTTACTTCCCGTTGACCTAGAATCATGAAATTTGGCAAGTAGGTAGGTTTTATAGCATTAATAAAGGAAAATCCAAAAACCGTGACATTGCCCCCCCCCCCCCCCCCCCCCCCTCCATAAGCCGTTGGGCCCCAAGTTTTCTTTCACGTCCGCGCACGCACTGAGCGGAAGGTGAAGTTGGTCCCTACACACGGGATGTAGGGACCACCCTAGATTTCCTCAAATCTAGCTGCCTCCTAGATTGGCCCTGCCGCAGTGTCGTGAGTAGAACTCTTTACAGGACCTGGCCGAAGTAAAAACGACTAGATAAAGGACTCACGCTTGCTCTCAAGGCGCGTGGGCTCGGTAGCGACATGCTTGAGGCCGCTCTGCGACATGTTCCTCCCGCTACAGCCGCCCGACAGGAACCATCTTAAGTCCACTGCAACCAACACAAAAACCATACATAGGGTATCTTAATGCCTTTTTTATTTCGCTAATAATTTAGGATATTTCCTGAAGATTATTGCCACACAATTCCATAGAACCACTAGAAACTTTGAAAGAAATTTCGCATGTATAAGCTATACATGCGAAATTTCTTCGGCTTCTCTAGGCTGCCACTAAAATAGGGTTATCTCAGAAATTAATTATACATTAGAACGAGGTGGCTAGTATTTCTTATTAAACTAGTAATTCCCCCCGAACTGAGACCTGGCGGTATCCCATAACTCCCATAAGATACGAGTAGGTTTAACTATAGGTAATAGTTAATTTTTAACATTTTTAAAGCTATCTCCACATTGACTACAAAGTTTCACGTCCGATATGATACTCGTATTATCAGCTTTCATCGAACCAGCTGTTAATAATGTCATTAGCTGGTGCCAAGATTGGAGCTGACGTGTCTGCATAAAATATGTGACGTTAACTATTCCGTTTTAGTTAAAAATACCTTTTTTTAATTAATAGACTAGCGCTTGGCTGCAATCAGTCCTGCTGGCAAGTCATGATGCAGCCTAAGATGGAGCGTGCTTGCCTAGATGCCCAATGCACATTCACTATTGACTTTCTTTTTTACAAAAAATAGCGAGAAAACGAGTCATGTCACATCATGATGAACCCATTGCCAGCCCACTACTGAGCACGGGTCTCTTCTCAGAGTGAGAAGGGTTTAGGCCATAGTCTGCCACGCTGGCCCAATGCGGATTGGCAGATTTCGCACACCTTTGAGAACATGGAGACCTCTCAGGCATGCAGGTTTCCTCAAGATGTTTCCCTTCACCGTTAAAGCAAGTGATATTTAATTGCTTAAAACGCACATAACTGAAAAGTTAGAAGTGCGTGCCCGGGATCGAACCCCCGACTTCCGATTAGGAGCTAGACGTTCTAACCACTAGGCTATCACAGCTGTCCACCTAATGTTAGGTGATTATCGCCGCTCATGAACATTTGCAGCACCAGAGGAACCACCGATGCGTTGTCGGCCTTTCAGTTTATTGGTCCGTCCCTTGAATAAACCCTTTGTTGTAATCTAGTGGGAGCACCCACGAAGGGAATTCATTCACAGTTGCATGTGTATGGCTATCAGTGTGCATGTTGTCATTCACTCTTGATGGTGTATGACTATCAGTTGAGTTGACTGGACGCCGCTACATTCCGCTTGACGGTAACATTGATGGTGTATGGAGCGTTAAGCTGAAGTTGCCTTGGTACTGCAGTTGTAATAAATGCGACGCCATAACTGGAAGTGGGTCAATGGCGCATATAATTGCTGTTTTATTTCTTCTTATCTATGCAACGATTATTATACGTCCATTAACATTTCATGAAAGTTAGGAATAAGGTAGTACCTACCTATATTTTTCATAGTATTTTCTTAAAAGGAAAACGGAAAATATCGTGAGGAAACCTGCCTTCTTCTTCATAATGTTTCAATAAAGTGTGAAGGCTAATAATCCGCACTGGGCCAGCGTGGCAGACAATGGTCTAAAATCTTCTCAATGTGAGAGAAGATGCTCAGTAGTGCGCCAGCGATAATGATGAGTATTTATAATGTACCTATAAGATTTCGAAATTACAACCTCATATTTTAAAGTCGGTCAAAATAGGTTAACAATAGATTTAACATACATACCTAAAGTCGACCATGTGATAGGATTCTTAAGTTTCATGATAACTCAGCTACTAAAATTTTAATTTAAACTTAAACGGAAAACTAACGTAATGAAATATTTTGACCCCTATCATAAATTATGACCTAGATCGTAGCTTCATGAACTCATTAGAACCTGGAGAATTTTAATTGAGGCCTCTAAAGCTGATGACACCTTAATAACATGTAATTTATTTCATCAAACTTATGTAAAACCTTTTAATAAACCTAAATCAGTAAATGAGTTTTTATTAATCGCCATTCGGGAGGTCGGGGGTTCGATTCCGGGCACGCACTTCTAAATTTTAAGAGTTATGTGCCTTTAAAGCAATTTTGAAGGTAACATCCGTCAAATCGATTTTGTTCCCATAAAAAATTTCACCCGGACCATAATAACGAATCGATTGACACCTCATTCACCGAAATCGGCTCAGTAGTTTAGACGCTACGGTGAAACGTTTCCAAGGCCGCTCACCAGTCCAGACCAGAAATTTAGAAATTATAAAATTCGAAAAGCCCTACCAAGAGTCGAACCCGGAGCCTCCCATTAATAAGACAGCGCTTATCACTGCGCCAGGGAGGTCTTCCATACTTATATATTATACTAGCTGTGCCCGCGACTTCGTTCGCGTGGAATAGTGACTAGGGCAGCGTGATTCTTTAAATTGACATAACTTTTTTATTTATGAACCGATTGACATGAAATAAACACTAACAGTCTTATTCATAAAAATCCCTTATTATAGGTTTAAATCGTTCATTAGCTAAAATACTCATTAGGCCTATTAAACGTTTCATAACTTTCTTTTTTCATAAAGGTTCAATAAACCTCTCACAGCTAAATTCTCGCTATAGGCTAGTTTCGCTTTATTATGTTGTCGTTCTGATGAATTCATAGACAAAATGCCAAAAATACTGGGCTCATGCTGGGCTCTGTGACAAAAAGTGACGCATGTGTGACATTTGTATACCGTCAAAAGTGTCAACTGTCAGGAGGATAGGTTGGATCATTTGGATATTATCGTTCGGAGTTTTGTTTATAACTTAATTAAAAATGGAAACAGGAAGAAAAGTGGCTAAAAAGAGAGAAAGAAGTGAGAATTGGTTAAGTGAAGACAAGGTTAGTACCTACAGCAGTTCTCTACAATCTACACAAGTGTGTATTCGGTGTACTTCCTTTTTTTATATATATTTACGTGTTTATTTCTTTCCGTAGTATTTATTAATGGAGTTGGTCAGGGAGAGGGTGGCTGTGATTGAAAACAAAAACACGGACACTAACACTAATTCCAAAAAGCAGGCAGCGTGGGCAGATTTGTTAAATAGGTATCTAATTATGGTGTTGTTAAAATCAATACAATGCATTATACTTGTAAATAAACATTACATGTCATAATATTATTGTTCACAGTTTTAACAGTATGTGTAAGGGGAGCAAACGTATCCTTCCACAGCTAAAATCACAATGGGGCATCATTAAGATGCACGAAAAACGATTAAAATCATTAGAGCGGAAGCAAATCATTGCTACAGGTGGCGGCCCACCGCCACAGTTGGACCCTCTAAAGAGTGAAGACATCAGTGCATGGCTTCCCAATGAATTTGTGATTGACACAAATGAATTTGATTCTGATCAAATCAATCAGGTGAATGTTTTACAATATATTGTGTAGGTTTATGATCCGAACATTGGTGACAAGGGTCTTTTCATGTTAATGAAGTAACTTATAAGTCTCGTTGTTGTGAGAGATATTATACATCTTTATTATTATGTCTTAGTTGCTAGTTCATGTACTTAATACAACTTAATTAGGATATTATTTGTTATCAAATAGTTTTCTAGTGTTTCAGTCTGTACTCTCACATCCATATATCATCATCATCATAATCAACCCATCGCTGACTCACTACAGAGCATGGATCTCCTCTCAGGGTTTGGCCATAGACTACCACGTTGGCCAAGTGCACAATGGCAGACTTCACACAACTTTGAGGACATTATGGAGAACTCTCAAGCATGCAGGTTTCCTCATGATGTCAAGTGATATTTAATTATTTAAAATGCACATAACTCTGAAAAGTTAGGTGTGTGTCTGTGATTGAACCCCTGACTCTGATTAGGAGGTGGACGTCCTAACCACTATCACAGGCTATCACAGTACTTTATCCATATATATGAGTAATATATAATTTCAGGTCAAGGTTGGAGGGCTGTCACCAGATGAAATCATCTTAGAGGTACATCAGGAGGATGGAATTACAGAAGAGGTAAATTAATATTTAACAACATGGGTTGATCAATGAATTTTGATAGTCATCCCAATTTAATAACACTTTTATTGCTTCAGGTCCTACCTCATACTACTCCTCCTACTAATCATGAGATGAGCAAAATAAATCAAGAAAATGAGAACAAGGTCATAATGAGCTCATATCAAATGCTGCACAAGTACCTACAGGTTCATCAACTTCACCTAACACACTTTTATTGCTTCAGATCCTACCTATAACTAATGAGAATGACCAGCGGAAAAAAGAAGGAAATGAGAACAAGGTAAATATTGAATGCTGCCCAAGTACCTACAGGTTAATCAACTTCACCAAAAATTCTACGCTGCAGGTGCAGGTTTTTCCACAATTTTTTCCTTGGCAACCGGTTTCTTCCTTTTTCCATCCCCTAAACTTGGCAACTGGTTAGTACTTCATAGCCATTTTACCACTGAGCACTCATAAAAATAATTATATTACATTAGAACAATAAATAACCAAACCTCAACTACAGTAATTAAATTACATACTATGAGGATGGTTTTATCATGTATTCATTAATTTGTATTTGATAAAAATTTGAATATGTAAGTCTTTCCTATGCCAATGAGTTGATTTTAATAAGTAATAATTATTATTCTAGGTTGAGTCTGCACTGACCAATCGTTTAATAAGAAAAAAGAAGAATAAAAAAAAAGAAAATGAGAACAAGGTAAAACAAATATTCAAAAGCATCAAGGTAGTGGCAGCAGCCTTTGAATTTGAAATGTTTCAGAAATAGTGCTTTTATATCCATCTAGACCTAAAATTGATGGGGAATTTGAACATAAAACATCTTTTGACTTCAAAGCACACATTTTTTTTTGTTAATGTACAAATCCATCCATACTATATATCACACTTAATATTATAAAGCAGAAAGTTTGTATGTGTGTGTGTGTATGTTTGTTACTCCTTCACGCAAAAACTACTGGACGGATTGGACTGAAATTTAGAATGGAGATAGATTATACCCTGGATTAGCACATAGGCTACTTTTTATCCTGGAAAATCAAAGAGTTCCCACGGGAATTTTAAAAAACCTACATCCACGCGAACGAAGTCGCGGGCATCAGCTAGTAATTTTATAAATGCGAAAGTGTGTCTGTCTATCTGTTACCTTTTCATGGCCCAACAGTTGAACCGATTCTGACGAAATTTGGTACAGGGTCAGCTTATATCCCGGGGATGGACATAGGCTACTTTTATCCTGGAAAATCAAACAGTTCCCACGGGATCATTAAAAACCTAAATCAAGCGGACGAAGTCGCGGGCATCCTCTAGTAGTAAGTATAAGTAAATACCTATAATATTTTGTATATTACAGACATCTGCTGCTGCAAATGCCATCGCAAGCGTGGAAATCGATTGCAGGAGAGAGCTCCACAGAGCTCAAATGGATAATGAGAAAAGGATAGCTCGAAATTTAGATTTAGAAGAAATTTTGATTAAAAAAAAAAATTGAATATTATGAAAAAAATAAATAAAATGCTTTAAAATAACATATTTTTTAATTAATTTACTAGCTAAAATGTTGGTCAATAAACGCACGCAGAAAAGCACTATTTCCCATTCTTCCTCTTCCAGCCTCATTCGAATGTGCTGCAGAGTCATCCTCCTGAACAATATGGACATTACCATCATTTTCTGAAATAAAGTAATAATTGTTAAAAATATTGCTTAACAAATAAATGTTGATGAAAAATTATGCTAAACTAAAACCAGCCAGTACAGAAGGAAAATTCCTGATTTCTTGAAATTCTCTGATAACTGTTTGTTGTTCTATCAGAGTCTGAGGCATTTTAATATAAGTCGCTGAGTGCCGAGCTATCGCGCGAGCTACTCTGGCACAAATGCGGCTTACAGTTGGTTGAGACAACCCATGTAAATCTCCCCCATCTTCTTGAACCTAGACAAAAAGTACATGTTAGAAGAAATCACATATAAAAGGAATAATTAAGTACATGAATGGAAACTTCGAAATTAAGTAGGAACTTACTTCACGACGTCCCCAGCATCTTATAGCAGTTAAAACTTGCAACTCTGGTGAAGTACCACAGCCTCTTGAATCGAGTTGCAAATCTTGCCTGACGAGATTAATAATAAACCTTGCGGTATCTTTACTGAAGCGGTATCGCCGTTTAAACTCGATATCCGGCAAAGAAAACGGGTCAAATCTCTTCTGGTACACCTTCTGACGACGGCGACGTGTAGGGTTTTCGACATTCTCGATGGCGGCTATAGCTTGCAGAGCTTGCATTATGATACTTTGATATGATAATAATAAATTACGTACAAATAATTACAAACTACAATGCAATGACACTAGCATCAACGAAAATAATTATTAACTACACTTCAATCAAATTATCAGCTGTCATCTGAAGACAAGACGGCGGCCATGTTGTTCTTTATTAAGGGTTTATAGTAGGGTTGAGCCTGTTATAAGTTATGGAGCCGCTATTGAATACTTTAAGAGCATTATAGCACTATTGAACGTTTATGAAAGATGTTTTTGAGAACTTTGCTTATAACAAGCTAATAAAGCTTCTATAAATTTTTATGAATAAGACTGTAAATGTTAAGTGAAGCTTACTACAATATATTAGTGAAAACCGTATCTAAATCGAATAAGCCGTTTCTGATATTAGCGTGCACAAACACACAGACAAACAGACAAACAGACAAAAAAAAATTAATTACAATTTCGGGTTCGGCATCGATATAATAACAACCCCTGCTACTTTTTTTTTATATATTTCCATTGTACAGACACCACTTTTCTACAATTTTATTATATGTATAGATACATAAGGAAAAGCTAACTGACTGACTGATCTATCAACACATAGCTCAAACTACTGGATGGATATTCGGGCTGAAAGGCATGTAGATAAGTAGACGTAGACATCTAAGAAAGGATTTTTGAAAATTTGACCCCTAAAGGGGGTTGAAATTTGTGTAGTCCACGCGGACGAAGTCGCGGGAATAAGCTAGTACATACTCTACTGCTTAAATTATAACCCTTTCTTTTAGTTTCGTCATAGTCAGGTGAGAATCCATAGGAAACTGCGACACGAATATTCCCAAAAAATTCAGTTAACCCGTTGAAATTATTGGCTTGTTGGTATTTCGGGATCAGTATTGACCTATTGGGGTCTGAATAAGTAACCTTTCGGCATATTTGGCACACGCTAGGGTCGGGTCACGTGTAGAGCACGGATATTATAGAGCACAAAGCCTTTGTGTGGGGTTCGGCGACCCATTTACTTTTCCCCGAGGGTTCGATCGCCCAGCGATGGCACTATCGGCCATTCAAGTCGTATAAAAGCGACTGGATTTTCTAAGGATTACGTAATTCTGATAACACATTACCTATACTCCAATGATATTATACCTATAAAATGTTAGACGTACCATGATACCATGAGTCGGACTCGCAATGAAGGGTTCCGTACCAGTCGTATAAGAAATAACTCTTTTTAATTTTCATGCCGGATGTTTGTAAAATTTTTGGTCTATTGGGGTCTGAATAAGAAACCTTTCGGCATATTTGGCACACACGTATCGTGTGGAAGTCCCTGCAAGAGACCTATGTCCAGCAGTGGCCGTCTATCGGTTATTTGTGTAACTTTGAACATTTTTACATAGGTACAACATTTTGAACATTTTTTTTAGGGGCCAGGACTCCATGAATCTCGAATGTAAAGATTACTTAATACATTTTAATTTTTTCGTTTCATTTCATTTCATAAATAATTGTGATACACGAGTTGTTAACTGGATCAAAAAACCCAGGCAATTTGTAATATCGTTTGACCACAATCAATTCAATTTTAGTTTGAAATCATTAAATACAAATTAAGAGACGTAGACGCCATAAAAATGTTTACAATTTTTACTACAATTTATTGTGAGTTAAGATAATATTTTACGTTTTCCGAGTTTGATAAGATTATTATAGTAAGTAAATAATTTCTGGGTTTTATGTGAAGCATCATGAGGGTTTATGATAATTTGATTAAGTACCTACTTACCAAATAATATGACCTAGCTAATCAGAATTTAATAATCCTCACTCTGTGTAATAAGGTTTGATTCTTTTTGTGTGTTTGATGATTGTTGGTTTATTTTTAAATCACGCCGCAACGGATCGAAGTGATTTTTAGGGTCCGTACCTCAAAAGGAAAAAAGGAACGTTTATAGGATCATCTTTTTTGCCTGTCTGTCTATCTGTGCGTCTATCGTGTCTGTCAAGAAAAACTATAGGCTACTACCCGTTGATCAAGAATCATGAAATTTGGCACGTAGGTAGGTCTTTATAATACAAGTAAAGGAAAAATCCGAAAATCATGAATTTGTGGTTGCATCACAATAAAAAAAAAATGTGTTCACGAAACAATCAATTTACTAAATCACATAACATAGATGGTGCGGTCCGTCATTAACTTGCAATGTTCTACGTAATAGTGTTAGGTTTATCTTGTACGGAACCCTTCGCTTGCGAGTCCGACTCGCACTTAGGAAGGAGGTTTAGTAATAGAGCCCGTTGGACCCTTCGGGTTTGCAACCTTAAAAATCCCCTGATGAAACGCCCCCGAAATCAACTTCTGGCCTTGGGTCCTATAAAAATTCTACATCGGACTATATTAGAGCAATAGCCAAGTCACTGAATGTACCTATTGTGAGTGACCTAATTTCGCGAGTCAAAACGTAAGCACTTTCGCATCGATTTATCCTTGCAGTACCATTACTTAAAACTTGGCTCTGAGAAGTTTCTATAGCGCGCTCCCCAGCGCTCTACATACAAACGTAGTTATTTACCACCATGGAACTAGTAAAAAAAACTGTCACACCCCAACTATAAACAAAATTAATGACGAAACTTTTTACATACTAATTTCGGAACTAAAACTTTTCATTGCGGAACTGGAAACTCGCTCACGGTCTTTTCGAATAAGGACAAGTGTACACGAGGGACATTTGTCCGTGTAGGACAAAAAATCGGCCAAGTTCGAGTAGGATTCGCACACGAAGGATTCCGTACAAGAAATAACACTTTTTTTTTTAATTTTCACGAGGGTGATTTTGAAATTTTTACTATTTGCTGTTATAATGGCAATAGAAAGACAAATTTCAACTCTACCTATTATGGTTCACGACATACATCCCGCTGATAGACAGACGGACCGACATCGGAGGCTTAGTAATAGGGACCCGTTGGCATCCTTAGGGTATGGAACCCTAAAAATGGATCACTAAGAACTGCATCGATAGACTAGTACAGCGATGTTCTAGTCCATCGATACTAGGACTTTTGTCCTCCGCGGACAATAGTCCCTCGTATGCGCATGCTCTAAGTTTTCGTTGAATCTATCACTAATTTAAGATTTAGGGTGGACAAGAAGAATAGCGCATAAAATAGTGAGTAAATAGATGGTAATTTATGGGGTAATTTCTATCAAATAACCCTCCCGAAACATCCAACGATACGCAGGGAGCCACTGGATTCAGGCCGTAGCGTGTGGATTATGGACAAGAGACCTACAGGCTTCTATGGGTTGACAATGATAGTGAATTCCTAGCTGATACCCGCGACTTCGTCCACGTCGATTTAGGTTTTTAAAAATCCCGTGGGAACTCCTTAATTTTCCGGGATAAAAAATAGCCTATGTCTTCAACTATACCCATGCAAAAAATCACGTCGATCCGTTGCGGCGTGATTGAAGGACCAACCATCAAACCAACAAACAACCACACTTTCGCATTTACTCGTCGGGATATTGTACATCAATAAATTAAATCAATAAAGCATAAGGAATTTAGAGCACGGAGACTATCAAAGTATCACACTATCACAGATCAGGTAAGTAGATACTTATTATGGAACAAAAAGTTCCATCCGTGAACTTTTAACATAATCACGCGCGTAATTTTAAAATCTGTGATATTTTTCAACACAAGTGCATGTGGAGAAGTCAATATAAAACTGAGAAGTCGTTACTAGATAAGAAATTATCGTATGATAAGATGATTTGGACCGAATTAGTCATAACTCATAATCATATTTTACAGCATGCACCACGCAGTTTAAAAAACCAAAATATCATCGGCGACCTGCCTAGCGCAGAGGTAAGCGCCGTGGAATGTCCCGGGTTCGATTACCGGCAGGGGTTTAGAATTTTGTAATTTCTCTGACCTGGTCTGGACTCTGGTGGAAGGCTTTGGCCGTGGCTAGTTACCACGTTACCGGCAAAGCCTACCGGTAAGCGATTCAGCGTTCCAGTACGATGCCGTATTGAAACCAAAGGAGTATGAGGTTTAGTGAAAACTGCAATACCCCTCCCATCTTAGACTGCATCATCACTTACTATCAGATGACATTGCAGTAAACGGCTGACTTGTATCTGAATAAAAGTTTTAAAAAAAACCGGGATAAAACGTAGCCTATGTTAAGTGTCCATCCTTTCGATTTCATCCGCTATGAAAGGGTTTTTGAAAATTATTCAAGGTAAAATAGGGTTTGAAATTTATGTAGTCCATGCGGACGAAGTCGCGAGCCTAAGGTTGTATATTATGATATATTTCGGCACGTGCTCAGGTAGATTTCGATCTTGTCTTCCTTTCACCTTTATACAAGCACGGCAAATACATTTAGACTAATGAGTAGGTAATTACTAATTACATAATCTTTGATAATAAAATTAATCCAAATCTGTTTTTTTTTTCAATTTCAATGCGATTTAATATTTTTTATCAAAAACTTCTTATCAGTAAAATATTTTGTAGCTTTATCTTAAAGCGCAACGCATACCTACCTACCGAGTGGGGTGAAGCCGAAACGCAGGCGCGACAGGGCCTATATGCGAAGGGTGCCAACGGAACCCTAATACCTACTAACCCTCGGCCATCCGTTCGTTAGTTTATCTATCAGCGGGTTGTATCTCGTGAACCGCAATAGGTAGTGAATTGAAATTTTCACAGAATCTTTATTATTGCTATAAAAAGGGAAAAAAATATTTCTAAATAGCCATCATCACATCACACTTCACACTATCACACTAATATTATTAAAGAGGCGAAAGTTTGTATGTGTGTGTGTATGTTTGTTACTCAAAAACTTCTAGACGGATTTGGCTGAAATTTGGAATGGAGATAGATAATATCCTGGAATAGCACATAGGCTATTTTTTATCCCGAAAAATCAAAGACTTCCCACGGGATTTCGAAAAACCTAAATCCACGCGGGCGAAGTCGCGGGCATCGGTTAGTGAAAATCAAAAGTGATATTTCTTGTACGATGGTATGAGTCCGACCCGCATCTGACCGATTTTTTTAATTAGCTAAAAGGATAGTTAGTTATTCAGTCAGTATAACACAATCATTCTAATGCCTAACAGATCGCCTGTTTTACAACATCAATACGAAAATTATCACAGAAGTGATGTCATTCTGACATCACACCTGATTCATAGAGCTAGGAGTAAACCTTGCAAGTGCCGTGCGTAGCTAATGCACGGCCGAGATTTTAGTTTTTGTTTGCGTTTTTACTTTAGACTTGTACACAATAGCTAATATGTACCTAGAATGTGTTGGTGAGCCAATGCAAAGAATAATGAAAGATTTATGCCGTCACTAGCTGTGCCCCGGGGTGAATAAGTTTGCAAATCCAGCGAGAACTATGCAATTTTACGGGATAAAAAGTAGTTTATGTGCTAATCCAGGGTATCTTCTTCTTCTTCTTCTCTCTGGGCTGGTTTCCGCACTTAAACGTTTCCGTCTGTTGTGCGTGTGTTGCCCCTCCCCGCCGAAGTCTTCACTCCAGCCATCCAAGCTCGCTCCAGAAGCCAAGTAGACCGCCCAGGTTGCCGAGGACTTCATGGAGTGAGGTTGGGGAACCCAAATGGCGTTCTCGTTGTTCTGCCACGACCATGCACTCCAGGAGCACGTGCGTCGGCGTTTCATCGACCTCCATGCAGGCCCTGCACAGAGGACTGTCGGTAACACCTATAACGAAAAGGTGTTTGTTTAGTGGGCTGTGCCCTGTTATGAGTCCCACCACCTTCCTAAGTTTACCTTTGTCCAGGCGGAGTAGTTTGTTAGTTTGTCGTTGATCTATATTAGGGAAAGCCTCTTTGGCTTGCCTGCAGTCAGTTGCGCTTGCCCATAATCGGGAATGCTCTTTAAGTGTTAGTTCATGCAACCAAGTTTTATACTCACTGAAGGGTATGGGTACAATAGGCTGTGGCCCTGTCACCTTCAGCGTCGTAGCCTTGCGTGCTAATGCGTCCGCTGCCTCGTTTCCCTGGTCCCCTTCATGTCCTTTGACCCACCGTAGGGTGATGTCATTCGACATGGCGAGTGTTTCCAGAGCCTTATGGCAGTCTTGTATGAGTTCGGAGGTTGTCGAGAATTTAGCCAAAGCTTTGAGAACAGCTTGGCTATCTGAGTTAATGTTAATCTTAAAGTTTGTTACCTGTCGATTTGCCATTGCTATGGCTGCGGTTGTAATGCCTACACACTCTGCTTGGAAGACAGAGTTGTCCTTACCGAGTGCGTGACTTATTTTCATGTTTAGTTCTTGGCAGTATGCTCCTGCTCCTGTGCCGGTTTTTGTTTTGGATCCATCGGTGTACACTTCTATTGCATCTCGTGTTGACTTCGGATCTATGTTTATCTCTGGATATATTTTGTATGGTTTGTCCAGTATGTGTTGTTTCCTGGTTCTGTCGCATTTCCACTCAAGGCGTGGTTCTTTGGTTTTGCTTTGCACTAGAATAATCCAGGGTATAATATATCTGCATTCTAACTTTCAGCCAAATCCTTGAGTAGTTTTTGCGTGAAGGAGTAACAAACATACACACACCTATACAATAATATTAGTGTGATCATCATCAATAGCTCTCTATTGATGATGACGCAGACAATTGCAGAGCGGATGTTAGAAAAGGTCATGCTATGGCTCGCTTCTAACTTGCTTTCACTGAACCTACAAAAAAGTAAATATATCACATTCTCTTTAAAAAGGAACTCACAGCCCCAAAACCCTTTTCTAATCAAAGCTCATACTTGCGGCTCTAATATTGCTAATTGTAACTGTGGTAAAATGGAACGAGTTGACTGTATGAAATATTTAGGAGTAATTATTGATAATACACTATCCTGGGCTCCACAAATTGACAAACTTGTCGGCCAAGCGAGAAAAATGATATACATATTCAAAAATCTCAAGCCCATACTCGACACAAAAACCTTAAAAGTTGTTTATTTTGCTCTGGTACAGTCGATCCTGTCTTACTGTATCACAATCTGGGGTAATTGCGGAAAAACACTACTCTTACGACTTGAGCGAGCTCAAAGAGCTATCCTTAAAGTGATGCTAGGGAAACCTATTCTATTTTCAACCCGTGAGTTGTATGGCTTATGCGATGTTCTAACGGTGCGACAGATCTATATACTCCAAGTAATCTTACGCAAACACAAACAAACGCACTATGATCCTACGTTGGACCATCGTAAAAGAAGATCCGATAAGGTATGCCAGATCAAATCTTGCAGAACTGAACTAGCAAGTAAACATTTTTGCTATGCTAGCCCAATATTATACAACAAAGTAAATTATCACTTAAATATTTACTCTGCTAATCAACGAACCTGTAAAATACTTATATCTCAATGGCTTAAATCACTCTCTTATAGGGACACGGAGGACATCGTAACTTTGAAATAATCCATTCACACTTGCATGCACATACAAACAAACAAACACACACACACACACACACACACACACACACACACACACACACACACACACACACACACACACACACACAAACACACACAAACACACACATGCATATTAACTTAACACAATATTCATTGATTTTTAAGATTGTTACATATATATATTTATTTTTCTTGTCTTTAGTACCTAATTTTGTTAATCTGGAGGTGGGCGTTAACAACTGCAACACAGTTTGTACTTAACTAACGCAGTTGTTATCGTTGTTTATTTTAAGGCAATGTTAAGTGTAAATAAAGATATTTTTCATTTTCATTTTCATTGAGGACAGGTCTCCTCTCAGAATGAGAAGAGTTTTGGAAATAGTCTGTCACATATTTGGCCAAGTACGGATTGACTTCAGATACCATTGAGGGGATTGACTTCAGATACCATTGAGGAACGCAGCAGGTTTCTTTAGGATGTTTTGCTTCACCATTAAAGCGAGTGATATTTAATTGCTTAAAACGCGTATATAACTCCGAAATGGTAGAGGTGCGTGCCTGGAATCGGATCCGGCCCACCCTGCCGGTACAACCATGCCGCCAAGCGATTAAGCGTTCCAGTACGATGCCGTGTAGAAAGTAAAGAGGTACGAGTTTAAAAAAAACTGCCATACCCCTTCCAAATTAGCCCGATTCCATCTTAGACTGCATCATCACTTACCACCAGGTGAGATTGCAATCTAGGACTAACTTGTGTCTGAGTAAAAAAAAAAACAATTTAATTATACCTTCAAGGCAAGAGTATATAAGTATCTTCTAGGTGAGCTCCAACCTATTGGTACACATAAATATATAATATTGGTACACATAAATACGGATGCAATTATGCTTAGTACAGTATATACTTGCACCTTTATTCAGGTTTCGTTACTATGCTTTCCTACACCAGAAAAGTGTGTAAAAATATTAGGTAAAAGCTTTAGTATTAATAATTTTGAGTTTGAGCCAAGAACAATATTTAGCTAAGACCAGTACCTAGGTGTTATTAAAATAGAAAAGAAGTGATATCTTTACTTTCTTGATGACTCTTGCAAGAGTTATTTTTTGCAACTCTGTAGGTATTAAAATAGCAAATTCACTTTAGAGATTAAAAATATGCCATAACTAGTGCTTCACATTAACTGTTCAAAAGAACAAATAGTTCTACTGGACCCACAGTTTTTTTTTAACCCCCGACCCAAAAAGAGGGGTGTTATAAGTTTGACGTGTGTATCTGTGTATCTGTGTGTCTGTGTATCTGTGTATCTGTGTATCTGTGTATCTGTCTGTGGCATCGTAGCGCCTAAACGAATGAACCGATTTTAATTTAATTTTTTTTGTTTGAAAGGTGGCTTGATCGAGAGTGTTCTTAGCTATAATCAAAAAAAATTGGTTCAGCCGTTTAAGAGTTATCAGCTCTTTTCTAGTTTTCTTATTGAAAAGAAGGTTAGATAACCGTTAGGTTCTTAATATTATGTCAATTGACAAATATCAAGCTGTCAAGATGGACGTTGCCTAAATACATAATTATTTATTTGAAAATGATGTTTTGGAAAACTCAAATACTTTGGATCGTCGGGGGTGTTATAAATTTTTAATTTACACTTGTAACAACTAGTTACTGCCCACATCTTTGTGTGGATTTAGATTTTTTAATTCCTGTAGGAATTCTTTCATTTTCCAGGATAAAAGTAGCCTATGCAAGCTAACTCTACCAAATTTTGGCAAAATCAGATGGGCTGTGAAAAGGTGACAGACAGACATACATACACACACAATTACATTTCTAATCATTATTATTAGTGTGGGATTTAAGTAGGTGGTAACACATAATTTCTTGATGAACATTTTTAACTGATCTGATTTCTGTTTTGCGTGGAGGAAATTAAGGGGTTTTTCCTTCTTATACCAACATCCTTGTTTTATGCAAATATACGTAGTACCTAAACTATCTTATCTTAATATATTACTGTCTGACAGGTGTATGTGGCTTCCCTTGCAATATAAATATAAGTAAATAAAAAGAGTAAACAGAAGATTATTTCAAGCAACAAAGATTCATAAAGGGACTTGTGCTGTGTGCTAAGGTTAAGATCTATAGAGAGTACTTTGACTTTACTTAAGAGTTAAAACAAGATAGAGATATGAGCAATTAAATCTCGTTTTTAACCTCCAACCCAAAAAGAGGGTTGTTATAAATTTGACGTGTGTATCTGTGTATCTGTCTGTGGCATTGTAGCTGCTGAAGTAATGAACCGATTTTAATTTAGTTTTTTTTTGTTTGAAAGGTGGTTTGATCGAGAGTGTTCTTAGCTATAATCCAAGAAAATTGGTTCAGCCGTTTGAAAGTTATCAGCTCTTTTCTAGTTACTGTAACCTTCACTTGTTGGGGGTGTTTTAAATTTTAATTTACACTTGTTTTATGTCTGAGCAAAGTCAAAGTGCGCTCTATAAATGTCAGCCTTAGTATATTAAGTAAGTTAAATTAAATTCAACTTATGTGAAGTGTGAACCACTATTGGTTGTCCTTAGCACAGATAGTTAAAATTTAACAAGGACTACCATGTTTGATCATAAATGTTACTAAATGACATTTTAGAAGTAGGAAAATTTTTAGACCTAACCAAATACTACATGATCTCTACACCAGTTGAAACCTTGCAGCAAGGGTTCACAAAGCAGCAATAAACCCACTGGCTAACATGCTCAGAACACTGTTGGTGCTGGTGTGACCATGGTGCACATTATTTGCACATGACTGCACAGAAGCAGTCTATTTTGGTATCAGCAGACATCCCTGACAAGCAATAGAAATGTGGCAGCCCTATTAAAGCCCAAAACCATAAAGTGTGTTTAATAAATTATATAACATGACAAACAAGATATGCAGTAATTTCCAAATAGTTAATAGTACCATAGATTATCTGTTATTTCAAATGTTCAATCGGTTATTTGAGTAAATGGCTTTTTTAAGAGGTCATATCCACAATCAGCTGTTTGCAGGGATGTTACATTTGAGTTTTAAACAGTTTTTTTAAGTCTTCATCTCTAACGGATATCACTTATAGAAGGGTCACTATATTTTTGGTACATCTACACATTGGTCCTAACCTCAGCTTGCGGGGTTGTTATGGACATTACCTACACCTTATATTTTCTAAATTATGTCTTTTGAGAATTCAAAAACATTCGCATAGTTTCTAAATGGCAAAATAAACACTTAAACTTATCTGTTAAGTTACAAATAAAATGAAAATTAACCAAAAAATTAAATTCAGTAAATGTACTTACTTAATCACTTGAAAGTAACTTATATAATGTATATTGTTTTTAAGTAAACTATTAGATTGGAATCAGTCATCAAGTAATATTATAATAAAATTTTACCAACATTAAGCAAGTAAGAACCTACTTATGTAGTTTATAAATAAAGTGCTTAATATTAAGCGTTGTAAGCTATAGCATATTAAGCTCAGTGAGTTAAAAATTAGTGTTTCATACATTTTGTTATAATACTAAGAGATGGAACGGATAACCTTGATGTAAACCAGTTCCACGCGCTAGTTCAGCAATCGGACCAAATAATTACCGACAATTTCAAGTTACAACATAATAAACACACGCACGACCGAGTAAAACATAATAAAATATGTAGTTTGAGGAATATCAATAATATTCGATGCAAACTGCGGCATGGACTTGGCGACTGCGGTCGAAAATTAGCATGTTTAACAACAAAAAAATGCGTTGTACTTACGTAAGAAGCTTTAAATAACAATTTTTAACATCACAGGCGAAAATTAATTGAGGTACTGCAGGCTGATATATTTCTTCACGCTCACGCAACTATGTAACACACCGCACTTGCAATTTATGAGAACCCGGAAGAGTAGAACGCACTTGAGAATTTAGAATTTCAATTCATTTTCACAATAATCCATTTAATTTAGAAAGAAACCCGCGAGAATAACGCACCATTTTGAAAGATTGAAGAAAGATCGACATTCGATTCGACAGTCGACTTCGACGAACCATCAAGGTTTTTCCGATTGTGACAGCTGTGAGTGACATTTCTTTTTGGAAATTTGACTGACATTGACACTTGACAGACAGTGTAGTGGTGTAACGATCGCAATTCCTATTGGCCGACTCGACACTCTCACTTCACTCACTATTGGCTAAATCATGGCTAAACGACGTAGCTTTTCCAAGGCTTTTCTGATTATTTGCCGCCAATCGCCGCAATCGACGCAGGCCACAGACAAAGAGATAATCACTACGTTTTTGCCATAGAGATTAGAGACACAGGCATAGATATAGGCAGGGATAGAGAGGACAGAGGCAGGTTTGATCTATCCAGGGCCGAACTGGCCGACCATGGCCGAACCGCATTTTGGTACATGAAGGGTAAAATCTAAGCAGATTATAATTCTATTTGTTGCCATAAGTGATACTTAAATGTACTCATAACTCAGGGAAAGATGTAGTTAGGTATTATTTTAAATAAAGAGTAGGTAGTTATGACTATAGAGTTAGGTTTGTACACTTTTATTTTTTCCATACATTTAGTAAATTATATACTAAATAGGATATCTTCACGTATACACTTCTGTTTCATTTCCGTCATTCACGTGGCTGATTTGCCTCCAAAAGACGTATTCGGCTTTCAAGCCATTTTTCCCCAAATGGTACGGGTATGTTTTACTTGTAGATAAATAAAATATACCGTCATTGTGGACGTTTACATTAATCCCCATTACGTTGATCGATTGAGGAGCTTTATCATAGCATGTAGCATCTCTCGCTTCCTGGACGCTACGACATTTTATCCCAATAAATTGGTCAGGGTTCTTCATTGCAGATAACCAGTAGGTCAGAACTCTAAAATGGCTGCATGTTGAACTACAAGGGAGGAAGTTTAAATCTGTTGGTTGGAATTCACCTCCGTTTACGTAGAAATCCACGTGTCCCATTCGGGTAGCCATTCCATAACCGTCTATATTTGTGTGGATGACTTGAACGAAATCAGCGTCTGAAGCATCCAACCGCTCTTTAGATGATAAAGTTCTAAAGCATGGTCCAGCAGGCTCTAGTGCGGTTATCCTTGAGATATTCCTGCCGGTCATCTGCTGATAGTTCTTGGCTATGTAGCTGACGGTTTGGCCTCCGAGACTGAAGCCGAGGAGCTCAGTCGTGCAAGGGTCGAGGCCTGATCGAGTAAGTTGGACCAAAACTTCCGCGACGTGTTTGCCGACGGGACGCATCAGGCGCGACGCTCTGTAATGAAAATTTTAACAATATTCAAACCTGGCGTAGTGGTAATTACTGTTTCTTATTTGTAGAAGGTCTGGAGTTCAATTTATGGCAGAGGGATTCAGGGATTTCTAATTTTTAAATTGTTTTGCGTTTGGTTTGGTGGTAGTCAGGTTTCAATAGTGGCTAAACCATCCTACTGACAAAAATGCGTGGTAAGCAATTTTATGTTTCGGTACATCAAATAAAATAAATAAAGTTGTTTTTCGTTTACATTCAAAGCGGGATTGATACCTACTAACAAAGTTTTGACTATGTAGCCATAAAGATGCACCAAAGTACAGAACCTTCTTATGATGGACTAAGAGCAGGCACATGCTGCACGCACACGCTAATCGTTCCTCTCTGTGTTGGGGACATTAAGCAGAGAAACTTTCAGTTTTAATAAAATAACGAAAGTCTGGCACGTGCTGGCTCTCTTTCTATCAAGGAAATGTAACGATTTTACCCGATTATTTATAAAGGAGCATAATAAGTATTTGAATGATAAAGACAATAAAAAACTTACAAGTAATAATGCACGGTGGCGAATCGTTGGTTGTCGACGAGGATGACGTTGTAGTCCCTGGCCTCGTACTCGTTGGCGAACATCGCGGATATGGGGAAGCTGGTGCTGTCCAAGTAACCGATGGCAATTACCACGGTCTTCCTGGAATATCGAAGGAAACGTAGTTATAAAAAAATCAATGTAATATTGCGTACTGCACGATTTCGCGACGACAGCGAGAAGGCAGAAAAAGGAAAAAAAAACCGGCCAAGTGCGACTCAGACTCGTGCACCGAGGGTTCCGTACTCGGGAACATTTAGTTCGGAGTAGGCTCACATAACGCTCACTGCTGCCATCAGCAGCGCCAAGATGGCGATGATCAAGTTGCTTCATAAACAGGCCAGAAATAGCAAGCCCAACGTACTTGTACTAGTAGGAGACAGTGATTGCACGCAACTGACCAAGAACAGAAGTGAATGGTGTGCAAAAGAAGAGATCTTACTCCTGCAGAGGTCTGTAATTAGCTATGTATGGTAATGATTTTTCTATGCAATTTTTACCTACGAAAGTCTACCCTAGGGTCGGTGGCGATGTTCTTGGCCTCCCAGTAGGTGTACTTCTGTCTGCTGCGACCCTTGCCTTGTACCACGAAGTACAGGTACCTTAGCTGACTTCGTGGGATGGAGGCTGGCTTTTCTGACCCAGGACCTGAAAGAACTATTGTTATGACTCATCTCCAGAAGTTTTGCTTGGTCTTTTCATTTAATTTTGTATTATTTTAATGGAGCTCTGTCCAAAGGATCTAGCTTTAACTTATAAGGTATACCTTGCAAAGTTAAAAAAATTCTGTAATGTTAATGTGCTTAAATCCGTCATTTAGTATGGACGAGAAAGAGATTGGAAAACTTCATGATTAGTCACCTCCAAACTGACAGATTTACTTACAGTTATGGTTGGTTCGATTAATTTAAAATGTTACACTCAAGACTCTAGTTAAGTACATTTTTCTAGTTATAATATTGTATTGTTGAACGCTTGCTCTACCAAGGGTTTTCCATGTACCTAGATATAAAGTTGGAACAAATGCTTCAGGTCTTTGATGCAGACATTGAATAATTATGAAACTATAAGTCCACCTTGGCGACCACCACTCAAAACTTCTCTTGCGGTTAACAAGAGGAATTTTGAGGGTTCAAACCCCTCCTCGACTTTTCAAATTGCAGACCTACACTCTTTCAATAAATATATTGTCCAATATCTTGAATAAGAAAAAAACACGCTCGTTCGCTCTCATTGTTTAAATCATGTTTAAATATCAAATTGAAAGACTTATTCTACTGACCAGAACCAACCAGAAACAAAAAAAAAACACCTATGAAAGGAAACAAGTAGGTCCGTAAAGACCCTGATAAAACTCTCCCCGAAATCGATTCCTAATTCGGCCTTGTATAATAGGTGTAACCATTGATGTACCTAGATAGGCCTACCTAGTTAGTATCTATGGGTGTAACCTACTACGTACCTACTTGTTACGGGTATAAAGCCATAATTTTATGTTTACGAAACATGTCGGGTGAGGCGGTTAATGTTACTCGTTGCACCATCGCTTTGTCAAGTCTGCCTAATGACATGAAATTTGGAGAAGGTAGGTATTACTAGATCCCTGCTTCATAGTCGATGATTGTTCCTCCCTGGGGCAATTCGTAGAGAAACTTTCAGCTTTTTTAAAATAACGAAGGTCTGGCACGCGCTGGCTCCTAGTCCAAAAACTCTTTATCTGAGACACGAAAGCTAAATTGTTTGTTAGGACACATCTCAAATTATAATAACGACTGTTATACAACACCACATAATTATAGCTAAGTATTTTACTGTGGCGAAATTTTCTCAACGCTTTTCTTAGCACACTATTATTTTCACAGTGCGTTGCGTTAATATTTTTGTCTACTATTTAAGAAATTAAAATGCACGACTTTCAATTTCCTCTAGAACCTTTAATAAAGACCTTCAGAATAAAATAGAATAATTAAGTTTTCATTCAAGTAAACTTTTACAAGCGCTTTTGAATCATCTAAATAATTTATCCCTTTAGCAATTTATATTGAGACAAGTGTAAATTAAAAAATAAGTAATGATTACAGTAACTAGACAAGTGTAAATTAAAAATTTATAACACCCCCGACGATTCAAAGTATTTGAGTTTTCCAAAACATCATTTTCAAATAAATAATTATGTATTTAGGCAACGTCCATCTTGACAGCTTGACATTTGTCAATTGACATAATATTATGAACCTAACGGTTATCTAACCTTCTTTTCTACAAGAAAACTAGAAAAGAGCTGATAACTCTTAAACGGCTGAACCAATTTTTTTAGATTATAGCTAAGAACACTCTCGATCAAGCCACCTTTCAAACAAAAAAAACTAAATTAAAATCGGTTCATTCGTTTAGGCGCTACGATGCCACAGACAGATACACAGACACACAGATACACAGATACACACGTCAAACTTATAACACCCCTCTTTTTGGGTCGGGGGTTAAAAACAGTTGATAACTTTCAAACGGCTGAACCAATTTTCTTGGATGACAGCTAAGAACACTCTCGATCAAGCCACCATTCAAACAAAAAAATCAGTTAGTAAAAGTTTAGGAGCTACGATGTCACAGTCAGATACACAGATACACAGGTACACACGTCAAACTTATAACACCCCTCTTTTTGGGTCGGGGGTTAAAAAGGAGGAAAAGAAGCAAAATAGATTGTGGTTAAGGTGTCCTTATCCTATTCGGAAGGTCGAGGGTTCGATCCCGGGCATGCACCTCTAACTTTTCTCCAAATAAATATCACTTCCTTGAACGGTGACAGAAAACATCGTGAGGAAACCTGCATGTCTGAGAGTTCTCCATATAGTTCTCAATGACGTCTGCCAATCAACTTTTGGCCAGCGTTGGACTATGCCCAAATGTTTCTCATTCTGAGAGGAGACCTGTACTCAGTAGTGAGCCAGCGATGGGTGTATGATGATGAGATAAGATGATGAAAACTTGGATAAAATAAACACATACATACTGACATGAATCCTCTAGGGTAACCTTCCTCAGCCCTTGGATCTTTGCATGTTACAAAAAAAAGTAAAACCAGTGACACACACAAAACCGCGCACACACGCACCAACATCGTCATAGACACTAAATAAATCAAAATATCCCGATCACCATTATAAAAAGTTTAGAATCCCATTAGGTATTGAGTGGATGAACTTTAATTTCTTTCGACAAACAAAAACAATGACTCCATGATGGCGCGTGAATATTTTTTAAATCCAGACACGTAAGTTCGTACGGTTGTTGACCTTGGTTTTCGTACAAAGGCGCGAAAAAATATAAGGTGGCATTTTTTTTTTTTTTAGTCCTTTGGAGATAGACAAAGATCGAAGCTTATGCAGCCACATTTTTAAAAATAATTCTGCTTCCTATGTTTAAAGTAAAGATTGATGACTGATAGTAGGTAGGTATAGGTAGGTGCTTAGTACAGCTTTAAAGTTTTAATTTTTTTTAATGTAGCAACCGTGCAGCGACCAACCTCCTAAACAGCCTACCGTAAACTAAGTAGACTAATATAAATTACTTAAAATGTCTTATTTCTTAGCAGAATGGTGAAAGAACTGTACAAGATTTATGATAAACATAGGTAGGAACATATCTGAGGAAAGTATCACAAGAAAACATGCAACATAGTTGGAAAACGTCACGTTTTGTTAAAGTTAAATGAGGTTTTGGGCTTGTTGACAGTGTTATTGTTAATTATTTATTGTGATTGTTGACAAAGGTTAAAATGTGTCATGTTTACTTAGGTACTTCGTAATATTTCAACATGTGCCTTTAGTACTTTAGTTGAGATGGCAATCGGGGTGTGACAGCCCCCGCGCTTACCCGATGCGGGTGAGTGCGGGTGACGTGCGGGTCATACTTCGATTGCCATCTCAGCTTGTCGCGTAATATAGTTATACTGCTTAGCTACTTATATTCACCTACTAGAAGATGCCCGCGGCTTCGCCCGCGTGGATTTCGGTTTTTTAAAATCCCGTAGGAACTCTTTGATTTTCCGGGATAAAAAGTAGCCTATGTGCTAATTCAGGATATTATCTATCTCTATTCCAAATTTCAGCCAAATCCATTCAGTAGTTATTGCGTGAAAGAGTAACAAACATACACACACACATACATACAAACTTTCGCCTTTATAATATTATAAAAATTAGTGTGATGTGAAGTGTGATTAGAAAACTTATGGCTACGCCATAGATTCGTACACAAATAAGCAGGTACTTCTTCAACATCACGAGTGCTCTTGAATGTCCACTGTCCACTGTTGGACATTAGCCTTCCACAACGAATACCACTACCTGATCCTCAGCCTTCCTCATCTCTAGCCAATTACCCCTTCTCTTTTGATATTTTTTTTGACGTGACAACGTCTTATAATTCGATAGAGCCGGCTGCACGCACGAAAAAACATGACTCATGCGGCGTTACCTCGCTCTGAGACGTTCCATGTAAGGCTTGAAGTGCAAGCGAGAGCGCGGAACGAGCGACAAAGAAGCACAATCGGCCTTTGTTGTCACGTTCAAGTTCTATCGTCAGTAAACCGACTTTACAGACAACCAATTTTTTTTTTGATTTAATATGGTACATGTCACATTTTTTTACAATGAGATATGCTCCCAATTACTTTTTGAAAAGGAGCGTGGCAATTTTAAATAATCATAGTAGGTACCTACTTACCATGCAATCCTGTGGTATGCCGCAAGTTTCTCTGACATAAATGAAGCTTAATATATATTGCCATATCCAAAGACCTGGATTATTATTACCCTTTTTCTTTGACGCAGATATAGGTAGATACTAGATACCTATGTACATATTATGTACGATACTGGGCTCTACCACAGAATATACAGGTGTAACCAGAAGGTTAGCAAAAACTTAGCGTCAGCATTATACTACCTTAATTAACACAATCCAATGCCATTAAGCATTTGCCTTATCTTGCAGTTTTAGTATTTTTCGACCCTGCATTGTATAGCGTGCAAAACTCGGGTCACCTACGAAGCGGCATTGACTTCGAGTGATCTATTTACGGAACGTTCGTTGACCTCTAGCGTCATTCGGATGTTTTGTTTGCAATATATTGTGAACTTTTAAAAAATACAGGATTAAAAAAAAAGAAAAATCTTAGTTTTTTTAATGGTATCTTATCAGTAATCATTATGACCTGTCTTCGTTTTTGCTAGCGTTCTGGTTACACCCTGTATTAGTATTATGATAGCTCTACATTTATTTCTAGGGAGGTAGTGTTAGAGAAACGGAATTCGAAAGGGCATCCTACATCTTGGACCATGGGGTCAAAAATTACTTACTTGAAATAAAGGTAACAACAATTGTTTCATCAGCGTTTATTGTTTTTATTGTTTGAATGTGAATTGTAATATTGCCAATTGACGTCCAAAGGTACTGGCCCCTGACAGTCCTTGCAGGGGGTTTTAGTCTTACACAGACCTCCCTTGCACGCAAACTCCCCTTTCCTGGGGTACTCTGGGGGTATGTCGATGGTGCGCCAGGGTTTGTGCAGCTTCTTCATCATTGCCTGCTCCAGTGCGAGGTGGATCTTGCCTTTAGGGTACGCAGCTATGAGGTGAAGACTTGAGAGGAAGATGAGGGATATGTACTGGAAAAGAAATGTTTCGTGTAAGAGATCTAATCAAGCGAATAATGCCATGGAAGGAATGAGGAACGACGCAAAGAAAAAGGGCGCAGATTCTCTTTCTTTGCGTCGTATTTCTTATTGGTGAGGGTCGTAATAACTAATTTCTAAATATCTTTTCTGGTCTCGTGGGAGGCTTCGGTCGTGGCTAGTTACCACCCTACCGGCAAAGCCGTGCCGCCAACCGATTTTGCGATCCGGTGCTATGCCGTGTAGAAACCAAAAGGGTATGGGTTTAATAAAAACTGTCGTGCCCCTTCCAGGTTAGCCTGCTTCCATCTTACACTGCATCATCACTTACCACCAGGTAAGATTGCAGTCAAGGGCTAACTTGTAATGAATACAAAAAAAAGACGACTTAAATAATGTAAGAGTAAGTAATGTAGAGATAAAAGGTTAAATTACTTATTTAATTAAAATTAGAAGACTCTATCTAAATTATACATATAAAAATATCATAACAAGTGTAAATTAAAAATTTATAACACCCCCGACAAGTGAAGGTTACAGCACGTTAAAATAACTAGAAAAGAGCTGGTAACTTTCAAACGGCTAAACCGATTTTCTTGGATTATAGCTAAGAACACTCTCGATCAAGCCACCTTTCAAACAAAAAAAAAACTAAATTAAAATCGGTTCATTAGTTTAGGAGCTACGATGCCACAGACAGATACACAGGTACACACGTCAAAATTATAACACCCCTTTTTTTGTATCGAGGGTTAAAAATGTCTTTTCACTTACCACAAAATTCATCTCGATATCTTTCTAAAGTGAGATAACGACTACAAAAAAAAATTAAGCACTCGTAAAAAAGTCGACCACCTGTCGTAAAAACTCTACCGAAGATTGCCAAAACAAAGCCTTTATATACCGACCAATATAAAAGTACCGTATTGACCCCAAATGTGACAGTTCGACTTGGTTATAAATAACTGTTCACTGCAAAAGACGATACCGGTTCATCTCATTGTTTGAATTACGACCTTTATATCGCACGACGGCCTAATTATAGTGCGACGATACGATTTTTTTTAAATTTAAAAAGGAATATTAGCCGTGCTATTCATGACTAATACTCCCCTTTCCCCTCCAATTAAGCGTAAAGCTTGTGCCGGGAGTGGGTACAACAATAGTGCAACGGGTGGGGTTTGAACCGCCGACCTTTCGGAATTCAGTCCGCTCCTTAACCGTTGAGCTATCGAGGCTCAAATTTTATGACATTACTGTCACTATTCACTCTCACTCTGTACTGTATTTTCACTCTCGTATATTATAAGTGATAGCGCCTCTTACTCGGAAGGTTTGGTTTTCAAACCCGGGCAGAGTGAATTACAGTGAGGGAACTCTCGGTTTGATCCTGAATTTAATCATGTTTCTTATGTTGTCCACTTGGCAGATTGACAACAGTTGGACGTTACTTGTTTTTTTGGCTTTTGACATTGCAAAGGATAAATATTACTTGCTTTAAAGTTGAAGAAGAAAATATCATGAGGAAACCTGCAGTGCCTATATGCATGAGAATTCTCCATAATGTTCTCAAAGGTGTATGAAGTCTGCCAATCCACACTTGGCCAGGTCTATGACCAGGCCCAGAACCCTTCTCGTTCTAAGAGGAGACCCGTGCTTTGTAGTAAGCCTGCGATGCTTAATCCTAATGTTTCGCGAAATATGCGTGTTCTGCTATGGTAGCTGTTGTGTAGGTTTTTTGCAGTCGCGTCTTCAGAGTCGTGTTAGTATCGTGTCGTTACCGTCTATTGTAATAGTCTTATTGCAATATCTTATCTGATAGGAAATCTCAGCCACAGACAGGTAAATGTTGTCATGAAATCGGAAGGTATTAGTGGCCCCTAGAAGGTGGCTGCAATATTTAATCATTAAAATCGCCTTAAAGCCTCCTGAATACAACCTCAAGGAAATTTTCAAAAATTAAGGATTGTTAACCGAGACTAGTCTAGTAAAAGGACACTAAATAATAATTATATTATTATTAGTAAGTATTTCGGTAGAAGCCTTATCTGACAAATAAATTGGCATTTTTTTGATTCAAAAAAAATAATGAGTCGAAATTTCGTTTTTAATCAGGGGGATACTGATAACATAACAAATAACAATAGGTATAGGCACTAGGTAATTTGGGTTCGTTTTAACTTTTATCAAATTAAAAATTAAAATAAAGGAGAATGTTCACAGGAACAAAGGTTTATCCACTTTTTATGTAGCGCCATTTTAAATTTTAATAGACTATTCTTACAATAATCAATTACACGCGGCTCATAAGACCTTGCTCGAACTGATAATAAAAAACCTAACTCCAGAAGGTCTAAAGTGCCGGGAAAATCACGTCGCTATAGTTAGCGAGTATGTCTCGGATTCATAATTTTCATCAATAATTCCCCATCCCCTAAGTTTACCGTAGATATTCAGTTAAAAAATTCCTGAATGAGCCAATCGAATGTATAAACCTCTTTAACCTAATTTTTCCTTACTTTTTAATGAAGTTATAAATTTTATAAATAACAGAGTTTTTGAATTTTTCCCCATTACTAGTCAAGAGTTAGCCATTATGGCTTCCCTATTCTTAGTTTTGGTTTTAGTGACAGCGTTTGACCCCGGCTTCACTTATGTTTTGGGTAAGGAATCAAATTGGTATTTGCTTATATACAGGATGTTTGGTAATTAGTATATTATGACGACACGTACCCGTGCTACTTTGATCTGGTAAATACAATGCTGAAGTAAAATGACGAAATAAAATTATAAAAATTTCCATACAAAATTTTAATTTTTTTTTTATGTCCAAGTTTTCATGGCCCTAACGTGCCCTAACTCATTGAGATCGTTGGCCTTGGCATATCTAAATATGGCCAACGATCTCAGTGAGTTAGAGCACGGTAGGGTCATGAAAACTTTGACATAATTTTTTTTTTAAATTTTGTATGGATTTTTTTTTTAATTTTATTTCATCATTATACTTCAGCATTGTATTTATCAGATCAAAGTAGGATCGGCACGTGTCGTCTTTATATACTAATTACCAAACAGCCTGTATAAGGACACTAGATTATACCCGCGACTTCGTCCGCGTGGATTTAGTTTTTTGAAAATCCCACGGGATTCCACGGGATTTGTATAAAAAACCTTAATCCATGTGGATTAAGTCACGGGTATCGTGTAGAAATACATAGATGGACGACTCCTCTAATCTTCCAAATAACCTTTCCATCCAGGACTATATCAAGACAAGTGTAAATTAAAAATTTCTAACACCCCCGACAAGTGAAGGTTACAGTAACTAGAAAAGAGCTGATAACTTTCAAACGGCTGAACCGATTTTCTTGGATTATAGCTAAGAACACTCTCGATCAAAACAAGAACAAAAAAAAAAAAACAAAAAAAAAACAAAATTAAAATCGATTAGTTTAGGAGATACGATGTCACAGACAGATACACACATCAAACTTATAACACCCCTCTTTTTGGGTCGGGGGTTAGTAAAATAATTTCAATTTTGCAGAAGGCGAATCGAAAACTTTGAAGTGGCCACCCGCATATCACCTGAAAGGCGATGCAATTGATATTCTAACTGGTGTTATTAAACCTTTTGAAATATGGTAAGTGACTTACAATAATTTATTACTAGATACAATACCATTTTGGTTGCCTGGAAGAGATCCCTAGGTAGCGATAAGGCCGCCAAATTGTACTTACCTATACCTGCCTCTATTTTGTTTTGCTTTGTATGACGTGTTTTTCTGTACTAGTGTACATTAAGAGGGGTCTCTCCGTCACTCGCTTCATACAAACGTAGGTAGTTCCAATTTCATTTGAATATCAAGCAACCAAAGTCCATGAAATTTTGCAGACATATTCTAAAAACTAATATCTATGTCTGTGGTTTTCCAGATTTCTGTTAAAATATTCGGTTTCAAAGTTACGCGGTCTTAAAAATTTACATACAAATCTTTGAGCCCCTGTAATTTTAAAACTACATATTTTTAGAAAAATCTAAAACAGCACAGATATTATTTTCTAGAATATGTCTGCAAAATTTCATGGACTTTGGTTGCTTAATATTCAAATGAAATTGGAACTACTATTGTATGAAGCAAGTGACGGAGAGAGCCCTGTTAAAAGTATGTTCATTCATTCATTTATTGACACAGTACTAATTAATTAAAGCGGGGATTGTGAGGACATCCTATTTGAGAGGTCCGTGGTTCGATGCTGGGCATGCATCTCTAACTTTTCTTCAATCAATTTTTCGAACTACTTAAATGCTCTGCTCATTGCCACTTCAGCCAGACTACATTATGGGCCTCATCAGAAAGCTCAGAAGCACTCAACGGGCGTTGGAGGGCGAGTTTCCCTACGTTTAATTATGGTGCATGATACGGGTCTGCCCGCGAAATTATTATTATTATACGACAAAGTTGGCTAATGGCATTCTAATTCCGCCAGTGGCAGTATCATCTTCACAGGATTACATAAAAATTTTTACTTGAAAGAGTTCAGTTTAAGAAATTAGTCAAAATAATGAGTTTGACATGAGTTACTCACAAACAAGTCGATACTATAACTCATTTCTTAAAATGGACCCTTTCAAGTAAAGATTTTTATACAAACCTGTGAGGATGGTACTGTCATTGGCGCAATTAAAATCCCATAAGCCTACTTTGTCGTATTAGTTTACAAATTGCGAGAAACCAAATTAAATTTGAATTTCGTGGACAGACCCGTGCCATCATGTACCTTATTGCAGAAATTAGGAGATCCGTAGGAGAACCTAACCGATATAGTACAACGGGTTGGGAAGCTAAGGGCCGGCGCACATATGGCGGAGCGCAGCGCAGAGCATGCCCGCGAAGTTTTCTAATCGCGTGATACATTATGCGAATTTCTACCAGAGAATACGCGAGCACGCGCGGGACTGCGCGCGGATACGCGAGTATCCGCACGGATGCACAATTGATTTTAGACATTATTTCAATGAGGGCAATGTCGATAATATTTTGACTGTGAAAAATGCTCTGCGCTGCGCTCCGCCATATGTGCGCCGGATGCCGGGCTCTGACTCACTATTTCTATTTTTTGTAACCTGTCATTTGTGTTTTGTGGTACTATAAAGTATTTACATACAGACATATTGTTTACCTCTAAATGTTGTTTTAGGTACAGCGATAAATTGAACCAATCTCGCGTGGACTACTATGGAGGCACTGTCAAGCATTACATCGTCGGTGAAAACGATGAGAAATACGGGAAAGAGTTTGTCGTAAGTAATTACGCCATGTTTTCCTTTAAGAGAAGTAACCCTAAAGCCGGAATCAAATTATAATGATTTCTTTATAGGATTCCGTACCTCAAAAAGAAACACCTACGTGTGAACAGATACTTGGGAATACATGTATATTTTGTTCTATATGGACGCTTTTTAACCGATGTTAAAAACCTCTCGTGTCAATGAGGCCTAAGGCCCGATATCCACCTAAGTGGAGAGGAGAGGAGATAATATGTGTTCCGTCGACCAATCAGATTCATAAATAGATACGCGAAAAAATTATCACGTCATTTTGTAAAAATCTGATTGGTTGACTGTACACATCTCTTCTTATCTCCCTCCGCCTAGGTGGATACCGGGCCTTAGTCGTTTGTTTCCACCTAAATGTGCTCCTCAGCGCTTTTCAGACAAATTACAAACGTACTTAGTTTGAATACTAGCCAATCTTTAATGTTTTGTAGTTAGTCACTTTCTAGAAACAAAATACATATTTACATATATCTATGACTGCGGTTTCCAGATTTTTGTAAACTAGGTATACTGTATAGGTTAGGGTGATCCTCATTTTTCGACTTTTGAATTATCCCCGGGGCACTTTCTCATTTGATTATAGACCTCTAAATATGAAATAAGTTTTTTTTTGTTTTTTGTTTTGTTAAGATTTAGAGGTCGCTACCAGCTGTCAAAATAAAATTTTTCTTAGGAATAAGGACCACCCTAGTATAGGTATCTGTAATTTGCCATATTTTTGTAGAAATATGATGATGACTAAATAAATATTTTTAGGTCAACCCCGTAACAAATGAAGAAGAAACGAATGTAAATGTGTGCAAAGAAAAGGACTTTGAAGGTCCGGCAACGAATTTCCTGGGATCCGTCGCCGATTTCGAATATCAAGGTAAAGTTACCATCGATGAGATATTTGTTAGCGATCATTGTTAGGGTACCGTGGTCAAGAAGGAACTCTTATAGTTTTTTTCGCCTGTCCGTCCATCCGCGGCTTAACACAGAGCCTCTTATAATAGTACTTTTAAGAAGATACTAGAAAGAATTTGAATGAGAATCTGGTACAGATAGGTATGTATGTATGTATGTCACTATCCCGCCATGACTTTTAAATATCTGAATAGATTAATATTTGAATATAAGTATGAATTTTCACGTTGAAATCCTTACAGGTATAACCTCGAGTGACACAGTCATGTTTTTAAGACATTGTTTTTAACAAGAAGTTTGTAGATTCCCAGTAAGAAAGGATTTTCAGAAACTCCTCTCGAGCGAGGTCGATGGAGGAGCTTTTTTTTTTTTTTGTTGACGCTGGGGAATGCATTTACGCATCCCCCCGGAGGGCGGGTATGTGGGACTCGCCGGCCGAGGCGACCGGAATACCCACTAAACCCCAGCGGCGCTACTGCGCGTCGCCTGGCGACTGGGTCACGGGAACGGCCGAAGCAAACAACCGCAACACAGCCAGCGACGTCGGCCGAGGCAGACCCTCCACTGGGGACCTGCTCGGTCCCCACCACCGCACCTCCGGGACGCACCAACGAAGTGCGTCCCCCGACCCTGGGACGCGCATGTCGCCCGCGTCCCATCCTACGCTTCGTCCACTGTGCCCTCTGCTAGTCAGAAGGACACGCGGAGAAACCTCCCCCCTGCCAGGTCATTAGCCATAGCCAACAATATCTCCGAAGAGAAATTATTAGCCATGTTACCGGGGCGCACCGGCCCGAACACTGCTCTTCCCCTCGGACGCATCCAAAAGGGACCAGCAGCATCCAGGCACACTGGGAGGTTACCTGGCTGGCGCCCCTCGATGGAGGAGCTAGTCTAACGAAAAACTGACTGATTGACTGACTGACTATAAACGCACAGTTCAAACTACTAGACGGATCGGGTTGAAATTTGACATGCAGATAGCTATTATGACGTAAGCATCCGCTAAGAAATATTTTTTGAAAATCCCTAAGGGAGTGAAATAGGGGTTTGGAAGTGTAATAGAAGCGGACGAAGTCGCGGGCATAAGCTAATCATTAGTAATTCAGTACAATACATTCCCCGTAACTACAAAAATAAATAATTTTCAGGCCAAGAAACTTACAACGACAGGGTACTCGACGTGTGGAAGTACTACAAGAATGAAGAAGATGACCAGAAAGTAGAACAGATGCTGTATGCTTACCAAGACGCAGATGGCTTCGATATACCTGTGGTGTGAGTATTTGTAGACTACGGAACCTTCTCCAAGTGAGTTCAACTCGTGCTTGATCGGTTTTAGGGTTCGGTAACTCAAAAGGAAAAATGAACCCTTATAGGATAACTTCGTTATGACCGTTTTACTCAGGAATGCGTGGAGATATCAAGTTGAAAAAAATACGAAATACACAAGATCAAAAAATATGGCTTTTTATGCCACTCTCGCAAAGGAATCAAATCTATAGGTACCTATTTACTTTAAGTGGAATCATGAAATTTGGCAAGAAGCACGTTGTATAGCATAAGTAAAGGGAAAACTTGGAAAATCATGATTTGTAGTTATATCATATTAAAATACATTTATATTTTTTTTTTTTTTTTTTTTTTAGTATGTTTTGCTGGCAACCCTCCGACATGGTTATCGGAGACTTTGTATAGCTTAACACGGCATTTTTTTTTTTTTTTAACCTTGTTCTGTTCTGATTGTCATGAAACAGGTTTTTTTTTTGTACTGTGATCATGATTTCTATGCTAAAGCCTTAGTTTTTTACTTTATTCTATTAAGCTGCTGTTTATATGCATATGTAACATATTATTCCATTAATATATTATATACATAATTTCTTACATATTCTACTTATTTATCTATTTATCTTATTTTACTTTTACAATAATTATGGGCTCTAATATTAATTAGCTACTATCTTGTCTTATTTCTATCTAATGTTTTATTTACTACACATGTACAAAATTTTAAAAACCTTTTTCTTACTTTACTGTTCATAATAATTTCAGGGATCGACTGCAGGGTTAAATTTACTTTTATTATTTGCTGTAGGTCTTCCCGTGCTCTTTCGTATCTAGGGCATTCTATAATGGCATGCAAAGCAGTCTCGTCTTGTTCCGGGTCACAGACACATGACGGGCTATCCTTACATTTAAATTTGTAAAGATAGGCGGCAAAACCTCCATGTCCAGTCATTGCCTGAACCAAAATTGGTGTTAGGTTTATTTCCCTTACAAATTTGTACGCCAGTTCCACTGTGGGGAAATATACTTTAGTTGTGCTTGCAGTTTCGCCTTCTATATATTTTTGGTTCCACTGATTTATAGTCTCCTTCCTTATGATTTTCTTTATATAGGATACTGGGCATTTGTCATAGTCTGCTTGTGTTCTTAATTCGTTTGCTGCCTCCTTTGCTAGCATGTCTGCCCTCTCGTTGCCCGGCACCCCTACGTGGGCTCGTATCCAGAATAATTTTACGAGTTTACCTATTTCTTCTAATTTTATTAAATTATTTTTTATAGCGAAGCCTAATGGATGAAAAACTTGTATGTTTTTTAGTAATTCTAGAGAGGATCTCGAATCACTGAATATATTCACCTGATTTGTAGTCGTTTTAAAGGCATATTCTGTGGCCTGATAGAGCGCGTACAGCTCTGCCTGAAAAACTGTACAATAAGCCTCGAGACGAAACTTTTTATTGTGCGTTTCTTCCCTATCTTCCCAACAGGTCAGAGCTGCACCCACTCCATCTTCTGTCTTGCTTCCATCAGTGAATATATTCAGTCCTGTTATTCCGTGCGCAACTAATGTCAGTTCTTCCATATCTTCTAAACAAGAAAATTCTATATTCGGCTCCTTGGCGGGGTGAGGAGCAAAAAGGAAGCAGACTCTATTTTCGATTTCCTTATCAGTTAATATCAACGGCGGTCTACCTCTTTTCGCATCGTAAAGCTGCGCAGCTTCTCTGATTCTTGCATCCAATGGAATGAGTCCGGCAAGAACCACTGCTGCGTTATAGGACACTGTGCGATAGGATTTACATATCTTTTGTGCGAATACTCTTTGCACAGCACGTAATTTCTTTTGTGTTGTGATTTTTTCTACGGCCGGCGCCCATGTGCTGGATGAGTACATTATTATCGGTTCAATTACCGCTTTGTATATCGTTCTGATAATTTCCGGATTCAGTCCCCACTGTATTTTTGCTGTTCGAGCTAATGGCGTATAGATATTTATGGCTTTCTTACATATGTTTTGAACATGACTATTAAACGTTAATTTGTGATCAATCGTAAGTCCAAGTATTTTTATTTCATTGACGATCTGTATTGGAGTTCCTCCCATGCTTATACGTGGGTTGTCGACTTTACGTTTCCTCGTAACCATCATAGCATTAGTTTTATGAGGTGCAAATCGTAATTTATTAGCGCATCCCCACTCATAAGCACGTTGAAGAACTCTTTCAGCTTTTTCTTCTATTTCACGTATTGAATCTCCGGAAATTACCAGAACGATATCATCGGCAAAGGCTTGGCAATGAACTATTGTTTCGTCAAAGCTGTCTATTAATGGGTCTAGTAAGATATTCCATAGCGTTGGGCCACTTATGGAACCTTGAACACAACCTTTTGTTGCGTCCTTCTTATATTCGGTATCGGAGTATCGTACAATAACCTTTCTATTTTCCAAATAACTCTGTGTTAGTTTTCTCAGATTTTGAGGACATCGTTTTTCAGCTAGTTGTATTTTAATAGCCGGCCACCAAGCATTGTCGAAGGCTCCCTCTATGTCCAGTGATACAATCACGCTGATTAGTTTCTTCGTAATATTTTCTCTAATGTGTTGTACTAGGTCATAGAGGGAGTCCTCCGTACTTCGCTGTGGTACGAACCCATATTGCCTCGTGTTGGCTTTAGGCAACATATGCCATCTTATTCTTCTAATAAACATCTTTTCAAGAATCTTACCTAGAACAGATAATAAACCTATAGGTCTGTATGATTTTGGCTCATTATAATCGCTTTTACCCGGTTTTCTTATAACGAGAATTGCTGCCTCTTTCCACTGTTGTGGAAAATAAGACAGTTCTAAACATTTGTTAAGGATACACAGAAAAATTTCTTTATCCACATTAATCGCTGCTGTACAAATATCTGCCGTGAATCCATCCAGGCCTGGTGCTTTACTGGGATTAAAACTATTCACTGCACTTATTAGTTCTACGATTGTAAATGGGGGATCCTGTGTATCGTCATTTATTTCCCTACAAAATTCTTCCGCTCTTTTTCTTTTTATTTTATGTTCTGGCATATCACTTTGTTCATCATCCTCTGGGAAGAATGTTTTTGCTAGGAGCTCTGCTGATTCTTTGGGATCGAGTGTTATTCCATCTTTTATTAGTGGTATATCTTCTCGACGTTTATTAGTTCTACGAATTACTCTATAAATACTGTCCCACATGCTTTCACGATCTTGTTTTGTACAAAATTGCTTCCAACTTTCTGTTTGTCTTATCCTTGCTTCAGTTTCATATCTCTCTTTTGCTTGCAAATATTCATCCACTACGTGTTGCCTTCGTCTAGCCGCTGCACATGGTATTCTCCTCTTTTTAGTTTTCAATTCCTGTCTCATTTCTTATTTATATTTGCAATTGCAGATAATTTGAGTTATCAATTAATTACACGTATTCCTTTAAGGTAAGGAACCCTCTGAACGCGAGTTTGACTCGCACTTGACCGGTTTTATACACTTGTCGGCGGTGTTCCCACTAGATTACAATTACTGGGGTTATTCAAAGGGCGGACCAACAAATTACTAAAAGGCCGGCAACGCATCGATGGTACCTCTGGTGCTGCAAATTTTCATGGGCGGCGGTAATCACTTAACATCAGGTGACCCGCCTGCTCACTTGCTTGCTATTTTATTATTTAACTCTGTTACGTTTGCATTGTTGACAGACGAGAAGTAAAAGCCAGCAACCTATGGATTGGTACGCTGAAAGATCACACCGTGTCCCGGTATTACGACTTCAGTAAACCTGCAGATGCTGATCTGGACTATAATCTAGGTTTGTTTAATACTAGCGACCCATCCCGGCTTCGCACGGGTGGACATTTATTTTTTCTATTTTCCGGGATAAAATATAGCCTATACGGATTCGGAAGAATCCCTCTAAGTAATGGTAAAAGAAATTTTGAAATCGGTCCAGTAGTTTTTGAGCCTATTCAATACAAACATACAAAAATACAAAGGTTTCCTCTTTATAATATTAGTATAGATTAGCCTGTTTGTATAGATTTTGGTTGATTTCAATTTCGGTGGACGGTTTCTATCATTTCGGTGGCATCAAAATTTTAAACACATAATCTCATGAGTCTATAAGACATATTTTGAAGAGCATAAACAATAATAGGAAGAACAATAAACCATAGTTCTTTGAAAAAACTTAATAATGAAATTAATGCTTAGTATTATAATCAAGACGCACCACCTAGAGAATGCCCGCGACTTCGTCCGCGTGGATTTAGGTTTTTAAAGATCCCGTGGGAACTGTTTGATTTTCCGGGTTAAAAAGTAGCCTATGTGCTAATCCAGGATATAATCTATCTCCATTCTAAATTTCAGCCCAATCCGTCCCGTAGTTTTTGCGTGAAGTAGTAACAAACATACACACACACACTCACACATACACACATACTTTCGCCTTTATATTATAAGTGTTTTAGTGTGTGATAGTGAATTAGTGTGATGTACAGAAATCGACCAGTTTTGTTATACCTAAGTACTATGTTTTCAGACGCAACTTGCAAAGACACTGTCAAATCTTCCGATTTTATGGAGAAATTGCACCTTTCGTCCGATGTTGAAAAGGCGTTTGCCAGGTGAATATACATTCCGTTAACATACACTAAGCTATACCACCAAGAACTATGCCAATAATTACTTATTCAAATTAATTAGCAAAATAGAGTTTTTTTTAAAGAATGTGTTATTTCTGTTACAAGTAAACTAGTAGCTATTCGAACGTGTTTTTAACCCCCGACCCAAAAAAAGGGGTGTTATAAGTTTGACGTGTGTATCTGTGTATCTGTGTATCTGTCTGTGGCATCGTAGCTCCTAAACTAATGCACCGATTTTAATTTAGTTTTTTTGTTTGAAAAGTGGCTTGATCGAGATTGTTCTTAGCTATAATCCAAGAAAATCCGTTCAGCCGTTTGCAAGTTATCAGCTCTTTTCTAGTTACTGTAACCTTCACTTGTCGGGGGTGTTATATACACTTGTTGATGATTTTTTTCCAGAGGACCATATAATTATAATAATATAACATTACACAACTTTTTTTAACAACGCTTTTCTACATTTTGCCATCCAATTCGCCCGATTTTGAGGCATCCGATTTTTTGCCAAAGCAAAATCAATATTTGAACAAAATCTATATCGGGACTCCAGAATTATAGTCATCGTAAAAAGGAAACGTTCCAAAATTTTTAAAAACCGCTGAGTACTAAGCGTGTAGAAACAAAAGAAGTTACCTTCCTTTCGCATGTATGGATTACATATTATGTGTATCCGATATATACCTAAAAGTATTCTTATTTAAAGAAATAAAAATTTCTAAGAGCTTTGGAATCATCAATAATGCACTATCACTGGTTTCGAATGCCTCTCTTACGGAGAAGATTTGAATGGTTTGGAATCTTTTGGAATGGTTTATTTCATTTTTGACACTGCATGCAATGATATTATACACATATTATCATCGACGGTATGTTTTACGTTGTATACATGTTGCATATTAATATTTTTGTTTCAGCTATATCAATCGTCACAACAAAAACTATGGAGACGACCACGAGATGAGGAAGGAAATATTCCAAAATAATTGGAGGTAAAATATTTTCCATTTTGTGACACTATATACTTTTGCATGATGCATCTCACAGAACGACGTTTACCTGAAAGTTGTATCATCAAGGGCATCCAATCAATCATTTATTTATTTGTTCTAAATGCAGGTTAACAAAGATTTTTTTTACATCATTCAACTAGATATATGATTTTTTTACAGTAGGATATTATCTGGCTATAAATTTTAGTAGTTACCTTTTCGATGTATTCAGCTTGTTACCTTGACCAACGGTGATTCTATGGAGATATTGCTGTTTATTCGATTTCACGTGGAAAAGGATAGAATTCCTTTTAGATCTGTTGTTTTTGTGTATTACCGAAATAGCTATATTCAACGAAATCGTCTCACTTAAAACGTAAAACTGATCCTTAGTCATTTTCAGACGAGTCGTAGAACACAACAAGAAAAATCTGGGCTACACGCTGACCTTGAACAAGTTCTCCGACTGGACTGAAGAGGAGCTGGCTAACCTAAAGGGTACCAGACTCTCGGGCGAGCACGTGGGATCTGTTCCCTTTCCACATACCGAGGAGGAGGTTGAAGCACTGGTCCAGGAGTTGCCAGACTACTACGATATGAGGATCGAAGGCTACATCACTTCTGTTAAAAGTAAGTCAAAATTTATTTTGAGGAAAATTTGCTCATTGCTCAACAATTCTTCAACTCTGTTCATGATCACCGTTCTGGCACTGAAGAAACCGCTAGCGATCAGTGTTAGTACCTACTCTTTACCACTTACAGTCCGGGTATCTTTAAAACAAGAGTGAATTGGTTAACGTTCCATCCCATTTTAGTCCCGTCCCGCATCATCACTTTCCATCGGGTGTCATTGTGGTCAAGCGTGCACCTATATTGGATAAAAAACAATGGCAACGGTAGAACTCAGGTCAAATAGTTCCTGAGCACAATCTAGTCTCTGTTGAGATTGGCTGCCGAAGCCGGTCATGTCTGGTCTGGAAAACGAATGACATTATTTTATTTTTTTAGATCAAGGGACCTGCGGCTCATGCTGGGCGTTCTCGACAACGGCCGCTGTGGAAGGAGCTCTGGCCCGCAGCAATGGCGGCAGGGATCTCGATCTTGCTGAGCAGTCGATGGTTGACTGCGCTTGGGGGTAAGTAAGTCATTCTGCGGTGTGCAGTTACACCAGCACGGAGAAAACGTGTCTGCTTAAATAGAGCGGGCACTCAGGCTGATATCTACAGAGCGCATATAGATCTCTGTATAAGTCTGTCTCATTTTAACTTCGTTCTGAGCTAAGTCAAAGTACCTACGCTCTGTAGATCTTGGCCTGCGACCTTACACTCAGGCTGAGATTTCAAGTGTACTTTAACTTTGCGTAGGCTCAGGCTCAAGACACAGTATTAACGTTTCTCACATAATGTCCGTAATATAGACATGTTTCGTTCAAACACTGTGGCTGAGTACAGAGCGCACTTTGATTTTTCTCAAACTTAAGACACTGTTAGAATGAGACAGCGTTATACCGCTGGCAGAAATCCGTCTCGTTTTAACTGAAACTTAGGTCTAAGCAAAGTCAAAATGCACTCTACAGATTTCAACCTTTCAATTTAGTTTGAGCATAATGAAAGAACGCTCTAATAGAGTCTATTAAGCAAGCTACTTCATAGGTTCTAGTTGTTTAAAGTCACATATAACGATACCTAGAAATTCCAATGCCAAATACCTAGAAATACCAATATGCTTGACATTTTCAGTTTCGGCAACGTGGGATGTGCAGGTGGTCTAGTAGATGGTGCCTACAAATACATCCTCAAACATGGTCTTCCAACGCAAATGGAATATGGGCTATATTTGGACGAGGTAAATGGGGCAGCTAAAATATTGACCGGGTTTTAGAAGTGAAACTTCTTTATGAGTTTATCATAATTATGTGAAGGAAGTAATAGTGACAGATATGTTGTCACCTGGACCCATCGATTTTAGAATCGCCTTAGTTTGTTTATTCGCAAAATAAAGAATCATTTCATTTCATTTCATTTCATTTCATTTCATATTCTGAGCCTGGACCAGTGGATTTAACCACTGGTTCAGATTCAAAGGGTGCCAATAAGACTATTACTACGTCTCCACTGTCCGTCCGTCTATTCATCTGTCTGTTTTCTGTCCATCTATCTGCCAGTGCGTTGTATCATGGTTGTATCTAATTAATCGTAATGGACAATGCTGAAATTTTCACAGACTGTGTATTTATATTGCCACTAAACAACAAATAATAAAAAATTCAAAAAGGTGGCCATGTAAATAAAAAAGTACGTAAGTACGAAACACTTCGCATACTGGTTTTTATTTCCTTTCTTACCTAAAATTTCTTGTTTTTAATTAATTTGTTCTGATTGTTCCTTATTTAGATGGGTGAATGCCACCGAGAAAACATGACTTCGTTCTACAATATCAAAGGCTTCGCCGCGGTCCCTCCGCTCAGTGTCAACGCTATGAAGGTCGCGCTGTACAAGTACGGGCCCGTGACTGTGTCTATAAACGCGAACGACCCTCTTTCGGCATACAACAGTGGAATTTTCTTCGACCCCTCATGGTAAGCTAGTTTTTCAACTGCAACAAGATAAAATGGCGGATTTTAGCGCTTTAATGTGCCGGCTGAAAATGACGTAGTGCAAACCACAGTCAAAGTTTTTGAAAACTTTTTAAATTACTTTTTTGCAAAGAAGTTTGCAGTGATTTGTTTCACCTTTCCCTGGTGAATCTGAAAATGTATCGAGAGCTTGGCTTTAGGGAATTTCTGACGTCGGGTTGGAATGCATCCAGTGAGCGTACTAGAAACAGACTGCCGATTCGATAAAATTATAATGGATCTAGGATACAAAATATAGGTACAGAATGCCTTGTGGAGCCCATCAGAATTTTCTGACGGACAATTTCTGGTAATATCCAGTTGGGGTTCAGTGTTGGCTAAGGGAGTCTCAACGTAAACTACTTCACTAGCACAGTGACCCAAATCTTGGCCTCCAACTCTAGTAACGGCTTACACACTCTCGCTACCATGTACAGCTTCGTGGAAATAAGCTTGAAAATTTTTTAGGATTTTTCACGCTCATCCATTCAGCGATACCTTGGGCAACCCCCTACGATGTTTATCTATGATAATGTTAGATACTAAAAACTCAACTATGATCCTTCCCCCTCTTAGAGTATCCAAGCTAACAACTCCGTTGGCGTGGATATTTATCAGTTTAGTTTCTCTATTGTAAGATTGATCACCAATTCTTATCCTCTGGTGGTTGGAAGTAGAGAAATAACGGGTTCCTGGTTATTCCTCTGCCTTCGGTCACCATTTTTGCATCTGGTTGCTTTCACGAAAGTTTAAACATTTCTCCCGCAGTAACAGCGCACCTGCAAACCACGGCGTGGTCGTGGTGGGCTACGGCAAGAGAGACGGCGTGGACTACTGGATCGTCAAGAACTCGTGGGGCGAGGACTACGGCCAGGACGGCTACATCTTGATGTCTGCCACCAACAACAACTGCCATATACTCGAGTCTGCCTACTACCCTATTGTCTAGTGTCTAGTCAGAGGCAAGGCTTCGAAGAGAACTTCGATTACAAACATGTCTGGATAGAGCCTTTTTGTTGATTTGCATATAATAAGTAAGGGAGTCCAAAGGGATGTAAAGGGAGATATGTTTCTAAAATTACATATCTAAAAAATCAACTAGTCTCTAAATAGCAACTGTTTGAGGATTCCTAAAGTTATCCACTTAGTAGAGAACTTTTAGCAACATGCGCTCCTGAAATGACCATATCTTCCGCACGACCCACATAGTTTTCTTAAAAATCAACCAAGTTCATTAATAAGTTCCTTCATTTCTACCTTATCTATGTTTACAGTGGAAACTCGGGTTTACGTACAATTTCAAACTGCGAATTTTCAAGTTAAGCTTAAAATAAGCATTATTTTTTACTTATTTGTTATTGGTATTATGTTATCGAATTTAAAGAAATGTTTTATTTACGGAGAGTAATGAGTATACATCTAGTCATCTAAACTCTAAATGAATAAGATTGTTTCAAAATTGGCGCTTTTCACATAAAATATTATAGTAAGTGTGTAATATTATACAGATTAATTTCCGTGACGTTCTATCTAGACGTGTATTTAATCTGAAACTTAAGTGAGTAAAAGAACTTGGTATTGTTTAACGGAAACGATTATATGCAACGAATGACATTGAAATTCGTTAATTCTATGTATATATTGTACATACTAGCGTTAATAAATTCCACACGTGTAATCTAGTAAAGTGGTTTCATTTTTCTTCTTTCCTTAGCTTTACTTTTCCCATCTTATGCTGCATCTACACCAATTAATAAATACGCGCCACGACTCATATTTATCATAAAATATCACACTAATATTATAAAGGCGAAAGTTTGTATGTGTGTGTGTGTGTGTGTGTGTGTGTGTGTGTGTGTGTGTGTGTGTGTGTATGTTTGTTACTCCTTCACGCAAAAACTACTGGACGGATTTGGCTGAAATTTGGAATGGAGATAGATAATATCCTGGATTAGCACATAGGCTACTTTTTATCCCGGAAAACCAAAGAGTTCCCACGGGATTTCGAAAAACCTAAATCCACGCGGACGAAGTCGCGGGCGTCATCTAGTTGATAATAATTATTAAAATAGTAAAGTATGTTCACAAATGGTAACCGGGATGTCTTTACATAGAAAAATTGCTGATTTTTACGCCGACTGAAGCAATTGGCTCAGGAAGCTTTTTTTTATAGCACCGCGTGACCTAAACCTACTCTTAGAGGACAAGTTCGTGGCTTAACTGATCCATTTAATTATACCATATCATTTATTTTAAACCGTTCAAAAATGTATAACTGCACGCAGGGCGATGCAGTACTTGATATATTTTTGTACGTTAACTCACGCCTCCAAAGTATAATACCTTTTAGCGGTGTAAAAATGGACTAGTTACTTGAGTCATGGCTTGTACGGGTTAAGGTTTCACGAGTATATAGAGTAATAATATAGAGTCCAATTACATACCCACATATATACATACATACACAGACTGCTAAAATCACAACCCTTCCTTTCGGCTTTGCCGTAGTCGGGTAACAAGGCCCTTTTGGCACTTGAGTGGGGGCGCAGTTGTCGCTTTATGCCGACTCAACGAACTATCAACAAATGCACTTCTCTATATGGCGGCTTTAGTTCCGATTTTGGCCACGCGCCAAAAGAGCTTTGTCGGACTGTACTTACGATCCTTGTGACTTGACAAGGCAGCTAAACTTCGACGTATACCAGCCCAGGGTAGCGAAGATAACTAAGTACTTAAATCACATGTAGAATGATGCACTATATTTGTCTAGATGTGACTTAAGGCAAAACGTTCTAACCTGAAAGAAATAGATAGGTAGTTTTTTTTTTAAATTTTGATTTTGAACAGTTTGATGAAATTACGAGTACCTTAAGATGTCGATTTTAAAAGAATTCGGTCCAAAGACTTGGTATTTCGAAATGGCGTCCACTTTTTAAAATTATGACTACAATCTCATTTTTTATGATCACAAAAACCTTGGTTTAAAAGAATTCGGTCTAACAGCAAAGAATTTTAATACAACGTAAACTTAAATTTGTTAAAATTTTGGGAAGTTTCCTTTATAAAGGTTCCATACTGTGGTCCTTCAGTTGAACTACTACATATTACACTACACATTACAGTATATTACAGTCATAGTTTCGTCATGCCCCATACTAGTCCATGGCTAGTCGCCGTGGGCGATAGTTTTTTTTTTTTTACTCTTTATTGAAAAGCTTAGTCACTAAGTGACTATGTCGCTTATAATAGTCCTAATGCCTTAAAATATCTCGGCGTCTTTTGATGGGATATTTAGGTATCGACGCACCTACCGTGAAAACCTTATCGTAAAAAACAAATTGGAAATCATAATGAAGGGCGATAACGACCGATTAGGTTCGTTTTTAGGGTTCCGTACGTCAAAAGGAAAATCGGAACCCTTATAGGATCACTTTGTTGTCTGTTTGTCTGTCTGTCCGTCTGTCGTGTATGGCAAGAAAACCTATTGGGTACTTTCCGTTGACCTAGAATCATGTTTGGCAGATACGTCTTATAGCAAAAGTAAAGGAAAAAATCCGAAAACCGTGAATTTGTGGTTACATCACAAAAAAAATGTTCATGAACAAATAATATCAGTATTTTCAATTTTCAAAATAAGACAACCATACCAAGTGGGGCTCATATTATGAAAGGGATATACCTGTACATCCTAAAACAGATTTTTATTTGTTTTTATACATAATAGTTTTTGATTTATCGTGCAAAATGTCGGAATAAATGGGTATTTATTACCTTACCTACGTACGTTACGAGTACGGTACCTTCGGCGCGCGAGTCTGACTCGCACTTGGTCGGTTTTCAGATCATTAATTAGTTTTGTAAAGGAGTGTATTCACGAGAATAAAAGTGTTCCACTAAGGTTTGGTTGCATGACAGGCGGTCAAAATTACGTTAGAGTTATCGTTAAAGGTTTATAACAAAAATGAGTTGTGTGTGTAGTGGTCAACCGGTGCACTACTAAGCACGGGCCTCCCCTCAGATTAAAGAAGGGTTAAGGCAATAGTCCGCCACGCTGACTAGTACCTAAATAAGTAGGTGCTTGCTAATACCCATGGGCAAACCGTACTTTTGACATAACACGAGGCAAATGTAGCTAGTCCTTTCCCAAAATGTACGCACTATTATAACAGTTTGTGGTTTGTGCTAACCCTTGATTTGCTGTGGTCGGTTATAAAATATACTTCCTCAATGAGCCGATCAATTAATGTGTAAGCTTCTTTAGCTCATTGCTCTATTTTTATTAATTAGGTATAAATATATTGTATAAATAGCAGAGATTTTATTTATTCCCCTAAACTAATCAATTGTTAGCCATTATGGCTTCCCTGTATTTTATTTTATTTTTAGTGGCAGCGTTTGACCTCGGGTTCACTTATATTTTGGGTAAGCAGCGAAATACTATCATAATATTAAGGTGGCTACCGAAGGTGTTTAAAAGTAGATAAATCTCCTACATAACCCGATTTTTCCTTCAAGTCGTAGTATATCTCAAGAAGATTTCCTCCCATCAACAAAAAAATTACTGGTCAAGTGGGTGTCAGAATATGCATAAAGTAGGGTTCCGTAGTCATAGTAGGCTTAGTTTAAAAAAATATCATATTTTTTCTATAAAATAGGTACAATAAAAATAATAAGTATTATTAACTAAAAGTGAAAAATAGAATAGTTAATATATTCCAATATTATTTTGCAGAAGGCGAGTCAAAAACTTTGAAATGGCCTCCAGAATATCACCTCAAAGGCGATGAAACTAATATTGGTACTGGCATTATTAAACCTTTCGAAATATGGTAAGGGACTGGCTGCAATTAAAATTATATTCAGATTTTTAATTCGGTGGAATTCTTGCAGATGTCTTTTGGCACTCCACTCTCGGATGTTGTCTAGCCAGACTTTTATCTTCACTCAACTCAACGCCTCTTCTTGCGGCAGCTTTTCCTTACAAAGAGCGGTGATTTCTTCACTAGTGATTGCTTTATCTATTTTTAAAACTTTACAATAAATGATTATAAAAAAAATATTTAAAACTTGACTCTCCCCTAACTGATGGGCAGTTATCTAATTCTAATGTTGTTTTCAAATGTTGTTCTTAGGTACAGTAAGGAATTAAACAGATCCCGCGTGGATTACTACGAAGGCACCGTCAGGCATTATGTCTACGGTGAAACTGAGGACAACTACGGACAAGAGTTTGTTGTGAGTAATACAAGAACTAGATTATAACTGCCACTAGGTGGACCATGGAACTAGGAATCAGCTCAGCTTATGTGAAGTGGACAGACGACGTCGAACAAGTCGCAGAGAGCCGCTGGGTTCATGCGGCGGCGGTTTCCTACAAGAGACCTATGTCCAGCCGTGAACATCTATCGGTTGATGATGATGATGAATACATACGAGTATAGATACTAGATTAGCCCCTCCTTTAGGTGGTCAGACGACATCGTAGGGAGCCGCTGGATTCAAGCGGCGCAACCCGTGGCGTGTGGAGTTCCCTACAAGAGACCTATGTCCAGCAATATAAATCGTATGATGATGATGTATACAATTAACTAGATTAGACCCCCCACTAGGAAGACAGACGGATTGACAGATTTCACACACCTTTGAGAACATTATAGAGACCTCTCAGGCAGGCAGGTTCCCTTACTCTGTTTTCCTTCACCCTTTAGACAATTAATATTTAATTGCTTAAAGCACATTTAACTCCGAAAAGTTAGAGGGGCCTCCATATTTGAGGCCGACGTCGACTATCACCGCTCTAAAAGCACAAATAAAATATAAATTAAATTAATTGGAATTTGATTTAAAATCTTGATTTGTAGGTCTATCCAGTAACAAATGAAGAATATACAAATGAAAATGTGTGTGAGGAAAGAGACTTTAGCGGCCCGGCAACAGATTTTCTGGGATCTGTTTCCGACTTTGAATTTGAAGGTAAAAGTCCAGGAGCCTACATATACAGCCCCGATTATGAGTTAATGCCTCCGAAAGGGTTATCTACCTACTGAAGTGGTTACCCGTAATAAATGGTAACAGAATGGGAGCAGCGCTTTTAAGAAACACCTTGGAAAATCCCTATCAAAAACTTTTCGAGTAATAACCAAAGCGGTCCCTGAAAATTACCGTCGATGGTATTATGAGCGATCATTTTTTCGAACAACAAGTTTTATTAGACATAAATTATATAAACGACTGCCCTGCCATATTGAATTAAAAAAAATATATAGCCAGTATCACTCGGGATGATCTTGTAAGGAGTTTAATGACTCTCCATAAGTTTTAAGAAGTTATGGTGGAATAAAGTAATAGTAACACCCTGAAAATATTATACTCCTTTCTTTTGGCAATCGAGTAAAAATCAATAATTTCAGTCCATGAAATTCATTTCAAGGTGCAATCCCGTGCCAGAGTATATTGTTTGTGCTGCCAAGCGATTAGAATTAGATTAGATCTGATTAGATTAGATATAGAAAGGGGCTTAGAGAGGTCAATATGTTTTCTAAAAATTTCATGTGAATGTATGTTCAATCCTGCTTTAGTAAGGAATGGCTGTGCAAAATGAAAATGAAAATGGTCAGCTAATAGAAATGAATCTGTAATCTCCAGGGCAAGAAACCTACAACGACAAGTTAGTCGACGTGTGGAAGTATTTAACGAGTGAAGAAGACAAGAAGAAAGTTGAAAAGACGCTGTACGCTTACAAGGATGCAGAGGGCTTCGATATACCTGTGCTGTAAGTATTTGATGACTAGACATCTTTTCATCTTTTGACCAACTATCTTTGTGAGATAGAACATCACCTACTTACTGGTTTCTTAAGCTGTGCCAAGCTTTGCTCACTCTTGTGGCATTGAATTGGCGCACGAACACCGGTAGCTTGCCGAAGTATTTCCCGGAAATGACGTGTTCCAGGAGAACGGTTTTTTTTTAAACGCAATTTTGTCTTGTTACAGAAAAGAAATAAAAGTGAGCAACCTGTGGATTGGCACGGTGAAAGGTCACATTGTATCGCGATTCTACGACTTCAGCAAACCTACAGATGCAGCCCTGAATTATACGCTAGGTTTGTCATAATCCATTCCATTCCATCAGCCTGTAGGCTTCCACTGTTGGACATAGGCTTTTCCAAGAGCGCACCACCAAACACGATCCTCCGCCTTCCTCATCCACTCGCTCCCCGCCACCTTCTTCAGGTCATCGGTCCAGCGTCATAATCACTCTGCTCAAATAGGTATCTTGCAGGTTGTAGGGACTTCCACTTGTGGAGTTTGAGTTTTTGGATTTTAACTTGTTTTAAAACTTACAGACCGCCTGATAAATTTTTGTTTTATAGTTTTAAACAATAATAATCATTCATTTTATTTTTTAATTCTGTTTTTAATATTTTCAGACAAAGACTGCAATGAGACTGAAGTATCTTCAGATTTAATGGAGAAATTACACCTCTCACCCGATGTCGAAGACGCGTTTGCCAGGTGAATCTGAATACGCCGTATGCCTCATACCTAATTCTATGGCTTATTGGGATGAAACAACTTTTGTAGATCCCCACGAAATCGGATAATAAGCCAGTCCTGGATACAAGAGGCCCAATATCATGTTCTGTGGAAAGAAATCTTTTACGTGCCTAGCAGTTTGATATTTATCAGTTGAGACTAGTTGCAGCTAGATAAAATAACATCGTCTTGGTGGGATTTGTTATAGCCTCTCATGGAGCTATAAGTGCTTCTTCTACTTCCCTGATCTCTGCAGAGTTTGCGCGTATCCAGATCCTGGAGCTTGAGGTATAGCGGTGGTACCTGCACCATTGGACTAAATTAGATATACTATGTTCAAAGAAGTTGTTGACCTGCGCTAAAATGTGACGTAGGTTTTTCTTAACTGAACGGTAGTACATCATTACAGGATCCTATAAACGGATTTCAATTGTTTGGAATAGTTGATTTCTAGTGAATTCTTGGATTTTTGTTTCTGTACTTAAAGTTACATATTTTTTTTGTTTCAGTTACATGAGTCGGCACGATAGAAACTATGAAGATGACCAGGAGCTTAGGAAGGAAATATTCAGAAATAATTGGAGGTATATATTACCTTGAATTGAATACTATGGCGTAGCTGATTTATCCACTATTGCACCTGATGGCTGTGATAGCCTTGTAGACATATGTCCGTCTCTTGCTCGGGAGGTCAGGTGTTCGATCCCGGGCACGCACTTCTAACTTTTTTTTAATAGTATAGGAAAATATCGTGAACCTGCATACCTGAGAGTTCTCAATAGTGTTCTTAAAGGTGTGTGAAGTCTACCAATACGCACTGGGCCCGCGTGGCAGATCATGATGTTAATGATGACGATGATGGAACCATCAAGGACCAAAATGTGAATCTAATCCTTAGCCCATTTCAGACGAGTCATAGAACACAATAAAAAAAATCTGGGCTACACGCTGACCTTGAACAAGTTTTCCGACTGGACTGAAGAAGAGCTGGCTAACCTGAGGGCCACCAGACCTTCAGGCGAGCACGTGGGCTCCGTGCCTTTCCCGCACACCGAGGAGGAGGTGGAAGAACTGGTCAAGGAGTTGCCGGACTACTACGACATGAGGATCGAAGGCTTCATCAGCTCGGTTAAAAGTAAGTTGGACATAGACAATCTTGTTTGACACGAAGGGCAGTCTTGTGGCAGATTATCACCATCATTATCAACCGATAGACCTCTATACTTAGGTCTCTTGTAGGGACTTCCACATGCCATGGTCTTACGCCGCTGAATCTAGCTTCCAGTTCCTAGGTGCCTGTTACTCGTTTGATGTCGTCTGTCCGCCTAGTGGTGTGTCTTCCAACGGCTATCGGCTTTTCAAACTATGTGTCCTGCTCTTTGCCACTTCAGCTCCATAGATAGCGACTATGTCTCGGATCCAAATGTCAACACTGGCAATCTATACTAATATTATAAAGAGGAAACCTTTGTATTTTTGTATTTTTGTATGTTTGTATTGAATAGGCTCAAAAACTACTGGACCGATTTCAAAATTTCTTATACCATTACTTAGAGGGATTCTTCCGAATCCGTATAGGCTATATTTTATCCCGGAAAATAGATAGGTTTTTTCGTGGTAGTGTCCACCCGTGCGAAGCCGGGGCGGGTCGCTAGTAATATAATACACATAGGAGAACATAATTTTGTTTTAGATCAAGGGTCTTGTGGTTCGTGCTGGGCGTTCTCAACAACGGCCGCTGTGGAAGGAGCACTGGCCCGCAGCAATGGCGGTAGGGATCTTGATCTCGCTGAGCAGTCCATGGTCGACTGTGCTTGGGGGTGAGTAATCACTCGCTTTACATAAATTTATTTGACAATTTATTAGCACTGTACTTTTTATGCCATGACTGCCCAAAAAAAAAGGAATAATGTAGGTACGTTTTTGAGTTTTTATTCAACTATAGCTTCTAAAGATCTGGACAGATTTGCTAGTATGGGATATCATAATTAGAATCCTTACAATTATCCCAAGTTACACTGGTTTTTTTGAAATTCAATATGGCGGCTATATGACGCCATTTTCAAATGTGGGAAATTTTACTTTTTTTGTAGTTTGTTTTTTGACAGGGCATTCATTCGTATTTTAATTTTCTAATAATTACCGCTTGTTAATTTAATTAATAATGCTTGATATTTTTAGTTTCAACAACATGGGATGTCGCGGTGGTCAAGTAAAAGGTTCCTTCAAATACATCCTCAAACACGGTCTGCCAACCCAGATGGAATATGGATTATATTTAGATGAGGTAAATAAGGCAACTAAAATACTAGCCAATTTCTATCACAATATTAGCTGACACCCGAGACTTTGTACACGTGGATTTAGATTTTCAAAAATCCCGTGGGAACTCTTTAATTTTCCGGGATAAAAAGTGGCCTATGTCATTTTCGAGATCTTTAATCCATGTGAACAAGATAAAGTTGAAAACTAAAACCCGACTGCGATCGAATTTTTTCCTCTTTCATTTGACACCCAATTCGATACAATTGCAAAAAAAAATTTTGGAGACCCCCACTTTTTTTCATGTATAACATCCGTTAGGTTAATTTTTCGTATAAAATGTAGCCTATGTCACCCGGACCTTTACGACGAATCGATTGACACCTCATTCATCAAAATCGGCCCAGTAGTTTAGGCGCTACGGTGGAACACACAGAACCTGGATACAAACATACACACCCACATACATAGACTGCTAAAATCATAACCCTTCCTTTTGGCTTTGCCGCAGTCGGGTTTGCCGCATGATGGTGGATTATGGACTAAACCACATTCTGAAAGGAGTCTTGTGCTCAGTAGTGAGCCGACGATAGGGTGATGATCATGATGATGACTGTCAACTTATGTATAAATCATTTCCTTGAATAGATGGGTAAATGCCATCGGGAAAACATGACCTCATTGTACAAGATCAAAGGCTTCGCCGCGGTCCCTCCGCTCAGTGTCAACGCTATGAAGGTCGCGCTGTACAAGTATGGGCCAGTGACTGTGTCTATAAACGCGAACAAAGCTGTTATGGGATACAACAGTGGAATCTTCTTCGACCCGACTTGGTAAGTCAATTTTTAGGGTTCCGTACCTCAAAAGGAAAGTAGGAACCTTTATAGGATCATTTTGTTGTCTGTCTGTCGGTCTGTTTGTCTGTCTGTCCGGCAGTGTGTCTGTCTGTCGTGTCTATCAAGAAACCTATAGAGCCCCATTGACCTTGAACCATGACATTTGGCAGGTAGGTAGGTCTTATAACAACTTCAAAAAGTTTAAGGCAGGAGGTTGCCACGACCCTAAGAGGTCTCTGTCAATGAATGAGTGATTTACTTTCTTATACTATTCCAAATTACAAAAAATACACCTACTTAATACTTTGACGATAGATTTTAATATACGCCTTTGCTACCTGTTATCTACCAAAGCTACAATGATCCAAGCTTCATTGACGTTGATCGTTCCTACCTGTGTTGGGGACAATGTGCGTAGAAACTTTCAGCTTTAAAAAAAAAAGGTTCCGACGAATTGAGAACCTCCTCCTTTTTGAAGTCGGTTAGTAAAATATAACGAAGGTCTGGCTCTCACAGGCTAATTTCTCTATAGTATTCATTGTTGAACACTGAGTCAGCGAATCACCCCGCAGGTCAACTAATTATTGTGTGGATTTAGATTTTTATAGATCCCGTGGGAACTGTTTGATTTTCCGGTATAAAAAGTTGCCTATTTCGATTACAGGGACGCAAGCTACTTCGGTACCAAATTTCATTCGAATCGGTTTTGTTGATGGGTCTTTAGGAATTCCGCGGGAATTCTTTGATTTTCCGGGATAAAATTTCCTATGTTCCCCGGGATATAAGCTAACCCTGTACCAAATTTCATCAGAATCGGTTACACTGTTGGGCCGTGAAAAGGTAGCAGACAGACAGACAGATAGACAGACACACTTTCGCATTTTTAATATTCAATCCTTTTCTGCAGTAATGACAGTGGTCCCAACCACGGCGTGGCCGTGGTCGGCTACGGCAAGAGAGACGGTGCGGACTACTGGATCGCCAAGAACTCGTGGGGCGAGGACTGGGGGCAGGACGGGTACATCCTGTTCTCAGCCACCGACAACAACTGCCATTTACTGGAGAACGCTTACTATCCCATTGTTTAGTCAGAAACATTGCTTTGGAGAAAACCTTGATTACATTCATTATCTAGATAAAACTTGGATTTTAGAAAATTTAAACCCTAAAGGTGTAAAACAGGGGTTTGAATTTTGTGTAGTCCATAAGCTAATGTCTACATAATAATGTTTTTGAAGAGTTTGTTTGAAAGAGTAGAATGAAATAAAACAAAATTAAATAAGAAAGGTTTAACAGCGAGTCTATGTAACGAATTGTCTTTAAAATTCGTCAATTCTATGTATATTTTGTAAATATTAGCGTTAATAAATTCCACACGTGTAATCTAGTAAAATGTTTCATTTTCCTCCTTTAAGTATACATTTTTCCAGTTTTAAGCTGTCCGTATTCCACACCAGTAAGGAAATAGGCATTGTGGTTTTTTTTTCGATAGTATGACCTTGGCCATAGACTCTAATTAGCGAAACTTACACCAAATGTAGCGATCAGAACACGACACAATTTTTTTCTATTGGTGTGAAGGTAAAACGGTCTCACTTGCAAGAGGTAGGAAACTCCTCACGAGCAGGGAGGTAGAGAGGTAGTGAGCCAACGGGCATCCAACGGGATTCTAATTGACTGTCTCACACAAAAAATGCAATTATTAACAAATATCGTAAGTTAGCACGTTTTAGAGCTAAAAGGTTCTTCCTCCCGATCACGATTGTCTAAGAAAAACCTATTCATCGTAATCGGTAGTAAATTCTGGCCTTCGATTGGCTGTGAAAAATTAATGTGAACATTTAATTCAACCAACCAAGGGGCAGAATTACTTAGCTGTTTATCCAGTCAGTCAAGCAGACCGAATAAATAAATAAAAAACCTAGTAAATGGACACCGCCAAGTATAATATTATAAATTAATTGAATTATTATATCTACACAAAAATATTACAAAGAGGTGATCTCCAAAACTATTAACTGATCTGAATTCAAAAATATGTTTGCTATCAGGGGGCACGGCAGTGCCCCCGCCAAGACGAGCCAAACGGCGGCCGGGGCGCTACGTACCTTTTTCTCGAAGTGTTTCGCCGTATTTTCGACCCGTCATAACTTCGGTCTGGATGACGCTAGAAAGCTGAAATTTTCAATATAAGGTGTCCTCAGCAAATTTACCAAATATACCAAGTATCAAATATCTAGCTTTTATAGTTACAGATTTATTGATACCTAAAATACGCCGATTTCGTCCCTCACTGATGATCATCAAAACCTCTACTCAAAACCTCTAAGGTACTTCCCGAAGTCCTAGAAGACTGAAATTTGGTATGTAGACTAGAATTTGCATACAAACTACAGGAAAATTAAGAAATTGGAAATTGCCCCCCCTCTACGCCTCTTATGGGAAAAGCAAATCTGTAAATTCTGTCGCTAGAATGCTGATATTTTCAGGATAAGATGTCCTTGGCAGATTTATTAAACGCACTGAGTATCAATTGTCTAGCTTTTATAGTTTCAGATTTATTGACAGTCAAAACTTCTAGTCTGTAATTCTAGGGTACTTCCCGAAGTGCTAGAAGACTGAAATTTGGTATGTAGACTAGAAATTGCATACAAACTACAGGAAAATTAAGAAATTGGAAATTGCCCCCCCTCTACGCCTCTTATGGGGGAAGCAAATCTGTAAATTCTGTCGCTAGAACGCTGATATTTTCAGGATAAGATGTCCTTGGCAGATTTATTAAACGCATTGACTATCAATTGTCTAACTTTTATAGTTTCAGATTTATTGACAGTCAAAACTTCTAGTCACAAATTCTAGGGTACTTTCTGAAGTCCTAGAAGACTGAAATTTGGCATTCAGCAGGAATTTCAAGAATTATGAACAACAGATAAATTAAGAAATCGGGTCCCCCTTCATCCCCTCGTATATGAGATGCATATCTGTAAAATCTGTTACTCGAATACTAAAGTTTTCAAGATAAGATGTCCGTGGCAGATTTATCAAACGTACCAAGTATATGTGTTTCCTGAAGTCCTAAAAGACTGAAGTTTGGTATATCTGCTTCAAAATTGAGTTGCAAGATTCCACCCGAACAAACATATTTACATACGAGTACATTGCAAGTTGAATAAAAGCTTTTAAAAAAAGAGGTAACGATAGAGAGTGGGCCATGTAAATGATGAACACACAAGAAATAGATCCAAAAAAATCTAGGGCACCTGCCAAAAAGAAATGAAATCCCACCAAAAACATTTCATGTAAAAAGGTAGCCAAGACTCACAAGTTCATAATGTTTTCACTGTTAAAAAGTTATGAGATCTCTAGTAGAGCCAAGCCCCTAGCTGAGCTTAGATTTGTGCTGGCCATGGGAGCTATCCTAAGTCCAAAGTATATAGCTTTTAAATGTTCTTGACTATATGACATTTATAACAATAAATAACAAATCACTCTACTTACAAGCTCTGATTCTACAAGCCCTATATCTTGGTAAAAAAGTACGGCTTGGCCGTTTACAGTTCGTGGATTTTTTATCTGGAATAACATTTAAGCCCGGAATAGCTTCTGCGACCATCACGAAGTACAATACAAATTAGTAATTGTCGAACAAACTATTCCTTATGGCCTTAAAATATGTTATGTCATGTATTAGTTTTACGAACATTAAACGGCCAAGCCGTCCTTTTTTACCAAGATTAGGGTTTGTAGAATCAGAGCTTGTAAGTAGAGTGATTTGTTATTTATTGTTATAAATGTCATATAGTCAAGAACATTTAAAAGCTATATACTTTGGACTTAGGATAGCTCCCATGGCCAGCACAAATCTAAGCTCAGCTAGGGGCTTGGCTCTACTAGAGATCTCATAACTTTTTAACAGTGAAAACATTATGAACTTGTGAGTCTTGGCTACCTTTTTACATGAAATGTTTTTGGTGGGATATATTATTCCCGAGTATATAAGTATGTAAGGACTAACCTGGTCGTGTTGATAAAATTAATTTTAACTACGTACCTATTTAGCAGAGTAGGTAAATAAACGTTTTAACAGGGCTCTCTCCGTCACTCGTTTCATACAATCGTAGTTCCAATTTCATTTGAATATTAAGCAACCAAAGGCCATGAAATTTTGCAGACATATTCTAGAAACTAATATCTGTGTCTGTGGTGTTTTAGATTTTTCTAAAAATATGTAGTTTTAAAATTACAGGGACTCAAAGATTTGTATGAAGATTTTTAAGACCGCGTAACTTTGAAACCGAATTTGAACTTTTTTAGAATATGTTTGTAAAATTCCATGGAGTTTGATTGCTTAATATTCAAATGAAATTGGAACTACGATTGTATGAAACGAGTGACGGAGAGAGCTCTCTTAACCTTAGTTTTAACTCTATATTTGTTGTGGCATAATTAAAACCAGTCTTATCAATAGAAAAGCTTTAATTGGGTGACGCAGATTTTAATTATCACACTTATCAAATATTTTCAAGTAGGTACATGATGTTAATTAGTATTATTTATACAGGAGAACCTGAATTTGTTAATGACTATTGTTTCAAATGCCCTGCTACGATGGCCTATTTTTATTTAATGTTGTTGGTTTTAGTGGAAGCTTTAAAACCTGGACTTCCTTTTGTCTTAGGTAAGTAAATTAATTCTATTTTTGTTTGTATGTCTGCCTGTATGTGCGCTGTCTGTATTTGGGTTAAAGACTACTCTATAGGTATGTTAATCGGTGTATCAGCTGCCACTGTACCAAACATTTAAAGCAGTTCAGTAGTTTTCGTTTGATGCGCGCACATACAGATAGACATACAAACAAAAATTCAAAAAAAAATTCTTTTTGGGTCTATATCGATAATGATGTGCCCTCCGATTAAAATTTTCAAAATATATTTAATGTAGGTACAGAAATCGTCCAGTAACAGTTTTATTATAAGTAGGTATTAGATCTATGTATTTTATTGTAGAAGATGCCGCTCAAAATTCTCTAAAGTGGCCAAAAGAGTACCATTTAAGAGGCGAAGAAGTTAACATTCTGACTGGTATCATGGAGCCTTTTGAGGTTTGGTAAGAACTGAAAACCAAGTAGTAGTTGCTTGCATATCCATCCATACTTCCACACTATATACTAACTATACTATTAATATTATAAATTCGAAAGTGTGTCTGTCTGTCTGCTACATTTTCACGGCTTAGCTGCTGAACCTATTTTACTGAAATTTAGTACAGAGTTAGCTTACATTCCCGGGACGGACATCTAGGCTACTTTTCATACCGAAAAACCAAAGAGTTCATACGGGACTCAGGGTCTATCCGTTTAACCGATTTATATGGTACAGATGTGGGTAGTGTACGCCCCGGAAATTGACTTTGGCAACTTTTTGAAAAACCCGGACGGAGGTGTGGGCATCGCCTAGTAGTGATCATAGAGTAGGATTATATTAGGGTATGATTAAAAAAAATGAAGAGTTGGAGTCGTTGAAGTAGCTACGTTTGCCGAGTTCTCTAGTGCAACTTGGCCAAGTGCAAAATCCAGGGTTCGATTCTGCTCAGGAGAAATGTATAATCACACTAATTGTAATATTATAAAGGCGAAAGTTTGTGTGTATGTATGTTTATATGTATGTTTGTTACTCTTTCACGCAAAAACTACAGTACGGATTTGACTGAAATTTAAAATTGAGGTAGATTATACCATCTACTTTATATCCCTAAAAATTCCCACAGGACTTTGTATCTAGTGTGTCGAGTGTGTTCTGGTGGATTTGTGTGGTGTTGCGTTGTGGTACTTAATGCTTGCTCGGTGGCTGGCTTTTTCTGCATGCTTAGCAGTGGGGTGACGGGTGGTGCATGTCGCATGGTGCATGTTGCAGGTTTGCCCTTTTTAGCGTATTATAGCAAATCAAGCTTTTGATTCTTTGAAGAAGAATTCAATGTATTTTTCTAGGTATAGTACAAGCAGTAATAGATCTCGCGTGGACTACAATGGGGGCACCGTCAAACAATACTACGTCGTTGAAGACCCCGAGGGCTCCCAGCTGAAAAAGTATGTTGTAAGTACCAATGTTACCAAAAGTTTGGAGGCTACCACATAATCTAGGTTATACTAATTCCAGCCTCGATAGCTCAAAGGTTGAGGAGCGGACTGATATACGAAAGGTCGTCCTTTCAAACCCTAACCGTTGCACTATTGTTTTACCCACTCCTAGCACAAGCTTTACGCTTAATTGGAGGGGAAAGGGGAGTATTAGTCATGATAAGCATGGCAAATATTCTTGTTAAAAAAATTGTAATTAATATTATTAATCCAACTGTAATCTATAACACATTACACACACTACATTATTCCTGAGTGACATTTTTATCCCGGAAAATTAAAGAGTTCCCACGGGATTTTCAAAAACATAAATCCACGCGTACGAAATCGCGGACATCTATACTAATAAATAAAATTGGAGTGTCTGTCTGAAATTTCGAAATAACTACCTCATATTAAGCTCATATGGTTATTTGAACGATACCAACACTGAATCACACGTTTTTAAAATTTTTGTCTGTCTTTCTGTCTGTCTGTCTGTCTGTCTGTCTGTCTGTCTGTCTGTCTGTCTGTCTGTCTGTCTGTCTGTCTGTCTGTCTGTCTGTCTGTCTGTCTGTCTGTCTGTCTGTCTGTCTGTCTGTCTGTCTGTCTGTCTGTCTGTCTGTCTGTCTGTCTGTCTGTCTGTCTGTCTGTCTGTCTGTCTGTCTGTCTGTCTGTCTGTCTGTCTGTCTGTCTGTCTGTCTGTCTGTCTGTCTGTCTGTCTGTCTGTCTGTCTGTCTGTCTGTTTGAAAAGGCTAATCTTCGGAACGGCTGGATCGATTTTGACGGGATTTTCACAGACAAGTAGAGAATTGACCAGGGAGTAACATAGGCTACTTTTTTAAACGACTTTCAAAAAGGGAGTTGTGTTTTTCTACCTATGTACACCGAAATCTCCGAGATTTCTGAATCGATTTGCGTAATTTCTTTTTTAATCGATAGAGGAACTTCGCGACATTGTTTCATAGAAAAATTTGGAGTCCAACTCCTCAATCCTGATGCTGCAGGGGATCTGACCAATCCACGCGGGCGAAGCTGCGGGCATCAGCTAGTCATTTAATAAACCTAAAAGGAAAAGCTAACTGACTGATCTATTAACACACAGCTCAAACTGCTGGACGGATCGGGCTGAAATCGACATGCAGATAGCTATTATGACGCAGGCATCTAAGAAAGGATTTGTGAAAATTCAACCCCTAAAGGGGTAAAATAAGGGTTTGAAATTAATGTAGTCCAAGCGGATGAAGTCGCGGGCATAAGCTAGTAAACAAATAAATAATGATGCACAGCCTCACCATAAACACATTTCTAGATCAACCCCATTACAACAGAAGAAGTGACGAATGAACTTGTGTGCGAAGAACAAATAGAAGATGAAAAGCTGTTTGATATCCTGCCGACTCCCACGAATTACACATTCAAAGGTAAAAAAGCGGCCAAGTGCGAGTCTGACTCGCAAACAAAAGGTTCCGTACTTCAAAAGTACCGTAGGAATCACTCTTATTAATGAACCGCAAAACTAACTTGGTTTGTAAAAGTTTATTGTTAATATAAAAAACTATTAGGTAAAGTTAGAATTTAGATATTGCACGATAAATCAAAAACTAAGTACTATGCATAAAATTAAATAAAAACCTGTTTTAGAATACACAAGTAAAGCGCTTCCATATGATACCCCACTTGAAGTTATCTTAGTTTGAAAATTCAAAATTCTAATTATTTATTTGTTCATGAACACATTTAAATTTTTGTGATGTGACGACAAATTCACGGTTTTTGGATTTTTTCCTTTATTTGTGCTATAAGATCTACCTACCTGCCTAACATAATTGACCTAGAATAATGAAAATAGGATTTTTGACAGACATGACACACAGACAGACATACAACGATAGGATCCTATAAGGGTTCCTTTTTTCGTTTGAAGTACATTGGTACTAAAACTTTGCTGTTTTCAAAAGTGTTTGAAGTCTGCCAATCCGCACTAGGCTAGTAGCGTGGTAAAAAAATTACTTTTTTTTGTCCAGAACAAGAGACCTACAATGGAAAATTGGTTGAAGTTTGGAAATATTTTGAGGAAAAAGGAGTAGATGAAGAAAAACTGGAAGAGACTTTGTACGTGTATCGAGATGATGGCGGAATCAGCATACCTGTTTAGTAAGTATAAAAATCATCAGAGACACAAAAACCACTGATCAGAGAGAAGAAAATATCAGTAATGTGTCTATGAAATGGAATTTGGAAATTCGAACTTCTAGGGGTGGGCAATGGTTAACAGATGGTTAAAGAAAGGGCCTTTTGATTTAATATCGAAACTACACCAAGAACGAATAACTATATTATTGTTCTTTCTGATTTTAAGGAATATACTTTGTGCTAGAATCTTATGCTTTAGCTATAAGATTTATTATTTATTTATTCGTATACAAGTTAGTCCTTGACCGCTATCTCACGTGCTGGTAAGTGATGATCCAGTCTAAGATGTTAGCGGGCTAACCCTAAGTGGTAGAAGGGTAAGTGCTAGAATTAGAGAATTTACGTTTTTGGAGAGATGATAGATGGAATCTTTATTGCACACAATAACATGAAAAGGAACAAACACAACACAAAATGTGTTGTACATTTACAACACAACCTGTTTCTGTTGTACAACAGTAAAAACAATTGTGTGCAAAGAGCAATCTCTTTAATTAAAAATGTAATAATATTAATTAGTAATATTTATGTTATCAATAGTCTGGAAATAAAGAACCATAACCTATGGACCGGAGTTGTGGACAAACACACAGTCACGCGTTACTACGATTACAGTGAACCAGACAACGATGCTCTGGATCATAATCTAGGTTCGTATACTTTTTATATTTATACATGGCATAATATTGTATATCAAATCTTTGAAAAGAGCAACCGACGAGTTTCTTACTGGTTCTTCTCGGTAGGAAAGGCATTCTGAACCAGTGGTAGATACTTTTGACGATTCAAAATAAGCTGTAAAAGCCTAATTGAATAAAAATATTTTGAATTTTGAATTTTTTTATAGAGAACATGATTCATGAATATATATTGCTACTTATTAATTCAAAGATAGAGACTTTCACGAATGAGGCGTGACTGAGCATGATGTATGGATGATAGTGCTTCGGCTGAAATTAAAATCGATTGACCTTTAATTTCGCAATAAAACTTATGAATATATTGCTTAGTTGCTTAATATTTATCAAAATTATGGTCTTTTTGGACCAAGAACAAAGTCACAAACTAGTTGACCCACCCCCATTTAACCTCCTTGGGGATGTAATTTCCAAAAACCCCACTTGTGTGGGCACCTACGTCATAAAAAGAATCTACAGGTTTTTCTAGTTTTAACACCAGGTTTAGGCTATGCGTTGATAGATCAGTCAGTCAGTCAGGGCAAGTCTATTCATATAATATTGTACATATAATATTTCAAGTGGGGTATGGTTCTGAACTCTGTGAAGGAACCACGATAGGTCATTAATGAATTCCTTTATTTTTCAGAGGAATCTTGTAACAATACCGCGACAGTATTAACAGATCTTCAAAAGAATTTTCATGAACTACCATCTGATGTGGAAGGATCATTCAGCAGGTTAATACTGATTTGATTACTGTTTTGTGATTTTTAAGGCTACGTACCTCAAGAGGAAAAAATAAAACCCTTATAGGATCACTTCAATCTGTCTGACTCTCATGTCTGACTGTCTGTCTGTTTGTCATGTCTCTCAAGATCCGTCGAGGAAATCGAAATCTGTAATAGGGTACTTTCAATTGACCTTGGGCAGGTAGCAATGCTTATAGGGAGAGAAAAGGGAAATATCCAAAAACTCGCACTTGACCAGTTTTTTATTTTATGATGATCAACACTTTGATTTCTTACTTCTATTTTTGTTTTAGTTATGTTATTCGTCATCAAAAGAAGTATCTTGGAGATGAGCACGAGATTCGGAAACAGATTTTCAAGAAAAACTTAAGGTAAATAGAAAAGGCAAACTTAGCAATCATTTTTTATCATTATAGAGAAAAATTATACATGCAGGTTTCCTCACGAATATTTATTGTTTTAAACGCACATAACTCCGAAAAGTTAGACGTGCATACTCGGAATCGATCCGGTGGGGCAGCCAGTGACTGGATGGATGATGAAACCTCATCACCAACCACCCAATACAGCCACACCCTACGCTCCTGGGGCTAGGCCCCATGGGTGCGTCTACTGCGCTCTCTGCTCGGAACACTCAGAGGGACGCGCGGACAACACCCCCTCCCTGCCAGGTCAATTAGCCATGGCTAACAATATCCCATAAACAGAAATCGTTAACCATGTTACCAGGGTACACCGGCCCAAGCGCTGCTGTTACCCGCAACACTTGGTCCACGAGGAAGTTACCTGACTGGTATCATCGCTTTTAACCTGTCATATCCTTCTCTAAAACTCTATCACAATGATTTCAGACGTGTGATTGAGCACAATCAGCAAAACCTAGGATACAAGTTGACGTTGAACAAGTTCTCCGACCGAACTGATGATGAGCTGGCTTATCTGAGGGGTGCTCTACCATCTCTGGAACATGTAGGGACCGTGCCGTTCCCACATACGGAGGAAGAGGTAGAACTGCTTGCTCAGGAGTTACCAGAGTACTATGATATGAGGATCGAAGGCTATATTACCTCAGTCAAAAGTAAGTTACGACTGTATAAGTTGTCTTTTACTTAGATAAACAAATCGCAGAGGCCTTTTCGGAAACATAAGTAAGCGACGCCATTTTCTCGGTGCTTAAGATCTTCTTGGAGTTAGGTTTTTACTCATATCATGATTTCATTGGTAGTTTACTATAACAATGTTGTATGAGCCACGTAAAGAGCTCTTTTTACGCATTTGACGACCTCCCTGGTGCAATGGTAAGCGCTGTGTTCTTACTAGTGAGAGGCCTCGGGTTTGATTCCCGGCAGGGGTTTGTTTTTTTTATTTTCTAGTCTGGTCTGGTGGGGGACTTCGGCCGTGGCTGGTTATCACCCTATCGGCAAAGCCATGCTGCCAAGCGATTTAGCGTTCCGGTACGATGTCGTGTAGAAACCAAAGGGATATGGGTTTAATAAAAATTGTCACACCCATTCCCGGTTAGCCCGCTTCCATTTTAGACTGCATCATCACTTATAACTAGATGAGATTGCAGTCACGGGCTAACTTTTTTTTACTTACTTTAACTACATTTAGCAAATAAGTTTAGATAATGTTTAATGTAGGTAAGTAGCTGTAAGTGAACCTAATTAATAAAAATAAAAATAAAATAAACTTGCATGGAAAAAAAGTTCCCGTACATTGTGGGTGACGAGCTGTATGTTTTGTTATGCATCAGATCAAGCGGACTGCGGGTCCTGCTGGTCGTTCTCAACAGTAGCTGCGGTGGAGGGCGCGCTGGCACGCAGCAACGGAGGCCGCGACCTGGACCTTTCCGAGCAGTCATTGGTCGACTGTGCTTGGGGGTAACTCCTTTATGATTTACGAAGAATCAACAGCTTAATTTGCTATAACCCACTTAAAAAGACAAATCTGTAGCAACCTTGCAGCATGCGACATGCACCACCCGCCCTTCCACCGCTCAGCATGCAGGAAAAGCCAGCCACCAAGCAAGCCCCAAGTACCACCACGCAACATCACACGAAACACACTCTAACCAGAACACACTCGGACACACGTTTCGCTGGAATACCGGAGCATCCTCAGGAGATATAGACCTTACAATGCACAATTGTAAAGTTCTTTGCAATTATGCTTTTTTTAGCAGATTTAGATTTTGATTCTTTGTATATCATGGACTACCGCAAAGTAAGGCCCGCTTCTATTCTATACAATATACAATGCTTTATGATTGGGCAAACTGCCTAGGGTGTCAAAGTAACTCTTTGCGTGTGTGCACGCAGCCGACTACCGTAATAATATCTTCAAGGAGAAATTGGTTGACTATCTGACTGTCTACAAACTTGAGATTCGTACAACATTACTCAAAAAGGAATTTTGACAGGCTGACTAACCTGATCCGACTGGAGCCATCATCAATCAGTTCATGGTAATTGCAGACATCCAACAAGACTCACACGACGACATGCCTGGTGCACAGTGGGTGCACATTTGTGCCACTGCAGTGTCCGTCTGAATAGACGCTAATTATAAGACTTTCGCGGTGAGAACAATTTTTTCATGCTTTTCAGATTTTCAAGTTTCGGCTGTTCCGGTGGTGTGATCAATGATGTCTACAAGTACGTCCTCAAGCACGGGATTCCAACCGAAATGGAATATGGCTTATACTTAGCCAGGGTATGACCTTTCATTTTTCACTTCTTTTTGTACGACTCTTTATAAGTCTCTTTCCAGGTTTTTGTCTCTATCTAAACCTGCAGAGGTCTATCGTATCGATGGACGTTGGAGCCGGAAAGTCTTAAGTGGAAATTGTATATAAGCAAGCGTAATGTAGGACGCCCTCCAGCATGATGGACTGACGATATAAAGCGGCTGGCGGGAAGTGGCTGGATGAGGAAGGCTGAGGACTGAGTGTGGTGGCGCTCTTTAAAGAAGGCCTATGTCCAACAGTGGACGTCCACAGGCTGATGTTGATTATGATGATGACGAAACCAAGAGAGTAAATTTTCCAAAAACACATTTCCAGGAAGGTTGGTGCGGCCTAGAGAACATGACTTCAGTGTACAAGATCAAAGGCTTCGCAGCGGTCCCTCCGCTCAGTGTCAACGCTATGAAGGTCGCGCTGTACAAGTATGGGCCTGTGACTGTCACCATCAACGCCAATGACGCTGTCGTCCACTATGAAAGTGGCATCTTCTACGACCCTTCGTGGTAAGTCACACATCCATCAACCTCCGACCACCGAGCAACCGCCGAGTTTCTTGCTGGTTCTTCTCGGTAGGAACGGCATTCCGAACCAGTGGTAAATTATTTTGACGATTCGAACGCACTTGTAAAAGTTTATTTGAATAAAAATATATTCTATTCTATTTGTTTTCAGTAACAAACAGCGTCTGAACCACGCGGTGACGGTGGTGGGCTACGGCAAGAGAGACGGAGTGGACTATTGGATCGTGAAGAACTCGTGGGGCGAGGACTGGGGAGAGGACGGGTACATCCTGTTCTCAGCCACCGACAACAACTGCCATATTCTAGAAGACGCGTTCTATCCTGTGGTCTAGCTAACATTGTCACAATGTAATCATATTGCAAGTGCACAAAGTAAAATAAATATAAAGTCGAGACGCAAATGAATAGCTGTAAAATTTTACTTCATACATTTTATTTAGGCACCCTTAAATAGGACTATAAAACTTGTTTTTTTAATAATTTAAACATTATTACATCGCTGTTTAAATCAAATGAAAACAAATACATTACTGATATGCAACTAAATACAATCGTAGTTTCCTTGAGCTGACGCCATCTATTGACATTTTCCGGAACCGTTTGGTCTTCAAGGATGAACCAGGTAAAGCAACAATGGCGCTATTGAAAAGAACTTTTGGACTTCGTCTGTGATGGCGTTTGCTGACGCGCGTGTTGTGCTTGTTTGGAGTGTTTTTTTTTTGTTAAGAGTGGCTGGTTTTTGTGTTAGTTGGTGTTTTTTGGTGGTGGAACTGACTGGGAAGCGCTCTAAAGGGGCGCCGCGCGTATGTCAGCGGGCGCCGGCGCAGACGGAGTCTATACTTGTATAAATTCAATAACTTGAATATATCACAAACTTGACATTGGCTAATCAGAGTAAAGCCAGATTTAAAGAAAAAAAAAAAAGAACTTTTAGAGGTTTCCATTTGAACCGGTTTGAACAGAGCGTAGCGAAAAAATTGTAAGTCTATGTTTGAACGCAAACCGAACGACAAACTGCACGAGCATGCTCGAGCACGAGGTAGATTTTGAAAGCGCAAAGAGCGCTTTTCGAGTCAAAGACTTTCGACCAGAGTTGCTGAGAACTTTAAAAAAGTTAAAAGGCCCAAAATAGTTTAGAAAATTTAGTAAGCACGTAAGTATATCATCATCATCGATTTCGTAAAAAAACATCACTATGGTATGTTTACCGATAAAAATGGAGACTGGATTTCTGTATAGTAACAATTGAAGTACTTTTAAAATGAGGAAAAAATCTCGGGATAGTCAGCTCTTTATTTTTTATGCCAAACTGAATTATAAAATAAAACATAAATTATGAAAATAATTATCTTCTGACACAAGCGTGGCCCGTGTATGATCATTCTCCTTTAAAAACAGTAAATCGGCTTCAAAAGGGGTGAAAAGTATGAAATAATTTTTAATTTACATATATTATGTACCTACTTCTTTCAAACCATCAACTTAATATTACTACCTAATTATTTTTTTTTATTCACTGTAGGTAAGCGCTTGACCACAATCACACCTGATGGAAAGTGATGATGTGGTCTAAGATGGGACGCGTTTACCTAAGAAGTGCCTGATCACTCTTGTTTTAAAGATGATGCACACTAATGAGTAACACTTAACACAAACTAAGCCATTTTGAAAGTGGTTTACTACGGGCTATAATTTTAATAGCACCTAGCACCTAAAATGCCTGAAATGTAGCTTTTCCGTAAGCCGATATCATTTGAAACTCTTAAAAGCAAGAAAGTCAGTGTGATGAAAGTTTCTATAAGGCCTACAGAACATATTCAATAAGATAAGTATGTTATAATTGTTCTATTTCTTAAGGGTCCACCTTTTATTGAGTTTCACTGGATTTCCTATTTCTCTATCAGCAACTATATATCCTAACTCCAACAAACGCCCCGGCTTCATTTGAGTGAAATATATAAAAACGGTGAGGGATGTAATTTCCAAAAATCCTAAAATGCTTACTTCTTCATTTTTTCTCGGAAGCAAATAAAAGTAATTTTTATAATTTGAAAATGACGGATTTTTATACAAACTTCCTTCTTATTAACCTCCATATTTTCTGAAAATCCTGAAACACTTGTTTCTTTATTCAAATTAAAATAATTCGAAACGAAGTCGCGTCCATAAGGTAGGAAGCAGGTAAATAAATGTAAAAAGATGACTGACTAACAGATCTTTCAATGCACAGCTCAAACTACTGGGCATTCGTCCTGGCTGAAAGGAAATTTGGCATGCGGTAGCTTTTATGACGTAGACATCAGCTAAAGGGATTTTTGAAAATTTAACTTCTAAAGGCGTAAAATTGGGGTTGGAATGTGTAGTAGTAGAAATGGGGTTTGAAAAGTGGAAGAAGTCGTGGGCATAAGCTAGTTTCTTTATAAATGGCTCAACCCATAATATGGGCCCATATGTCCCACCTGTGTACATGCCATATATCTAAGGGTTGGATCAGGCGGGGTGTGGAGGGGTAGAACAGCATCTCATTGAGACCGCGGTTCGCGCGCGCGTCGGTCGCCCGCCATGTTAAACCTCTGAAACTGTGCTAGTGGTAACGCGAAAATGTCCAATTACCACCTTTTCCTGGCCGCATTTTTGACCCTCAACCTGGTTCTGGGTAAGTGGAATTTTTTCCGGCTAATTTTACAAAATTTTCCACTATTTTGTGTAATTTTCACGCCAAATTTGACGGAGATGTATTGTTTGATGTTCATGAAGTATTGACGCGTGATATTATAAATGCGAGTTGTGTAATTTTACACATGTTTTTGTGTAATTTTACACAATTTTTAGAGTAATATTACACATGTTTTTGTATATATTATACAATGACCTTATATTTCTTGGGCTACATATTTACAATGTGTTAAGGGTGTTTTGTTTTGACTTTCAAAGGCTATAAGTAATTAGGTTCATAATGTAGAGCGTCTGGTGATGTTAATTTGTAAAATATTTGTAAAACAATATACATACTTACATTTTTTTGGTGTATCTCGGTTTTTTGCAATTTTTTTTTTTTGGAGCCTGGGGAGACGATTTTTGGCACAGTCAGCAGTTACTTAATTATTTTCCCCTTCACTGTGATTTCACAGGTGTTTTCTCGCGGAAAGGGATTTTTCAATTTTTCGCACTTACAATGCATTTGCTTTGAAAATTTCAACTCTACCTATTACGGTTCACGAGATACAGCCTGCTAACAGACAAACAGACGGGCTGATAGACGGATAGCGGAGGCTTAGTATCGTCATAGGGATGGCTAAGGTTACAAAAGCTGTGATAGTCTAGTGGTTAGAACGTCTGGCTCCTAATCGGATGTCTGGGGTTCGTTCCCGGGCACGCAACTCTAAGTTTTCAGTTATGTGCGTTTTAAGCAATTAAATATCACTTGCTTTAACGGTTTACTGTGTGAAGTTTGCCAATCCGCATTGGGCCAGCGTGACAGACTATGGCTTAATCCCTTCTCACTCTGAGAAGAGACCCGTGTTCAGTAGTGGGCCGGCAATGGGTTCATTATGATGGCTAAGGTTTGGAATACTCTTCCGCTATTTGTGTTGCCTACCAATTACAATCACCATCACAATTACAATTGAGAGCCTCAATAGCTCAACCGGTAAAGGAGTGGACTGAAAACCGAAAGGTCAACGGTTCAAACCCCGCCCGTTGCACTATTCTCGCACCTACTCCTAGCACAAGCCTGACGCTTAGTTGGAAAGGAAAGGGGAATATTAGTCATTTAACATGGCTAATATTCTTTAAAAAAAAAATTGTAATTACAATTACAATTGTTTTCTTTAAAACAAGAGTGAATAGACATCTTAGGCCACATCATCACTTTCTATCAGGTGTGATTGTGGTCAAGCGCTTGCTGATGAAAAAAAAAAACGTTTTTACAGAAAAATGTTAATTTATAAGTAGTTTCAATCTAGATATCTTACCTAGTGTGCAATCGTAACTGAGACCTGTAATTTATTTTCAGCCGACAACCACCGTGCTAAGTAGACTTTTATTATTACAGTACACTATAGTCTCTATAAATAAATAATTGGTTGAGTTCTACAAAGTTACGCGCATGAAGGGGAAAAGTTATAGTCGTTGGCAGTTGGCTAATTATTATTTATCAGCCTTATCAGCCTATTCTTATTTATTTATAGGTACAAGTGAGAACAGTTATACTTATTAGATATTTAATTCTTATCTAGTAGTCAGATAGTGAACTCTCGGTTCGATCCTGAATCGACGACATTGTGTCAAATATTAGGCCACGGTGACGTAAAATCAAAAAAAAAAAAAATAGGGCTACCTGTTTTAAGGGAATTAATACCTATAGGGTACTTGCCGTTGACCTAAAATCGTTATTTAGCACTTAGTGCAATGTCTTTTTAAAAAGTGAACAATAGTACCCAATTTGAATAAATGACTTTGACTTTGACTTTGGATTTTATAGAACAAGTACCTAAAGGGAATAATCCGAAAACCGTGAATTTGTGACTACGTTACAGAATATACCTAAAATAAAAATATTTTTTTGTATGATGATACGAAACTTTTCTTTTTTTTACTTTACCGTAGTACCTAGGTATAAATATTATCTAGTAGTATAGTAGTATAGTAGGCATTTATCTTATCAAGTCTGGAGGTATGGATTTTTGCCCGAGTTTCATTTACGTAATAGAGTTTTCAGTTCAGCTGAGTTCTGACTGTGAAATGAATCAATTTGAAAAAACCTCGCCTTTTTCCTTCCATCATTTTATGGCAAAATCATAAAAACCACGTAAAACCGTTTACTGCGCCTTACCCTTGCAATAAAAGTAAATGTCAATTGCCACCTTTATGTAACATCTTTATTAAAACTTTTATACCCTTTTTAGGTTCCGTAATCGTAAGATTGCCAACGGGGCCCTATTACTAAGTATCCGCTGTCCGTCCGTCTGTCCATCCGTCTGTCTGTCAGCGGGCTGTATCTCATGAATCGTAACGTAGTAGGTAGAGTTGAACCGCATTTTCACATATAAGTATTTCTATTACCGTTATAACAACAGATACTAAAAACCAAGATCGCCAATTTCAAAATGGTTTCCATATGAATTTAAAAAATCAATAAGTGCATAGTATGTATTATAGTATAATTATCTTGTGCTACGGTAGCTAATTTGTACGGAACCCTTCGTGCGCCAGCCCAATACGCACTTGATCTTGTTTTTATTCAATAACTTGAAAGTACAGCTACAAAAATTCAGTATAAGTGTATATTTTTCGTTTCTATTTAAGGATAATCTAAAAAAATGAGAGCCATAATAACTTAGTGGTTAAGACATCTGACACCTATCCGGGAGGTCGGAGGTACGTCTAACTTCTCGGAGTTATGTGCGTTTGAAGCAATTAAATATCACTTTGCTTTACCGGTGAAACTTTAGCTCTAGTATCGACTATTCTCACAAATTAGTCGATACTAGAGCTAATTTCTTAAACTGGACCTTTTCAAGTAAAGATTTTTATATAAACCTGTGAGGATGATACTGCCACTGTCGCAATTAAAATGCCATAAGCCTACGTTGTCGTATTAGTTTACAAATTGTGAAAAACCAAATTTTTTAATTTCGCGGGCAGGCCCGTCGCTTCCACCTTATTTCTTATTAGCTTCCCCCATAGGCTAGATTGTAACCTTAGCAGAGTACTACTGCTAGGCACTTTACGATCAAGAAAAAAAATATTAATGGAAAATCGTTGGGAAAATGATAGGCAGGTGCTTTTTATCAATAGTAACATGAAACGTACAATTTCTCCAGTGTCGAGGAAACACAGTAAACAAAGACCGCCGCAATTTCCTCGGGCAACAAACTGTTGCGGAAGGTGTCGCGTGCGCGTCACGCTCACTTTTATGCGCGGTCACATAATATACATGTCATTAGCATACATAATTGTTAACTAATAGGCTGTTTGTTTGTTTTTTAGGGTTCCTCGAAAGGAAAACAGGAACCCCTATAACATCACTTTGTTGTGTCTGTCCGTCATGTATGCTAAGAAACCTATTGGGTATTTCCCGTTGACCTAGAATCATGAAATTTGGCAGGTAGGTCTTATAAAAAAATTCGAAAAAATTTAATTTGTGATCATCATAAAAAAAAATTCAATGTGTTCATGAATTAATTAGTATTTTTAATATTCAAAGTAAGATAACTATACCAAGTAGGGTATCATTTGAAAGGGCTTTACCTGTACATTCTAAAGCGTGTTTTTATTTATTTTTATGCATAATAGTTTTTGATTTATCATGCAAAATGTACGGAATCCTCGGTGCGCGAGTATGACTCGCACTTGGCCGGTTCCGTACATTAGTAAAATGAAAAAGAAACCCTTAAAAGCAATGATCTTACAATAATTTTTATTAACATCATTGCTTAAAAGATCATTTTGTTGTGTGTCTCTCTGTTTGTCTGTCTGTCCGTATGTTCCTCTGACCCGTCTGTCCGTCTGTAGTGTCTGTCAAGAAAACCTATAGGTTACCTAGAATCGTGAAATTCGGCAAAATAAAAAATGTAGAATGTTTTTAAAATCGACTAAGATATAATAGTACCTACTATAAAATGTTTTGAACAATATGTAACTATAAAATTAATGTTCACAATTAAGTTAGCTTTATAGCTTAACTCTTAAGCTAGCGAGTGGTAGAAACATTAATTTGAGTAGCTCCTAACTAAGTCGACCTTTAAAAGGTTAATAAATTACAGCATTAGTCTCCTTGTTTATAGCTGCTTTATTGCTAAGAGCTTTATATTTTGTAGTCTGTATGATAATTACGCTTAGCATAATACTTTATTTCTTTTACTCTTTTAATCTACAAGCGTAAATTAAAAATTTTCAACACCCCCGACAAGTGAAGGTTACAGTAACTAGAAAAGAGCTGATAACTTTTAACCAATTTTTTTGGATTATTTTTTTATTTGGAACACTCTCGATCAATCCACCTTTCAAACAAAAAAAAAGTAAATTAAAATAGGTTCATTCGTTTAGGCGCTACGATGCTACAGACAGATATACAGATACACAGATACACACGTCAAACTTATAACACCCCTCTTTTTGGGTCGGGGGTTAAAAAATATGAAAATGAAAAACTCCTATCGAAATACTCACTACTTAGTTTGCATGTAGGCATGGCTAAGGTTTGGAATACTCTTCCGCGATCTGTGTTTCCTACAAATTACAAACCGGGTATCTTAAAACAAGAATGAATATGCATCTTCTAGGTAAACGCGTCCCATCTTAGGCCACCACATCACTTTCCATCAAGTGGTAATTATGGTCAAGCGCTTGTCTATAATAAAAAAATAATGGTTGCTAAAACATTATAATTCCAGGCAATTCAAAGCCACTAGGTCTAACAAGACTGCCAGGTCTTGTTGAGAATTATTGAGATGTGAATCACATAATGAAAGTAGACATATGTCGCTGAGGTCTAGAACTCTAGATGGGAATCAATAGCGCTCGCCTTCCCAGGAATTTGGAATTGGTTCCAAATTCGAATATCATGTGCATATTATGTTGCTGCAGGTAGCAAATCGTTCAGCTAGAGGTTGTATAATTGCCTGTACTATGAACAAATTAATTTATTAACGAATAATTATGATTAACTAGAGGATGCCCGCGACTTCGTCCGCGTGGATTTCGGTTTTTAAAGATCCCATGGGAACTATTAGATTTTCCGGGATAAAAAGATTTGCCTATGTCAATTGCAGGGACGCAAGCTACCTCGGTTCCAAGTTACATGCAAATCGGTTGAGAGGATGGGTATTGAGGAATCCCGTGGGAACTCTTTGATTTTCCCGGATAAAAAGTAGCCTATGTCCATCCCCGGAATATAAGTTAACTCTGTACCTACCAAATTTCGTCAAAATCGGTTAAACTGTTGGGCCGTGAAATGGTAGCAGACAGACAGACAAACGGACAGACAGACATACACACTTTCGCATTTATAATATTAAGTATGGAGTATGGATAATATTAATTTACTAGCTTAAGCCCGCGACTTCATCCGCGTGGATTGCACAAATTTCAACCCCCTATTTTACCCCCTAAATTCCAAAAATCCTTTCTTAGCTTATATTTACGTCATATAGCTATCTGCATGCGAAATTTAACAAGGCTCTCTCCGTCACTCGTTTCATACAATCGTAGTTCCAATTTCATTTGAATATTAAGCAACCAAAGTCCATGAAATTTTGCAGACATATTCTAGAAACTAATATCTGTGTCTGTGGTGTTTTAGATTTTTCTAAAAATATGTAGTTTTAAAATTACAGGGGCTCAAAGATTTGTATGAAATTTTCAAGACCGCGTAACTTTGCAACCGAATATTTTAACAGAAATCTGGAAAACCACAGACATAGATATTAGTTTCTAGAATATGTCTGCAAAATTTCATGGACTTTGGTTGCTTGATATTCAAATGAAATTGGAACTACGATTGTATGAAACGAGTGGAAACGAGTGACGGAGAGAGCCCTCTTATTGAATTTTGCGTTGATAGATCAGTCAGTCAGTCAATCAATCAGCTTTTCCTTTTATGTAATGAATCATTACGATTAAATAACATAAATTATGTTAGTAGTCTGGTAGGTAGTTTGAATAAAATTATAATAATATTCATCGTTATAACACATACCCAGTATGTTATAATCCCTTAGTGCAGATTACAAGTTTTAATCAGTTTCAGTTGTAACTTGTAACGGCCGTCGACTCCGGTTAGTTTTAGTTGATTCTAATCTCCTGTGATTGTTCGATGTTCAGTTAGATAGGTTACAGTTTGCCGCTAGTTTAGTTTTGGAAACGGTCCGCTATTTGCTTTAGAAAGTTTACTATACCTTTTATCGAGATTTTTAACACCTATTTTGCATACACACACACATAGGTAGTTATTTAATAAATTGACACAAGTATTGACAATTTTTTTTCAATTCAAAAGCATATTCGCAGGCTCACTACAGAGTCACCGAGTCTGTCAAAATGAGTAGGGCTTAGCCAAGGTTTGGCTATTATAGTCTACCACACCTTTGATAACATTTCGAAAAAAGGTACTCAGGACTCAGATAGGTTTCCTTGCGATGTTTTCTTTTACCGTTAAAATAAGTGATATTTAATTGCTTAAAACGCACATAGCTCCGACAAGTTCTAAAGAACAGAGTGCGTGCCCGAGATCGAACCCAAACCTCCCGAACAGGAAGCGGTCGTATTAACCACTACGCTATCACGGCTTTTTGTTGGTGATAATAACCGATATAATAATGACAACTTGTTCGTAACGAAAAGGTCAAATTCGGACACCCAAAGTCGGTGACACATCCAGTTACCGACCGGTGTCAACGTTATTTTACCAGCGCGATCGTCCAAACTACCGCCAATTACTGAATCAATCGTTTTAAAAATTCAAGTTAACCACACCCTCGACATAGGCCAAACAACCTTCAATTTCGCCGGAAACCACGATACATAAAACCATTACGTCGGGCATTTTTTATCCCGGAATCGAATTTGCTACCCGTGGGAGACCATCCATCATCGGCTCCGCAGAATAAAGCCAGTAACGGGATTCAATTAACCATAAAGCGACCGAATTTCCAAACGATTCTGTCGTTTGTATGAAAAGTTTGTATGGAAAACAACATGATGCGGTTATACGAAAATTCTTTTACATTTGTGACTCTTTACTATTACAATTTTTTTTTATATTCCCTATACTTAAATAATTTTTTAAAGTCCCGTTTAAAACTAAACTAACTAATTTACTGCGATAAAAACTATTAAAAGTATCACTTATGGGTGTGTGCATTTCTGTTTGAAGGCGTGTGTGCGTATGCGCGCGTGTTGCGTGTGTTTAGATATTAACAATATTTTTATTATAATACTAGCTGACTAGGATTTTTCAAAATTTGTAAGAGGTGATTTCCAAAAATCCTCAAACCTCATTATTGCTCGAAAATCCAAATACCAAAAAACTCTCATCCCTTATTTAACCCCCTTGGGGGGTTTGACAAGTCTAATAAATCTTTGGTGCTCGGTACTGATGAAAATAGAAGTACTCCTTAATACTAATGTCTACTTCCATGTTAGTTATACCTATTGTAAGAAAATTAATTACCTAAGTGCTTTTTATATGGAAATGGAACTTAAAAGCTTTTTAATTAAAACATGAGAGGCAAATATTAAAATAATACCTACTTTCATAGAGCTTCTCTATTTTCTACTTATTGTTATCCATTGTAGGTACATCTAAATCCCCTGTCGACCCCTATTGTGTAGGAGGCAGGTATTGTAGAGTTTATTACTCGGAACGGAAGTGACACGGGGCAGGGGATCAAGCGAGCATCAGACCCTTACTCCACTAACCGAGATCATACCGAGATGTGGCAGATAGGACCTCTTTCAAACCCGACCGACCCATCTCATAACTTCGATAAAGTAGATAACAGATTATACACAAAAGAGCATCGCCAATATCTGCCCCCATATGTAGTCAAAATTCCACAGATACGTACGAAGCGATTTGCCTCCACATTTCTTATTCGAACCGCTAGGTTTTAGAACGCCTTTCCAGCATCAGTTTTCCCCTCCAAATATGGGTACCTTCAAGTTAAGAGTAAATAGGCTTCTTCTAGAAAATGACTTTAGGTATATTCCAATCTCGATCTGAGTTGTGTCTTGTGTTTGCGATATTGAATGTAATACGCGTGGGTGGGTTGTATTGGTGTCTTTAGAGACAGGTTTTATTATATAGGAGATAGCGGTGAGCGGTGATACCGGGATTTAGTATCCTAGTTCTAAACTAACCGATAGGTTTATTCCGTAAAATACTATTCATATAAATTGCTTGAGTATTAAACTCATAAGGTATATGTAATGCTTATAAGGTAGGTATGCAGTAGTAAGTAGGTGTATAGAAGATGCAATTCGCATTTATTTTTGTACAAGGTCCGCGTGGATTTAAAAAAGTCCTTTATAAAAAAGTTAAAAAAAATACCGAATGTCACTCTCCAGGTCATTAACTATAATAATTATCCACGTAAAAATCACGTAGATTCGTTACTCCGTGCTGACGTGGTTGAAGGACAAACCAACAAATAAACATACTTTCGCATTTATAATACACTAGTTGCCCGCGACTTCGTCCGCGTGGATTCAGATTTTTAAAGATCCCGTGGGAACTGTTTGATTTCCGGGATAAAAAGTTGCCAATGTCAATTACAGGGACACAAGCTACCTCGGTACCAAATATCATACAAATCGGTTAAGCAGATGGGCCTTAAGGAATCCCGCGGGAACTGTTTGATTTTCCGGGATAAAAAGTAGTCTATGTCCGTCCCCGGGATGTAAGCTAACTTTGAGCCATTCCGCTTATCCGCTTTCCGCTCGCTCATGTAATTAAAGCCTTCAGAAAATATATCTTCTAAAAGAGATCAATAAGATGTTCGTTGGAATAAAGAAAAAACGAGCGAAAAATCCGTCACATTTAACGAATAGTCTTCGGTTGTGTAAGAAGCGTAAAGTACCTTATATTTTACCTATTTGGATTCCGTGAGATTCTTACATAAAGAACATTTCTTTCTTTTTTCTTTTGTTCGAGTTCCTTTTAATAAAAGAAAAGAGATTGTTGAAAACAAGAATTACAATTTATAATAATGATATCTTTTCTTTTGGACGTCTGGCTCATTCCCATATAAGTGCTTACTTGAATAATACAATGAGATGTTTTAAATAAAATAGCATGGCCATTTTTAAGAATCCGTACTCAAAGTGCCATTTGTTGGAAAATCTCACAAATTCTAGAGTATGAAATTAAGAAGGGTCTAAGTACTTAATTCACGAGGTTAAACGAACAACATAATTTGTAGTCTTCTCGATTTTGGTTTTACGAGAAGTTTTTTTACATTAATATTAAGGAACATTTGGTTGGGCAGGAACATTATGCACATGTCCAATTTTTAACAAGGTTATGAATCGTCATCACCGGTTTTAGCGTTCCGGTACTATGCCGTGTAGAAACCAGAGGAGTAGGGATTTAATGAGAACTGCGATACCTCTTACAGGTTAGCCCACTTGCATCTTAGACTGCATCATCACTTACCACCAGGTGAGATTGCAGTCAAAGGCTAACTTGTATCTGAATTTTAAAAAATCACCATCAAGCCATCGTCAGCTCATTATTAAATAAGCTACTCTACGAATAAGAAAGGCTTGGTCACCTACCATGCTGGTTTTGAGAACATTATGCAGAACTCTCACGCATGCAGGTTTCTTCACCGCTTCTTCACTGTTAAAGCAAGTGATACTTAATGATTGCTTAAAACGCACTTAACTCTAAAAAATTAGATTTGTGCCTTGGACGGACCCCCGACAAGGAGGCCGAAACGTCCTAACCAAAGGTCACTGCTTTTAACAAGTCAAAAAAACTTATGAAAAGTAACCTATAATGTAGGTATTTTATTTTTGAATATTTTTTATATTTTATCTTCCACTTCATTTATTTTGTATTTTCAAAAACGTTTACCATTACAAAACTAATTTCAAAAGGCAATAACCATCGATAAAAACCAACGTAGCGTTTAATTGACCGGATATAATCACGATAAATAATGAGATTCATCAAATTTATCCGGCTATAAATAATGTGCTTTTAAATCCGGATGATGATTAAACTTCGAACGTTAATTAATGTTTGAATTTATATTTTTTTCTCGCGGAGGCTATAGGTACACCGACGTAGCGTTTAATTTACCGGATATGATAACGACATATAACGAGATTCGTCAAGCTTATCCGGATGTAAATTGATGAAGTGCTTTTATACTCAGATGATACAAGTGTAAATTAAAAATTTATAACACCCCCGACAATTGAAGGTTACGGTAACTAGAAAAGAGCTGATAACTTTCAAACGGCTGAACCTTTATTTTTTTTTAATTACATTATTAAGAGTGTTCTCGATCAAGCCACCTTTCAAACAAAAAAACACAAGTACCTATGTAACGTACTTATCTACTTCTTTTCTTTCAACTTCACTTCAAAACAAGTGTAAATTAAAAATTTATAACACCCCCGACGATCCAAAGTATTTGAGTTTTCCAAAACATCATTTTCAAATAAATAATTATGTATTTAGGCAACGTCCATCTCAGCTTGACATTTGTCTATTGACATAATATTATGAACCTAACGGTTATCTAACCTTCTTTTCTACAAGAAAACTAGAAAAGAGCTGATAACTCTTAAACGGCTGAACCGATTTTTTTAGATTATAGCTAAGAACACTCGATCAAGCCACCTTTCAAACAAAAAAAACTAAATTAAAATCGGTTCATTCGTTTAGGCGCTACGATGCCACAGACAGATACACAGATACACAGATACACAGACACACAGATACACACGTCAAACTTATAACACCCCTCTTTTTGGGTCGGGGGTTAAAAATCTAAAAACTTGTAATTCTAAAACACTCAATTTGTAATTCTATTTTTAACCCTCGACCCAAAAAGAGGGGTGTTATAAGTTTGACGTGCTTATTGGTGTATCTGTGTGTCTGCGTATCTGTCTGTGGCATCGTAGCTCCTAAACTAATTAACCGATTTTAATTTAGTTTTTTTTTTGTTTGAAAGGTGGCTTGATCGAGAGTGTTCTTAGCTATAATCCAAGAAAATCGGTTCAGCCGTTTGAAAGTTATCAGCTCTTTTCTAGTTATTGTAACCTTTACTTGTCGGGGGTTCAAAAATTTTGAGAGATCTGTTCTTCCCTACAAGATCTAAAACAATAGTCTTCCTATGACAAAGCTTTGCAAATAAGGAGCGAAATTTCATTACTCGCTCGAGAAAGCCGGTGACAGTCTAGGATTATGCTTTGAGAATATCCATTTTAATCTATTATCTGCTAGACATAGTGCAGTTGCGGTAATTCAACTATGCCAGTGCGGCATATAACAATGCTCTATTATCACTTACGCTGGCTAACAGCTTTCAAGGGGACCCGGACAGGGGAGGTCTCTAAGCAACACTATTCTAGGCACTCGAGATGGGCATTGTTGCTACTTTTAAATCATTTTCATTCGATGTTTTTGTTTCTCCACAGTGATTTCACAAGTGTTTTTTCACGGAAAGTAAATTTTGAATTTTCACACTTACAGTCATTTGCTACCTTAATTTTTAACTAGGAATTATGATCAGATCAATAAGACTGGTGTTTCACAGGTGGTTTGTTCACGGAAAGTGAATTGTCACACTATCAATAAGTTTTACTTCATCTTTCTAACACGAAGCGATGCAGGTGTTCTCGCTCGCACACTCTTTCATTTTAAATCGGCTCGATGACCATGCTCGCGTAAAATTTAAAAATTAAAGCGGGTTAAAATGAATGTATTAATAATTTTCAAACTTTGTGACTTTTGCTTCGTAATTTTTCACAGGCTACCAGTGCGGTAGTTAGTAACGTGTTACATAATATGAAATTATTGCTTTCACGTGATTTTTCATTGTGAAACCTGTGAATCCCATCTCTACTGAATACTATTTAGGTACTATGTAGCAATACATAGCTCTCTAATAATTCAAGAAGCTTAAATTGGATTTGTCTGGTGCAGTGATAAGCGCTATAGACTTACCTATAAGTGGGAGGTCCTGGGTTCGATTAATTTTATCTCGAAGTCTTAAGTAAAGATTATTATAAAACTAACTGATGTCCGCTGAATTCAATTCGGTTTTGGAAAACCACGTGGGATTTTCCGGGATAGAAAGTAGTCTATGACCATCTTCAGGATGCAAGCTATCTTTTTATCAAGCAGACCATCCTTGCAACATTTTTCATGTGGAGAGTTTTTTTTAAAGTTATTTGGGAAATCTTCGATTTTCTAGGACAAAAATTAGCCTATTAGACAAAAAAAATTAAACTAATGGGCCGTAAAGAGCAGTATGAATGGATTTCTTTTTAAAACAGCTTAAAGAAAGCCTCAGGTCACGGCGTGCCTCAGATTGAGGCAGTATCCTCACTTCAGCTGCTGGATCGAGTCTGTCCCTATTGGATAAAAAGCTTTACAGAGTTCATTATAGAGCAATATAATAGCCGGATTTCATTGTAGCATTTAATTTTCCGGATATAATCACAATGATAAAGTGGGCCGCGTCGAATTTATCCGGGCATAAATCACCCGCCTTTGTTACCGGATAACCGTTGTACGGAGATAATAAAACCTTTCGTAGTTTAATACTACGATCCTATATTATATTATTATTGTTGTATTAAAATGTATGTAATGTAACATTGTGATTGCGGATCTCTTGTTATACTGGTTGATTACGAAAGCTGCTATTTTTTTTTATTCCGATACAAGTTATTTGATTGCGATATCACCTTGATGGTAAGTGATGATACAGTCTAAGAAGATATGTAGCAGGCTGGCTTGGAAGAGGTATGGCAGTTTAATTAAACCCGTACCCCTGATCGGTTTCTACGTGGTACTGTACCGGGAGACCAAATTACTTGTTGGCACGGCAAATTCCGTGCGGTGTTAATTAGCTACAGCTGAAGTCTAACGATATTTTAGAAATTGTACATCCCCAAATTGCCCCTTCTTACTTAATTGGTAGGAAACACAGCTATTCCAAACTGCTGTATAAAAGTTTTCAAAGCGCTTCGTGAAAATGTGACTGCACAATTAAAATTGTCGTACAAAAATTACTGATTTGTTCGATACCTTCCGTTCGTTAACAGTGTCAAAGCCGGCACCAAATTGCTCTCTATTTAAATGATCCGGTCAAACTCGGCCGGGTATTTTAATTGCATTCCGATTATAATTGCACGCTGTATTGTGTCAGTTTTTTGTTTTTTTTTTAGGGGTTCATACCTGAAAAACCAAAAAAAAAAATTTTTTCCAAAGTGTTATAGCCAGTGTCACTCAGGATAATGTACGGATTTAACGACACCTCATATACATTTTAATTTGTTCAGGCATTTAGACATTATGGTGGAACAAAAAACTCACACGTATATACATGAACCGTGAAAACACTGTATTCCTTTCTTGAAAGGTCGTGTAAAAATAAAACCACACTTCACTGTCAGACGTCTTTTAAGAGCCTTTTTCTCAAGAAAACGTGGAGGTCTCAAGGTTGAAATTACTATCAAAGCATTAAGGGATAAGTCACTAGTCTCTTCGAGCCCTTTAGGTTTTGACACAGACTTCGCTTGTTCCTTGTGTACCTACGGACAACAATTTGTGTACCATGATCTGTGGACTTCCGCAAAGTAACGTCTATTTCAATAAAACTTATTACAAAAAAAATTGCTTGTTTGTAAAGTCGGTTTACTGACGATAGTTGAACGTGACAACAAAGGCTGATTTTCTTTGTCGCTCGTTCCGCGCTCTCGCTTGCACTTCAAGCCTTACATGGAACGCCTCAGAGCGAGGTAACGCCGCATGAGTCATGTTTTTTCGTGCGTGCAGCCGGCTCTATCGAATTATAAGACGTTGTCACGTCAAAAGTAAAAGACCACATCTTTCCCACAAAATTTCCTGGTCAAATGAAATCCGGTTTAATAAGCCACCACCTAAACGTGAATTATGTCCCCAATATAGACCGCGCGAACACCGTGGACGTTAAACAACATACATCACGTGTACACGCGGCCGGTTATCCGGGTTGGAGATTTATTTTGCTACATACTCTTGGACACGGGCCAAGGAACTGCAGCGGAAGAAATCCGATGCATTAACCGGGTCACCGGCACCCGGCGACCGGGTAACATTTTTATAGCGTATTATAACCGGTTCGCGTTTAAATTTCCAATTGTATTGCATCCGTGAAATATTGTTATGATTTTCTTGTTGCAGTTTCGAAAAAAATTATGATTTTGAGTTTTTTTTAAATGACAGGCGTCTTACGTCTCTGCCTGAGGAACAAACCCGTTACAAAGAAATCCGTGCGATATCCAAAGTAAACGAAATAGCTCAACGAAATAGCAAGCTAAAGTAGCAGTGGGCATATGGGTCGCACAATAGTAATTGTCCGCTGGGGCAGACGGGTTCTGGAGTGGAGACCGCGTACCAGCAAGCGTATGGTGGTGATGTCGGATAACCTTCGACCCGCTGGACTGACCTTAAGAACCTAGTAGGAAGCGGGTGTATGAGGAAGGCGAAGGACCGTGTGTGGTGGCGCGCTCTCAGGAAGGTCTATCTCCAGTAGGGGACGAAAACTGATCGATGATATAGGCTTGTGCGTATCTGCAATCACACTAAACAGTAGGTGATGATGCATGGTAGTATGGTGGGTGATGATGTAGGGAAGTACGCCTAGAAGATGCCTATTCATTCTTCCTATGGAGTTGGTAAATAATAATGATTTTGCATTTATCGGCAGCAGGCGCTCAACTGTGACTATAGGAAGATCTTCCTCCGGACATTGTTATACCCGGGGGCTATAGATGGGCATTATAGCTTCTTTTTTTCTATATTTAGTTATGGCACAGAATATCTTTATATATCTTAGAATATCAGAATATATTTTACAGACGATTTCACACGGAAAGTGACTTTTCGAATTTCGCACAATACAATTGTTTGCTACATTTATTTATCTAGGAATTATTGTATAGACCAATAGTGTTTTTTTTAGAAACAAACGATTATTGCTTGTCGTTGCTCCGTAGCAAACGATTGTTTGCCATATTAATTTTGTTATTTTCGCTTTCTAACGAAAGTTTCGAAATTATTTAAAAGTCCGCAAAACTGTACCTGATGAAAGTTTGTAATTTGAAAACTAAGCTAGGTTCAACCATCTATAAATTTCCATTTGCAATAAACGTCGCTGCCGAAGTGGGCTTTCATTTAACTTGAATAATGTCCGGATATAAGCCGAGTGTGAACGTGGCATGGCGTACATCACGTGTACACACGGCCGGTTATCCGGGTTACAGATTTATAATCACACTCATACATAAACTTGGACTATGGCCAGAGAATGGCAATGGACAGGATCCATTACATTTATCTATACAAATTGTTTGTTAAAGTAACGATTTTCAGATTTTTTCTTTTATTTGGTTTTTGCCTTTCATGAATCTACGTCGGTAGGTAGTACCCTATAGGTTTTGATTTATTTGTGAGTATCAAATTATCCACACATATTGTAGACACATAAATCCGTATTTTTTGATCGCAACTTAGAAGTTTATTTTTTTTTATAGCCGTAAGAGACTGGTTAATTTCAATTTGGTACCTCCACGTGGTCGTTAGAGTAAGGGTCTTGTCAGACTGACAGACAGAAAGACAGAAAGATACATAGACAGACAGGTGGACAAACAAGTGATCCTGTAAGGGTTCTTTTTTCCTTTAGAGGCACGAAACCATAAAAATAAAAAATACTCTCTTACTATTTGAAAAATATTATTTCCATTTAAAAATTCTACTCTGAATTACTCCTCATTTATTCTAACGAAGTAGTTTATCTCACCGCCGCATTCGTCAATGCGGCGCCACCTGTACTATCGAGTTTTACAGAATGCAAATTATCAAACTCATCGCGAATTCACTTGTCGAATTACGAAAATGGCTTTACAGAATAGCCCTACTGATGTTATAAAACGAGTATTTATCTTGTTGCGTGAAAGCTCGTAAAATACAAAACTGTTGAATATTGATATAATTTACATTTTTTATTTTACATAACTCCAGTGACTAAACTCAACATATCTACCATATAAAATACATTTTTTAACAAACATGTTTTATGTTTGTTCAAATATATACTTTGTAAAGTTTTATCCGGGTCTTATTATCCGAATAACATTTTTACTCTAACCGTTCCGAATTTAAATTGGTAATCTACACGGCTCCCGTAAAGATAATATTGAGCCAGTTTTAGTTTTAAAAGAGAAATTTTAAGACGGCATTGGACCGGCAAAATGGAAGTGGCTTCAAATTTGCATCACAAAACGGCGTGAAGAAGTATAGTAGTTTTAAGTTAGAGCTTTTTAAATTTTATATCACATAAAAATGTCTTGATTCGAAATTGAATTCTCGCAAGGAAAATCTTTTTAATTTTAAAATGAAATGTCACTTCTCCTGTGTCAGAAAAATCTTAAAATCCTTGCTAATATTATAAATGCAAAATTGCGTCTATCAGTCTGTCACGGTGTATTCGTTTAACCGATTTTGACTTTGGTACAGAGATTGCATCCCGGAAATGGACATAGACTACTTTTTCTCCGAAAATCAAAAAATTCTTATAGGATTCTTAAAACTTCTTTCAAAATCTCTTTAATTTCTTTAATAGACCACTTGGTTGAGTATACTGAATACTTTAGACGTCTCATAATTAATAAATCATAGATTATATCAGATAAAATTATTATTCAGATAAAATCCCCTAAGTTATAAATAACGCCCAATCATAGGTTGAGAAGATTATTTTTTCGGGCACTTTTTGAGATCCTTAAGCTCCTTATGTAATTATCTTTTATCAAAGCTGGCCATCAAATAAAAAGTATTCTTTATGATTCTCTTTTGAATTGTCAAAAGCCTCGATATTTCAGGAAGGAAGGTGATAGGAAATGCAGTAGTTGACATTTTTCAAAGAATTTCCAACTCCGATTTCGAAAATGGAAATAGGAATACATTGCTTGAATCCGTTGCGTTGAAAACATGGCTGCAATTGAAAACCGGAAGTAACCGGATAAACGGATCGGGCCTTAGAGCCAGAGCTTTTACCCGGGTATTAGTGAGTGTACACGGTCCTTAATAATCCTTAATACCTACTACGTAGAGATTAAATTTCAATGTGTCACATAGACTACTACTAAAAGCTATTCTTTAGTTGAAATTGGGAGGTATTTCTTACTATCTAAGGGTCATTTTGCTGTGCTATGTGGATATAATCATTAAAACTATTGTTTGATTTCATTGAAGTAGAAAATGTAAACCTAAAATTAAAGAGAATAGAGCTGTTTTTGCAGTGTAATAATTATTTGTGTGTGAGGCACAGACGTAGCCTGAGATTTCAGCTAGGGTTGTCAAATATTATCAAGTTGTATTTTTCTTGATATGCATTGAGCATTTGGACAGGTTACCAACTATTAACTATATAAATATAGTTTAGTGGCATTTTTGCTATCTGTTTTTAGTCTGTTAACTCTTTATCCTTCTTAAAATGAGAATAGAATAGAATATATTTTTCTTTAAATAAACTTTTACAAGTGCTTTTGGAGCTTCAAAATAATTTACCATTCGTTTGGAGAGTTCTCCATAATATTTTAATTGGTGCTTGAAGTCTGCCAATTCACACTTTTTTTTTATGCCTCCCTGGCACATTAGTAAGCGCTGTGGTCTTATTAGTGGGAGGTCCCGGGGATTCCCGGTAGGGGTTTGGAATATTATAATTTCTGGTCTTGTCTGGTTACCATCTATTGGCAAAGACGTGCCACCAAGCGATTAAGCATCTCGGTATGATGCCGTGTAGAAACCCAAAAAGATGAAAGATGCTTTATCCTTTCTAGGTTAGCCCGCTTCCATCTTAGACTGCATCAACACTTACCTCCAGGTAAGATTACAGTCAAGGGCTAACTTGAATCTGAATATAAAAAAACATGGCTAGTCAGCGTTGTGGACTATATTATAATCTAAACTGTGTTCGTTTTCGTTCGAGAGGAGACCCGTAGTGAACCAGCAAAGGGTTTAGATAGTGATTACGATAGATGTTTAGTGGTATGTTGTTCAGTTGCTTTAATTTTAAGTTAACGTAATAACAATTACGTTAATAAATTAAAATAAATAAATGTTAAAAATAATAATTAATTATTTATCACTACATTGTCATTGTTTGACAATCAGAAATTGTACAATAGTACCCAATTTGAATAAATGGTTTTTTACTCTGACTATGTTGTGCCAACCCTAACTGTGCCATTGTAGTTAGTAATTGATTCCTAGCTACAGCAATTCCAACGAAATCCGATTCTGAACTCAGTATTAATTGTAGTTTGTCTTCTATATTCCTCATTGATCCAATATTTATCTTAAAACGTGATGACTTAGACATGAGCGTCATCACTTTCTCCCAGGTATTAACCACAGTTAAAGATTTTATTTTATTTTTACTTATTTAACCCCGACCCAAAAAGAGGGGTGTTATAAGTTTGACGAGTGTATGTATCTGTCTGTGGAACCGTAGCTCCTAAAGCAATGAACCGATTTAAATTAATTTTTTTTTTGTTTGAAAGGTGGCTTGATCGAGAGTGTTCTTAGCTATAATCCAAGAAAATCGGTTCAACACAATCGGACAATCGGTTTGTAAGTTATCAGCTCTTTTCTAGTTACTGTAACCTTCACGTCTTGTCGGGGGTGTTATAAATTTTTAATTTACACTTGTATTTGTTAGTCAACCGTCCACAGAGTTACACACCTATATAACATATATTAAGAGTTAGCTTATCATCGCGTTAAAGCAAAAAAACAGTCAAGTGCGAGTCGGATTTGAGAAAGAGAAGTTCCATACCATACTACCACCATACAAAAAATACCTAACACTTTTTAACTTTTTTAATTTTATGGTGGCCATTTTAAATTTTTATTATACTTTGTTACAGCTCCAATAGAAATACACTAGCTGTAAAAACAACTCTTTACCTATTACGGTTCACGGGATACAGCTCGCTGACAGATAGACGGATGGATAAACAGACGGACAGTGGAGCAGAAGCCGTTAAAAACATAAACATTCCTTGAAGATTTTGTTTGTCTGTTATTCTAACTATTTAATACGTAAAAGAATAAATTTTAACTAATAAGAAAGGATAAAGGATGACATTCATGGAATTTCATTACGTGAAAACATTACCAAAGGTAATAATGCGAAATATTTTGTATCCGAAAAAGCTCATTTTATTTTCGGCGTAGTACCTGGTATTACGACGAAAGGTATTTTTACCACAAAGAAAATGAAAAAAAATCCGGTCAAGTGCGAGTCAGAAGCGCAGACAAATGGTTCCGTACATGATACATGATATACGTACCTCTAACACTTTTACGAGTATATAGAGCACTGCAAGTCAATGTGATATAGTAAATTTATTCTTTTGTGAACACACATTTTTTTGTCATGTTACCACAAATTCACGGTTTTTGGATTTTTTCCTTTACTTGTGCTATAAGACCTGCCTACCTGCACATTATTCATATTTTTTTATATTTTTTATTTAATATTTTAATCTATACTAATATTATAATGGCAGGGCCCTACAGGCAAAAGGAGTGTAGGAAGGCAGAGGAAAAAGTGGGAAGACGAAATTATAGGCATCGCAGGAAGAAAATGGATGGAAACCGCAATCGACAGAGAGGCCTGGAAAAGGATGGGGGAGGTTTTTACCCGCAGGGGGCCGCACGCATAGTTAAAATATTGTAAAAAAAAAATGTAACAGGTGCTAGTTAGTGTGTGGAAAATAAAGCTCTAATAATAATAATAATAATTTATTATGAATGAAAATGAAAATGAAAATATTTATTAACAAAATATAGTCTTATACAATAATTTCCCTGTGTCTGGTGGTACCCACACTAGGTAATCCTGTGTCGTGGGTACCTAGTTTGCGTTGACAATATTCCATTTACAATTTTATTTGACACTCGGTTAAATTAAAGCTAACAGTATAACAATTATTAAGTATAACATTAAGCGTAAATATTAAGTATAACAGCTATTCTAAGATTACAGAAATAAAGATAAAAATAAGGATGTGTGTGTGTCTACGAAGTAATTTAGTTGCGTTGCATTAATATCTAAGTGAATGTTTAAAAACAAAACAAAACAAACAAAATGAAAAGTAGTAACAGAGTGCCCTTATTTTAAATGCAGGAAAAGTTTCTCTGTTGCATCGTAACCTAAGGAAGCAAGCCATGCTACAATTTTCACCTTGGCTTGTTATTATAAAGAGGAAACCTTTGTATTTTTGTATGTTTGTATTGAATAGGCTCAAAAACTACTGGACCGATTTCAAAATTTCTTTTACCATTACTTAGAGAGATTCTTCCGAATCCGTATAGGCTATATTTTATCCCGGAAAATAGATAGGATTTTTCGTGGTAGTGTAATTTGTAGTTGTAAATCTATACCTTTAATTGTCATAATAGTAATTTAATAATCGTAATTCCTGTGATAGTGTATGAAATGATAATTGTTTATATTGGAATAAAGGCTTTATTTATTTATTTATTAATCTATCTTCTCATGATTCTAGGTCAACTGGATGTAAAAATTATAAATACTTAGTAAATACCAAATTGCGTGTTCTCCGAAATACGTCAAAGTAGTGTTGAAAGCATCTATCTGTTATACAACGGCTATACAACCCTACAGCTACGAGCTCGTAGAAGGAAATAACAAATAAAATTCGTAGCTCGCAGCTACACTGCTACACTGTTTCATTTTGTGTCTGCGCCACGAGCTACGGGTGACGCGTTCACATTCCACCGCGACGATTTTGAATCGCCGCGTTTTAAATTAGATTCAAAAATGTTTGTCAACAACCAACACTAAGAGCAGCTTTGTATTCACATCCAAACAAAACACTGATTTTATTGTAGCCTAGCGCTTTTTTTTGTTCTTTTTCTATGAAGTTTTGTTAAACTTGCTTTTGAAGCCACCTACCTATTTACTTTCAATAAAATGCATCATTTTCCTTTCATCTGAACAGGAATGGCACCCACAATCTGGTTCAATTTATTGAACTAAGTAACTGAATTAGTAGCACATTTACATCTTCATTTATTTGCCTCTCCGCCCCCGAAAACACGCAAACACTTGCATCACCGCCAATGCGTTGCCGGCTTTTCAGGAATTTATTGGACCATCCCTTGAATAATTGTTGAAAAGTGGGAACGCCACCGAAGAGGTTTGTGAAACATAAACTTAATTTAAACTATTTTTATGAGCAAGATAATAAATATAAAACAAATCCAACATCCAACAACTGGCTGTCAAAAAATGTATAGTAGAACCTCCTTTGAATAAATTATTTGGTAATAAGATAAATTTTTCTCTTGAGACCATTAATCATAACAAAACTTGACTTCGCATTAAGTTAGCAATGAAAATATTTTTCTACGTGGTATTTTTGAACCGATTTCATAAAAACGTCATCCATTTTCAGCTGTTAGCGCGAAATATGAAAGCGCGCAGCAATCCAGTTATTCATCATATTATTCCCCTTTATGCTTTATTCCCGTTCCGACGTGGCTCGCGTGCTCCGTCCCTCTTTCCTGTTATTTTACCGGTTCATTTCGGGCCGGCCATTTTTCAGTTAGGGTCTAGACAATGGCTTGCGTTGGGACTGCAAGCAGACTGCAATATTGCAATCAAAACTAGACAAGAACGAGTCGGACTCCCCGTGTTCCCTACCATCGTACAAGATATAGCTATATAAATCTACTTTTTTTTAAAATATTCGCATGGCGGCAATTTTGAGAATCGCCAATTTGGATTTTTAATATTGTACTCGCTGGCCTGTGTAACTTTAAAACCACACATTTTTATAGAAATCTTGTAACCTCAGCCGTTCCTACCGAGAAGAACCAGCAAGAAACTCGGCGGTTGCTCTTTTCAATTGTTCAATCTCAACCCCTATTCTATAACAGCTTTAGATCCAAACTTAAAAACTTTACCTATTTGTATTAACAGTATCACACTAATCACACTATTATAAAGGCGAAAGTTTGTACGTGTGTGTGTGTGTGTATGTTTGTTACTCTTTCACGCAAGTATAGATTATACCCTGGACTAACACATATGCCACTTTTCATCCCGGAGTAAAACCTATATCAACGGGAACGAAGTCGCGGGCATCAGCTAGTATTAGTACAAAGTATCAATATAGCTTGTGCCAGCATCATATACAGCAATTTGTCACCTCTCGGTCAACACCCGGACGCGGAACGACCGGGCATATAACTGAATATCCGGATATACATATATATTCGCACTATATAGATTGATGCGTTTGCCCTATATCCAATGTGCATACTGTATTGATATGTTTTGACACGGGTAACTTATGTAAACACACAAACTAGGTGTTCTGCATTCGATTCGTTTCGTGAAGTGGTGATAGTAAAAAGAATACCCGGCTGAGTTTGCTGTGGGCTCTTCTCAGATCTGGGCGCGTTTGGAACCCTCGAAGCTTTAGTTTTAAGTTTACGTAATTAATTATTATCACCACAATATAATCTTACAAATCTAACAATTCGGACAATTAAAAGGAGTACAATAGTATCTTCTTTGAATAAATGATTTTGAGTTTTGAGTTTTGATTCCTATCACTTCTATCTACTCATAGATCAGTGTTTTTCAATCTTTTTCATGCTTATGGAAAAATATTTCTCGACCCCATATCTTCTTTCAAACGGCTGAACCGATTTTCTTGGATTATAGCTAAGAACACTCTCTATCAAACCACTTTTCAAACAAAAAAAAACTAAATTAAAATCGGTTCATTATTTTAGGAGCTACGGTGCCACAGACAGATACACAGATACACACATCAAACTTATAACACCCCTCTTTTTGGGCGGGGGTTAAAAACATATAATCGGTACATAATTTCAAAAATAGTTTTTTTTTGTCTTAAAAACATATATAGGGAGGTCTTTTATACTTTTAAAGTTTCTGCGACCCCCCTTCTTACCCACACGTTGAAAATCACTGATGTAGGTAATATATAAAAGCTGTGTGGCTTTGGCCTCTTATTGAGGAGGTCCAGGGTTAAATCCCGGGCACGCATCTGTAACTATGCGGAGTTATACACATTTTACCATAATTTAAACAGAGTTCTCCATAATAATCTCAAAGGTGTGTGAAGTCAGCCAATCCGTAGGGTGGTAAACTATGGTCAAAGTCAAACCCTTTGAGAGGATACCCGCACTCAGTAGTTACCCAGCGATGAGTTGATGATGATGAAACTGGATAAATCTAGTTATAACCAGCTAAAGCCAGTCACAACCGCACGTCAACATTTAGCCGCGGCATTTTAAAATCCAAATGTAACCCTATTGTAGGCGGCGAGGGCGACATACAATGAATTTCAAAATACACGTTACATACAGCTTCAGTATTGTTAGCCTTTTCCATTTTTGTTAGCGGCTGAACTCGTTCACTTTTATGTGAACAAATATGAATGGATGCTCGAATTGTTTTTTTTTTTTTTGTTTTTGTACACAATAAAACAACATTTTTGTGCGATTAATTTAAAAAAAACCGAACCGAACTTTTATTTCTCTGATTCTTATGTTAGAAACCTATAATTTAAGTATAGAATGTAACGGCTATGCTCACGTGTGAAGGTTATAGTAACTAGAAAAGAGCTGATAACTTTCAAACGGCTGAACCGATTTTCTTGGATTATAGCTAAAAACACTCTCGATCAAGCCAACTTTCAAACAAAAAAAAACTTAATTAAAATAAATAAAAAATAAAAATAAAATAAAATAATTAAAATCGGTTCATTAGTTTAGGAGCTACGATGCCACAGACAGATAAACAGATACACACGTCAAACTTATAACACCACTCTTTTTGGGTCGAGAGTTAGAAATGAAAACCTCTCACGATAGTTCAATCATTAAAATAAAAACCTATACCTATTTCAAACACTCTGGATTTCAAAGATTTAAATAGGTACATTTTTGATAACTTTAAAACTACTCATCTTTGCAGAAATCTAGAAAAAGATAGACACAGATATTTGTTTCTAAGACGTGACTACAAAATTTTCATTGAGTTTAATTGGTTAGTATTCAAATGAGATGCAACGTTTTTAAGAAAGCACTAGGGATTGCGCTAGGATTAGATACTTTATTAACCCCCGACCCAAAAAGATATAAGTTTGACGTGTGTAGCTGTGTATCTGTGTATCTGTCTGTGGCATCGTAGCTCCTAAACTAATGAACCGATTTTAATTTAGTTTTTTTTTTGTTTGAAAGGTGGCTTGATCGAAAGTGTTCCTAGCTATAATCCAAGAAAATCGGTTCAGCCGTTTGAAAGTTATCAGCTCTTTTCTAGTTACTGTAACCTTCACTTGTCGGGGGTGACTTATAATATGACAGCATTAAAATATTGGCACATCAAACACAATTTTCGATGTGTCAAGCATTTGGTCAGTAGGTGTAATTTGGCTCGCACTTACTCGAGTTTATCTATGCAGGGTATTAAAGGTATTATTCTTGTGAACAGCTTAGTACACATACATTAGAACTGTTACGTTGGATCCAGGCCAAATGCATCAATCACAGAGCGAATGTTTGTTGCACTCATACCTACCTACTAGAGAATAGAGATGGACCATTTCACAGATGGCGTGTGAAAAATCACGTGAAAGCCTTTTCATACTTTGTAAAACTTGCTATCTCACTAAAAGCAGTCTACTTTACGAATCAAAATCGAGCAAAGTTGGAAAATTCTTACATTTGATCCCGCTTTAAGCCCACTTTATAGTTTGAATTTTGCACATGCACGGTCTTCAACCCGAGCTAAGGAGCGCGCAAGCGAGAACACTTGAATCCTGGCGTGTTAGAAAGTGGAAAAAAGCTACTTTAAGCCCTAATTAGCACGAGCGTTAAAAAAGCGTTGCCTTAAAACCCGGCGTTGCGCTGAACATACAAAGTGCGCTTTAAAAAAGCGTTGACGTATGTGAACAGATACTTGGTAATGCATTTTTTCTATTTGAAACGCTTTTTAACGGACGTTAAAAAAGCTCTCGTGCGAATGAGACCTTATAATATGGAGCCAACAATTATTGTCAAAGTCAAATCATTTATTCAAATAGTGGGTGCCATTGTATATTTTTTGATGGTCAGTTGTCGAATTTGTAAGGTTAGTGCTGGTTAGTGGTGATAACTTTACGTAAACTAAAGCTATGAGGGGTTCCAAACGTGTCCATGTTTGCTATCACTTTGCTACATTTATAACGAACTTAAATTAGTCACAATTAAGTCCGAAAATTCAGTTCAGTGAAAACCAATTTGGAAATTATCAGCGCTGTTGATCTAGACCAAAATTTCCTAGTTAAATGTATGAAGGGTGCGAAAATTTAAAAACCACTTTCCGAGAATCGCCTATGATATCACCGTGAAAAAAATAATGATTTCATCACATGAAAATGATTTAATATTAGCAATCTTGCCCATCACTACTACTTACACGAGTTTTCATTAACCTTAAGCCTGCTGGCTTTCATATATCCGGTTATTCCATCATATATCCGGTTACCCGGGTATATATTGACCGAGAAATAACTAAGAGCCACTGCCACGTTATTAGGGTTCCGTATCCGTAGGTTCCTGTCTGTCTGTCTGTCTGTCAGCTGGCTGTATCTCAAACTTACGAAATGACCGCCATGCAAATTTAAAAAAATTAAGTGTTACTTGTATGTAGGATGGTACGAAATCTATCGTGTCCGACTCGCATTTGGTCGGTTTTTATTTTGATACAAGTTAAGCCTTAACTGCTATATCAGCTGATGGTAAGTGATGGTGCAGTCTAAGATGGGACTGGGCTAGGGAAGGGGTAAGGTAGTTTTTAAACACATATTATCTCTGATCAGTTTATACACGGCATCGTGCTGGAACGCTAAATAACTTGGCGGCACGACTTTGCGGTAGGGTGGTAATTAGCCACGACCGAAGTTTCCCACCAGACCAGACCACAGACAATAGATAGATAGTTAGATAAAAAGACTTTATTGCACACAAAAACACATGTCTAGAACAAAAAAGTTCTAGACACATGTCTAGAAAACAATCTATAAATTATAAATTCCCAAATTTCCTCAGCCGGGGATCGAACCCGAGACCCCCACTTATAAGACCACATCACTCACCAGAGTACAAGGAATGTCGTAAAAACGTTCAATAAATAAAATTCGAAGTTTAAATTTTATTCCCGTGATCATTTCGGTGATATCATATTTTACAAAATAAATATTCAGGGAACGCTTTTCGCTTCCGGACTATTTATTTTTACTTATTTTTGTGAAAAAATCAGATTTATATGAATGAGATTCAATTTAAAATATACACAGGACAAACTGTAAGCACTTGTAAATTTTCCACTAAAAATCATCCTACTAATATTATTAAAACGAAGTTTTTTGATTTATCCTCCAATCATCATGCAAAGCTGCAGTGGATCTGTCGGTCTGTCAAGAAAACCTAAAGGGCAGAAGTAGGGCAGAAATCGGATAGTCAATCTAATTTAGATTTGATAAGATTAGATGATTTTATGATACCTACTAGTAATAAGCTTTTTGAGGGGCGTGTGTCCTAGTTGTGACATCGCATATCAATCGATTGTGATTGTTAAGCAACTTCGATCCAAGTAGGTAACTGGATGGGTGACCGACTTCAGAGGTTTGAATTTGGCCTTTTCGTTTCCTCCGCGCCTCGGAGTGCACGCTTCCGTCGGCCCCGGTTATTATCGCTAATATCTGATGATGATGATGATGAAATTATTAAGCTAAGAATCGAATTCTCGTTCTCTTAGTCGAGCTGTATGTGGTAGGATCTAGGGACCCACCGATTTATTATCCCAAGAGATCTCCTACCATTATAGGATTAATGGAAAGGGGTCCCGACCCTCAGCAATAAGGAATCACACTAATATTATAAAGGTGAAAGTTTGTATGTGTGTGTGTGTGTGTGTGTGTGTGTGTGTGTGTGTGTGTGTATGTTTGTTACTTCTTCACGCAAAAACTACTGAACGGATTTGACTGAAATTTGGAATGGAGATAGATATTATCCTGGATTAGCACATAGGCTACTTTTTATCCCGGAAAATCAAAGAGTTCCCACGGGATTTCAAAAAACTTAAATTCACGCGGACGAAGTCGCGGGCATCATCTAGTACGACTATAAAGAGAGGTAAAAAACTTTACTTACTAAAATACAGTTTAGAAAAAATACATCAATCACAAAGCGAATATTTATAACACAATAAATCTGGTTATTCAAACGTAGGTATACCCGGTTAGTGAATTTCATTTACCCGGTTATTCTATTATACTCGTATTTTACCGCTTAACGGCCTTAACATGACGTAGCACTACAGTTAGTGAATATTAGAGCGTGAATTATTATTGTTCAACTTACAAACGAAAATTGTGAAAATAAGCATACTTACACTGTAAGTAGATGACAAATGAGGGTTCCGTACTTTGAAAGGAAAAACGGAACCCTTATAGGATCGCTTTATTGTTTATCTGTCTGTCCGTCTGTCCTTCTGGCCGTCTGTTGTGAATGTCAAGAAAACCTATAGGGTACTTCCCGTTGATCTAGAATCATGAAATTAGGCAGGTAGAGAGGTCTTATAGCACAAGTAAAGAAAAAATCCGAAAACCGTGAATTTGTGGTTACATCACAAAAAAATATATTAAAAGTATTCATTTAGCACTAGAGGAATCGCCGATTCGTTGCCGGCCTTTCAGGAATGTGTTGGTCCGCCCCTTAAATAATCTGTTCTATCTGTTGTAATCATGTTGTAATCTAGTAGGAACACCGCCGATGGGAGTTGACTCTTTTATTTCAGCTAGCTAGTAGATAATGCAAAAGTTTACAAATTTCTGTATATTCTGTGGCAAGTTAGGGTTTACTTTACATGTCGAAAACACACTCAGATATTAACTTTGTGAGAACATAGAGTGTTGATTTTCTCGTAACTTTCGTAACTTTAAATTTACATTTTGAATAGGTTTCGCAACTAATTATTTTTATTTACTAACTGACGCCCGCGACTTCGTCCGCGTGGATTTAGGTTTTTCGAAATCCCGTGGGAACTCTATGGTTTTCTGGAATAAAAAGTAGCCTATGTGCTAATCCAGGATGTTATCTATCTCCATTCCGAATTTCAGCGAAATCCGTCCAGTAGTTTTTGCGTGAAGGAGTAACAAACACACACACACACACACACACACATATACAAACTTTCGCCTTTATAATATTAGTGTGATCCATACTAATATTTTAAATGGGAAAGTGTCTGTCTGTCTGCTAGCTTTTCACGGCTCAACAGGTTAACCCATTATGATGAAAGTTACGGAGTTGTTGGGGAACGACATACTACATGAGCTTTAAAAGATTAACTGATATATGAGTAAGTTAAATATAAAAGTTCCGAACACAGACCGATGGACAGGACAAAACTGCAATAGTTCCTTGGTTTCCTACGAAACCGCAAAGATTAAATCACGACTTGGTATCCTAGAAAATTCCAAGCAGATTTTTCTTCGTTTAAAACGTTTTATCTCACTCCATTGTATGCCATTATGCATTCATAACGGATTCCCACGTACCCAATTATAATATCACATAACTGATTTATGTGGTTTTTGCCTTCGCTTCTGTTCTACTCCATTGTCTGTTTTTGCCCTAACTTCCGAAATGTTGCGACATGATGAAGCCAAATTTGGAGGAAACGTTGAAGAAAAATATTGCTTCTGCAAAATGTCCTATGATCTTTGTATTGTATCGTATTTTGCTGATTGCAGGCAAGCTGGGGGCAAAGATTTAGCCAGCTGGGTGTGTCAGTGGTAGACCTTTTTAGGTTTCCATATCCAAAGGGTAAAAACGAAGCCCTGTCCGACTGTCTGTCTGTCTGACCAAATCTCTGCAGGTCTCTAGCTCGTAGGCGAAATGAGTTACAAACCTGAAATTTTGGTATTTGGTGTAAATCGTTGACCCGAAACCAACAATTAAATTATTTTTCAGGGGGGCTTCAATACATGAAAAAAGAGCCGGAAAAAAATTCTTCTCGATAGGAAAGGCACTCCAAACCAGTACGCAGTGGTAGATTATTTTGACGATTCAAAAGCACTTTAACAAAAAAAAAAAAAGATTACTAGCCATGCTAATCAGGACTAATATTCCCCTTTCCCCTCCAACTAAGCGCAAAGCTGTGTTAGGAGTAGGCACGACAATAGTGCAACGGGTGGGGTTTGAACCGCCGACCTTTCGGAATTAAGTCCGCTCCTCAACCGTTGAGCTATTGAGGCTCTCTGAGGCTTTATTTGAATAAAAAAAAATCTACTTGTGTAGTTTTGTAATCGCATGCCATCAAATCACGGTGTTAACTGATTTTTTGGTTCTCCTGTAATTGATTCAAGTGTCTTGCTATGTACGTTTTTGCACCACCCCCCGCCGAACTGTAGGTAGGTAGGCAGTTAGGTACTAGGTACATATATTATCAAGTTTTGGCGGAGGCGGGTCGTCTGGCGAGATAAGCCCTTATCGATTATCCCGGCAGAATTACGCAATTTGTCATTTGCAGCACGTAACTCGCTCCACAATCATTTCTGATGGCACTTCTCGGCTGATAAAGGATAGGCTAAGAGCTGACCGCCTAAAAATATATCGGTATAGATATATAATATATATCTACTATTTTTTTTCTCTCATTTATTTATTTTTCACATTTTATCCTATTTTTAAACAATAAAATAACAAAACGGTTTTTTATATTTATTTATTCGCGCTCAAAATTTTTAGTATCTAATCTATGATGAGGGAGTGCATCTCTGTGCACGTGGGCCAGGCAGGCGTTCAGATGGGGGTGGCATGCTGGCAGCTATATTGCCTGGAGCACGGCATACGGCCCGACGGGACGTTGCCGGCTTGCGAAACTGACCTTAACAGCTCCGATTCCTGCTTCAACACATTCTTCTCGTTCTATCATTATTATATTATATTTAATATATAAACTGACTGACTGACGAACTGATCTATCAACGCACAGCTCAAACTACTTGACGGATCGGGTTGAAATATTTAGTATAGTTAAAGACCTCGAGAGTGACATAGGCTGCTTTTTGTTCCGGAAAATCAAATAGTTTCCATGGGATGTTTAAAAACCTATATCCAAGCAGGCAAAGTCGCTCAAAGACAAGATCATCTATTGAAAAATATAGAGACAACAAGTGTAAATTAAAAACTTATAACACCCCCAACAAGTGAGGTTACAGTAACTATAAAAGAGCTGATAACTTGCAAACGGCTGAACTGATTTTTTTGGATTATAGCTAAGAACACTCTCGATCAAGCCACCTTTCCAACAAAAAAAAAACTAAATTAAAATCGGTTCATTAGTTAAGGAGCTACGATGCCACAGACAGATACATACACACGTCAAACTTATAACACCCCTCTTTTTGAAGGCTTATTAGTATTAGGGTGCAGTAGAGTGTGACTTATTGCGCTGGAGGTCCTGAATTCATAAAGTTTCTCTGTCGGCAAGTAGGTAGATGGATGTTATTCAACTCAGCTCGACTGAGTCGTAAAATAAAATGGACGCCAATAATCCCGCTGCTTTATGACGGAGTTACCATTTCATTTGAGAGTCCACTTTGTCTTTATGACAAATGACTGTCCTTTTAAACCTTTTTTAGTAAAAGCGTTTACGGATACTGATTTTTCATTAAAACTGTGGATAACAGTCTAGAGAACTGGGTTCTGCGTTTATTCTCTATCCGCTATCGGATGCTTTTGATCCCTACCAATAAAAACCGGCCAAGTGCGAGTCTGACTCGCGCACCGAGGGTTCTGTACTATAGAAGAAAAAAAAAGGTGAGAATCCCTTTTGTCAACGAACCGCAAAACTAACTTTGTTTGTAACGGTTTAAAAAAACTAAATCAAAATAGTTTTTATTCAATTAAACTTTTGAAAGTACTTTTGGATCGCCAAATGCATCTACCACTGATTCGGAATAATTATTATTATTTATTATTGTTAATAGGTATACACACACAGACAAGTAGAGGATTAACCAAGGAGTGGGTAACATACGTTACTTTTTTAACCGACTTTTAAAAAAAGGAAGAGTTTTGTTTTTCTAGCTATGCAACTACACTGAAATCTCCAAGATTTCTGAACCGATTGGCGTAATTTTTTTTTAAACGATAGAAAATCTTTGTGACATTGTCCCATACAAAATTTGGATTCCAACTCCTCAATCGTGATGCTGTAGGGGACCTGACCACCAAAATTGATGGGATTCAGAAACTGTCGGTCATAAATTGATATTGGTACCTCTTGGTTGAAGGTCTCTATAGTCTCTACCAAGAGGTACCAATATCAATTTATGACCGACAGTTTCTAAATCTAATGCAGTATCTTGCATCCCGGGGATGGGCTATTACGAATAGGCTCCTTTTTGTCCTGGAAAATCAAAAGTTCCCACAACCTAAATCCACGCGGGCGAAGCCGCGGACATCATCCAGATGATGAAATAATAAAAAAGGTCGTTTGTGTGAAAATGCATTTAAATAACGCTTGAATATTCAAAAATACCTACTCGAGAAAGTTGTACTTATACAAAGGCTTAGAAATTTTCTATTATATTCTGTAGCATCCGTAAAATAACAAGAGTTTCCGCGAACAATATTCGTGATTCGCAAAATGTAATAAAGCACGAACATTATTGTGAGTCCTTTCCACTAGTCCGGGCCTGCGTTGAATAATGCTCGTTTCTAGAAAATTATTGCTGCGAAGTCAAATAACTGAAAACAGGCCCCTCGCCGGGGGGTGAAGGTGCACCCTAAGAGAAATCCGCGCTAAATTGGGGGTAGGTATCTCGAGACCCGTATTTACAGTTTCTACTAAGTGGCTAGATGTTTCTTCGTCCTTCGTTGTCTTTCGAGGACCAAATAATGAATTTCTCTGTTTGTATATTAAATAACTAGCTGACGCCCGCGACTTCGTCCGCGTGGATTTAGGTTTTTCGAAATCCCGTGGGAACTCTTTGGTTTTCCGGGATAAAAAGTAGCCTATGTGCTAATCCAGGATATTATCTATCTCCATTCCGAATTTCAGCCAAATCCGTCCAGTAGTTTTTGCGTGAAGGAGTAACAAACATACACACACACACACACACACACACACACACACACACACACACACACACACACACACACACACACACACACACACACATACAAACTTTCGCCTTTATAATATTAGTGTGAAAGGTATAGAACGCGACAGTTCGAGATGGCAATTGGGGTGTGGACGCCCCGCACATCCGCACAGCCCCCGCGCTAGCCCGGTGCAGGATAGCGCGGGAGACCCGGTGCGTCCTCCCGCCTCTTACCCCGATTGCCATCTGGACCTGTCGCGTACTATAGGTATTTTTTTTTCACAAATTCCCGGAAAATTTCCGGATTTATCCCGGAAAATTACGGAGTTCCCACGGGATTATTAAAGACCCACCCGTTTAACCGATTTATACGAAATTAGGTAGGTACAGAGTTAGTTTGGGTCCCAGAAATTCACATAGGCAACTTTCTATCCCGGAAAGCAAATAGTTCCCACGGGATAGTGGGAACTATTATATACTACTAGTAAATTTTAAATTAATATAAATAATATAGATCAAAACGAGCATTCCTCTGTTGTTGTTGAAGTCTCATTCAAAAATCATTTCATTTAATTTCGTTTCGTTTCATTTCAAAGAGGTTTTCAAAAACAAATGGGTAAGCTACTTCACCGCTTCTTTATTATCACGTAGGCAAGAACTCCTCACAAAATGAAGTTCAAATGAAGTCAGTTGAAGTCAAGCACAACTTCACAGCATCTCAAACACGCTTTGAATACCTGGTTCAGATCGTCTTCATCAAAGACTGTGGATGAGAGCTTCTGGGTAGGGTGGCTACATATTTTGAAAAATAATTCACCCGTCCGTCTGTCACTGGCCGAAAAGGTAATCAGTAGAATACTTGTTACTATGGCTTATATCAGAGCAAATACCTTCCTGAAAGAAAGAAAGAAAGAAATCTTTTTTTTATTTGATCACTACATCACGTTACAATACAATATATCTTAAAACTAATTGAATGAACATCTACATAATAATATTATACTTATAAGTTAATATATACTAAAATTAAAATGTCCCATGTGACCAAATCTGGTCACATGGGACAAAAAGGTCCTGGCGCAGTGGTAAGCGTTGTGGTCTCATTAGTGTGAGGTCCCGGGTTCGATTCTCGGCAGGGTTTGGAATTGTTTAATTTCTTCTCATTGTGGCACCTTGTTTTTGTCGCTTTGATGCTATGGTATCTAATTTATATCATGTAGTGGTACGGAACTCTCGTTGCGCGAATGCGACTCGCACTTAGACACTTATTTCTTTGCGAAGTTTTGAACACGTATTTCTGTAATAAATCACAGGCATAGCCTCTTCCTTTTATTCTTTATCTCATTGCCTATTAATACAAGTGTAAATTAAAAATTTATAACACCCCCGACAAGTGAAGGTTACAGTAAGTAGAAAAGAGCTGATAACTTTCAAACGGCTGAAACGATTTTCTTGGATTATAGCTAAGAACACTCTCGATCAAGCCACCTTTCAAACAAAAAAAAAACTAAATTAAAATCGATTCATTAGTTTAGGAGCTACGATGCCACAGACAGATACACAGATACACACGTCAAAACACCCCTCTTTTTGGGTTGAGGGTTAATAATATAAGGTATGGTAATTGTCTTTTTCTACATATTATTATATCAAAGGAAAAGGTGACTGACTGACTGATCTACGAGTAGGTATTCATGCACAGCTCAAACTACTAGACGGATCGAGCTTAAAGGCATGTAGATTATAACGTCGTCATCCGCTAAGAAAGGGGGTTTTCACAATTCAACCCCTAAGGGGTTCGGGGAATAGGGGTTTGAAAGTGTAGACTTCGCGGACGAAGTTGCGGGCATAAGCTAGTAACTTATTAAAGGAACGTAACTGTGCGTCCACACACTGCTCTCCTCGCGCAATTAACCGCTGCACTAGGAGTCTAGGTCGCTTGCCTTTGCAACGCGATGGACGTCAAAACTGGCAGCGTGCGAGCTATTGCATCCTTACCGACAAAATAGGGAGCGATGGACATTAACGAGGAACACGCGAGTAACGCGGCCACACTACGTCTCTGCCTCCGTTCCTCACTTCGTCCCATGTCACACGGGCAGTGTGTGAACGGGGGGTAAAACATTGCTAGCGCGATTTAGGCCAAGGTCCCACGGAAGCAGACAGCAGGATTTTCCCCCTCGGTTTATTGACGAGGAAAACTTTTAGAGGTAACGAAGCCGTCATTTTCAATTTACTCTCTCATATATTACTCATTCGAATGTGCTTGTTTATTTTATCGAAACAAACAGAAAAACTATTACATTAGATACAAGTTAACCCTTAAGGGGTTAAATTCTCAGACTTGACTGCATCCACTGCAATCTCACATAGTACCAAGTGAAAGTGATGAATGATTATGTAGTCTAAAATGGAAGCGAACTAACTTGGAAGATGTATGGTAGATTTATTACACCCAAACTTACCTTTTATCAGATTCTACGTCGCATCGTACTGAAATACTAACTGACATCGCACTGGAGGCAAGACTTTACAGGTCGGGTGGTAACTAGCCACGACCGTAGCCTCTCATCAAACCAGACCAATGAATATTTAGAAATTATAAATTCCTATATCGCGCCGGCTGGGAATTAAAGCTGGGCAGCGAAGCCTAGGAATAAGCCTAGGACTGGCTTATGCCCGCGACTTCAACCGCGTGGACTACACAAATTTTATTCAAAATTTTATTTGCCCCCCAGTTCCCCAGGGAGTTGATTTTCAAAAATCGTAACAGATGTCTACGTTATAATGACATGCCGAATTTCAGCCCGATCCGTCAAAAAGTTTGAGCTATGCGTAGGTAGATCAATCAGTCAGCTTTTCCTTTTTAACCCCCGAGCCAAAAAGAGGAGTGTTAAAAGTTTGACGTGTGTATCTGTGTATCTGTCTGTGACATCGTAGCTCCTAAACTAATGAACCGATTTTAATTTAGTTTATTTGTTTGAAAGGTGGCTTGATCGAGAGTGTTCTTAGGTATAATCCAAGAAAATCGGTTCAGCCATTTGAAAGTTATCAGCTCTTTTCTAGTTACTGTAACCTTCACTTGTCGGATGTTATAAATTATTAATTTACACTTTATATTTAGATTATGGTTACGGAATCATAGAAGAATTTCCACTCACTGTATTGAGTGAACGTGACCTAGTTGAAAAGAAGACATCTGTCAAAGCCGTGTCTCGCTCGAGGGTGCTAAGTTTGAGTCTCTTGTCACTGGAGAGCTTAATTACTGACTGACTGACTAATTACGTTGGGACACTTCCCTGGGGTGCCCAACAATATACCTGCAATACGGAAAATCCCAGTCTATATTATATAGGTACCTACTCATATTATAAAGAGGTAAAGTTTGTAAGTTTATTTATAGGGAATCTCTGGAACTTCTGAACTGATTTTGAAAATTCTTTCACCAGTAGAAACCTACACTTGCCTGGGTGACGCAGGCTATATTTCATTTAAAAAAAATTAGAGATCCCTACGAAAATTGCCATAAGCTACCCGAGATGGCAATCGGGGATGGGACGCTCCGCACAGCCGTAGAGCCTCCGCTCCGGGGCGTCCCCCCGCCTCATACTCCGATTGCCAAGTCAACCTGTCGTGTACTATAGTTGAGACATTTCCCTGGTGAGGTCCTTTAAATTTACTTTGGCAGTATTTGACATAGTACTACTATATAAAGGACTTAGAGTCGAACCCGGGGTCTCAAGATCAGCAGCCGAAAATGTTTACCACTCAACTACCGAGACTTAGGATTTTTTTTAATTCTGATCAAGTTCAGAGTCAAGTTGGCCCTTGACTGCAATCTCACCTGGTGGTAAGTGATGATGCAGTCTGAGATGGAAGCGGGCTAACCTGGAAGGGATATGGCAGTTTTATTAAACTCATATCCCGTGGTTACTAACTAGGAATATACTAACAGATACATAATCATGGTACATAGAGATCCATCTACGCTTTCCAATTGTATGCATCATCCCACAGCAAAACAGATCTTATTACATGGTAAATAAGAAGCATATTCGTTTTCATCGTAATTGTATTGTTTTCTCAACAAAGATGCTCTGAAGGTACGGCTGAATCATCTCGTTGTTATTTGAGTTAACGTAACTGTTGGGCCGCGGGAATCGACGTTTGGCGATCCTGTAAATGCAAACAAACCAATGTAGTACGAGTAAGGTACACTAACGTACAGAGCAGGAAGCTCGCCTAGTCTACTAGGTTTAGGTTTACTCAATAGTCTATAGTCTATGGCGCGGCGTCAATAGTTTTCAAATAAGTAGGTGCGATTCAAGCTAAGCGTATAATGTAGGTGTGTAAGGATTAAGTGAAGCTTTATTAGGTCACGTGCAAATGTACAAAGTTTAAATGTCAAACTAGGTATATATTTCAATTTTATTTAGTGGATTTTCGCGTCTGCCGTGCTGCACTTAGGCTGAAATCAATAGAGCATACCAGACTTATGTATATATTATTGTGTATATTAGTTAAAAGGAAAACTTACAGATAATTATAATCATCACACTAATATTTTAAAGGCAATGTTTGTGTGTATGTTTGTTACTCCTTCACGCAAAAACTACTTGACGGATTTAGCTGAAATTTTAATGGAGATAGGTAATATCATGCATTAGCACATAAGCTACTTTTTATCCCGGAAAATCAAAGTTTGCCATGGGATTTTGAAAAACTTAAGTCCACGCGGACGAAGACGCGGGCATCAGCTAATAGAATATAGCTTAAGTTTTCACAGATAGAAGACATTATATACTCTTAAGAATGAAAAACTTTTCTACCGCCGCTTCTGCGACAAATTCGTGGCCCTGCAGGTATTTTCTTTTATTATGTACTACTCTGGAGTTCCGATATCGAGTTTCTATTACTTTTGGAGATTGTTTGTTTTGTATTAATAGTAGTAGCGGGAGAATTCGATGAATAGAATACTTGTTCTATAAAATATTAAGTGCACTCAGTTGTGCTATTTCCAATATAATTTCTAGGTAGATTAACAGGGCTCTCTCCGTCACTCGCTTCATACAATCGTAGTTCCAATTTCATTTGAATATTAAGCAACCAAAGTCCATGAAATTTTGCAGACATATTCTAGAAACTAATATCTGTGTCTGTGGTGTTTTAGATTTTTCTAAAAATATGTAGTTTTAAAATTACAGGGGCTCAAAGATTTGTGTAAAATTTTTTAAGACCGCGTAACTTTGAAACCGAATATTTTAACAGAAATCTGGAAAACCACAGACATAGATATTAGTTTCTAGAATATGTCTGCAAAATTTCATGGACTTTGGTTGCTTAATATTCAAATGAAATTGGAACTACGATTGTATGAAACGAGTGACGGAGAGAGCCCTCTAAAGGGTCTGTCAAGTGTTTCGAAACTAATGATCTTCTGAACAAAGTCGAAGACATCTAGATTCTAGATCTCTATTTTATTGTTGAAATGAATGAAATATCTATACATACAAATATTTATCGTATTCCAAGGAACAAATATAAAATACAGAACTATCAATTTTAAGCGTTGAAAGCGATTGTTTGAGACCGGGAGAGACATTTTTTCTCTTGGAAAATCCTAAATCCAATTTTCAAAAACCTATCATCCGACTGGATGAAGTCACGGGTTACTAATATAAATACGTCTATACATATTTTTTTCCATTCCATCAGCCTGTAAGCGTCCACTGCTGGACATAGGCGTTTCCAAGAGCGCGCCACCAAACACGGTCCTCCGCCTTCCACATCCACCCGCTCCCTGCAGCTATCTTCTTCAGGTCATCGGAAGAGAGACCTGAGGATTAGGGGTGAAAAAATGGAAGGAGGTAACCTCCGACCGAGTTTGGACGGGTGCCTATCAGAATGTCCACGTTGCAAAATGACGATGTTGCTATAACGTCTTGATATTCGAACGCCATAACAACTAAATAGACATCAACGCTAAACACCCTAGAAGCAAAACATCTGGATCTTAAAATGTCCTAGTTCAAAATAAATAATCGAAATGGAAGTTGATTTTACTTAACTTTTTGTAATAAGATTTCAAAGGTTTATTTTTGTTACAGTATCCTCCCTCCCGAGTCCGACGACAGAAGAGGACGAGGACGAGGACGAGACGACGCCGAGTCGCGCGGACGCGGACGACGACGGACGAGTGTACAAGAACCCGCGCAACTCGCCCTCCGCCCAGTGTCCGCGCGACGAAGAGCAGGCTACATTGCTGGTAAGATACCCTCCTTAGGATTCCGTATCTCTAGAGAGCAGTATCGTATCTTCCGAATACGACGACAGAAGAGGACGAGGGCGAGGACGAGACCATGCCGAGTCGCGCGGACGCGGACGACGACGGACGAGTGTACAAGAACCCGCGCAACTCGCCCGCTGCTTTTTCTTTCGCGGCCATTTTTTCTTGTCAAAAATTCTCATTGGAATCATCATCATCTTCCATTATCGCTAGCAACCCTCTCAGAATGAGAAGGCATTGGTACGCTGGCCAAGTGCGGATTGGCAGATTTGACACACTTATGGAGAACTCTCAGGCACATAGATTTCCTCGCAATGTTTTCCTTCACCGTAAAAGCAAGACATACCTACTTTATTACTGGAAACCTGCATAACGCCGAAACGTCAGAGAGAAATCGATTAGAATACATCGATGATTAGAACATTATTATGAGTACCCATACGCGTTTGGTAACTTGGAACCTAAACTTTTATCGTTGTTTTGATCTGATCCTCCGCTCTTTCAGCTACTTTAGCCGCATGACTCGTTGAGCCAACTAAGCCATATCATTCTTCTTCGTCGTAATACTCTTGGCAGAGCGGTCGTGGTCATCACAAAGTGACGTTTTTGAGGGCAGATGTTATGCGCCTTACGAGCATTCGCCACTTCTCCCTGCTGGCCGATAGTCTGGTACACTCGTGCACGGCACTGCCCACAGCGGACTCAACTTGGTCGGTCCATCGGTAGGCGACCTTCCTCGCCCTCTGGTACCCTTCACCCTGCCAAGATGCTCAATGGAGTCACTCTCACGCCGGGAGATATGTCTGAAGAACTTTAGTATGCGACTCTGTATTAACGCCGAAAAACGTTGTTTAATGCCGAGTTCATGATATCCTAGAGTGCGTTTTAAAATAAGCTTTTCAATCCGCAGGGTCAAAAATGCTTGCGGAAGTGTTCTTCGGACGAGGACTGCAAGAGTAAAAAGAAGAAGTGCCTCTGTGACGGTGCCTGTGGCATGTCCTGTATCAAACCAGGTGAGAGAGTATGATGTCTTACTGTCTCTATAAAATAATCTAAGTATTAGAGTTTTTTCAAATTAAAATAGCAAGCAATCGAGCAGACGGGTCACCTGATGTTAAATGATTAATCTCTGGTACTGCAAAGGTTTATGGGTGGTCCATGAATATTTGCAGTACCAGAGGAAACGCGTTGCCGGCCTTTCGGGAATTTGTTGGTCCGCCCCTTCAATAACCCCATGTTGTAATCTAATGGGAACACCGCAGAAGGGAGTTGATTCCGCAGTTTTCTGGAAAATGTAATGATTTTAATGTAGTATCTAGCATCTATCTTGAAACATGCTTGAAACCAGTTATGAACTACAGTTTGTCTGAAAGATTCACTGGCATGTTATTACTGACAATGTTATGTAAGGCTGCAATCTTGTAATTTGGTGCGAGAGTTTGTATTCGATTCCGAAGAAGCGAAGGATGCTGGTTACCTGAGCGTAGTGAAGAATTCATGTGCAAAATACACAACCAATGAAGACATAAATCGATAATTGGCTTAGTTTTATATCTAGAACAACAAATCACACTTCACACTATAATATTATAAAGGAGAAAGTTTGTATGTGTGTGTGTGTGTGTGTGTGTGTGTATGTTTGTTACTCCTTCACGTAAAAACTACTGGACGGATTGGGCTGAAATTTAGAATGGAGATAGATTATACCCTGGATTAGCACATAGGCTACTTTTTATTCCGGAAAATCAAAGAGTTCCCACGGGAATTTTAAAAACCTACAACCACGCGAACGAAGTCGCGGGTATCAGCTAGTAATAGAATAATCGGTGTAATACGTTTGTATGGAGAATCACGTACCCTTAATAGAAATATAAAATCATTACCTACATATATGTGTCTATGATGAATAAGTATGTGGGTTGGCAATGTGAGAACAGATGAACAATGCTGTTATGCATCGTCGATGCACCATAAATCAATCGTAACCTCATTCCACACTCATTAACCGCTTCCCTATTACGTTAAACGGAGTATATTCGCAGCGCGCTCCATGTAAACGTAAATTGACTCTCATTTTTGAATACCAACCAATCAACTCCCTTCGGCAGTGTTTCCATTGATTATGGTGCTGCAAATGGTCATGGGCGCCGGTAACCATTCAACATCATGTGAACCGCCTTTTTATAGACTAGCGCTTGGTGGTGATGGTGCAGCCTAAGATAGAGTGCGCTTGCCTAGAAGTCATTCTTGATTTGCAGTGTCGCTCGTGAATGCTCGTGTATTCGCTATTTCTTTTTAACTCAAAGGAATTTTGTGAAAAATAGTTATGTAAGTATAGAATGTACCATCGATACTCACGTATTTAGTCGATGTAAGCTCGAGAAAAACTCACAATAGTTTGAATATTAAAATAACTATGTTTTTCACGGAAATCTAGCAAACTACAGACATAGCTAATAATTCATACATCGAAATGATTGTTGATTCAAATAAGAGCCAAACTCTTGCTCGTTTGCTCGCTATTTTTATTTTAAAAAACTACGTATGTATGTAGCGGGTGACGGAGGGACTAGCGTTAAATGCTACTCGAATCAATTTGCACGTTTAATTACAGATGGTGGTTTTTAATGAAATCCAACACACAATGATTTTAATTAATTAATTCGACATTAATTTATGTCGTATCGTGTCGGGGCGTACGTCCGTGTTTAATGAGCAACGTTGAATTTTGTATAAATAACGTCCATTCTGGATACAACTTTTTTTTTCTCTTTAAATCTGGCTTTACTCTGATTAGCCAATGTCAAGTTTGTGATATGTTCAAGTTATTGAATTTATACAAGTATGGACTCCGTCTGCGCCGGCGTCCGCCGACACACGCGCGGCGCCCCTTTAGAGCGCTTCCCAGTCAGTTCCACCACCAAAAAACACCAACTAACACAAAAACCAGCCACTCTTAACAAAAAAAACACTCCAAACAAGCACAGCACGCGCGCCAGCAAACGCCATCACAGACGAAGTCCTCTGGATACAATATTTACTGGGATTCACACTTTTATATACCTACCTACATGCTAACATTGCAGTGCTGACCTACCTAGTGGTAGCATGGACCGCTAACGATTTTAAAAAACAATTAAATATCACTTGCTTTAACAGTGAAGGAAACCTGCATTTTTTGTTTTTAATTTTTTTTTTTGTTTTTATGGCGGCAATAGAAATTAGAGCCTCGTTATGGAAGAAGATCTAATTGGTCCAGGAAATGCCTATATTAGCCTGAAAAAATCGATCAAACACTTTTTTAATTTTCATGTCGGCCATTTTTAAATTTTTATTATTTGTTGTTATGGCGGCAATAGAAATACATATTTTGTGAAAATTCTCTCTCTTTAAACTCTCTCTAAACTCTTTATCTACAACGGCTCACGAGATACAGCCCGTTGACAGACAGACGGACAGCGGAGGCTTGGTATAGGGTCCCGTTGGCAACCTTCAATTACGGAACCCTAAAAACGATTTCCTAGACAACCCTAGAAACTAGACGAAAACACTGCTCCATTCAATTAAAGAAAACTCGACTTTAAAAATTTTACTACATCATAAAATTTGCGCTACGAACCGTCTTCAAAAGTCGGCGAGCCTCGTTATGGAAGAAGGTCTAATTGGTCCGGGAAATGCCTATTTTATAGCTCGTTTACTCTAAAAGGCAGAGACTGGCCACAGTTGTATTTTTCTCTCATATTTTCAACATTCTTTCGAGCTTGTTTCATTTTGCTGTAATGAAACTAAAACAATTTCTGCTGAGATTTTTCACTGATTTGATTGGACCTGCACTTTTCCTACTTGGCAAAACGGCGATACGTCATCCATACTTCGATATCCAATTTTGATGTTTGGTACAGAGTGCCAAATAGACGATGCGCCCAACGCCCATGTGGAATTAGTTTTTTAAATCCCCATGACAACTCTTTTATTACCCAGGGCAAAAATTAGCCCATCTTAATCCTCGAAACGCAAACTGTCTCTGAATCAAATTTCGTCAAAATCAGTTAAAAGGTCGTGAAAAGCCAGCAGACAGACTGACAGAGACACAATTTTACATTTCTAATTTTAAGTAAGGAGTCTCAATACCAGACAAAAGTAAATATAAACAAAGGGTTGTTACTTTCCAAGTAATCTTGAAGCTCCATTAAGGTCCAAACTTCGCAAGTTTTCATCTTGTTTTCATCCGAGGCACTTTACAAAATTTTCCCATTTCAAATTCAAACTAACCTCTTGTCGACTTCTCCCAAATTACGACAACTGTACCACTTGAATTTGCATTGTTAATGCAATATGACACTTATTCTTCGTGTAATAAGACATGAATTACGTCAAACGTAGAACAAATATTACAGTCGGAAAGTTTTGAGAAGTTTATTTTAAATTTTTGTTCAAATAAGTTTATGTAAAGTACATTTTTGTAAGTTTTCGCAAAAGGTGTGAAAACTGAAAATTTAGTCTTTTAACTCATAAGGTATCTCAGGAGTGCGAAGAAGTTTTGCTACAGACAATTTTTTTTGTTATTAATTGAGTGATACCTTGTGCTTTTAGATAACTTACGCCAATCGAATCATAATCATCATCATGATTAACCCATCGCCTGCTAACTATTAAGTATGCGGGTCGCCTCCAGAAGCCTGCACTTCCGGCACATAGCCAGTTTGGTAGACATACCACAGTGATCAAGTGCAAAATAGCAGACTTCACACACCTTTGAGAACAATATAGAGAACTCTCAGGCATGCAGGTTTGCTGACGATGTTTTCTTTCACCGTTAAAGCAAGTGATTTCAAATGTTTTAAACGCAGATAACTCCGGTAAGTTAAAGGTGTCTGCCGGACATCGAACCCAACGAAATACCGGTCGATAAAACAGTCGGTCTATCATCGATCGATAGTGGATTGATGATTAAGAGAGAACGAAGGAAATCGCCATCCGATACTCACGGGCCACTCTGTCATCGATCTATTAATTTATCAATGACAAGTACATATGCAAAAAATTCCAAAAAACGGTCAAGTGGGAGTCGGACACGCACACGTAGGGTTCCGTACCATTGTACAAGAAATAGCACTTTTTAATTATTATTTTTTTGATTTACATGACAACTATTTATGGCAATTTTTTATTATTTGTTTTTATTCAATTTTCTACCTATTAAGGTTAATGAGATACAGCCCGTTGACAGACAGACGGATGGACGGAGGCTTTGTACCTAATAGAGCCCCGTTAGCTTGGCACTCTTCGTGTACGGAACCTTGGGAATGATATTATTAGAAGGATCTGGAGAGGAATCTTAAGGCGTATAGATGCGAACCCGGGGCTTACCGCCAGTAGCTTTAAAAAAGCAAGAGTGTAGCTTAGTAAACAGCTTTTGACGGAAATAAGGTCAACTCCCCACTCAGGCGTGAGAGCAGCGCGTGGTTTTTTTCGGCCTGTGACATAATTCCCCAGTTTAATGTTTTAGATGGTCATGATCTAGAAAGATTATCTAGGTTAATTTTATTACATGACATCCCAGAAGAAGGTGTTCAATGATTTCACTGTTCATGCATGTGATTTTCTTTGTTCCACCATATCTTCTAAATGTCTGGACAGATTTAGATGTACGGGATAGCGTTAGAATCCTTAGATTACGCCAAATCACACTGGCTTTAATTTTTTTGGAAAAAATCAATACGGCGACTGTATGGCACTATTTTTAAATGTTTTTTTTTACTTTTTAATTTTTAGGGTTCCGTACCTCAAAAAGAAAAACGGAACCCTTGACAGACAGACAATCTTGACTATCTGTCTGTCTGTCAAGAAAACCTATACGGTACTTCTCGTTGATCTAGAATCATGAAATTTGGTAGGTAAATAGGTCTTATATAGCACAAGTAAAGGTAAAAATCCGAAAACCGTGAATTTGTGATTGGTTACATCACAAAAAAATAGAATGTGTTCAATGAACAAATAAATTAGTAAGTATTTTCAATTTTTAAAGTAACATAACTAGGTATACCAAGTGGGGTATCATACGAAAGGGCTTTCACGTACATTCTAAAACAGATTTTTATTTATTACACCTTTTCGTGGCACGGAAAAAAGGGTTAAAATATGGCTAAGGCGCATGAATAATAAACGAATGTGAATCCTCTTCTAGGATACGAGTATATCAACTCACTCCGTTGAGACGGCTTAACATTGTGGCTTAAACATTCATCGCCGGCTTAGATTGGCTTTACTGTTCCAATGTTTATGAAACGTGGAAATTACGCTAGGTATTATTTACTTATGAAAAAAAAAGGTTGAAATATGTCTAAGAGCCGGTTCCCATTTGTCGTCTGTCGGGCCTGGATTTTAATCGGATGTTCCGATTACACTCTATCTATTCACACTTGTCCGAAACTGATTTTGTGTCAAAATGTTCTGCCACTGGAACATCCGATTAAAATCCGAGCCGACAGCCGACAAGTGGGAACTTGCTGTTACGTAGATAATTAGAAAGTCATTGATCCTCGTGCATGAATATGAAACATATGTGGGTTATCTCTTAAGATACGCGAGCATTTATCTACTCCGTTGAGACGGCTTAACATTGTGGCTTAAACATTCATCGCCGGCTTAGATTGGCTTTACTGTTCAAATGTTTATGGAACGTGTGACTGAAAGACTGGCTTTATTACTGCGGTATAACGTTTGAAGTGATATTATTTTGAAGTGTTTCGAGTATGAGAGAACTGTGAAGGTGTTAATTAATATGGCGCATCCCACTTATGAACTTGACATAATATTTTTTAACTGAAAAAATACATTTTTAAGCCCAAAAAGAGGTGTTATAAGTTTGACGTGTGTATCTGTGTATCTGTCTGTGGCATCGTAGCTCCTAAACTAATGAACCGATTTTAATTTAGTTTTTTTTGTTTCAAAGGTGGCATAATCAAGAGTGTTCTTAGCTATACTTAATCCAAGAAAATCGGTTCAGCCGTTTGAAAGTTATCAGCTCTTTTCTATTTACTGTAACCTTCACTTGTCGGGGGTGTTATTTTAATTTACACTTGTAGGTGAAGCGGTAATAGCCTAGTGGTCAACGTTTGCCTCCTAATAGGTCATACGTTCGATCCCGGGTACGCGCGTCTAATTTTTCGAAATTATGTGCGTTTTAAACAAATATCAAATGCTTTAACTGCGCAGGTAGACATCTTGAGGACGCCTATGTAGATTTCTTCAAGATGGCCTCTGACTTTAGAAGCTATACCACATGAGTAGATATCCAGCTTACTGTGTGTTTTAAGCCATTAAATATCACTTGCTAACAGTGAAGGAAACTTCATGAGAGAACATGCATGCCTGAGAGTTCTCCATAATGTTCTCAAAGGTATGTGAAGTCTGCTAATTCGCACTTGGCCAACGCGCCAGACTATGGCCAAACCATCCATTCAAAGAGGGTTTCGTGGTCAGTAGTGAGACGGTGGGATGATGATAAGATCTTGAGACTTTAAGTCTATCTCAAAGTCTTCAATACCTAATTACAAAATCTAATGTAATTTATGAAATTGGTAATTTAAATATTTCAAAATTGTAACACCACGATATTCATGAATATTCATTACAATATTCAGAAATAAATATTCAGTTAATATTTCGTCGCTTTCTCGGATACATAAAGATAAACCCCCGAGCCCTATGAATAATTCAAGAAATTCCGCTTGGGCTAACCTCAGATTAAATTAGGCTTTCTTAGAAAGCTGTGTCGGCGATATTTTGTGTGAATGGATGAATTACTTGGCCGAGTAGCACATTGTAACATTTCAAAGTAGTATTTAATCACTCTTCAGATTTACACAAAAATAGAAATAGAAACAGAAGTAAATTTATTTGAATTTAATATACAGGGTGTTTGGGAATAATTGGTATATAATGACGACACATACCCATGCTACTTTGATCTGATAAATACAATGCTGAAGTATAATCACGAAATAAAATTATAAAAATTTCCATACAAAATTTTAAATTTTTTATGTCCTAGTTTGGCCTCGGCCTATCTAAAGTGGCCAACGATCTCAGTGAGTTAGGACACGTTAGAGTCATGAAAACTTTGAGATGATTTTTTTTTTTTAAATATTGTATGGATTTTTTTATAATTTTATTTCGTGATTACTTCAGCATTGTATTTATCAGATCAAAGTAGCATGGGTCCGTGTCGTCGTTATATACTAATTACCAAACATCCTGTATAAAACCTTTTACAAGCGCTGTGGAATCGTCAAATGAATCTACCAATGGTTTGAAATACTCTGTTTGGATGAACTTTTGTTTGCTGTACTATAAAATATACTTGGAGCCAAAAATATTTTTTCATAAATCATGACCATGATATCTATAATTTCGACATATTTTATCAAACTTTCAATCGACAGCTTTCAATCTTTCTTGAAAGCCATTAAAAATAGGTATTGTCCCATTTAATATTGGGGAAAAATTAAAATGTACATCATCAGAATCAGTACCAAAATATCAGTTGTACCTACAATCTACATCTATTTTCGTAACTATGTAAGAGCATTTTTTCGAAACCAAAATCATAAACTTAAAACTAAAGCCGCTTTCTTTCTTTATTTTCTTATTTCTGTCTAAAAAGTAAAAGTACTGGCACATTACATTGCACAAGTGTTTGATATCGTTGTAGACAATACAATTTTCGCGTTGTTTCTCCTCGACCAAGTTAAGTTAAACTTCACCCGATAAAAGCGTTACACTACTATCTCTTCCAAAGGAAACTGTTGGCCACAAATTTTCCGCGAATGCCTTCCGGTTCCCGCCTTTTGTGGTGGAAAATTTATTGTCTCTGCAATATAATGGTTTTTGTTTTAAAGTCAAATTAGTTTCGAGGCGACTTTTCTTTTTAAAAATTTTCCCAACTTTTTATTACTAGTTTCTTTGTAGATTGCTCTGGGATTTATATTTTCATGTAAAGTTTTATATGAAACTGTAATTTTTAAAAATCCCGTAGTAACTCTGTGATTTTCAGGGATAGAAAGTTGCCTATGTCAGTTTCCAAGATGCAAGCTACCTCTATACCAAATTTCATCAAAATTGGTTAAACTGTTAAGCCGTTAAAAGCTAGCAGGCAGACAGACAGACAGACAGACACACTTCCGCATTTACAATATTAGTATGGATTTTTCTTACGATATTTGCTAGAAGAAAAGGTGGCAACCCCAATGCAGGTACTGCGTCAAATGAAATGAGTAATCACAATTACCCGGTTGACTGGACGCGGGAGAATTAAGCCGCAAATTGGGAGCGGCATTAGGCATGTATAGGCCGCGTCAATTACATGTGAGCTGCTCCGATTTGTAGGGTTCCGTAGCTTTGAAACTGTGACAGCCACACACACAGACAGACAGGCAGATAAACAGGTTAGGACGTCCGCCTCCTAATCGGAAATCGGGGGTTCGATCCCGGACACGCACCTCTCGGACTTATGTGCTTTTTAAATAATTAAATGCCACTTCATTCATTCATTCAGTTAATCCATACTTAATATTATAAATGCGATTGTGTGTCTGTCTGTCTGCTACGTTTCCACGGCCCAACCGCTAACCAGATTTTAATGTTTGGTAGTAGACTTGGGGTACATCTCGGGGAAGCACATAGGCTACTTTTTAATCCATAAAATCGAAGAGTTCCTACAGGATTTAAAAAAACCCGAAATCCACGCAGTCGAAGCCGCGGGCATCTTCTAGTAAGGCATATTTACAAGGTTTTGCGATTGTAGTGTAAACATAAACTCGGTTGAGTTTTTCTTGCTTCATCGTTGCTTGAGAGTTCTCCATAGTGTTCTCAAAGGTGTGTAAAGTCCGCCATTCATAAAACGGTTAGGTCATAGTCCACCATCAGGTCCGTATTGGCAGACTTCACAGATCTTTGAGAAAAATACGTAGAACTTTCCTCTCTGAAATAAAAATGCATAAATTGCTCAACTGTAGGAATCTAATCATACAAAAAGCGTTTCATTAATGATGGAAATTAATTATTTATTACCTAGTGATTATTATTATATACGTAAATAGGTATATATACCTGTGTATTGAATTGGTTTTGTTAATATTACGCATTGCGGTGTGGAGAGATGAATGATTTATTCAAAGTTGATATAAACAGAGCCGTAATAACCTAATGGTTAGACGTACGCTTTCTTTTCGGGAGGTAGAGGCTTCGATCCCGGGCACGCACCTCTCTTTTCGGAGTTATGTGCGTTTTTAACCTCCGACCCAGAAAGAAGGGTGTTATAAGTTTGATGTGTGTATCTGTGTATCTGTCTGTGGCATCGTAGCTCCTAAACTAATGAACCGATTTTAATTTAGTTTTTTTTGTTTGGAAGATGGCTTGATCGGGAGTGTTTTTAGCTATAATCCAAGAAAATCGGTTCAGCTGTTTGAAAGTTATCAGCTCATTTCTAGTCACTGTAACCTTCACTTGTCGGGGGTGTTATAAATTTTTAATTTACACTTGTAGGTTAGAGGTTCGCGCTCTGGATCGAACCCTTGACCTCCCGAAAAGAAGACTGACCTCTTAACCACTTAGCTATCACCGCTTCCGCATTAATTCGCTTCTATTCTACCATAAATTAACAAACAGAACATGCCTACAAATACAACAGAGTGAGTGTAAACTACATTTTCGTATAACGTCGCCGTCACACGCCGTGTTTGCTACATCTCGCTTAATTAGTTTAAACCAAAACAACATACCTCCTAGTACGTTTAAACCTAACTACATGATTTCTGGCAAACTAAATAGTTAACTACATTAATGTGGTCATATTTCGCTCTGATAATTCACTTCCGATACAAGATAATTCACACTAATATTATAACTCATGTTACAATTGTCTACGACGTAAAAAAATAGGTATTTAATCAAAAATACAAAATATTTTTATTCAATTGAACTTTTACAAGTACTTTTGAATCTTCGAGTGCATCTACCAATAATTGTGCCTGCCCTCTTGAACGGAATGGCCAACTTTTAAAAAGTTTCTGAACTTGGCTTCTTCTTTGTTTCTATATAAAAGCCTATTGTGAGCAAAAATCTCGATTTTTAATGCACAATCGTGTAAATATGGTAATTATAATTCTAAGCCTAACTGCCTACTGGATATTATTAATATTATGCGAAAGTGTGCCTGTCTGCTAGGTTTTCACAGTCCATCCGTTCAACCGATTAGGACGAAATTTAATACAGACATATCTTGCATTTCGGGGAAGGACATTGGCTACTTTTTGACCCAGAAAAACAAAGATTTCATTGGTTAAGTATTCGTTAGCCACCTTTCAAACAAAAAAAAAACCTCTATCAAGCCACGGTTCATTCGTTTAGGAGCTACAATGCCACAGGCCGATACACAGATGCACACGTCAAACTTATAACACCCCTCTTTTTGGGTACGCGGGTTAAAAAGGAAATCCCGCAAAATTCTAGACAGCTCTACAGTAAAATTTAAAGAAATAACTTTTATCCAGGTATTTACTTAAGGGAAACCTTGCCAAGAATGTGTGAAAATACGCGAGGAAACCGTTTAAACGGTACATTAAAAACACGTAACCGTCTAGAATTCCAGGCAGCGTAAAATGTAAATGACTCGATATATAAACGCTAAAGCGGTTTCAGAGCTCGTAAGGAGTGGCTCAAAAGGTGCTTGGAAAAGTTTATTTTACTCGAATAGTGATTTTTAGGGTTCCGTACCTCAAAAGGAAAAAAGGAACCCTAATAGGATCACTTCGTTGTGTGTCTGTTTTTTTGTCTGTTAAAAAACCTGTAGGGTACTTCCTGTTCACCTAGAATCATGAAATTTGGCAGAGAAAAATCTGATATCCGTGAATTCGTGGTTACATCACAAAAAATATAAATTGTGTTCATGTACAAATATAATATTTTCAATTTTCGAAGTTTAAGATAACTATACCAAGCGGGGAATCGTTTGAAACGGCTTTACCTGTGTATTCTAAAACAGATTTTTATTTATTTTTATTCATAATCGTTCTTGATTTCTCGTGTAAAATGACGAAAAAATACGACTGTATGTAGTACGGAACCCTCAGTGCACGAGTCTGACTCGCACTTGGCCGGTTTTTTAATGTATTTGCTAATTGATGCCTACTTTGCCTAAAGTAAGTGTTTCATATGCGTTTGCGACAAAAATTAGCCTATGTTCGCCTACGGAAGGCAAGTTACATCTAAAACTTTCGGCAATGACGTTTTGATGGATGGGCGAAAAGGACAGATAGGCAGATAGATAATAGGTATGGATTGGGCATAGAATTACAATTATCTTCATTATTTACATGAATATATTGTATTAAAAAGCGGGACTTTCGTTCACAATAAGCTTTTATACAACGTGACCATCCCACGGACATTCTGCCGTAGCCGAAGAAAAAGCCAAGTTCATAAACTTTTTAAAAGTTGGTCATTCTGTTCAGCAGGGCTGCCACAATTATTGCAATTTAATAATATTTTTTTAACATCAATAAGACCGCCTTTGCATACAATTGTTTTTAGTTTTTGGTTTCTTTGTTTTGTCTTGGTTATTTCATGTTTTTGTGCAATAAAGTTTTCTATCTATCTACATAGTGAGAATTTTCATTTAATACCACACTGCCTTACCTAAATTTAGCATATGCCTATGATACTCGGACGGATAAGATAAAAAAATCTAAACAATAGTTTTGCGAATAATATGTGGGAACCGATGTTACACACAATCACACACAAACACACACACGAATCTAAATACTACTCCTGTTTCTTGGTAAAAAATTAAAATGTGGCAGCCCTCACAAGAAACACGGGACTTTTGTTATGTAACTAGGCTCCGCCCGCATTTTCTTTCGTTCTTTCAAAAGTAGCTAAATGGCGCAACTTTTGAAACGGACCGTGAAATAAGAACTTTTAATGGAGTTTTTTTTTCGGATGCGAATTGAAAAGATTCTTGTAGTTTTCTCGTATAGTTTTTAATTAGGTGATTAACTGAGATGGGGCTTGTTTTTAACCCTCGACCCAAAAAGAGGGGTGTTATAAGTTTGACGTGTGTATCTGTGTATCTGTCTGTGGCATTGTATCTCCTAAACTAATGAACCGATTTTAATTTAGTTTTTGTTTGAAAGGTGTCTTAGTCGAGAGTGTTCTTAGCTATAATCCAAGAAAATCGGTTCAGCCGTTTGAAAGTTATTAGCTCTTTTCTAGGTATTACTGTAACCTTCACTTGTCGGGGGTGTTATAAATTTTTAATTTACACTTGTTAGGGTTCCGTTTCTCTAGAAAAAAGAAGATGCCTTTATAGGTCCATTTCGTTGTCTGCCTATCTGTCCGTCTGTCGTGTCTATCAAGAAAACCTATACGGTACTTCCCGTTGACCTATAGAATCATGAAATATGGCAGGTACTTAGGTAGGTCTTGTAAACCGAGATTACCCCTACAATCAAACTTACAAACTTTACCAATTAGTGTAAGTGTAATAAAAAGATATAGATTAAACTTTGCTCCGACAGAAGTCGTGGAAAATTGACAGTTTTTGGATACCTAAACGCTCAAACTTGACCCACTGCCTCGGGATGTTTGCTGAAATCTTGAGTGCGAGCTATTTTACCCTTTTCACACCAACAAGAGAGCTTTGAATAGCTTAAACATACTTCTTTACGTGCAAAGATTTCAAATAGATCTTCTGTAGATCTCTATAATGCTACAAGGTCTAGCTACATACCTACTTCATTTGTTGGCCGCTGGGCTCTGAATTTTAATCACAACTGAATCATTTCTCACTTAAATTACTTACTTTGTTCTTCAAAACGTTTTTTTAAAGCTTTGTGTCCACTAGTGCTACTTGCTATAGTATTAATACGTATAAAAAACTTGTTAATCTATCAACGCATAGCTAATTAATTTATAATAATGCTAATATTTAAAAAAAAAGTCAATTGCTAGGCGCACACGAAGGGGAATAGGAATAGAGGATTGCAACGGTTTCGTACCATCTTGTACGAAATAACACTTTTTAATTTCTTTTAGGTAATATGCATGCTAACCTGTGAACTATTACGGTTCAAGAGATACGCCCCACTAACAGACATACACATGGATGGACAGTGGAGGCTTAGTAATAGGGTCCCGTCGGCACCCTTCGGGTACGGAACCCTGACCTAACCTATGGGGTGGGTTTAACCCTTTACTACTAGCTGATGCCCGCGACTTCGTTCGCGTGGATATAGGTTTCTTAAAATCCCGCGGGAACCAGAGTTTCTTACGGGATAAAAAGTAGCCTATGTGTTAATCCAGGGTATAGTCTATCTCCGTTCTTTTCAGCCAAAACGGTCCAGTAGTTTTTGCCTGAAGGAGTAACAAACATACACACACACATACATAGACACAAACTTTCTCCTTTATAATATTAGTGTGATAATAAAACGCCCTTCTTATGTTTTAATAATAACATAAATTCACCAACTTTTTGTGTTCACTTTTCATTGCGAAAAATCCCCAAACTCTGCCGCATATTTATTTTCTCGATTTTCCTGTAGCTATAGCCAGAAATAAATTTCTGTGCCATATATTATTTATAAGTATTGCACATCTATTGTACGAAAAAGAAAGCAGGTGGCCTTCAGGGCTCCTCAGGTGATATATTACACGCTCTATTTTCCTCGAGGCAACCTTTACGGCTAAAACAGCGCGTTCCCAGACTCATTTTCAATATTAGATGTACTTTATCTTTTCTCGACAAAAAACAGACGGGATTGTTCTAGCGGAGTTCTCTTTAAAAATGGTAGTGAAAATGTTGTTCTATTTCTTACATTTAGAAAATTACAGGCAGTTAGGCTCTGCTTACTTTATACAATGATAATATTACTCAAGTATAATGCAAGGAATCATAATCTGTAAACGACGAAGAAATGCAAAATACGGTGTTTCGTGAGCATATTTTTTTTTTCTTAGGATTAATCCTTATTCCTTAAGACCCAGAGAAGGATTTAAGAAAAAGAGTCAAATTTTTTATATTTTTGGGGTAGGGGAACCTTCAGTCTGAACTTGATACCAAACTCAGTTATTGTAACAAGCTGCTAGGTCAAATTAGGTATCACTTTAGAATAAATCTCTTCTTCCACTCCACTTTTTAAATCCCTGTCTGGGGGGTCTTAAGGATCAATCCTATCAAAGGAAATTTGTTTTTCACAAAAAGTTGTATAGTGTCTATAAGTATATATAATGTATTATGTATACTATGTATATTATGTAAATATAAATTCAACTTATTCTTATATCTTACAAATTAATTGTAAGATATAAGAATAAGTTGAATTTAAGGTATTGGAGTTTTATCTATAACCGATCAAATCACAAACGAGGAGATCCATTATAGGAGAACTAGAGTTGCCAGTACAGAATAATCGATATAGCTCAACGTGTTATACCTAAAGCTACTTATTTCGAAAAACCGCTAGACGTTGGGGTCCCAAGGATCTAGAATGGCGACCCCTCACCGGAAAGCGCAGCATTGGAAGACCTCCCACTAGGTGGTCAGACAACATCAAACGAATCGCAAGGAGCCGCTGGATTCAGGCGGCGCAAGGTTCAGCATTATCGGTTGACGATGAGAGAATAGAACAACGAAATTATATCAAAATTAGCTGATGCTCGCGACTTCGTTCATGTGGATGTAGGTTTTTTTAAAATCCTGTGGGAACTCTTTGATTTTCCGGGATAAAAATTAGCCTATGCGCTAATCCAGGGTATAATCTATCTCCATTCTAAATTTCAGCCCAATCCGTCCAGTAGTTTTTGCGTGAAGGAGTAACAAACATATACACACACACAATTACGCACAAACTTTTGCCTTTATAATATTAGTGTGAAAGGTAACTCATTCAGAAATGAACTCATGCGGTCACAATATAAGGCGTCATCGTTTAAACTCATAAAAGTAGGGAGGAACTATTTTTCTTGGCAAAGTTCAATTGCAGAGTGGCAAGAAGCTCGATAAATCGTAACTCCAACTACGGTTTCCAATTTACTGCGAAGCTCTAACTTTGGAGTGGAACTTTTTGTAAAAGAATCTCGACTTTTTCGCGTCTTCAACTTTCATAGAGTTACCATGTCGTTCGGTAGTAATAATATTTGTGATTATAATCCTATTTAACTGCTACAAAGTACAATTTATATGTGCTGCTATGCTATGAGTACAAAAATGAAGGTTACAGTAACTAGAAAAGAGCTGATAACTTTTAAACAGCTGATCCGATTTTCTTGGATTATAGCTAAGAACACTCGATCAAGCCACCACAAAAAAAAACTAAATAAAAATCGGGGCATTCGTTTAGGAGCTACGATGGCACAGACAGATACACAGATACACACGTCCAACTTATAACACCTCTCTTTTTGGGCCGGTGGTTAAAAAGTATTCACGTCTCCTACTTGTGTAGAGTTGATAAAAACAATCTTCTTTGCCATATTTAAGTCTAGCAACTAATTTCAAGTTTTAAATATAAAAGTGATCATTTTTATTTTTACATTTAACCGTCCTAGTGAATTTACGAGAACCAACCCCTGGTCTTTTGACCTTAATAAATTACGTTAAAAATACCATTTTTAAGTTAATATTATTATTCTGCGTGCTAAAATAATAAAAAGAAATAAATAAAAGTACAAGAAATATAGTAAGAAGTTTATTTATTTAAACATCTTTATTGACAAAGAATAAAAATACAAGGTAGACTTATTAGGAAGTTTGTATCTTAAATTAAATTAATGAAACCTCAGCCATCAGACGGGACTTTATAGCAGTCTTGTGAAATATGGTCACCTTAGACGCGATGGTTAATTTAACACTATTTTATTTAGAATTTTAGTAGGTATGGTAGCTGTCCATCTTAAACCACAATTGTTATATAGCCTTCAGACGGGACTTTATAACAATGGCACCTAATATGTTCACCCTGTGTCACCTTGGACGCTATGGTTAATTTAACACTATTTTATTTAGAATTTTAGTAGGTATGGTAGCTGTCCATCTTAAACCACAATTGTTATATAGCCTTCAGACGGGACTTTATAACAATGGCACCTAATATGGTCACCCTGTGTCACCTTAGACGCAATGGTTAATTTAACGCTATTTTATGCCTGCGCTGTAGACTAGCTCCATTATATTAAATTAATGGGTTTCTACCTAAGTACTTTGAATTAAAAAATAAATACTAAAGAAAAACTGACTAACATCTACGTACCTATAGCTCAAAGCGCATTTAGGGTATGTATAATGTAGACCCCACAGAAATCCAAATATGTAACACTAAGTAGATCCCTACTTAGTTTCAGTTACCTGGAGGCGGTTAAAGCTACGTAACGGTTAACGTTAAACTTTAATCACCAATAAAAAGCAAAGTGGGTTATACTAGTCAGGAGATATAAAATGGTCCAATGTTAACAAACCCTGACTAGTTAAACCCATTTAACTTTAATTATCAATTAAAACTTAACTTATTTTTAACTGAGTGTCGTGAAACCGGACATTGAAACGGATTTTATACAAAACTGGCTTATGCTCGCGACTTCGTTTGCGTAGACTACACAAATTTCATACCCCTATTTCACCTTCCTAGGGGTTGAATTTTCGAAAATCTTTTCTTAGCGGATGTCTACGTCATAATAGCTATCTGCATATATCAAACAGCCCGATCCATCCAGTAGTTAGAGCTGTGTGTTGATAGGTTAGTCAGTCAGTCAGTCTGCTTATCCATACTAATATTATAAATGCGAAAGTGTGTCTGTCTGTCTGTCTGCTACGCTTTCACGGCTCAACCGCTGAACCGATTTTGATGAAATTTGCTACAGACATGGGATACATCCCGGGGAAGGACATAGGCTACTTTTTATCCCGGAAAATCAAAGAGTTCCTACGGGATTTTAAAAAACCGTAATCCACGCGGGCGAAGCCGCGGGCATCCTCTAGTCTTTTATTATATTCAGATTCAAATACAATCTATTTTTGTGTAAATTATCACGACAAAACACAATTTTGTGAAAATTTCAAACAAAATATTATATTAAACCCAGTCGCATGTAAGTACATAACTTTTCCAAATGAAAACAAGTTGCATCGTATGTACCCCTACTATGTAATTGGTTCACGTACTCGCTTGGTATTTGCATAAACAAACAGACAAAATATATGCGACTACGTTAGATAAATTAAATTAAATTCACAATTTTTGACAGACTCTAAAACACGGTTTTAATTAATTTAAAATTTTGCCTTGCACATGTAGACATTTTAATAGTTTTTGTTTGTGCTTGTGCGCTTAGAACCCAAACTGACTGACTGACATCAACGATCTTTGAGATTTTTCACCTCCGACCCAAAAAGAGGGGTGTTATAAGTTTGACATGTGTATCTGTGTATCTGCGTACCTATCTGTGTATCTGTCTGTGGCATCGTAGCTCCTAAACTAATGAACCGATTTTAATTTTGTTTTTCTTGTTTGAAAGGTGGCTTGATCGAGAGTGTTCTTAGCTATAATCCAACAAAATCGGTTCAGCCGTTTGAAAGTTATCAGCTATTTTCTAGTTACTGTATACTGTACTAAGTATAAATACAATACTTTAATCAGTAGGTAGGTATTCCAAGACAAGATTGCTTAATTATTTTAGACTCGAATGTAATCATCCCTCAAAGCAAGTTGATTAGTTTCGCTCGAACCAACAAGATCACAAAAGTTTGGAGATTTCTTGTAGGAGTAGTTCAAAGTTCTGGAGCAATTTATCGCTAAACACTTGACAGAATATATTACAGGGAAACTTTAATAACTTTAAGCTTCATAGTTGTAACGATAAGAAGAACTCTAAATCATAATTAATTTATCGTCATAGGTACGTCTTTTGCACTAAGTATCTACCCTGCTATTAAATTAAAAATCTATCTTTTCTTATCTAACCTTTGTCTTGACCTAATGTATATTTTACATACCTTTTACTTAAATATTTTATATTAAATTTTACCGTACAATTTTTTTATTTCTATATTTTTTCGCATAATATTTCTCCACATATCTATTTATCTGTGTTTCTTGTTGGTTCTTCTCGGTAGAAAAGGCATTCCGAACCAGTGGTAGATGCTTTTGACGATTCAAAACAACTTGTAAAAGTCTAATTGAATAAAAATATTTTGAATTTGAATTTGAAATTTACTTGTTGGTTTCACCTTCAATCACACCGCAAAGAAGCAACGGATTGACGTGATATTTACATAGATATAGTCAAAGACCTTGAGAGTGACATATGCTACTTTTATCCCGGATAGCCAAAGTGTTCCCACGCGTCTCACGCGGACGATGTCGCGGGCAGTAGCTAGTAATAAATACATATTATATAGTAATATAATATTATTAAATTATATATATATTATATAATAATATTATTAAATTATATATATATTATATCATTAAATAGTAATATTATATTATTATTTATTAGTATAAAATTTGGATTAGTATAGGTTATTAATTTACCCATACATATCCTACATTGTGGATGGATATAGTCTCAATAGCAATTGGGACTCTATACCCTGACATACTCGTACACTCCCTTTATAGATTGGATATGGCAATATACAATATGGTAGCAACTAGCAATATCCCACGCACTTACTAAACTATTCAACTACCTTGAATTCCAAAGTTCGGCGCAGGTGCCTCTAGTACTTTCCTCACCTACTTCAAACTGTTCCGAGTTCCTCTGAGAACGGATTGCGTTAACCTGAATTGAAAATTAAACAGAGTTGGCCTAATTATGGCTCCCAAGTGTTTGTCGGGTAATTACTAATTTTCACCTCTCCCAAGGGTGGAGTTGAGGTACCCAGTATAGTTTGAAAAGAATACGTCGTAGTTTCTCGTGCTTTCAACAAAACCTCTCTTTTATTAACCCCCGACCCACAAAGAGGGGTGTTATAAGTTTGACGTGTGTATCTGTGTTTCTGTGTATCTGTGTATCTGTCTGTGGCATCGTAGCGCCTAAACGAATGAACCGATTTTGATTTACTTTTTTTTGTTTGAAAGATAGCTTGATCGAGAGTGTTCTTAGCTATAATCTAAAAAAATTGGTTCAGCCGTTTAAAAGTTATCAGCTCTTTTCTAGTTTTCTTGTAGAAAAGAAGGTTATATAACCGTTAGGTTCATAATATTATGTCAATTGACAAATGTCAAGCTGTCAAGATGGACGTTGCCTGGATACATAATTATTTATTTGAAAATGATGTTTTGGAAAACTCAGATACTTTGGATCGTCGGGGGTGTTATAAATTTTTAATTTACACTTGTTACAAGTTTGCGCTTACTACAATCATCTGCAGTCCGATTTTTCATCGATGAATTGTAGCCGAATCAATACTGCTTGCACTTGACGACAATCATGCCTGAGAAACAGAGCAATGACGAGGTATACCTACATTGGAACGTACTTGCCTAGAAGATGCTTATTATTTACTCTTTCCTTGAAGGTACTCAAGTTATACTTGGCAGAAATCTTACTACTAGGTAAAATTGCAGTCATGGCCTAAAACTATCATAGCTTCAAGTAGGAAATATAAGCAACAAGCATTTAGTATAAGAGTGGGTTTTAAGTTTGGCGCGATTTATATTAGACAAAGCATGATAACCACAACAAGGGTCGTTCGTCGGCCTTTGGAACTAAGCACAACATCGCAATAATGCGGAATGCAGGCAAAATGCAAATTCACCATATTTCGTCCGACGACGTGCCACGGCCTTTGCAGGCGACCTAACGCGTTGATGGCTTTTGTGTTATAGTTTAATGTTCTACTTACATTGGGCCATAATTTTATATAGTTACATAGCTACCCCACCTCGGTTTCTCTTAGTGGAATTTTCGCAAATCCCTTCGTAGTGAAGAGAGAAAACGTAATTATTTCGTCAATTTATAAACTCACAGTAGGTATCTATTAGGGTTTTTTCGAGATACGGGATCAAAATTTTACATTTTACTCCATCCCTCAGTTAAAGAACCGATTTTCACAATTATTTTCTAAAATTATCAGGTTGATCCCATTTAAGTTTGGTGAAGATTTCATTAATAGTTTCGGAGATTGAGGGTGGAACTCCCCAACGAGACTCTTAAGACTCTACTTACTCTCTTAACAGTAACTTATCTCTCTTAACAGGGCTCTTTCCGTCACTCGTTTCATACAATCGTAGTTCCAATTTCATTTGAATACTAAGCAACCAAAGTCCATAAAACTTTGCAGACATATTCTAGAAACTAATATCTGTGTCTGTGGTGTTTTAGATTTTTCTAAAAATATGTAGTTTTAAAATTATAGAGGCTCAAAGATTTGTATGAAATTTTTAAAGACCGCGTAACTTTGAAACCGAATATTTTAACAGAAATCTGGAAAACCACAGACATAGATATTACTTTCTAGAATATGTCTGCAAAATTTCATGGACTTTGGTTGCTTAGTATTCAAATGAAATTGGATTTACGATTGGATGAAACGAGTGGAAATGAGTGACGGAGAGAGCCCTCTTAAGAGTTACTTATTACTCTTAAAAGTCTAATTTTTAGTAAGCTAATAACACTGGTCACCTACTTGTTGCTATCCGTACTTAATGTACTTAGAATGAAATACATTTTCACTCCTTCCCTGTTTGTCACAAGCCAAAGCGGATAAGTTAAGAAATTATACACTTATTTCAAACAGTGGTAGATTATTTTGACGATTCGAAAGCACTTGTAAAAGTTTACTTGAATAAAAATGATTTGAATTTTGAATTTTTTTGAACTTTATCTTATTTCTGTCGAACTATGCAGCTACTACAAATTCCACTCACTTCACTTAGCCTTTTCTAATACGCTGCTCTAAGATGTGGAATGTTTTCTCGGCATCTGACGCTCGCACCAACCACTTATAGGTAGGTACTAACAGATGCTCGCGACTTCGTCTGCGTGGATATAAGTTTTTAAACATCCCGTGGGAAGTCTTCGATTTTCCGGGATAAAGAGTAGCCTATGGCACTCTCCAGGTCTTTCACTATAAGTTATAACCATACAAAAATCACATCGATATACGTAACAAATGTGTAATAAATCACATTGATTGTGATTTATATGATATAATTTATACACCTTTAATACCTGTTATCTGCCAAAGCCACGATGATCCAAACTTCATAGTCAAAGTCAAAGTCAAAATCATTTATTCAAAGTAGGTACAATTGTATTCTTTTTGATGGTCGAAATTGTTAAATTTGTACGATATAGTGGTGATAATTAATTACGTATCTTAAAACTAAAGCTACGAGGGTTCCAAACGCGCCCAAGTCTGAGAAGAGCCCACAACAAACTCAGCCGGGTATTCTTTTAGTCGCTGATCATTCCTCCCTGTGTTGGGACAATGCGCATAGAAACTTTCAGCTTTTATAAAATAACGAAAGTCTCCACGGGCGTTTAGTCCATCAATTTATTATGTCCGACTAATTAATTTTTCATTCCGCCACCAATTTTCAAATATAAAAGCATTGTCTCCCCAGACAAAGCCCCGTTTGATTAAATTTGTTTGAAGCGAAATTTTTAATTAAACCTCGACGGGGAAAAATGAAAAAAAAAATTAATTTGTGAGCCAAAACCACAAAACTGTGCCATTAACATTTTTTTATTAATGTCTGTGTCATTTTTAAACTTTTAATTGTTTACTGGTGTCAATTTCAACAAAATAACCGCAAAGTAACCTCTCGTAGTTTTGCTACCATCCCTTTGCAATTAGTAAGTATATGACTCAGCCGCATTTACTAAGAAAATTCAAACCCAAGAAACATTCTTGTATTGAAGGTGCTTATAATACAAGTGTAAATTAAAAATTTATAACACCCCCGACAGTAACCAGAAAAGAGCTGATAACTTTTAAACCGCTGAACTGATATTCTTGGATTATAGCTAAGAACACTCTTGATTAAGCCACCTTTCAAACAAAAGAAAACTAAATTAAAATCGGTTCATTAGTTCCGGAGCTACGATGCCACAGACAGATACACAGATACACACGTCAAACTTATAACACCCCTCTTTTTGGGTCGGGGGTTAAAAAATGTTAAATAGTACCCAATTAGAATAAATGATTTGACTTTGACTTTGACTCTGTACTACGAGCACGAGTCTCCTCTCGGAAGTTTCGCTTTAAAAACCATGTCACAAAACAAGTGTAAATTAAAAATTTATAACACCCCCGACAAGTGAAGGTTACAGTAACTAGAAAAAACCGAAAAGACTTGATAACTTTCAAACGGCTGAACTGATTTTCTTGGACTATTCCGCGCCTACGATCTAAAGTATCTGAGTTTTCCAAAATATCATTTTCAAATAAATAATTATGTATTTAGGCAACGTCCATCTTGACAGCTTGACATTTGTCAATTGATATAATATTATGAACCTACACGGTTATCTAACCTTCTTTTCTACAAGAAAACTAGAAAAGAGCTGATAACTCTTAAACGGCTGAACCAATTTTTTTGGATTATAGCTAAGAACACTCTCGATCAAGCCACCTTTCAAACAAAAAAAAGTAAATTAAAATCGGTTCATTCGTTTAGGCGCTACGATGCCACAGACAGATACACAGATACACACGTCAAACTTATAACACCCCTCTTTTTGGGTCGGGGGTTAATAAACGGGCGAGTTAAATGGAAACACACTTCCAGGCTCCAACCTCCAAGTTCCAACCCTAGTGAAGTGCTCTCGAGTTATGCTCAACTGCGCTCAGTGGCTGAGCACGGACTGCTCAAGCTGCTCAAGGTTAATTGCCCCCTTGTTTTGTAATGGCGTTTCAAGCATTCCTTGAAAGAGTTGAAGGTTTTTATATTTCTCGCTGCATTTTTAGTTTTTACCCTTTATTTTCGCTCGTTTTAGGAAAAATGAAACTACGTAATAGTTTTATGTTCCCGTCGTTTTGAATTTAAACATTTTTAAAAGCAACTCGTTGAAGCGTTTCTGTTGAAAACCAGCTTAATTTTAAAGAGTAGATTACCACAGAAATCTCAATTTTATATTATTAAGATATAAGTAGAAAGATTACAAGATGGGGTTATTCAAGGGGTGGACCAAAAAATTCCTGAAAGGCCGGCAACGTGCTGCAAATGTTCATGGGCGGCGGTAATCACTTAACGCCAGGTGACCCGCCTGTTCGTTTGTTCGCTATCTTTTATTTAAAAAAATATATACTATGTAACATCATTAAGATTTCTGTGGTAGGGAATTTCTTACTTATGTGTTTGCTATCCGAAATTGCAAAGTAGTATATCCATACTAATATTATAAATGCGAAAGTGTGTCTGTCTGTCTATATTCTGTCTGCTACCTTTTCACGGCCCAACAGTTTAGCCGATTCTGGCGTTTGGTGCAGGGTTAGCTTATATCCCGGGGATGAATATAGGCTACTTTTTATCCCGGAAAATCCGGAAAATCATTCTTAAAAACCCATCCGCTTAACCGATTGGTATGAAAGTTACCGAGGTAGCTTGCGTCCCTGTAATTGACATAGGCATTTTACCCCGGAAAATCAAACAGTTTCCACGGGATCATTAAAAACCTAAATCCACGCGGACGAAGTCGCGGGCATTCTCTAGTCTACAATGTAAAATGACCTGTTTTCAGTAGTGCGCCGGCGATGGGTAGATCATGATGATCATGACGGCAAAAATTGCTTTCTGTATTCCTAAGCATCGTCCAAACAATGGTCCGGGTCCATGCAATCAGGTACATAGAAATCTAGTTAGCTTAACAAAGGTCAAAGGTCGGTCGGACGTGAAGGCCTTTGTATTAAAAGTATTTGACCTGAGGGGCTTAAGAGGGAATGTGGCGAAAAAAGCAATTTTCCGAGGCTCACAGGTATTTGGAACTATTTTTCGCCCATTTGATTTCGAAAGAGAAAATGTAAGACGAAATCTAAATTGAAATAAGAAACTGGTATCACTCGGGATATTTTTATTTTTATATATTTATTGATATTGATATTGGTAGATATTTTTTGGGACTCCATGACGCAATGGTCTCTGCTATTTGTAGTCTGTGGGAAGGTCCCTGTTCGAGTCCCAGCGGAGTAAATTGGGAAATTATTTTCTTCCAATCTATAAACATATAACAAAGCGAAATACCACTCTCTCACTCACTGACTGACTGAACACAAACTTGAAATTTGAAAGGTAGATTTCCGAAAAACCGTTTTTTTCATCAGCTTCTCATTTATTTAGAGCAAGTCATTTCCTGCAAATTCCCTACCACACTCAATCATAATATTATTATTATTTATTATTAAAATCCTCACACGTTAAAGTTCTTCGTCCAATTTTTACATTATTTTCTATCAAATTACTCAGTGAGCGTGTGTTTGACGTGGTTTGACGGCTCAAAGATTAAGTTTATACAACCTGGCGTCGACTACCTTAAGCAGAAGCATATACAAACATAACATACAAGCATACAAATACCTACATGACGCAACCCGATAGAACTAATGGTTTTTTTATTCCATTACCAGTTAGCCCTTGACTGCGAACTCACCTGGTGGTAAGTGATGATGCAGTCTAAGATGGCAGCGGACTAACTTGAAAGGGATATGACAGTATTTGTTAAACCCAATACCCCTCATGGGTTTCTACACAGCATCGTTCCGGAACGCTAAATCGCTTGGCGGCACGGCTTTGCCGGTAGGGTGGTAACTAGCCTCGGCCGGAGCCTCCCACTAGACTAGACCAGAGACAATTTAGAATTTATAAATTACCAAATTACCCCTGCCGGTCTCGATCCCAGACTTCCCATATGTTGAGTCAGCATATAGATAATACCAGATGCCCACGTCTTCGTCCGCGTGGATTTACGTTATAAAAATACCGTGGGATTTAAAAAAAATATTTTGATTCTCTGGAATAAGATGGAGCCTATGTCACTCTATTTGTTTTTTGATGTATTTGGTTTTAACAGGGCTCTCTCCGTCACTCGTTTCCACTCGTTTCATACAATCGTAGTTCCAATTTCATTTGAATATTAAGCAACCAAAGTCCATGAAATTTTGCAGACATATTCTAGAAACTAATATCTGTGTCTGTGGTGTTTTAGATTTTTCTAAAAATATGTACTTTTAAAATTACAGGGGCTCAAAGATTTGTATGTAAATTTTTAAGACCGCGTAACTTTGAAACCGAATATTTTAACAGAAATCTGGAAAACCATAGACATAAGATATATTTCTAGAATATGTCTGCAAAATTTCATGGACTTTGGTTGCTTAATATTCAAATGAAATTGGAACTACGTTTGTATGAAACGAGTGACGGAGAGAGCCCTCTTAACCCCCGACCCGAAAAGAGGGGTGTTATAAGAAAGAAAGAAGACGTGTGAATCTGTGTATCTGTCTGTGGCATCGTAGCTCATAAACTAATGAACTGATTTTAATTTAGTTTTTTTTGTATGAAAGGTGGCTTGATCGAGAGTGTTCTTAGCTATAATCCAAGAAAATCGGCTCAGCCGTTTCAAAGTTACTTATCAGTTATTTTCTAGTTACTGTAACCTTCACTTGTCGGGGGTGTTATAAATTTTTAATTTGCACTTGTTGATTATAATATCCGTGCTAAAATTGGCATCGATACGTTGCTCTGTGGCAACGTGATTGAAGGAAAAACAACAAACAAACTTACTTTCGCATTTATAATATCATTAGGGATTCTAGAGCCGTTCTTCACCCTTGACTCTAAAACAAAGGCTCACCTTGTGTTGAGTGCCAAAGCTCAAGATAATCGAGCATATTGGAGTATAACATAAGTACACTCTACTGGGCACTAAAGTTTAAGTGCCCAAATCTCCCTACGCACACCTGACTCCAAAATGGTTATTGATAGGTTTATGTAGAACCTATGTAGTCTGGCAGGCTAAAATTCTATTTTTTTATATTTAAGTATTATTTAGGCTTGAGGCGGAATCTGTATTCAATGTAAATAGTTCTTTCTGTTTATTTTGTTAGGTTAAGAATTTTGTGTTTCTTTTACCTATTTACTTAATTAGATTATAATAGGGCTGACATGTACATAGGTATAAAAGCCCTTAAATAAATAAAGGAAAAAAAGTATTATTTCGTTCTTATAGGAGCTTGAGCTTTATCTCTTCTGATTGGTCCACGTTCGTGATTTAGTATGTGTTTTGTTTTTTCTCATATGAAATACTAGTCGATTCCCGCGACTTCATCTGCATGGATTTAGGTTTTTCAAAATGCCGTGGGAACTCTTCGATTTTCCGGGATAAAAAGAAGCCAATGTATCCAGGGTTTAATCTATCCCCTTTCCAAATTTCAACTAAATCCGTTCAGTAGTTTTTGCGTGAAAGAGTAATAAACATACACACATATACACAAACTTTCACCTTTATAATATTAGTGTGATTTACAATTTTCTCTAGTGATAAAAATAAGTGTATATCACTCGAGGCCAAAATATTTTGTTCTCAGATGGTGTTAATTGAATTCCTCGCTACGCTCAGGGTTCCACTTTGGAAACCTTCATTTCAAAATAACGCCCTCGAGAAACAAAATATCTTTGGCTCCTTGTAACACAAATAGAACAACTATTGACTTTCACTAGATTTAACGAGACGCTGTTTGCATTATTACAGTGGCAATCCAGCGCTGGATACAATAGTTGGATATGAATACTACTGGAAGCTAAATTAATGTGAAGCGGCTCTAATGAAAGGCAATTTGGATTTTAATTAGTATTGTTTTGTTTCAGACCGAGAATGTCCCGAGTTAGAGCAACCGACAGACATTGGGACAGTTACTCTCACGGGACGGTTGTTTGGAGACAAGTAAGTTTATTATTCGACCACTCTTACTGTGCTCAGTCACCAAAGAGGATTATTTTGACAGAATCTCCTCCCACAGCAGCTGTATTTGTCTGTCTGTCGGAAAGGGTTCCGTAAGATGAATATATAAATTTGTACTTCACAATTATATTTAGATACTAGCTGTGCCCGCGACTTCGTTCGCGTGGAATAGTCACTTTTCGGGCAGCATATTTTGAATTACATATACCGTCGTTTGGTTTCTAAAGCCACGGACGCTCAGGCGCGAGGCGTGTAGTACGTACTCTGTACGTTAAAAATGTTCGCCGTGATTCTTTAAATTGACATAACTTTTTTATTTATGAACCGATTGACATGAAATAAACACTAAATTTTAAGTGAAGCTTACTACAATATATTAGTGAAAACCGTATAGATACGGTTTAGAAATCGAATAAGCCGTTTCTGATATTAGCGTGCACAAACACACAGACAAACAGACAAAAAAAAATTAATTACAATTTCGGGTTCGGCATCGATATAATAACAACCCCTGCTACTTTTTTTTTTTATATATTTCCATTGTACAGACACCACTTTTCTACAATTTTATTATAATATGTATAGAAGAGTAAGCACTTCTTAATTTTCATTTTTTTTTAATTAACTTTAAAACTATTTATTTCAAAATTATAAAAAATATGCTTGAGACCCTACGTAGGTATACAAAATTTCAACATAATCGGTTCAGTAAACTCGGAGCAAATTGATCAAACAAGTGATCCTGTATGGGTTCAATTTTTCATTCGGACGTACGGAACCTAATTTATTTAAAACTTTAATAACGTGATGCAGGCTTCATGATGAGAGATTGAAGATACCTGTGGTGCCATCTAGTAAGATCATTGTAAGTTGCTTTCCACCTTAGGTTCGAATGCATGTATTTTGTATTGATCCTTTCGTATGGGTGTGAGAAACATGGAGATATTGAATCAGCTTAGCTTATAATATTTGGTTATCTGTGGTGAGAAGCGTCATCTTGCCTTTCTTTCCAGAGCCATGTACTCCTGTCCCCACGGCTACCACGTGGTCGGTCTTCACAGCCGGAGCTGCCAAGCGGATGGCAAATGGGCGGGACAGGCGCCATCTTGCAAAGAGAACAGTATGTCACATTTATTATTATCTGACATGCCCCTACCAAAATAATATGGGCTTGGCCATCAATTTTAACATAAGGTATCAAAATTATTCGGGTAAAATTAAAAGAAAAGCTGTTTATTTAACGACATTTAATTTTGTAGATAATGGGTACATACCACGATTAATTTGGATTTTTTCATTTTTTTTTTAATGAAAATATTACAATAAAACTTAAAGCTAGCCTTATCTAATTACTATACAAATCATGCCCGCGTGGAATGGTGCCAAGACAAGGTGGTAATTAATTTGGTGTTTTAACTGCCGATATTTTGACTCAGTTGCATGAGTCGTGGTCTCAGACTGCCACTAAGTAAATATACCCAGGCTAGTGCACGAAGCGAAGGTTGTGCAGTTCCTGAGCACACTCTCCAAGCCAGTATATCCGATAAAAGACCTACTACCAATTCGAAAACACACACCTATCAGAATCTCATCCTTTTGATACTAAAAACATCCATGCAAATTGATCCCGGAAAATTCACTGTTCAAACTCGCAACATCAAACACGCTACGTGAAATTCTTTTTATGACATCGGATAAAAAGGCTGACGCGATGCAGACTCTGCAATCAATATCATCCCGAGGGAAGTATTGATTGAGGGATTAAATTATCTGCCAAGTGACACGGTAAAACGCGTTTATACCTAGCCCATTACTTCATAAACACGTTCGCTGCGTTATGGGGTCAAAACCGCCCCGTACTTATTATACACACAGTAAAATAAAAGTCATACGCTTCTTATTCGAAGGTCGGGGGTTCAATACCTGGCAAGCACGTCTAACTTTTCGGAGTTAGTAATCTATAAAAGAAAAAGCTGACTGACTGACTTAGTATCAACGCAGCGCTCAAACTACTGGACGGATAGGGCTGAAAGATAAGCAGATAGCTATTATGACCTAGGCATCCGCTAAGAAAGGATTTTTGAAAATTCTACCAGTAAGGTGGTAAAATAGGGATTTGTAATTTGTGTAGTCCACGTGCGCAAAATCGCGGGCATAAGCTACTGAAATATTAATTGCTTTAACGGTGAAGGAAAACATCGGCAGGAAGCCTGCATGCCTGAGAGTTCTCCATAAAGTTTTTAAAGGTGTGTGTATCTGCACTTTGATAGAGTGTTAGGCTACGGCCAAACTGTTCTTATTCTGAGAGGATATCTATGCTCAGTAGTTAGCTGTGATGAGTTGATGATGAAAAAAAAAGAAAATATTAAAAACCCCTTGAGCTCCTCTTGGAATCTCCGAGTTAAACAATCCTTATATGTCTGTCTCCGAGTTGCAAGCTGTATATTCTGTATCTGTAAAACACCATTTATAAACAAAATACGAATTGCATTAATTCTGACACCGTTTACGGTCGGTTAGGAATGAAAATATAAAAATGAACATCAGCATGGGGTGAGTTCGGCCCCATGAGGTGTGCTCAAAAATCAAAAGCAGTGAACGTGTTATGGGCTTTTAGATGACAGCCTACTCGATCACGATTTTAGTACAAAGCCCTGGCTTTCGGTTATAATCCGCCGATAAATCAAAGTCATGATATTAGGGTCCGGTCAGATAGACTGGCCCAAAAAGCATCAGAGCGCGTTTTTACCGTACCCGAAGGGTGCCAACGGGATCCTATTACAAAGCCTTCGCTATCCATTCATCTGTCCGTCCGTCTGTCTGTCAGCGGGCTTTATCTCATGAACCGTAATAGGTAGAGAGCTGAAACTTACACTCAGAATGTGTATATTTTCTATTGCAGGAAAAACAACAAATAATAAAAACTGATGGTGAATTTCAAAATGGCCGCCACGTGATATCTTGTCCGATAGTACGGAATCCTTCAAGCGCGAGTCCGACTCGCAATTGACAGGTTTTTCACACACTAAAAAACTAGAGCGCGAAAGCGCACCCTATCATGTTCTACAGTCTACACTGAGCATCTTCTTGTCAATAAAGAAAATAAACGTTAAAATAAACCTTATTTCAATGGGCTAAGACTCCGTTTTAAATACGAGCAAAATTTGCTCTTTGCGCCGATCTATCTGAACGGACTCTATGCTTGATTATATGAGGATTGTATAATATTATGTTCGTCTCGTTTAATTTGGGAGACCGAAGGAAAGTTTTTTTTGAAAGGTTATTTGCAAAGATTTTTATAAAGATAGCAAGAAATAAAAAGATGGATATAGATTATTATAGAAGCAACTTGATTTAATCCACAAATATACACTTAATAAGTACTAAAACGCTAAACCGCTATGGCACGTCTTGGCGGTAGGATCACACCGTTAACTTTAAAATACTTATTACAAATTCCCAAATTGCCCAGCTGGGGATCGAATCCTGAATCTCCCCTTACAGCCTCACTGCACCAGAATATGACAAGTTTTATGTTGTTTCCAGTATACTGCCTACAACCGCCAACCATCGAGCATGCTCGTCACTCTGCCCTGCCTGAACAAGCCACCTTCGACCTGGACGCCACCGTCCAGTACAACTGTCATACAGGCTACGCGACCAACGGCTTCCCTCGAGCTAAGTGTCTGGCTATAGAGGGACAGGCGTCGTGGTATGGACCGGATATCACATGTGAACGTAAGTGAATTCCGGTTAAAATGATAGGACAATTTGGACCTGGATGCGACCGTTCAGTACAACTGTCACACAGACTAAGTATTCGACGAACGGCCTCTAACGGCACACAAGCAAGAAGAGAAAATAGGTTCTGTAGAAAATCTGTCACTTTTAGCTCATTTCTCTCTGCCACCAAAAAATTCTTATGAGCTCCTCTAAAGAATATGATATCTACTACTTTTGTGTTGCGATAGTATATCATTGAGCGTACCTCTTGAGGATGCTCCTGTAATGGCGGTAATTTTTTACAAATTGGCTTGAAAGATCTCTGGTAGTTTTTCATTGGATTCAAAAATAATGATTTTTCTTTAATTCTTAAGTTGAACTTGGCATAGGGTAATTGCTTAGTAGGAATCTTGTGACATATTAAATTCAAACTTTCGTTACCAGCACGTTCCTGTGGCGAACCAGGGGATGTTCCACACGGATGGGTAACCGCCGACTGCCACACCTTCGGATGCCGAGCCACGGTTCAATGTGGCCAGGGCTTCGAGCTGGTCGGCAAGGCGGAACGCTACTGCCAAGCTGATGGCTTCTGGGCACCTAAGGAACTACCGACTTGTGTCCGTAAGTAGAATGTGTTAACTGACAAATTATCTTTTTGACGGATTTCTTGATGAGTCTAAAATGGTAGAAGAGAAGCCACAATGAACATAATATTCACACTGGATAAATTTTATATCGTCCCTAGATTTGTTAATCAAAATCTAATACCGGTTTTAATAGATTGATGATTCTAGTTCACAGATATTCAGAAGTCTCTCAAAATATTAATTTTGAAGGTCTGTCTAATTTCATATTTCGAATATTTTAAAACGAGTTTCGATTTCAGTTACGCTTTCGAATAACTTAGGCTCATCATTGAATCCAAAATTTTGAACCTTATTGCGTTTGGCATTGCTTCGTGACAATGTAGTTGCCGATTTCAGTGTCGTTCATTTGGAATGTGTGCATGGTTTTGGAATTTTCGTGGATTATCTAAATGTTCTCGGTGACTAGTTGGCATGGCGCTTGGTATTTCAATATTATCATGGCTATCACCAGCAATATCATTGTCATGACGCAATTGGATTGGATCTCCCACTTGTACAATATTTTCTATTAATATATCCACCTTATTATCATGATTTTAACTAATTGCTTTTTAAAATCTAAAATGTACACCTAAATTTAAGCAGATGTTAATATTGCTTAATCTAAATATTTAATAATAACATAATTTTCTTCTATTTAAAAATCTATTTTATCTTTAAAAAGTTTTATTCTTCCGATTTGCTTTGTTTCTGCTACGTTTGTTGAAATGTTTCGTAAAACAAGTGGGACGTCCTCAAAAAATGAGTTGTGATTAATAAATTTAAAAGCATCTTTTTTCTCCTTTCCTGCTGCTGAAAAGAAGGAGAGAAGGGGACAGTTTGAATTAATTTTGTAGTATTGTACCTATAGAATTGTTGTTCTATTAAATTAGTGCAATATTTCTGAGAGTCAAAATTTTCATGGCCATGGTAACCAAAATTATGACAAATACGAGTACCTTTACTGCCTATAGCCTAACGTTATTGCTACATGTATGTAGATGAGTTAATGATGTTTGTAGATGAGGCTTAACAGTTGAACTTATTGTAAATTTCTTATCTCATATATTCTTTACTTCTTGAAGTAATTTACTGTGCTGTAGCGAAATAAAGGTAAACAATATTTTCTTGTTTTATTTCCAATTCTGCATGTGGCTTCCCAAATTTATTTTGCATGACAATGGTTAACAGTTCACAAGTTTTCCTATTTTCATATTTACAATAACAAGTAGTAGGTGAACTAAAATTAAGTTAAAACATTTGTAAAGTAATAAAAATAATTTGCAACTTTAAATGGTCCTTCTACGTAATTCTTCTAATCCACCTTTTGAATAATCCCATGATGAAAATGCGAACATTGCCGAAGGAAGTTGGTTCCACAGTTTGCATGTGCGTGGATAAAAGATCTGGCACAACGGGCGGTTGAAGTGCACCAGAATAGAGGACCAGGACAGACAGGAGTATTTAGCATTTAAATGAGACAGATTTATGTCTCTTACCATAATCCGTCTCGTTTCAACTCTGAGTAAAGTCTGAGCAAAATCAAAGTTTGTTCTGCATTACCTATATCATTCAGCTTAAGTCAAAGCTGAGTTAGAAAAGTTTGAGCAAAACCAAAGTATGCTGTATAACCATACACCTTCACGCACTTGCCGATTGACTTGACTTGACGATTCGACGTTTGCCATGAAAATAAAAGCACTATTATTCATGAAGAGAAGTTAGTTATATGGTTCTCTCTGTTACTTAATTCCATAAAAATGACAGAGACAAAAAACTCAGTGGTCAAAAACATTTTGAGTCACCATTCACCAACCAATCACAAATAATTGTTTTCAAAAAACATTCGAAATTCAATTCGAAAATGTTTTCTAAAACATCCAAAATTTAATTCGTTTGTGATTGGTTGGTGTCTCAAAATGGTTGAGAGCGCGCACTGCGGTGCGGTAAGTTGCGGTACGTTTTAAAATCCGTGAAGAATTTAAATCAATCAAAATCCCGTGCGGAATTAATTATTCTGGAGTGCGCTCGCTTCTAAGTTTACAGATTTTGCGGGAAAAAACGTACGGAAATTTACCGTGGTGCGCGCTAGCTTTAACACCACTGCGTTTTTGTCTTTGTCATATGTATGGGATTACATAGAGAGTGCTATACTAACCTCTTTCCGTGGATAGAGTATTATAGTACATACAAAAATCAACTTAAAGCGACGGGTGTCGCCATCTAGTGGTGACGCAGGTGCAGTGTCCGCCGCCGGAGGCGCCGAGGCACGGGAAAGCGGTGTACACCTCTTGCGCCTACAACTCGGTGGTTTCCTATGAGTGCAAGTACGGGTACCGCCTGGTGGGAGATGCCACGAGACGATGCGGTGCTGATAAAAAGTGGTCTGGGACTCAGCCTGTGTGTAAAGGTGAGTAAATTATTGATTGTCGCTTTTCATTTGTAAAAATAGCAAGTAAACGAGCAAGGGTAGGTGGGTCACCTGATATTAAGTGATTACCGCTGCCCATGAACATTTTCAGCACCAGAGGAACACCAATACGTTACCGGCCTTGCAGGAATTTCTTGATTCAATTTCTTAAGTGTTGATCTCTCGCTATAAGGTATAAACAGCTTGGTATGGACTTTTTTTTATTAATAGAGCAGTTTCTCGAAACTTTTGATCATCCTCATCATCAGATGCTAGTATCAGAACAGCCTTCCGATTTAATGCCATCTTCTTCAATTGAGATTAATTTAGCAATATCCTTTACATCACCAATGTCTAATAATCCGTAGATCGCTGCAATTTCGTTTAAAGTATACATAATTTCAGAAATCAACTGCGGCCACCCCGGACAGCTCTGGAACGGTTGGCTGGAGAATATATCGTCTGGTACAGGGTTAGGAGCGTCGATAATATTCCGGTGTCAAGACGGCATGAAGATGGAAGGCAATGGATCCGCGATATGCCAAAGCGATGGCAGTTGGAGTCATCCACTGCCGCAATGCTTAGGTAAGTTTGCATATAACACGAGGTCTTTTTGCATTGCAAGTTGCATGCACTTGACGATAATTACGTATGGAACAATGCGATATATAACCTAAAAACGCGCCTATAAGATAACTATTTACTCTTGAATGTAGATTGTAGATACTCAAGTTATGCATGGAACTGCTTAGGTGTGGATGCTGGAAGGGCATTCCACATACTAGCGGTTTGTAAAAGACAAAAGACGTTTCTTTTCTACTCATACTGTATCAAATTTTCATACGCTTGAAAAAAGATTGGAATTTTAAGTCGACCCTGCTTAAAAACTAGAAACTAGCAAAAGCAATTAAAAAACATCATAGAACATCAACATTAAAATTGCCCAACCAAGCGCAGAACATACAAAACAATACGTGTTTTATGATTTTTCAGCCCCATGCGTGGTTCCCCATGTATCTCAAGGAAAGGTTGTACTAATGGAGAACAGGACGGGAGAAAACGACACACAAGAGCATACGCAAATTGTCGGGAGCTCATCTATGGTGCAGCATGGTATTGTATTGATTGTTTCACTACGCTTCCATTTAGTTCATAACTGCCTCATTAGCCGTTCGATCATAAGAACTCGAGTCGAGTCAAAAAAAGTTGTCTAATCTCCGTTGAGAATTAAGATTCCGTTTGAATTGAGGTCCATAGCTGAAATTCTGTGAAATAGTTACCTATATACAATTGGTCTCAACCTTTGTTCTCACTATCATCTCTCAAATACTTTTCTGAAAGTAATATTATATTTCCGATTAACTTTTCAGGAGAAATGATTATGGTAGACTGTGAAAAGAATTACGAATTCCCGTCCAATCAAGTAGCTGTCAGTTGCAATAATGGAACTTGGACACAAATTCCAAGATGTCAACCAGCCAGGTTTGTTCATATCCTTAATTTTTTTTAACCCTTTAACGTTTTATTCAAGAAAAACAGTTCTCTCCTTATTTTGTAGCTCTTTACATAGAATAAAAGATATTTCCAAAAAATATACACGTCCGTATAATTCCGCTCTGCGAAACTGCACCGGTCGGCCATATCATTCTAAGATGATACATATGCTCAGTAGTAGGCCGGCAATGGATTGAAATGATCCTGATGAAATCCTGAGCATTAATGAGCATGGTCATAAAGGGACTATATTGTTATTGTCTTTCTGGATTACCAACCATAGCCGTTAGGCTTAACAAGGACCTCTTGGATCACCTGTTTTATTTCTGAGACACGACAATGATAAAAATAATATTCATGACCAATTTTTTAATTTATTTAAGTTTCTAGTCTAGCCTTCGGGCCTAGTTTCAGTCTCTCAAACGAAGCGCTACAAAAATAGCCAATGACTTTGATAGCTCTTAATTTTTACAGATGCAAAAAGATGCCAAAGTATCCTCGCTTCGGGATGGTTATCGCGCCCAAAACGGAACATGGGATGAAAGCGCGGTTCAGGTGTAGAGACGGATATGAGCTGAAAGGCAATCCAATCGTTGTGTGCTCTTTTGGTGTATGGAGTGGGGAAGCACCTAAGTGTGAAGAAGGTAACTTATGAACTTACTTTATCAAAACAATTAATAATAACAATAATAATAACGAAGCTTTATTTAATTCCATACAAAAATAAAAATAAATTAAATACAAGTTCTTATATTGTATGGACCCCCTTTGGGTAAAAGCCTCCTCCAAGGAATTCCACCTCTCTCTGTCCGTAGCTGCGGCTAGCCAGCTTCGCCCCGCTGTCGCCACTATTTCGTCTACCCATCTGGCATACGGCCTGCCTCTCGCTCTAGTGCCTCTTGGTCCCGACCATGTAACTGACCTTGTGGTCCATCTGTCGTCGGCGTATCTAGCCACGTGACCTGCCCATTTCCATTTTTTTGTAGTGCGAAAGTTAAGGCGTCGGTGACTTTTTTTTTCTTACGGATGACCACATTCTTTACTCTATCTTTTATTGATTGATTTTTTTGATTAAAAAAATCAAAACAATTACTTTAACAAAATTCTGTGGTATTATTGGGTGATCCCCTTGTCTGCTATCTATACCTACATAGGAAAAAAAAGAATTCCGACGAACTGAGAACCTCCTCCTTTTTTTAAATCGGTTAAAAAGAAGAAACTGACAGGCATATTCAATAGAATATCATAGAATATACTTGTATTAAAATAAACCATAAAGCTATTTAATATAATAGGTCCATGAAATAAACTTTTGCAAGTGCTTTTGAATCGTCAAAATAATTTTACCTTTAGATTTTGTATAATATCATATTTTTTTTTAACATTAACCCGCAATAAGAAAGGATTTTCATCATCATCTCTAAGTATAATATTGTGATAAATAATAATAATATAATAATAATTGGTCTGACGATGGAGAACCGAGGTGGTCATGAAAACTTCTTTTAAGTATAATCAATAATAATGATGTCGAATCGACAATGATACACACATTTTGTTTCTGCATTTTCAGTATTCTGTCCTTTTCCGGGCTACATCGAAAATGGAAAAGTACTTCTTGTCGGTAATATGGGATTGTACGATTACCGTCCATATGTTAAGAAGGTAATTTTTAAATATTAATCGAATACAAAAATTAAATTAATTGTTAAATACAATATTTCTTTACCATGAAAACATAGAATTTATTCATTGTAAGTAATTGCAGTTTGGAAATGTTCTTGCAGGTAGTTAATAATAAACAGATTATGTATGAATGTGATAAAGGATACGTGTTATCTGAGGGTCCTCCCGGAGCGACGTGCATTGGTGGGCATTGGAGTCCGAGAGAACTACCCAAGTAAGAAACCTATAACTCATATACTTTTTTAGTATTATAGTCACAGAAATCCAAATATATATAGTCTAGCGCTTGGCTGTAATCAAACTTGTTGGTAAGTGCTTATGGAATCTAAGGCGCTTGTACAGAAGAGCCGTATTCACTCTTGATTTAAAAACGGAAGCTGGAAGAGCATTTCATATTATCTTAGAGATTCGAATTCTGTTTTAATAGAAAACAAATCGGATGTAGATCTTGATGCCGCCTTGCCGTATGATAGTAGATAGGCGGAAGAGGATCCGGATCAAAAAGTTCTCTCTAAAATACTTCCGGATACCGATAGACAAGCTTTAGTTCAAAGATTGGACATTAGCGCACTAATGTTTAAACTTTGAATTTATTGTAACTCTTTTTTTTTAGATGCACACTTTACCAACATCCACGCATAAGATGGAGTCGAAGACGCAGATCAGTACCAGAACCAGAGATTCGTCATAAGAGATCCGCATTTCTGAGACAATACTACAGCAAGCTGCGAAGACAATCTGACTTCAGTCAGGAACAAATAGACGAATTATATGACAAATACAATCATGATAACCAGAAACCAACGTTAAGGCATGCTAATTTTAAACTAATGAAAAAGTTTGATTCAGGTTTTGAAATAGAAGATGGTGATTTAATAGGATCAGAGATACCCAGTGGGGAAAATTTTCCAACTGCTGTGTACACTGTTTACAATGTGCACGGAGAACCTATAGGTCATAAATTTTATTCCTACCAACCGGTTTACGAACCAGAGGACGATGAATTGGTTCATAGAGTTGATTCGTCAGAGTACGAAGATTCAGGAGAATTTGAAAATGATTCACCTATAACTATACTAAAAGGTGGAACTTTCCCTGATCACGAAGTTGAGAATGACAATGAAATATCTGAAAATATTAATAAACTGAAACATCAGTACTTTGAAAGATATGTTGATAAAAGAAGAAAAAGATTTTTAAATTCCAAAAGTGGTGAAGTAACGAGCAAAAATGTTGATATTGAACTTAAGGCTACTGATAGTAATATAAAGATTACTACACAGGTAGCTAAGGCCAAACCTAGACATAAACGTAATATAAATTTCGAAGAATTTGATACACAAATATCAACTACAAATTCTATACCACAAGAAGCAAAAATGACAGTTGATGTTAACAGCGAAATGCTCAAAGTAATACCTTTGTCAACCAGATCACAGAATGCAACAGCGCGTGAAATTTTTGAAAAAGAAATGGCAGTGATTCCCTTACAATATAATAACACTAATTCTACAGAAATAGGTAATCGAACAGATAAACGCGAAAAGAGGACGAGTAGAAAGACCGATAGATTAAATCAAACCACGGCAACAGTACCTAAAACGTAAGTACAAAGGTCTATTTAATTCGTGTTTGAGGCAATAATCGATAAACTATTAAAATCGTATATGAATATTTCTAATAAGTAATGCAAAGTAGAAACGATTCGTGCTTTTCCATATTTTATACCCCACAGCACAATTTTATGTTATTTTAAAAAAAATTTGAAATTAATGAATGTTTTACCAAGTTTATCAAAATAAATAGAGAAAATTTACACTTACAGAGGCCGTGAAGGCAAAGGAGGTCGAAATCGACAATCACAAACAAACACTGACGAAGAAGCGAGTCAAAGTGCTGAAACTAAAGATGGTTTAGAAGGTGGCAGCAAAAATGGGACAGAAAGAGGCAAGAAAGGGAGACCGAAGAGCCCATGTGAACCCATAACTAGTGAACCTTATGTTAATATTGAGGTTGTTAAATATGGACGTGATCCTAATAATACTTTTAGTTCTGGTAAGTCCACTACCTGCTCGGTCTCGGTTTGAATAAATTTTATAAAGAAAAAAGGAAAAAGTTGTTTTAGTCGTAATCGTTTTCCTTCCATAATTCTTGAATGTTTTTAGGAACTATTGTCAGAGTGGCTTGTGGAAAAGGCTACGGTCTAAACTTGGAACCAAACGCAACAGCCAAATGCGTACGAGGTAGATGGAAGCCAGAGAAACCAAATTGCGAAATTCGTGAGTAAAAATATCCTAACATTATCAATAAATTAAACTATGTATTCAACAAAATACTTAAGTATAGGTACACATTGACATAGAATGACGAATGTATTATGTATACCTATCCCATCTTTTTTTCTAGGATATACACGATTTGCTTTAAAAAACACTAAATACTAATAACACACAAGTTATACTCTGAGCTGAAAAACTATTGTATCGATTCTACTATAATTACTCGTACCTACACAAAATTAAGAAAATTACGTGATTCAAATTTTTCTTCCTCCATACACTTTTAAAGAAGCAGTCCTTTTTTTAAAAATGTAATACAGATTGCCGGTAACATTAATCTCCTTCCTTCATGTTTAGTACAAAATGAAACCCTAGATTCAACACTTTCAACTTAATGGGTCAAAGGAATCATTGTGAACAATATGTGTAACATATTTTTGGTTTCCAGTACCCTGCCACGTGCCTTCAACTGAATATGGAATATACACTATGTCACCTAATGCAAGCCCAACTGGAATGATATCAGGACTTACTCAAGGAGATGAGAGAGAACTCAACGAAACTGACCCGGTTCCCAACGGTCAGGTGGTCCACTTCTCCTGCGAATACGGGTAAGGGCGAGTACGCACTGCATCCGATGCAAATCCGTGAAAATACGTTCCGAAGTAGTCATAGAACTATTTGTATGGTAGCTTACGCACTAGCTCCGATTTCCGTCATCCGAATTCTCTCCATCATCCGTCTTAGAGAACTTTAGTAAATTAACTTTAAGATTTTAGGCTGCATTCATCATTTTACAGCATGACTATTGACTATGACAAGCGATTCAGTCTCAAGGCTGACATTGACAACAGAATAATTTTAAGTTAGTTACAAACGCCTTTTATTAGTAAATAGCAATTATATCATTGCAAATGATACTACTGAAAAGTTATAGAGTAGTTTCAACTATCAAACATGAAACTTGAAATATTTGTTTAGATACAACGTACAAGGACCTACAAATCTGCGATGCTGGCTCGGCGAGTGGGCGGTGACGAGTATGCCAGAATGTGTAGCAGGTAAGTTTGCTTAAAAATCTGATTGTGATCAGCTAGTCAATTGCGGGAAACCTGCATCAATCATTATTACAATCGCGATTGCAGTGATTGGCAGAATTTATGGCATTCGTGTTGCAACAGCACTTTGTAGCCAATAGTGAGCGAGCGTTAACCAATCAGACGTCATTGCGATTGTGACATTATAACTGTCATTCTACCGCAATCGAGCAGCTGTTTCGGTTTCATGATCTTTTGATTGGAATAAAAATATAAATGTATGTGTGTAGGATAACAATAATTCGAACTCATAATATGTTTTTGTATTATTTAATTTTCCTAAACTAAATAACATGCTTTCGTCTGCGAAATTCCGCATGTCTATTAACGTTACATACTACCTCCGAAGCTTAGAAGCTCCAAAGCTTTGATAGTTAATTTTCTGCCGAATATTTTCAGCTCTTCACTTTCATTTACATAATAATGTGTAATAATCATCTCTTTACAGCACAAACACGCAATACCATTTTTCACACACATACATCTCTTTTACCTACCACTTACGTATCTGAGACGCCAATTTGAATACTATTTCATGCCTTTTGTGATTTTTATTATCTACACCTACTGATTTGTGTACAATATATTCATTTACTCATTCATTCATTCGTTCTTCTTCCCTGCCCAGCGCCCTGTGAGCTCCCAATCCTGCATGGTGCAACATACGAGGCGGGCTACCGCGCCGGTCTGACGGTCGCTCATGCATCATCAGTAAACATTGCCTGCGAGACAGGAAGGTCACCGCCTGCCACACTCAATTGTCATTTGGGACGACTGCAACCCACAGTTCTCGATTTCTGTAGACCATTAGGTTTGTACCCTGAATTAATTTTCGTCATTTTAGTTTGCTCACTTGCGATAGCTAAAATAAAACCCTCAATTCTTTGCGCTTTATCATTATCAGAAAGTAAATCATAAATAGAAGATTTAAGATCCTCATTGCAAGCTTATTCGACCTGTCAAATGATCAATTTGCATTAGCATACAACTTGGTTACTCAGTGGCGTTCATATGCTTATTCTAATTTCCAATATTGATATCTGATGGAAAAAATACTGAGATTCTTAAGAATATATCTCGAAAATGAATGGCTATACTTCCAGAAACAAAATTGGTTTTGATTTTTCTGAAATTACCATTTTACTTATTTGTAGTTTCAACATTCTATTGTAATTCAAAAGAAAAGCGATTTTCTAAACATCTAAAGCTAACTAATATTGTTTTTCCTAAAATTATTTCTCTTCATCAGGAAATATGAAGCTTGCAATTATTTTGTTTTAATATCCTTTGCAGCAAATATGACTCGACCTCGACCAACATCCGAATACCAAAGCGGTTCAGATATAGTAAGAGAAGACATCTCCGAACTGGAACCAGATTTCCAAGGAAAAGGAGTGGTTGAGTGTGGACCTCCTGCTAGGTAAACAATTCTCCATGCCAAATGTTTTAATATTTTAGGTCTCTTTTGCCTCGATCATTTAAAATTTAATCATCTTTTTCAATTTTAACTGAATTGACATTTGGATGAAGAAAATAAGAATTCCTTTGTAAAATAGTCGTTAAGGGTGAAAGAGATTCTGTACGAAAAATGTATTAATCTACTTGAATATTTATTGGTTTTCTTTAAGTGCGCTTTCATTGTAGCTTTCGTGTACGTTTTATTTGTTTTTTACAATGGCCGTTATTAATATTTTATGCGTACCTTTATTTTTGCCTTTTAGAGGCAAATTTGGGGCCATAAACCGTCTGTGTGTGTGTTCATTTCAATTGTTATAAATTTTATAAATCACAGACTCAACTTGGTCCTACGCTTTAAATGTGTTCAGTTATTTTATATTTAGTTCTTTATTTATTTTGCTAATTTTAGTAAATAAAATTAAAATGAAGTGTAAGTTGTGTTCAATGTCTCAAAGTATATGAACACAACTTCCATGCATTATCATCGACGCCCAATAAAAAATGGGAAGCGACAAAAAAATAATGTTTTTGCAAAGTCTGCGTTTCTTATTTGCTGGCTGGAAAGACTGAAGGGAACCCAGGCGTTCAGGGATGCCAAGCCCTGGTGAGAGCCTTCTAGGTTCGGACTTTTGCTTTAACTTCATCATATTTCTGATCATCATCAACATCCAAGTCAATAGCTTCATCACTTTCATCCACTGGAACACTATCATTCTAAACGTCACCATGTTCGGTGACTTCTTTTCCAATAATTCTATTTGTTTCTTCAGTAAGACTTTTTCATACATTTGGTTTTCTAGATTTACTCTTTGACTCGGTCTTTATCGTTACGACGATATCAAAATCCTCAGGAGGCAGGGCTTAGTTTGAAACTTTATGTGCGTGAGAATAATGAGACAGCTGCATCGCTGTTTTTGGCTTTTTCCTTTCTGTCTTGGCCGAGCTTGCGTTATGTTGCGATTTTTTGGCGAATTTCTCGTATAATAGATGCATGTTGTTTATAAAATATGGGGGGTTCTACTCTGTGTTTATAATATTTTGTTTATACTTTACTAAAATTCTTACTATTTCCTAACTCTGAAGCTTTATCTACGCATTTTAGTTTACCTTTCGAAATTCCGATTAGGGTGCAGGGAACTCTTATTTATCGTGATGGATCTGAGGTGAACGAGACAGTAGAAGTGGCTGGATACACTCATGGAACAGAAGTGACGTTTAGATGTATTGCGTCCATCATGGGGGAGAGGACAACATGGAAGCTTATCTGTGAACATGGCAACTGGGTTGGGAAAAGCTTCAGTTGCGGTGAGTTTGAATACCTACTTTATGAAGTTGTAATCTGGTAATTTTGTACACGTTCTAATGTAGATTTATACTTTGAGGATCTGTTGTCTGTTGCTGTTCGAGGTAACCCGAAAATTTTATTTACATGAAGCTAGACGATATGAAATTATGATAATAATGGCACAAGCAACTTGCGTTTTAAAAGGCCGTATTAAATCGATTGATCTACATTATGAAACGTTTACCTAAGTTTCTCATAAATAAAATTATCTTACAGAAGATTTGGAAGCACAAAGTGAGGAACTGCTCAGCAACAACAGCTGCACATTCAGAAATGAGGAACCCCATGTGGTCTCCTTCTTCAATGACCTTGAGATCACAGAGACCGTCGACTTCCCTCCTGGTTCAGTCATAGTTTCCAGGTAAATATTATAGTTTAAAATATCTTATGTTAGTCCTAATTATCATCATCAAATTCTGTTCCAACATGTCCATTTGATGGCTACTTTGATGGTCATAAAAGCAAGCGTTTAGTTCTTAGCTTATAAAAATCAGGGGGCACGGCAGTGCCCCCGCCAAGACGAGCCAAACGGCGGCCGGGGCGCTACGTACCTTTTTCTCGAAGTGTTTCGCCGTATTTTCGACCCGTCATAACTTCGGTCTGGATGACGCTAGAAAGCTGAAATTTTCAGTATAAAGTGTCCTCAGCAAATTTACTAAATATACTAAATATCAAATATCTAGCTTTTATGGTTACAGATTTATTGATACCTAAAATACGCCGATTTCGTCCCTCACTGATGATCATCAAAACCTCTACTCAAAACCTCTAAGGTACTTCCCGAAGTCCTAGAAGACTGAAATTTGGTATGTAGACTAGAAATTGACTACAAACTACAGGAAAATTAAGAAATTGGAAATGCCCCCCCTCTACGCCTCTTACGGGTGAAGCAAATCTGTAAAATCTGTCGCTAGAAAGCTGATATTTTCAGGATAAGATGTCCTGGGCAGATTTATTAAACGCATTGAGTATCAATTGTCTAGCTTTTATAGTTTCAGATTTATTGACAGTCAAAACTTCTAGTCTGTAATTCTAGGGTACTTCCCGAAGTCCTAGAAGACTGAAATTTGGTGTGTACACTAGAAATTGCATACAAACTACAGGAAAATTAAGAAATTTAAAAATTTCCCCCTCCACTCCCACGTATGGGGGAAGCAAATTATTTGTAAAGTCTATCGCTAGAATGCTGATATTTTCAGGATAATATGTCCTTGACAGACTTATCAAACATGCCAAGTATCAATTGTCTACCTGTTATGGTTTCAGATTTATTGCCATTCAAAACCCCTCTAGTCAAAAGTTCTAAAATACTTCCCTAAGTCCTAGAAGACTGAAATTTGGTATGTAGGCTAGGGATTTCATTAAAACAACAGGAAAATAAACTTTTCCCAGTCTGTACATTTAAAAAATGTGTTTCCTGAAGTCCTAAAAGACTGAAATTTGATATATCTGCTTTAAAATTGAGTTGCAAGATTCCACCCAAACAAACATAGTTACATACATTGCAAGAATAAAAGCTTTTAAAAAAAGAGGTAACGATAGAGAGCGGGCCATGAAAATGATGTAGGTACCTACAAAAAATAGATCCAAAAAAAAAATCTAGGGCACCTGCCAAAAAGAAATGAAATCCCACCAAAAACATTTCATGTAAAATGTTGCCAAGACTCACAAGTTCATAATGCTTTCACTGTTAAAAAGTGATGAGATCTCTAGTAGAGCCAAGCCCCTAGCTGAGCTTAGAATTGCGCTGCCCATGGGACCTATCCCAAGTCCAAAGTATATAGCTCTTAAATGCTCTTGAGTATATCACATTTATAACAATAAAGAACAAATAACTCTACTTACAAGCTCTGATTTTACAAACCCTAAATCTTGATTAAAAAAGTACGGCTTGGCCGTTTAATGTTCGTGAAAGCATTACATGGCATAACATATTATATTAAGGTCATAAGGAATAGTTTGTTCGACAATCACTAATTTTTATTATACTTCATGATTGTCGCACAAGCTATTCCGGGCTTAAATGTCATATCAGATAAAAGTACCACGAACATTAAACGGCCAAGCCGTCCTTTTTTAACCAAGATTTAGGGTTTGTAAAATCAGAGCTTGTAAGTAGAGTTATTTGTTCTTTATTGTTATAAATGTGATATACTCAAGAGCATTTAAGAGCTATATACTTTGGACTTGGGATAGGTCCCATGGGCAGCGCAATTCTAAGCTCAGCTAGGGGCTTGGCTCTACTAGAGATCTCATCACTTTTTAACAGTGAAAGCATTATGAACTTGTGAGTCTTGGCAACATTTTACATGAAATGTTTTTGGTGGGATAGTTTTTGCGCTATTAAAAAGTAATCGTTTGCAATGCTATTTTTTGCCTTACCTTTACAAAATAGGAGTGTTACAATCGGCTATATATTATCTAATCACGATTTTTATTTATCAGTATTATTTGTCCACAAATATTGCATATTGATTTCTATCGATTCTAAGAAAACCAATAATACTTTATTAATTTTCTGAAATCTTTTGAATTCATTCAAAAGATGAAAAGCAAACATTTCTTGCTCAGTATTATAAAATTGCATTGGATTGCAACGAATCGTGTAATTTGCTTTGTTATATCTTGACCTTCACTCAGTATTTTTATTATGACAATATTGAAAATCCTAATACATTTTGCTTGACCAAACACCCTTTGCAGAGAAAGTGATTATGTCATCCTGCGAAATCAAATTTTCTTGTCGCGAATTTATCCTTGATTTTTCAATACAGGTAATACTTACACCAATTTTACAATTATTAGGTGCAGTGACATTGGTAAATATGCCATAACCGGCTCCCAAGTTCGAAGATGTGTCGGTGGTTCCTGGGATGGGGTTAAGCCCACTTGTTTTGGGCTTAACCAGGAGAACGATTATGCGAGTAAGTAATTAGTTATTTCTCATAGCATAATCACCATCATCATCAACACATCGCTGGCCCTCGGCTGAGCACAAATCTCCTCTCAGAATGAAAAGGGTTTATGTCATAGTGCGCCATGCTGGCCAAGTGCGGATTGACGTCTTCACTCACCTTTGAGAATATTATGGAACTCTCAGCCATCAACATAGTGGTTACTTTAAATTTATGTATCGATAATACAGGCTTTCGGTGTTGAATCGCTTTTAAATACTTTTTCACAAAATTAAACATCCAAAGAATAGTTCTTTCAAAAATAAATCACAAGTTTTGCTCTAGAGTCTAGCAGGATTTCAACAAATTGCAGAAGGGTAAAGGCACATTTAGCATTATTTACAGAATTTAGGCACACGTTAGCTCACAGTTGACCACAATAATCTTTTTAACAAAGGACAAATTTTAACTTATATTAATTGACCTCATTATAATTTTTTTTCCAGTGGAGAAACCCCCAACAATCTTGTTCCGGTATTCCGAAGGTCCAATCGCGCAAACCAACGATGGCAAACTGCTCGTGTACCCTGGCACCATACTGCATATGGAGTGTCTTTGGATGAGGAGGTTCGGCAACCCGAAGTGGAATGTCACACTTCACGATCCAGAGTAAGTTATTGTTTGTTTGGATAGTTTTTTTTTACTCTAGCTCTACAGATAGCTTTTTCACAGTATTCATCCCATGCAGACGCAGATTTGAAATTTTGCTAAAAATATATTTTGAATTTTAGATTAGACAAAAAATACATAGAAGGCTGGACGACGGACCCCGGACGAGACAGTCAACTGGAATACCGGCTGAGCATCATCAACGCCGTCAAAGAAGACTCTGGAATATACCGCTGTGAAACACCAGCCCGGCAGAGTCACCAAGTGGAGATCATTGTTGAAGGTATAGAGGAATTAAGTACGAAATTGTTTTGTTTTGTTTTGCTTTATGAAAGAAAAAATTGTGAAGTCGAATTGGTCAAATGATGAAAAATATTATATTACATAAAAGATTACTGAACATGTATCTACATGTATGTATGTATTGTGTCATGTATGTATTGTGAGTTGTTGTAGTAGTAATACACCTAGATAATGGCGCCGATTCTGTTATTTTTCTTAAAACAGAATTTAGAGTAGGTATCTGCATCTTTTTCTTTTTAATATTGCTAAAAAAGGACGGAACATGAATCCAACATTTTAAAGACTCTCAGAATCAGTACCAATGTTCTCAGATGTGCACTGTCCTCCACTGCCAATTCGCCGAGGACTTGTGGCAAGCACTCTTGGCACTCAGCTCGGCACGGAGATCAAGTTCTCATGCGCCAACGGCAACGCCCTCCTCGGTCCTCCTACCCTCGTGTGCAGGGCGTCCGGCAACTGGAGTGCTCCATTGCCTGTTTGTGAGAGTAAGTTAAGATTTCTAACGTTAGCGCGCTCCCCAGTGATTTCTTTTCAAAATGTATTTTGTTTCCTGAATATTAACCAATCCAACTCAATGAAATTTTATAGACACGTTCTAAAACAAATAACTCTGTGTCTGTGGTTTGTCAGATTTCCGAAAAAAATGCATAGTCACAAAGCCTAAAGATAAAAGATTTACATGCAAAAGCGCTGGGAAGTGCGCTAGAGGTACTTCTCTTAATCAATTAGGGCTTGTTAGAACAATTGATTTCATATCGATCTGATGTAATTAGATTGCAATCTAATAAAGATCTTAATTATTTTGAACCTCGTAACCTTGTCTTTTTTATTCTGACCCTGATTCTGATGATTTTGGTTTGATATTCCGCGGAATGAAGGAATCTTGAGAGCGGTTCTGGAGAAACTAAAGACAAGGGTGCGCCTTGTCTTCAGTTTTGCTTTGCTTTCAGGTGTAGAATGTGGAGAAGTTGTCCACGATACAGACCTGAGAGAAGGAGAGCGTCGTCCACGCGTGGCCGTTGTATCACGGGGAGTTGGTGGCCGAGCAGCATTCTCCTGTCCACCAGGTTGGGCACTAGACGGACCCACTGAGACTGTCTGCTTGCCAGCCGCTGACTGGGCAAGGCCTTTCCCTATCTGTAGAGGTACGATTCCTTGGAAACTTAATATAACTCAGAAACAAGTAACTTAAAAGTTTTCCAAAAAAACCCGACTGCGGTTTGCACTGCATCTTTTTTAGCCCGCACATTGAAATGCATAATATCCGAAATTTTGATTTCTTAAGGATTTTATGTACTGGCACTCGCGAATCTAATGACGCAGACGTATAATTTATCAAAATTGGTTGAGCTGTTGAATAGTTACGAGCGGACATAGGAACAGACATACATATACATTATACATACAGGACAAAAGTATATAACTTTCCTTTTGGGCTTCGCCGCAGTCGGGTAAAAATTAAAGACTGAACTTTGAAAATCAATGAACGATAATACGAAAATCTTCAGATTGAACTGTAAGAATCTTTTCTTTTGCTCATTAGACAATTCTCTGAAGATTGGAAACTAGCAATCAGGTAGCATCCTAAAGACTTTTGGGCTTGTAAATTTTTTTTCAAACGCTTGCATGAAGTTCGATAAAAATTGCATCGGGTGGCGAAATTGTGTATTGATGTAGATAATGTCTTAATTTTCTTTTAAATATTTTTTGAACAGGATTGGTAACTGTAACGTACCGCCTGTTTTAAACTTTAAATCAGTATTATATATATCATAAAATACATTACGTACATGGATTATAATATACCTACCCCTGAAATACTCATAGCAGATTATTTCATTCTTCTATATTATGTTTCGTGCTTGCGACAGAGGAAAGGTCAAGTATCAGGTGTCATTAACCTCACATTTTCATGACATTTTTACATTACCTTAACACCACCTTCAGAGTGAACTAGAGTGAGGCAGCTCTCGGTTTGATCCAAAATGGAGATCTGTCAAATATAAGGTATTTGAGCACTAGAGGTGACTTAAAGGGGTAAAACTCTTTGCCACGTTATCACGACGATTCATCTCACATAAATTCAAATTCAAATTATTTAACAAAGTACCTACTTTTGAATCGTCAAGAGAATCTACCACTGGTTCGGAATGATTTTCCTACCGAGAGGAACCAGCAAGAAACTCGGCGGTTGTTCTTTTCAAAGATTTGATATACAATATTACCTTGTCGTTTCATAGCCTACATTTGACAGGTGAAGCCTCGAGGTTTTGTTACGCGTTTCATAACTGTCGTGAACTGTGCCACCTTCTAATATTCATATACGAAGTTGTCAATTTGTCATTTCAGAAGTATCATGTCCAGCACTGCCTCCACCAGCGTCCGGCTATGTGCTGGGCCGTCCTCCGTACAGAGCTGGTGATGTGCTGCAGTTCCACTGCAACCCTGAGCACACGCTGCACGGCCGACCCATACTGGTCTGCCAGGACAGCGGCCGGTGGAGCGACAAGCCTCCTACTTGTGAGTGATATATTTGCAGATTGGTTCCCCCTTATGATATATTTCCGCCGTCCATTATTTTGGGGAATCTTATCCCCCTTATGAAGTTTTGAGGAATCTTATCGTCTGTGGAAAAAACATTAGGTAGGTACTTAAACATTACCTCTGACGCATGTGTATCACAAATGGCTAATAATATTTGCACAGGCGAGGTGACGAAGTAAGTAACAAAGTCTTCAAAAATGTTGGAGCATGCTGGCGTAAGTTAATTCTGAGCGTAAACCCATAATAACTTCTCTGAAATTCCAGATAACTTGATTTCGCAATCACACCCCTTTTTGGGAATGAAAAAGTGGCTCAAATTCCAGTAAAACCTGCAAAGTTTAATTTATAGGCAGATGATTTTGATGACTTGCGGATATTTGGTGTACTTACTTAATTAAGCAGATGATTCTGAAATCAATCTTGATTTGATTAATTCAGATTTTTTTTTTTATAGGTGCTCAAGCATGCACATATCCCGGTACAACAATATCCGGGCGGATGTCATCCGTGAAGTTCTACTACAAGATTGGGGAGACTGTGTCCTTCACGTGTGAACCGGGATACCGGTTGAAAGGAGCTCCAACGCTTCGGTGTCTGAAGTAAGTCCATTTTCTCTAAATAAACGAAGTAACTTTTAGCGAAAGCACCTTCAACATTTGGTTGTCTGTCTGGTGTACTTCGATAACCCGGTGTGTCAGGTATTTATTTCATGCACATGCAAATTGTGGAACCAACTTTCTTCAGCCACAGACATCATTGTGATGTCACATGCCAGTATTTCATAAAAGCTCGCATACTAAGCGTGTGTTTGACGTTTGATAAAAAGATACTGATTTGACTACTTGTCAAACTCTGGATTGATTGCAACTAGGGGAAGACCATTAATCATTGACTTTTCTATCGTTTTCAGGAACAGAAAATGGTCAAACGCCATTCCGCTCTGCGCACCTGTTAGCAACTATACTTCACCTGACTCCCTCGCCATGCTGAACGGCGACATCGACGCCATGTTGTCAGACGCCGCCATTTTCCCCACAGACTTCTTAAAAAAGCGCGATACGCCCGCCATCTTGTCCCCAGAGAGCTATAAAGCCGCCGTCACACGCGTAGCCGCATCCAAAATGTTCTGGAGATCGCCCATAGAGACTTACAAAAATAGAATTTATAGAGTTAACAGACTGTTACGACGTGATACGGAGAGATAATTTTAAGCGAGAGGCCTAGTGTGCAAAGAAATCTGATATGAAACTGATTTTGTGCCAAAAATATAAGTACGATACATCGAAAATCTTGTACCTAGACGACAGAAAGCACATGAGTAGTTCAGGTTCAGTTCGTTATTTGTATATAATTAGTTGTAAAGGCCCTTACGAATAATAACATAATAGTGCACGTACATTTTGAGAACTCACTCGCCATATTTGCTCTGGGTGTCAACTATCATGTAAAAAATAGGTACGATTTTGAACCGATGAACTGCAACTCGGTAGAATGACGGCTAAATTTGTGAACCGAAACTAGCCAAAACCGAAACCGAACTTTCGGTCTTGATGAAAACTTTTCATCGAGTTTAAACGCCTTTAATTAACCTCGATGAAAGTTTAAAGTTCACACAAAACACCTTGTACCTAATCGCAGTTGTTTTCAAAATTAAAGAAGAATGTAAAGTGTTTATTTTCAAGCCTACTATTGATTTTATTAATATTATGTCAAAAATCTATGCCCATCACAAGAAAGAACATGGCGCAACAGACCAACCAAACACTGACCATTAATTTTATGCCATTGCAATCTCGGTTTACGTAATGTATATGTAAAACTAAAAAAAATTATATAATTTCAACGTTAAAAAGTGAAAAGCCTAACGTACCTACCTATTCTTTCCAACGAGTATTTTTATTTATGAACTTTCTAAATCTAGGTATTTTTAATAAGGTAAACGACGAACTGTGGTTCTTCAGTATTAAATTTAATAATGTTTTGTAATTTAATAATAATAATAATTGCAAATATGGTTATAATTTATTATTAGTAGGTACTCTGTGAGACTAACATTATATTATAGTATGAATAATTAATTCCAAATGATGATTTTTATGTAAAAATATTGATGACTTAATAATTACATTACTGTATAATTTTAATATTTTTAATTATTTTGACCATTATCACATCACACCTGATAAAAAGTACTAATGTGGCCTAAGATCGAACGATATACGATGGCCCATTAGCTCTTGATTTAAGAGGGCTCTCTCCGTCACTTGTTTCATACAATCGTAGTTCCAATTTAATTTGAATATTAAGCAAACAACGTCCATGAAATTTTGCAGACATATTCTAGAAACTAATATATCTATGTCTGTGGTTTTCCAGATTTCTGTTAAAATATTCGGTTTCAAAGTTACGCGGTCTTAAAAATTTTCATACAAATCTTTGAGCCCCTGTAATTTTAAAACTACATATTTTTAGAAAAATCTAAAACACCACAGGCACAGATATTAGTTTCTAGAATATGTTTGCAAAATTTCATGGACTTTGTTTGCTTAATATTCAAATGAAATTGGAACTACGATTGTATGAAACGAGTGACGGAGAGAGCCCTGTTAAGGATACCCGGTTTGTGTCTAGAAACAGATCTCGAAACCCAAACTAATTTATATTACAAATATGTAAGTAGTTAGATATAATACTTATTTTAAAATACAATAAATAACTTTTCATAATACTAACTACAACTAACTAAATTATTGTATTAAAATTCGTTATTAAAAATACGAAAAATCGCTATGTACCTACTCACTTGTAAACATTTTAAAATTTTCTCTTTTCCCCCATTTGTTTAGTAAGGAATAAATTTATAATTGAGTAACGATTTTAATTGAATTAATGGAAGCATTTTAATAAGTTTATTTCTAATCTGAACTTGATAATAAGGATAAAATAAGAACCTATTATTAAGGATTTGACTAAAGAGACTAAAATATTATATTATATAAATAATAATATTAATATGTTAATATAAGTAGGCAAATAATTTGTATATTATTAGGATCTTTTAAAATGTTACCTCTTAATAAATTGTTCTTTTTCTTTTACGATGTACATATTATTGCTTCGCCAAAGATATTATATTAGAGAAATCTGTTGAATAGTCTTTATATTTATCTAATTATTATTAATTACGTGCTAACTTATTATATATTTAACATAAATGGTACAATAGATTGATACCCGCACAGATAAAGTACATGAACCTAAAAATTTCCTAATATCGGATCAAGTGATTAATAAATATGAATCATTTTCATGGATAATACATAATATAAAGCCATTTTAGCTAATTGGGATGATGATCATGTCAAAAATATATTATTTCTCAGGAACTATTAAATAGAAATACTTCCAAAATTCGTAGAATCCACACAGCACACAGCAAATCGTGTGCGGACAGCCCGTGCGCCGGTAGTAGTAATAGGTAATTAAATCAGTTCGCTTGTATGTAGCGTCGGGGGTATGCTTTAACTGTGCGGGTAGAACACAAACTTTTAAATTCTAACGCTAGATCCACACAGCGCACAAAATTTGGAACAATTTTTGATCATTATCTCTAAAATAATTTTTTTTTATTCAGCTCAAGCTGAAAAGATGAAAAATTGTTTAGATAAGTTGGTTCAGATTCAGTGGGTTAAAAACGTCCTTATTAAAAAAAAGTACCTATTTGGATCAGAAGTGTAACTTCTTACTTATACCGTTTTGTTTACCAGCTCCTCAAAATATGATAACGTTCTCGTAACTCATATAGGCAGTAGGTATGTAGTGTGTAGATCGAGCACGGGTCTGCCGATAAAACTGTTCAAGCAAACGGACTCAAATCCACTGCCTTTAATTCGTTTTATATTGTCATTCATTTGTTTTAGGCCCATAGGCCATAGCATACACCATCGGCAATTTTACGAATGCGTCGATGCTGCGCCGCGTTTCGACGACCTTTTGCGTCCGATCGCTGTATTCAGTATTATTTATATATTTTTAATTTATTTATCTATTACCATCGCATGGTTTCCCTAATTTGATAATAGCATATCAGCAATTAGCTAATAAAACATAATATTATTTAAAATTATAACATAATATTAATGTCCACTCAATTGTGGTCTTTGCGAATTCACCCAGAGTGCATCTAAACAAATCCTATCCTATATAATATTGAAATGATATACATATATAAAATCGGCTTATGATTAAGGTTATGATCGCTGCAAGTAAAGATTGTATGTGTGCGAAGTGGAGAGCGTTCAATTGCAGCATTGAGCTTCAGAAAAGCAACTGAATCATCGATCGCTGATGGTAAAAGTATCGTGTCTGCTATGGCCCTTTAATTAAATTCCTATATGGAATTAAAATAACACGATAAAAAAAATATTAGTAAATTTGGTATTATTTTTTATTGGTCTTGAGCTGAATAAAATATGTGTATGCATATCAAAAGAAATCGCATATCTCAATAGTTATGTATAAAATTTATATATAAATAAAACATAAAAATAGCAATATCGTGTTTCTTGAACGTGACAAATGTTTTCCTATAAAATAATAAAAATACCTATGCGTAATACTGTAATTCTGTTCGCTGCATTAATGACTACGATTGTGAATAAATTATATAAAACACATAAAATGACTCTTTTATTTGTATTTATAATTTATACAAGGTGCTTTATAGTCCGTACCATCCCGGAAACCTGAGGGAAGGACCGATGTGTGGATGTACCAAAAAATCTGGCCAAGTGCGAGTCAGGCTCGCGCACCGAGGGTTCTGTACTCGAATATTTTTTCGACATTTTGGGTGATTAATCAAAAACTATTATGCATTATAATATATAAAAATATTTTCCCTACAGGTAAAGCCCTTTCATATGATACCCCATTTGGTATAGTTATCTTACATTGAAAATACAATTTTTTTTAAATTACTACGTTTTTATTTTAATAAACATTAAACAAAGTGATACTATTTAAGAGTTCCGTTTTTCCTTTTGAGGCACGGAACCAAAATAATTAGCCTCGTAATCCACACAGACGAAGTCGCAGGCAACAGCTAGTGAAAAATAAAACACCTAAGTATAACTACTACTTAGGTGTAAGTAGGTAGGTATAGGTTCATTGGTTAAAAAAAATTCAAATGTATTTTCAGAACATTTTCTGCCTTAGTGTCCATTTTTATAAAAAAGAAAAAAGTGTCTGTCTGTCTGTCTGTCCGTCCGTCCGTCTGTCTGTCTGTCTTTCTCTAGGACTTTACCTGTACATTCTAAAACGGATTTTTATATTTTATTTTTATGCATTTTTTGATTTATCGTGCAAAATGTCGGAAAATTACCCGAGTACGGAACCCTCAGTGCGCGAGTCTGACTCGCACTTGGCCGGGTTTTTTTTTTTAATTAATTACGACTGGAAGTGATTGGTTGAGTGCAGGTGATTGCAAAATTTTTAATATGTTACGTTATAAGTACTTGTAAAAGTTTACTTGAATAAAAATATAATCTATTCTATTCTATTCTATGCTTTTCTATAGAAAACTTATTAGTGTTTAGCCAGAATTTACCCAAGATCCCACATCTACGCAGCCTAACTGTCTGTCTGCTTTGAAAAATTAACTTAGGTACCTACCTATTATCCATGTTTCAAGACTTTTGCTTGGAAATACAAATAGCACCAACTTGCATGCAAGTTACAATCTTTCAATATTAAATTATAAGCATCGAGTAAGGTAAGTAAATTAATAAGCGTTTTATTGGTAGGTAAAACGCGTCTATTTAACTACGTAAAAGCTATACGTAAAACCAGGCTAATAACTAAAACAGTTTGAAAATAATCTAGTTAAGTATTTTTCGAAACACCATAACTTTAGACTCAAGTTACAAAGTTACAATCCATTGACTACTTTTGTTTGAACTTTTAATAGTGGCCGCGTAATAATAACGCAATGTAAAGCATACGTTTTTATAGTACGCAAAACATAGCCACCGGGTTTGTGGTTACGTCAAACTATACAAGAATTTAGTATAACGCGCGCCGCGACGTAATAGGGACGGGTCGTTGTCCGCGAAGGTATTAAAAAAAATTAAACGTCACTTTTACCGCGTAAAAAATACAGATTAAAAATAATAAAAGATATCAGTTTTTTTTAATTCGTGCAGTGATGGGATGAAAGCGATTTTAGAAAATGAAATAGTGATGTGAAAATGTTATGGTGTTTTGGTGTCACGGTAGAATCTGCGTCGATACCTAATGCGATAACTAATAAAGGTGGGTAAACTTAATAGTTTTACTCATTGACTGGTTACGTAGATACCTATATTGTTGGTTCTAGTAATGATAAAATTCCTTTACCTGCAATGTAGGTATCTATTCTCATTATGACATAGTAAGGCCTAGATTTGTACCACTGAGTGTTTTTTGGTACATGCTTATTACCAATGGTTACTTGCCTAACTAATTAGTCAACCTAAATAAAAGTAAAACACTTAACTGCTTTGATAGTTCTAAGTTATATTTTAGTTATATAGTTATGGTTAATAAATAAAACAGATAAAAAGACTAGCTTAATTATTTATCGCCGGCTTCTTCTTACACCTGGGCGCGTTTCGAACCCTAAACCTAAACATTAGGTATTTGAACTACAAAAAGTATAGGTAAGGTATGTAACTAGGTAACTACCTACATTGATACCATATCTTGAAGATTTAATTATATACCTAATTTGATTTAAATTTTATTTTAGTTAGTTAAATAATTGGTATCTAAGGTATTATTTTGCGAAATATTCATCCCACCTGAGAATCAATACCTATTGGTAGATTTCTTATTTATCTTTAGGTACCTGTGAAGATCTAATTCCCACGTAAGATGGCCAATACCTATCAACCAAATGTTTACTTTACCTACTCACAAAGATACGCATTTCCCTTATCAGTCCTTAAGGGGCAAGCGAAATTCAATTTTATTTAGTTTTTCGCAATTTGTAAACTAATACGTCAAATTAGGCTTATGGCATTCTAGTTGCGACAATAGCAGTATCATTTCCACGTGTTTATATAAAAATCTTTACGTGATGAGGTCCAGTTTAAGAAATTAGCTCTAGTATCGACTAATTTGTGAGTTACAGTCGATACTAGAACTAATTTCTTAAACTGGACCCTTTCAAGTAAAGATTTTTATATAAATAGGTGGGGATGATACTGTTATTGTCACAAATAGAATGCCATAAGCCTACTTTGTCGTATTAGTTTACAAATTGCGAAAAACCAAATAAAATTTGAATTTCGCGGGCAGACCCGTCGCATCCACCTTAACACTTCTAAAGTTACTTATTCTGTTTTCTATGGTAGACAATGAATAAACATAAACACCTGACTTTTAATAAAAACATCAATTTTTTGTATTATCGCGAGACGATATCCAACGACCTTGAGGTCTGAAACGCCATTGTAAGTAAGTAATGATGAATAGTTATTCGTTTAATACCAGGCATCTGCCCGAACCATCACCGAACCATCACCCGTATAAAAAGAATTAGAAAAGGTCGATAAATAACTTTCAACAAATTACCTACTTAGTGCATTTAAAACTTAGTATATAGACCTTGACCTGCAAAACCTATTTTATACCACACGTGAATTTCAATAGAGCGTCTATATTTTCAGCTTGCTTAGGTAACCTACCCTAAATTCAAGCCTACGTAAGTTGGGCATTAATATAAAAATATCTTCAAAGAGGAAAAGACTTTAACTTCCGCTAGTTCCGGTCAAATTGGGTTTGGAGAGAGGGTCGCGGGGTTGGATTGCTAAGATTTGTTTTTTATGTATTGACTAGCTGATGCCCGCGACTTCGTCCGCGTGGATTTAGGTTTCTAAAAATCCCGTGGGAACTCTTTGATTTTCCGGGATAAAAAGTAGCAGTCACTCTCCAGATTTTTAACTATACCCATGCAAAAAAAAACACGTTGATCCGTTGCTCCGTAGCGACGTGATTGAATGACAAACCAACAAACAAACACACTTTCGTATTTATAATATGGGTAGTGATTAATTAGCTAGTAATACATTCAAATGATGCACGTTGGAGTTTTATATTTATGTACAAAGTAAATATGTACTTAATAACATTATAGCTATTGACCTTGCCTGAGGTCATGTGCTGAGGTGAGGCGTTAAAGACGCGCCGTTGATGGTAATGAGTTGCAATTAGTTCTATGTAGGTACCTACCTCGTACCTAAGTGAGTATTATCCGTGTTTTTATCTTAATTTTCCGCCGGAATAACTACCTAGCTAATATGGCCTTGCTAGCGATGATGGACTGGAGATTCATACTTATACTACTGCCACAGTCTACTGCCATACCCCGTCCAAGTTAGCCCGCTTCCATCTCAGACTGCGTCATCGGCGTCATCACTTACCATCAGGTGAGATCGCAGTCAACGGCTAACTTGTATCTGAATTTAGAAAAAAAACTTAAGGACCCAAAGAGGATTTTCGATCTTGGCCCCGACATTAAAAGGGCAGTTGGAATAATGGGAGAGGGAGTACCTACCAAACCCTAAAAAGTAAAAACCAATTATTGCTGTAAAAGCAAAGCGAGTATAGTGTGGGACGCCCTGTAGCACGAATCACGAATACGATGGACCGACAATAAGCTGGCGGGAAGTGGCTGGATTAGGAAGGCTGAGGACAGGGTCTGGTGGCGCTCTATAGGGAAGGCCCATGCCCAACAGTCTGATTATGATAAAGAGCTATGATGACTTAGATCATCACACTTCACACTAATATTATAAAGAGGAAAGTTTGTATGTGTGTGTGTGTGTGTGTGTGTGTGTGTGTATGTTTGTTACTCCTTCACGCTAAAACAACTGGACGGATTGGGCTGAAATTTAGAATCGAGATAGATTATACCCTGGATTAGCACATAGGCTACTTTTTATCCCGGAAAATCAAAGAGTTCCCACGGCAATTTTAAAAAACCTACATCCACGCGAACGAAGTCGCGGGCATCAGCTAGTCACACTAATATTATAAAGGAGAAAGTTTGTATGTGTGTGTGTGTGTGTGTGTGTGTGTGTGTGTGTGTGTATGTTTGTTACTGCTTCACGCAAAAACTACTAAACGGATTAGGCTGAAATTTAGAATGGAGATAGATTATACCCTGGATTAGCACATAGGCTACTTTTTATCCCGGAAAATCAAAGAGTTCCCACGGGAATTTTTAATAACCTACATCCACGCGAACGAAGTCGCGGGTATCAGCTAGTAATTCATAAAAATCGGTAAAGTGCGAGTCGAGCTCGTACACGAAGAGTTCCGTAGGCCGTAAGATCGTACAAAAAATAACACTAAGTGATGAACTACACATTCACGGTTTTAGGATTTTGCCCTTTTACATAAAAGCAGTGCTACTTTAATGATTCTAAGTCAACAGGAAGTATCCTATAGCTTTTGATTCCTTTAACATATCTTGACAGACAACGATATGATCCTATTAGGGTTCCTTTTTCCTTTCGCGGCACGGAACCCAAAAAAAAAACAAATATTTTCCACTAACTTCTGCAAAATTTTCTCTAAGTGCCTCACAGAACTACGCAGTAGGTACCCACTAAGTGTTTTGTTATTACCGCACAAACGGCATATTAATGTACAATTTATACCAGTTTAGTCTCGCTAACTAAGCAGAGTATTGTTTGTGCAGCCTTGGGCAGCTTCTAGTGGCTCTAAGAACTATTTAAATTATTATTGTAATGGTGATTCCATTCGCTTTCAGGAGTTATCGTTTCGGGGGTTGCTGTTATTCCGTCATCAGCTGATGTCTTATTATTTTTGAGCTTATATTATCATCATCTCAATTCTCAATCTATTGCCAGCTTAACTAAGCACGGGTCTCATCTCAGAATGAGTAGAGTTTAGCTTAGCTATAGTGTATGTGTATGGCTTGGAAGACTTCACTTACTTTTGAGAATATTATGGAGAATTAATCTCAGGCAAGGTTTCCTCACGATGTTTTTCTTCACTGTTAAAACAAGTGATATTATTTTCGTATGTTCAAAAAGGTATAGCCCGAGACTGAAACCGAGACCCGTAATCGGTCGGGGTTTCAGTCTCGGGCTTTATTTAACTTTAGCAGACGAACCTCTAGGGTATAAAGGCTTTTTGTAAAGAAAAAACCGGCCAAGTGCGTCAGTCAGATGTTTTATTTGCAATATGTATATTGTGAGCTTTTTAAAAATAAGTAAGTCTTACAGGATTTTTAAAATTTTTTATACGTAGATTTTTTATGGGGTCTTATTAGTAATTAGCTGACGCCCGCGACTTCGTCCGCGTGGATTTAGGTTTTTCGAAATCCCGTGGGAACTCTTTGATTTTCCGGGATAAAAAGTAGCCTATGTGCTAATCCAGGGTATAATCTATCTCCATTCTAAATTTCAGCCCAATCCGTCCAGTAGTTTTTGCGTGAAGGAGTAACAAACACACACACACACACACACATACAAACTTTCTCCTTTATAATATTAGTGTGATTAGTGTGATCATCAATACTATCACCTGTCGTCGTTTTTGCTAGCGTTCTGGTGACACCCTGTATATATTTTCTCAGTTTTTTAATTAATAAAATAGGAAATCTGATTGGATACTACAAACTACAACAATGGGTTTCACGAGAAGCCTTATCATCGTCGTCGACACCGACGCGACGCGACAGTTTCTCGTCGTAAACTGGTAACCACTTCCAAGGTTATTACTATTAACTATGATTTATACAAAAGTAGAGCGTGACATCTCATAGTTATTCAGTGGAAAAGCAATTAGAGTTTTGCATTAGTTTAATGACTTTTCACTTTTATGATTGCCCGCTCTTTAGTACATTTCGTAATTTACTCAGAAGTTAAATCGTAACGTATAATTAATTTACACATGGAATTGTAATATACTTTTTACTATCTCCTAGAATTTACGAGATATGCTCTTGTCGGAGTAGTTTTGTTTTTAGGGTTCCGTACCTCAAAAGGAAAAACGGAACCCTTATAGGATCACCTTGTTGTCTGTCTGTCTGTCCGTCGTGTCTCTCAGATTAAACAAAACCTGTGGATTCTAAAATCAATGATCGTTTTAATAAGTAGGTTGATAGGTACTTACCACGTAATTTTGAAATTCACCATCTTGGTTTTTAAAGAAATACCTACAGAATCTGTGATCAACTTTCTACCAATCACAGGCAGGAATCACACTAATATTATAAAGGCGAAAGTTTGTATGTGTGTGTGTGTGTGTGTGTGTGTGTGTGTGTGTGTGTGTGTGTGTGTGTGTGTGTGTGTTACTCCTTCACGCAAAAACCACTGGACGGATTTGGCTGAAATTCAGAATGTAGATAGATAATATCCTGGATTAGCACATAGGCTACTTTTTATCCCGGAAAATCAAAGAGTTCCCACGGGATTTCGAAAAACCTAAATCCACGCGGACGAAGTCGCGGGCGTCAGCTAGTGTACCATATTCTGGCAAATAAAGTGATTAAGGTGAAAACATTAGGTATAATTAATTATTTTCTTGGGAAAATATTTCGTCACTCAATTTCAACAACCTTTTGGTTTTGATTAGGATTCATTCCACCCGCTACCTCGTCACGGTTATTGACTGGTATCTATTTGATCAATGTAGGGATAAAAACACATAGAGGTGCTTAGAGACGAGACAAGGCCGTTGCGAGGACGACCGACGCGACTGTGGGTCTGCACGTTGATTTCAGTCGTGGATACAGACAAAATGCTGAGTTGTTACTTTTTCTACTGTGACTTGTGAGTCGTGAAAAATTCGGTCAAGAACGTGTCGAGCTGCGGGCAGGGTAGGGTCCCGTACAAAGTTTACTAAAGTAAAGATACTAAACACCTATCACATCTACTACCTACTAGCTGTTTTACACAACAAACAAATTCATCTAGGTTTCCTATTAACTTTGCTTATGTCACTGTATTGAAAAACAACCATATAGCAACCATTTAGGAACTTATGACTTGACTCTAAAGTCTAACATCATCTGGGCTAACATGTATCTGAACAAGTGTAAATTAAAAATTCATAACACCCCCGACAAGTGAAAGTTACAGTAACTAGAAAAGAGCTGATAACTTTCAAACAGCTGAACCGATTTTCTTGAATTATAGCTAAGAACACTCTCGATCAAGCCACCTTTCAAACAAAAAAAACTAAATTAAAATCGGTTCATTAGTTTAGGAGCTACGATGCCACAGACAGATACTCAGATACACCGATACACAGATACACGGTTACACAGATACACACGTCAAACTTATAACACCCCTCTTTTTGGGTCGGGGGTTAATAAAATGAAATAAATAAAATATGGTGATGATGATTTTCACGTTTCAAGTGTGTAGGAAAGTACCTACGTGTTATCGAGGCAACGATTATGGCCGCCGCTATCATTAATTTTCATTATACCCACACCGGAAGTTAGTTATTTCGCGACAAAGTCAAGGTTAGGTTAGGCTTCAATGGTGTGTTTTATGTTTACTATGCAATTTGTACGGTGGTAGGTATAATTTTTCCATGTCGCTTACGTAACGTAAGGGTGTGCTTCCACTGAAGCGGAGCGTGTATTTTCGGCCGATCAGGTTGCTGGATGTCGTGATAATCTTAACACGTGATGGCGGAGTATCGAGGTGTTGTCGGTCCCTTGTGCTCCGTCATCAGCTTTGGAATGGAACTTCGTGAGATTTTTAGTCGGTGGGAGTCCAACATAACCACTGTGCTCCCCCATGGCCGGTGGTATCCATGACGGATTTTCCTCACAAAAAAAGGCCGCTAAATTTTAAAATACATGCGGCAATATGATACCTTCTAATTCCTGAAGCTGGGGCGGGTCCCTAGTTTATAATATTCTGTGCATTGAAGACGTAAAAAGGCGTGAATGTACGGAAGACTTCATTACTCAATGCTTCGTTTTTACTGCGCGTACACAATGGTCGAAAGTTCCCAGAGTACTGAACATTAGAATGCTAATAGAATCGTCTGATGTTGGGCTCTTCATTAGAGAGTTGACAGAAAACGATCGAATTACGTTTATCATGAGAACGCAACAAATGGCTTTTTATTTTGGCCGATACCTTTACATTTTGGTATTTTTTAATGTTCTTCTTTATCAATGTTGCTTGTGTCTTCAACTGACGACTTTTAGTTTTCTGTTACCGACACCAAATACATTTTGATTGGCAACGAGTATGTGTCAAGTCTTAGTTGGAAGCAACTGGACACAAAAAATCTTTACGTCTGCGCAGGGGCTGACTGATTTCATACTGGTTCATACTTCACAGGAACACATCGTGAGGAAACCTGCTTGCCTGAGAGTTTCCATATTGTGTGCATTCCGTACGTCTACAATCCACACTTGATCAGCGTGGTGGACTAAGCCCTTCTCATTCTGAGAGTAGACGCGTGCTCAGTAGTGAACTGGCGATGGGTTGGTTAGTCATGATGATGTACCTACTGCAGTATGCTGTACAATAGTATTTCTCACTTATACTAGTAGGGTGAAAATTGTCATGCCTAAGTTATTATAATGCAGTGATAGAACGCGGAAATTGCACCAGCATTCCTGCCGCCCGTTTCATGTCTCCAGCACACATTAGCCCAATTCTTTAGGCAAGTGCCGATTAACGTCTAAAGTGTAAACGTTCTTTAAATAAATGTTTTATATGAAATGAAAACCGATAAGACGAGCAAACAAAAAACCAGCGTACATATAAAAGTAATGTTCTCCTAGCCGAATTCCGCCCATGGCAGTCAATTACAGCGATGACTTGTCGAATATGCAGGAGGGCATTAAAGTGCGCAAACATAGATGCAAACTCTCTACTTCTCTACTACTTTTATAATCAGATGGGACGGCAAAGCTTCACTAACAGAGAAAGGCCAGCGCAGGACCAACGAATTTTAGGTTCTTCTCTCGAACTTCCCAACTATGAACTGCTTCTGAAAATTTCTTGACAAAAAAATTTAATTACATTTTTTTAGATGAGACCCGGGACTAAATGATCCACAAGATAGGTATATCATATCATTTTAATTTAAACCGAATACATTAGTATTAATGCCTCGCAACAACTCAACAATATACCGTACACATTAGCTGTGTGCATAGGCCGAATGCTTTGGGCCAACATGTAGTGGGCACTTCAGCTGGCACCGGGCACCGGGTGGCGGGCACGATTTGTTTAATAATTACATATTTGTAAATTAACTCACGACGCGACGGCTTTATAATGAAATTCTAAAAGTAATGCGCATAAGTTCTATTATAATAACTTCACTAAAGCTAAAAAAATTGGTTGTCTGTAAAGTCGGTTTACTGACGATAGTTGAACGTGACAACAAAGGCCGATTGTGCTTCTTTGTCGCTCGTTCCGCGCTCTCGCTTGCACTTCAAGCCTTACATGGAACGCCTCAGAGCGAGGTAACGCCGCATGAGTCATGTTTTTTCGTGCGTGCAGCCGGCTCTATCGAATTATAAGACGTTGTCACGTCAAAAAAAAATGTTATACTAACATAGTCTTGTAAATATTGTACTAACATCATATATATGGGTCAAGGCTTGAATTTATTTTATTTTATTTATTTATTTATTTTAAAGCTTTCGGAGGTTTAGGGTTCGATGCTAATTCCCAATCCCAACGCATTGCACGCCGGCCAAGAGCAGAGCAGACTTTTGAGCAGACATTATGGAGAACTCTCAGGCATGCAGGTTCCTTCACGATGTCTCCCTTCACCGTTAAAGCAAGCATATACTTACTTGCTATTTTCACATTTTAAACACACACTCCAGTGTGTTCTGGGGAATCTGTGGGGTGTTACATGGTGGTGAGTATTGCTTGCTTGGTGACTGGCTTTTCCTGCATGTTTAGCAGTGGCAGGGCGGGGGTGCATATCGCTTGCTGCATGTTGCACCATACAGATTTGCCTGTTTCAGCGGATCAAAGCAAATGAAGCGTTTGGTTCCTTGTATATCATGGACTTCCGCAAAGTAACTCCTGCTTACAACAGTAACCTATAAGTTACGGATTTCCGATAGATGTATTGAATCGCCAAACCCTGGCTGGGTGCCGTCGGATAACGGACGTGCTCGTACAGTTAGGTGCGAGAGGGACCGCTGCGTGCGGTGCGAGCGGGACGGATGCGATCAATTTGTGCACGCGCAAGTGGAGTGTGAACAATTCAGGGTTGGCTTGACGGTAGATAGAAAACTATGTTTTGATCAAAAAAATATATAAATCGTTTCCCGAAGATCGCCACCACGCCTAGTCTTCTTCAAGCGGAATTTACATTACCAAATTAGTGGCACGAAAGTAGTTTTACGATATTAATTTCTTTATCAATTGCACGTGTAAACGTCTAACTTTGTAATACATGCATGGCCAAATTAGACGTAATTTCGTGCTACTAATTTCGTAATGTAAAGTCCGCTTTAGTTAAAGGGATAATAATAATCGGATTTTAAAAAACAACCGATTTTAAACTCACCTATTTACTAAACTGTAGCATTGTACACTACACGAGTGATTTCCTGTTTTCCGTCGAGAAGGGTATTTAACTATTTACCGGTATTAAAATGAAGAATAAAATAAATCGGTTCACATTTTCGTCGTCATTGTCGTCAACGGATAGTTGTCCACTGCTGGGCATAGGGTTTCTTGTAGGGACTTCCACATCAGGGTATTGCATCTCCTGGATCCAACGGCTTCCTGCAACTTCCTTCCTTTTTTGATGTTGTCTGTCCGCCTAGTCGGGCTTCTGCCAACGCTGCGCTATCTGGTGCGAGCTCTGGCGCATCGTCAATTTCTCCTCGGAAGTTCCTCAGACACGTACGAAGCGATTTGCTTCCTCGTTTTTAATCCGAACCGTGAGGATATGGAACGCCCTTCCGGCATCAGTCTTTCTTTCCACGTTTAATATGGGTACCTTCAAGCAAAGAGTGAATGGCAACTTCTAGGCAAGTGCGCTACATCTTAGGCTGCATCATCACTTGCTAGCAGGTTTAATGGCAGCCAAGCGCTAGTCTGCAAAATACCTACCTGCCAAATTTCATGATTCTAGGACAACGGGAAGTACGCTATAGGTTTCTTGACAGACAGACAGACAGACAGGCAGACAACAAAGTGATCCTATAAGGGTTTTGTTTTTCCTTTTGAAGTACGGAACCCTAATAAAAGAGATCGACAATCCCAAACCTTTACGACTCCACTATTGGTATTCTGCAAATTACTCGAGTTCTGGCAAATACCGTAGTTTGCCAATCGGCAAACCTATTCGGGATATGGCGAAAGATTTGGCGGAATTGAAAACCTTCTTTTAAATCAGTTAAGACATATCAGTTGCGAGTGACAGCCCTGGAACAAAACCTGGTCTTGCATGACGCACGGCACGCACGTTTTAATACGACACACGGATACTTCCTGCACTTTTATGGCGTCCTAGTACTTCGGGTCGTCAGCTCCTTAAGGTTTATGGGACTTGTTTTTGCCATACACCCTTAACGGCTCGTTATGGCTCTTTTGTTTATTCATTGTTTTATTACTATGGAGCTATAGAGCTATACCGTTGATGGCTTTATTATGTATGGGCATGCTATGTAGGTTTTTATAGTTTTTAATGGAACAGGCCGTTTTATTTTATTATGTTTATTTTTATACCGCAGTTCTTAAGTAGAAGCAACTTATTTCGTTTAGTATAGTCAAAAAGCCCAAGAAAATAAAATAAGATATTGAAAAACGAGTAAAAAACGCGCATGGAGAAAATACTGGTCTTACCTGCTAAATTTCATGATTCTAGGTCAATGCGACAGACAGACAGACAACGATGTAATCCTATAAGGGTTCCTTTTGCGTTTTGTGCTACGGAACCCTAAAAACGAGGCTTTATTTAGATGCATTAAACAATATTATCACCTACAACAAAACCTTGAGAGCGTCATTGTGCTCAATACAAAATTGATTGTCAATTCATCACTCGTCAGTTATCAGAGACAATGAATGAAAGCGGAATTCATTACAATTGTTAACAATTAAACTCTCAGATAGTAAAATCAACCCGTATAATGCAATGTAAATCGGTCGGAGCGCAAACAGCAACTGAAGCTTGTCGTTCCACGCCACGTCCTCGCCCTAGCGCCATCTTTTTCGTCTCGATGGAGGGGGCTCTGACGTCACGACCACAGCATAACCACCAACACCAAGCAACACAGAACGTGAGAACGAGGTGTTGCCAACACGGCCATGCTGCATGGTGCCCGCCCCGGGCACCCCACGAGTCGGGATAAAATTACTGCAAAATAAACAACCGTTAACACCTGATTCACATTACCTACTTGTAAGGATCCTTCCTAACTTCCTAAGGAATATTGCCCATTCATTGTCACTTATCACTTCACAATCATACGACAGCTAGCAACTTAACAAGACACCTCCACTATGTACTCGTAAGATCCAGGAATATTGTCCATTCGTTATCACTCATCACAACAACAGCTTTCAATTTAAAGAACAAAACAACCGCATCTAAAGGGACTTTGCCACACTTAGGGGACCAGATTTGTCGTAGTTGAAAACCAACTGCACTTAAAGAGCGTTTCGCTCACTTAAATGCAGCAAGTTGGTCAAGACCACTTGCACTTAAAGAACATTTCGCTCACTTAAGCGTACCAAGTTGGTGAAGACCACTTGAAGATCACTTGCACTTAAAGAACATTTCGCTCACTTAAGTGTACCAAGTTCACCTTCAAGTTCCAAGCATCATAGAAGACCACTTGAAGACCACTTGCACTTAAAGAGCATTTCACTCACTTAAGCGTACCAAGTTCGCCATCAAGTTCTAAGCATTATAGAAGACCACTTGAAGACTACTTGCACTTAAAGAGCATTTCACTCACTTAAGCGTACCAAGTTCGCCATCAAGGTCAAGCATCGTAGAAAATCACTTGAAGACCACTTGCACTTAAAGAGCATTTCACTCACTTAAGCGTACCAAGTTCGCCTTCAAGTTTAAGCATCGTATTCCAATGTGATATTTTATATTCATGGTACAATATTCCCAATTATCTTTCGAATATTTTATCAAAGTTCAAGCTTCGTATCCCAGTGTGATATCTTATATCCATGGTGCAATATTCCAACTAATTAATCTTCCAAAATTTTATCACGGCTCGCTGTATCAATTATGTTGCTATACATACTTAATTTTAAATAGATTACTCAACATAATACACAAGGTAGCCTTGCCAACACGGTTTTTAATACTCCATGAATATTCTTTAAAGAAGCAATGCATTAGCACTCACGATTAAAATCAGATCATACCTCTTTACTAAATCTCAAAATTCTTTACTAAATTCTGAACACATACTCAATGCCATAGCATCGTGCACCCACACAGTGCTCCGACACTATTCATCCACGTATGCAATCACCACACTATCTTTATCTACCGCGCATCCACGCAAGGGATCACCGGTGCATACAATCATATTTGATCTCATCCATTTTATTTTAACTATCAATGATTTATTATTATAAACGGATCATTTGATTGTAAAGCTGGTGCTATCAAAGTTAACTTTAAATAATTATTATCATACTAAAACTATCACTTTTTAAACTAATCAATATCTTAACTGCAATTATATTAATGATTTCACTAGTTCACTGCATTATTAATTACGAGGGTTGGTCACCAAATATAATCTTATAACCCACAAACTATTTTAATTCATGAATTACTCTAGTATCAAACAATAATAATAATTGGTATTTCATATTCCATATATGCAAATATTAATTACGCTATCTCAAATAATTATTAGGTTAATTAAAAATGATAAACAGAGAGTCATGGATTATGAGCGACACCGATGCATGCCACTGCCAAAACCAAGACTTTCTTTTTAACTCATTCATCTGTCCATTCACGCAGGGAATTCATCTACTGCCACTGTATGCTATCGAATATTTCTATTCGCACAATATACTCTTACTGTCACTCTTTATTATTTTCGGCCTGTCCTGATTATAGCACAGAATTGCAGCTGAGAGCATAAAAATGTTGCATTTGTCTACCCTCTCAAGTTAATAATACCCACTTAGCTATCCGGACAAGAATATTTCTTTGTTCAACGCAAATGTGAAGCTTTTACCCAAATTTGTAATATTAGGTATTAACTACCAACATAAATCATAGTTATTTTTTTTTTTAAATATTATTCTAATTTGCATTATTAATGATATACTATGACTTTACAAACTAAATAAAGCTTCATTATCATACTATACACACCACAATCCGTAATTATTATTTGTTTTTGAAGCAGGTACACATCAAATGCAACAAATTTTTGAATTGAACAGACTACAGGCAATAGTTCTAACTCTGAAGAGAAATATTACTTTCATCGTTACTAATAATGTACAATCCTTTTACCTTCGTTCTAGTTCAATCTAATCGACTTGTACATGTATACAAAACGGTTCTCTGTTTGGATGGACAAAAAATAGCTAAAATGCTTTCAGAGGTCAATGTGTATACGAGTCTACTACTATTACATTACTTTTCTCGGGGATAAACCAAATCGGATCACTCTGTTACATTCCGTCCAAGCAAGTTATTACTCCCTAGTACCCAATAGGTACATACCTATAACGTAAAAATAAATTCGCTTAACGCAATTGAATCAAAAGGAATGTTAACACATTTTTTTTTTATTACCCTTTTGTAATTCTGCTAAAAACCCTTGTATCAACAAAAAAATTCAGCTTTATCTTTAAATAGAAACCTTACGTAAAATTATTCATCTTGTATGCCAAAAGTACGCCCTAATATTATAACGATCTAGTCAAACATCATATTGTAATGCATGGTAAATTATTTTGACGATTCAAAAGCATTTGTAAAAGTTTACTTGAATTATTATATCATATTCTATTCTAGTCTAGTCTATTCTATTCTATTGTATATTGAATAGTATATCGAAAAGGGGATGCCTATGTCGATGAGCACGCAGAATATAAAAAATAAAACTTAAACTTCATATGTAAATAATCTTTACTGTAATAATTTAAAGTTATTATCTATCTAATTAATTATTTACTTAGGTAGCACTAAGGTAAACCTGTACAGTACTTATTTAAAACTGCAACAAAGGCTCTTTTTTAAATATTTACTGATTTAAATAACCTGTATAGCAATAATAATAGATAAAACAAAAGAAACATTATTTAAACAAAACTAAAAAAAATGGCTAATCCAAAAATGTTACTACAGTGTGCATGAACTATTGAATGAATATACCTCAATAATATGATAATACGATATAAGAAGATTGTAATAACTTTGTTAACCACTTTTTATTTGTAAGTACTTTTTTTAAAGTCTGATTAGTTATAATAGGACATAATTTGAAAACTCCCATAATCTTTATTTATATGTGACCTTTTTATTTTATTTTTATTTAATGACCATATAATTAATTCATAATTTTTGCTATTCATATTTCATAAGAATTGTAATATTACCTTTGATTATTTACATATGTTTTACTTTGCAACGCCCCAACGGGGCTTCATGTTGTAATATTATGATATTTTTTTTATTTATGATGTAAGACATGAATGCAAATAAAGAAAGAATAAAGAATTACCTCTATAAAGATACGAAAATTCTAAATATAAGTCACTCGTATGCGCTCCAAACTTGTATTCCTATCAGGAAAATAATAACAGGATATATACACTCCCAATTATGCTTTAAAAGAAGAACAATTACGAAAACTTCCCTAAAAACTAGTATTATAAACGTATGGATGTTATTACTTACCCACACAATTATTCAATGTAGATAATATGAAGTACTAAAATGGATACTTGATATCATGTGCGTAAGTACCTACCATTGTAAATGTAAATAGCTGTAATTCCTGATATCTAAAAGACTGTTATGCTCTTTATTGATAAATAAATGTTTTTAAACTGAAATCCCTTTACTAACGATTTTGATATGCGCGGACAACTACTTCCGGTATCCATAAACGCCTCGTGACATGTATCAAAAATATACACTTTTTAACCCCATATATTATGTAAAATTTACTTACAATTAATATAATAACTTATTATTATAACATTAATATTGACATTTAATTAAGAGACATGTTACCATAGAAATTAATTCACTTTTTGGTCTCATCAGGATTATTTGTACGGATTATTCCTGATGAGTATTAAATATTTGCATGCTTATGAAGTAGAATATGAAGGTCGCTACTTAGTTATAATTTTGAACTCAACAACTGATATTCAGCAAATAAATAAATTTCATTTCATTTCAGTATACGAGTTCGGGATTGGTTATCATGATTTATATCTGAGCTAACATTTCACCTAAGACATTCTTCGATTACTTTTACCACTACCACTATAACATTTTAACTTGTTCGTCACGTATACTACCCACATGTTTAATATTTTTATTATAAAAACTTCTATGTAAATAACTAGCTCAATCGTCACACGTTTTTAAATTATTATCTTCTAAGGACGTATATTACTGATGCTACTATAATAATTGACCCACTATAATTTAAATAATATTTTGTTCGAAAAAAAGTTGAGACAAACGTGAATTTAACATTTAGTTCCAAAATAAAATTCGAACAAACTAAAAGTTAACCATTTTAAAAAACATATTCCTTTGAATTTGGAACTAAAAGACAATTTCGTTTACCGATCACTATTCCCACGAGGACCACTTATAGACTGTACGCAATATTAAATTGTGCCAGACTTTTAGCTGATACCTTCAACTTAGTTTAGTAACGAATTATCTCACCTGACTATACAAAAGTTTGAGAATACGATTTAGTAATTTAAACCATATTCACTTAATCTTTAATAATTATTCAAAGTACTCACAGTTTCGGTATCTTTACGAGATACCTTATTACGTTTCCATCGCGGCCGACGGTGTCCTGGCACTTGAAGACCTCTAGGTGGAAAAGTACGTTTGCGTTTCGACCGATTTTTCCTCAAAGCGTAAGTTACTACACACTTCTGATGTTAACAATTAAACTCTCAGATAGTAAAATCAACCCGTATAATGCAATGTAAATCGGTCGGAGCGCAAACAGCAACTGAAGCTTGTCGTTCCACGCCACGTCCTCGCCCTAGCGCCATCTTTTTCGTCTCGATGGAGGGGGCTCTGACGTCACGACCACAGCATAACCACCAACACCAAGCAACACAGAACGTGAGAACGAGGTGTTGCCAACACAATATTAACTTATCGGAGCCTTGGCGGCTGCATAATCACACGCAGAGGAGGTATGGGTACCTAAGGCCCAGCTTCCACCTAAGCGAAGCGGAGGGGAGACTTGTTCAGCCCACTAATACCAACCATTTATCATAACTGCTAACTGAACCACTTGGCTTCATTGAGTGGAATTTCGGAAAAACTTTTCTTTTTCAAGGTTCTGTAACCGAAAACCCGGGATCCTATAGGTATCGAAGCCTCCGATGTCCATATGTTCGTCCGTCCGTCTGTCTGGCAGCGGGCTGTATCTCGTGAACCATAATAGGATCAGTTGTTGTTGTTTCGAAATTGAAAATTTCAAAATAGCCACCGTGAAAAATATAAAAAAAAAGTGTTATTTCTTGTATGACGGTACGGAACCCTTCGTGTGCGAGTCCGACTCGCACTTTGTCTCTTTATTAGTGTCGCTTTTTCGTTTCGTCGTGTTTCAAGTCGCAACGGCACAAGTTTTCACGTCAAAAAGATAGAAACAAAAATCTAACATGTAGTAAATTTTTTCAGTTCTAGAAAAAAAAATCATACTAGGCAAGCGCTTCACCATTATCACACCCGCTGGAAAAAGATGGAATGGCTTAAGATGGGACGCATTTACCTAGAAGATGCCTAGATGATGATCTAGTTTTAAAGATACCCGGATTGTAATTGGTAGGAAACACAAAATACGGGCTCCGATAGATATATTTCTGTAGATTTTAGACCATGGCCGGATTTCCACGGCTTGTGAGGGCTACAGAGTACAGAGTACTCGTATATTTCGATAGAATACCTATAATGCCTTTAATCGGATAGGCTTGAATTGATGCTATTATATGAGGATGGAGCCTTGAACCAGTGTGAGACGACCTCGGATGCTTTACAAACGAATTAGAGCATGTTATGTTGCTGTCAATATTTTGTTTTCGTTTGTTCTGTGAAAAGCCGTTGTTAAAACTTAACAGTCGACGGTAATATCATTTCTACAAGCGATATAAATGTTCTTAACTAGTGTAGAGATCGGCATGGATGCGGATGACAAGATCCTGGGTTCGATTCGGGCCAAAAATAGTGAGGTATTGGATTTTCCTGTTAAGATATTCTCAATACTAGCCCGGAGTTCGGAAGTTGGCGGAGTGTCCAACCGTGCATCGGAGAGCACGTAAATCCGTTAGTCCTAGGCCTGATCTCTCTCCGTCGTGTAGGATGTCTGTCCCATCGAGCTATGAGAGTGAGGGAATAGAGAGTACCTACACCTATGTTTGTGCACACTTTAGTACACCATACTCATAGTAACAACATGTCCCAACGGAGATCGGTTCCGAATCTCCTCCAGTCAAAGTTAAAGTCATTTATTGAAATTGGTACTATTGTACACTTTCTGATTGTTGAACAATGATGTAGTGGTGATAATTAATTACGTTAACTTAAAACTAAAGCTACGAGGGTTCCAAACGCACCCAAGTCAGTCGTATATAATTATAACGTCCACCCCTATAAAAAAGGATTTTGAAAAACTCCAACAGGTTTTTTTAAAACAATCTAAATCTACGATTTGTTGATTAATATAATTCATGGTGTGCAACTCAGAGACAATAAACCATTGCCTGATAAGTATATGAAAATGGATTAAAAGCAATATTACAAATTACACGTAGGTATAATTTTATTCGAAAAAGTTAAGGCTAATAGTGTGAATGTATAAGAAGATTAGTCATAGAATTTTACGTCGAAAATCTTATCAGTAAAAACTATAAGATTACTGATACTTAACAGTAATTAAAACGCATTCTTTGCTATCGTAAAACTTATCTTTTAAGTCAAATTAGTACAATAGTATAATTTCTCAACATATCGCTCTAATCAGATAGCGAATTGTTAATCATAATACAAACAACTGTTAGGCAACCTACACACTTATTTGGTGAATTAACAAAACGATCTACTTAGCTGTTTTTTTTACTAAACCCGCCTTTGTGCTGATTAATAAATTTCTTACGAAAATCTCTAAACTGAATTGACAAGTTCAGTTAGTAACAATTTTACTCTGGTAATAGACAAGTAAAGTTAGGATATTTTTTTAATATTTTGTTTTTAATTACCGTCCATGAGTTTTCGAATAGCTCGGTTAAATTAAAATAGCCTTGCGGTCTGAGCTAGGTGCATCTTCAATTCAGTTGTTACTTGTTTTGGTATGTAGGTGCAAATGCCATGCCTTTCCCATCTAGAGGCCAAGGCGAGGTCGCCAAGTTATCTATAAACTACAAGAAACAACTAATTTGCAAGGTAAAGATGATCAAAAGAGAAATGACAATTAAGTACGTACAGAAAGAGTTTAACTAAGGCCACAAGTATACCTCTAAATTTTACTAACGTAAGTAGCTTACATGATTAACTTACGACAAATTTACTAATGTAAACGTAAATATAAAAAAATGTAATTTATAAGTGGCATTTACCTTAGTAAAGTTGTTGTCAATTAACTATATAAGCTACTTAAGTGAGTAAAACTAACAGGTGTAATTGCGGTCTAACAGGTAAAAACTTTTAGGACAAGTGTAAATTAAAAATTTATAACACCCCCGATAAGTGAAGGTTACAGTAACTAGAAAAGAGCTGATAACTTTCAAACGGCTGAACTGATTTTTTTGGATTATAGCTAAGAACACTCTCGATCAAGACACCTTTCAAACAAAAAAAAAACTAAATTAAAATCGGTTCATTGGTTTAGGAGCTACGATGCCACAGACAGATACACAGATACACACGTCAAACTTATAACACCCCTCTTTTTGGCTCGGGGGTTAAAAAGTAACATTAACACGTGTGTCACTGGCCTTAATGAGATCATAATTAATCAAACACAAAACGAGTCCTAGACACTAACTGAACTGTTGCAATCACAAGACTCGCTGTCACTTGGTTTGACAACATGATTACTGCGTTATAGTTATAAAAATTCAGGGCACGCGCAACGGTTAATTAGTTTTTTAATGTATTAACTGTGTGATAATTTTTTCAGGCCAGTGTGTTTTAATAAGCTATTTTTCATTGTTACAGATCTACAAAAAGTTCGTCAAAGTGTGCAGTTACCAATAGTTCACGTTGTATTTCGAAATCGATAAGTGAAATCGAGAGATTTTATATTTCGATCAATAAACAAATACTTAACTTTGTCTTATTCAAAATTCAATATTCAGCAGTGCCTAAATAAAAAGTGCGACACAAAAATAATCAAGGTGAAAAATCGTGAACAATCAAAATATATGTGAAATGAATAAAACACATTCAACAAATACAAATCAATACAAATAATAAAATTCTAAGTGAGCACTATAATGTGAAATAGAGGAAATTCGGCGTGAAATAGTGAAAATTGGACGTGAAATTGTGAAAATTGGACGTGAAAAGTAGATATTAGGCGTGAAAAAGTGGAAATTAAAGGTGAAATAGCGTAAATTTGACGTGAAATAAAAGTGAAATAGCGGGAATTTGGCGCGAAATAGTGTATGATGTGTACGGAGTATGGGTGAGCAGCTGCACAAGACCTGCGTCCGGGTGAACTCCGCCGAGGATGACGAGGCCCGGGACGAGGTGGACCACGACCTGCCCAAGAAAAACCCTTTTGTTCGGGTAAGTTGGCACACTTGTTATATTATATCGTATTTAATTAACTTCGTGTATAGTTAATTAAGGGCTGCAGTCTGCAACGTAGAGGAAGTCGGAAATCTGTGAATATAATAAGAAATGTGTACAAAAATAATGGAAGTTTGATGTGAAATAATGGAAATTTAACATGAAATAGCGGAAATTTGGCGTGAAATTAAAGTGAAGTAAAGTGAATTTCAAATATATTATGCTAATGAATTCTTATTGGGACCGGTGTTCTGGTAGTAATAAATTGGTACATATTATGTAGGTAATTATATTAGTTCGTTTGTATGAAGTGTCAGGGTGTGATTCTTCCATGTATTCTTTATATTTGAAAACTACATCCACAAATAATTTCCGGTAAGGTGAGGATGTGTAAAATATTATGAACAACAAATTCATCATCATGTGTGATATCATTTTAATGCGAAACAAACAGCGATTAAAATGCAGGTGTTTCCCAGAAAACTGTGTAGAAACGTGCAGTATTGTTAGTAGTTTTAGATAAAGAACTCTGAATAATGCATGCTACGAGTAGGTGTTTTACACGTCATGATACCTACCTTGGCTAGAGCCATTTCTTTTGTAAACTAGTTGGCCCGCCCCGGCTTCGATTGGGTGGAAATCGGAGGAATTTTTGGTTATGGAGGAAACCCTAAAGCCAAATTTTCAAGTTTTTTCAACCAGCTTTAACTGAGATCCAGGTTTCCGTTCATATCTACGCTCGATGCATCTCGAAATATATCTAAATACTAGCTGATGTCTACTAAAGTTTATAACATGTTATGTCCGCAAAATTAAAAAAAACAATTATCGATTTCACATAATAACAACTTACGAACAACTAGGTAATCCTAATAAAAACTTTAAAAAAATGATTATTCCCCCTCTTTTCATAAAAAAAAAAGGGAGCATTCGTATAATGTGGAGTAAAAACTTGAAAACTTTATGGGGATAAGAAATGCATTTAAATTAAAATCGGTCAATAGATCGAATACTTACATGAGATTTAAAATCGGTTGTAGTGGAGCGAATAAACTAAGATATTCTTCTAGGAAATCGTATTTCTTCATACATGAACATAACATTGAAATACTTTACACTTCATATACTAACGATCTGTTTCGCTATTACGAAACTGTAAAAGTCACAAACGCATACAGAATCAATGCGACAGTTGCGATTGATCTAATATGTTCTTGCACAAAGCTTTATTTTACGAAAACTTTTGTCTTTGATTTTCTTTATTTTGTTTGAAAGTTAGATTCCAATAGATTAGTTCCCAATATTTAGATACTAACTATTGGGAAGTTTCTGAGCTATAATATGATTTTATCATACTAATACTAATATAATTACAAAGGTGAAAGTTTGTGTGTGTGTGTGTATGTTGTTACTCCTTCACGTAAAAACCACTGGGCGGATTTGGTTGAAATTCGAAATGGAGATAGATAATATCCTGAATTAGCACATAGGCTACTTTTTATCCCAGAAAATCAAAGAGTTCCCACGGGATTTCGAAAAACCTAAATCCACGCGGACGAAGTCGCGGGCGTCAGCTAGTTTGCTATATTTTAATTATGAAGTCAGATACTGATTGGAGGCTGAAATAAAAGGCAAATAATTAATGGCCAACAATGAAACAGTTGGTGTTTCAGTCTGTAAGAGTTTGGCACTATGGGCGTCCATGAGGATTATCCAACTGTATAAAAAAATTATACTAACTGAACTGAAGAAACCCAGGAAGAACCCAATAAGTACGCACCAATTTTCTTGCTAGTTCTTCCGGGTAGGAAAGGCATTCCAAATTAGTGGTCTATCCACTTGACATTTCGAAAGCGTCTTGTAAAAGTTTATTTGATGAAACTTTTCTTTTCAAGTTTTTTGGGCTTATTTGAATTATGAAAAGACTGCCGGGATGTAATGGACATTATGTAATAATAAGGTATTGAACTGTAGTAATACATATACACAATAATACAAGTGTAAATTAAAAATTTATAACACCCCCGAAAAGTGAAGGTTACAGTAACTAGAAAAAAGCTGATAACTTTGAAACGGCTGAACCGATTTTCTTGGATTATATCTAAGAACACTCTCGATCAAGCCACTTTTCAAACAAAAAAAACTAAATTAAAATCGGTTCATTAGTTTAGGAGCTACGATGCCACAGACAGAGACGCAGATACACACGTCAAACTTATCACCCCTCTTTTTGGGCCGGGGGTTAAAAATGATGCTTATAACATGATTGTTTCTGAGGCTAGAATTCGCTATACAAAACAACACATCATATTATTACTACAGCCCAAGACCATATTGCAATGATTGCGATCTATCAATCAATCAATTACAATCATGATTCGTAATAAAGGCGGTGCAATTTATAAAAACTTGGTATACACGGTCGAGCAATGACGCATGTCGGTGCTAGTGCTTTTTATATCAGGTCTATTCGCTGAAAGAAAAAACTATTAAAAAAAATATGGTGCCCGACTTCATACATACATTACACGTGTAGAAACAAAAAAAATATTTTTTACTTTTAAGTGTTTGTGGTTTTTGAAGTCGGTTTTATTTTTCTTTCGATTTTTTTTTATTTTACAATTTTTAGTGGCCCCACTGTACTAAAATATGCTATGCCCAGTTAAAACCCTACTGTTTACTAAGCTATTACACTGATGCGAGCAATTTACTGTTATCCATTGAGGAGTTCTGTTCTCCATCTCCAAAAATACTCATCAGATCTTCACCTTTATATGGGTCTACCTGCAAAGTATACCCTTTCAAACAAAAAAAAAGATTCCGACGAATTGAGAACCTTTTTTCGAAGTCGGTTAAAACCCGCATACGAAAGGTTTCTTAACATCGTTACTATTCCTACGTATTCTGAGCCATCGTACAAAATATAGACGTACCACTTATGCTTATACTGTTTACTTTTGAGGGTTCCGTACCTCAAAAGGAAAAACGGAACCCTTATAGGATCACTTCGTTGTCTGTCTGTCTGTGTCTGTCAAGCAACCTAAGGATACTTCCCAATCGATCAATCAGCCTGTTTGTGTCCACTGCTGGACATAGGCCTTCCCAAGACTACCCAAGGGTACTTCCCGCTGACCTAGAGTCATGCAATTTAGCACGTAGCAATGTCTTAAAACGTAAAATAGAACGTTGGAAGACGACATTACCAAGCTGGCGGTAAAAACTTGGAGGAGGCTCGCACAACACCGAGAGGAATGGCGTGCATGTGAGGAGGCCTATGTTCAACAATGGATTAGCAAAGGCTAAGAAAGAAGAAGAATGTCTTAAAGCACAAGTAAAGGGAAAAATACCGTGAATTTGTGGTTACATCACTTGTATGATGGTACGGAACCCTTCGTGTACAAGTCCAACTAACACTTAACTGATTTTTATTTTCTTTCTAGTTTACTTAAGATAAAAACGCGTGGTTTACCAGTTGGCAATTAAGAAGGCTCTCTCCGTCACTCGTTTCATACAATCGTAGTTCCAATTTCATTTGAATATTAAGCAACCAAAGTCCATGAAATTTTGCAGACATATTCTAGAAACTAATATCTATGTCTGTGGTTTTCCAAATTTCTGTTAAAATATTCGGTTTCAAAGTTACGCGGTCTTTAAAATTTTCATACAAATCTTTGAGCCCCTGTAATTTTAAAACTACATATTTTTAGAAAAATCTAAAACACTACAGACACAGATATTAGTTTTTAGAATATGTCTGCAAAATTTCATGGACTTTGGTTGCTTAATATTCAAATGAAATTAGAACTACGACTGTATGAAACGAGTGACGGAGAGAGCCCTGTTAACGCAACAGTTATCTAGTATCTTAAACAGGTCAGCAGCGAGAGTTGTCTTAATTTGCCGTTGAGATATTTAAGATAACCCGCTAGGGTTACCACTTTCTAGTTGGTACACCGTGCATTGCTCACTCGTCCGATCCGAGTCCGTGAAAATACGGATGTAAAAAACTCGGTCCGAACTCGGATATTGCTCACGCACTAATCCGATCTCTGATTCAAATACTGTCCACTGAATAGCTTGTATTCAGTGGACAGTGGATGGATTCAGTACCATAGCACAAGATTATGTACTTTTATTTTTTTATTTCCATGGCGGTCATTTTGAATTTTTTATTATTTGTTATAGCGGCAATAGAAATACACCCTCTGTGAAAATTACGGTTCGTGAGATACAGCCCGTTGACGGACAGACGAATGGATACAGGACGGACAGCGAAGGCTGTTGGCAGTACCATTCGTGTACGGAACCCCAAAAATTACAGAGACCTCCGTTTATAAAGTGAAAACTTTTCGTTATTTCTGACAACCCTAATGTTTGAAACCACTTTCAAATCCACACTTTTCCTGGAAATAAAACGAGGAACTGACCGATAGATCGAGTTTTTTCGCGATCTGCGGTTTCATCAGAAAACAGGTTGAAATGTCTGCCTGTCTTCTAAATCTTTATCAGTTTACCGCTTTTGAGGTCCATGTCCTACTACACAGAGGCAAAAAGGCATTGCCTTCCCTTATGTTGGTTTTACTTCTCAGTGCCATAAGGAAAATTCGAGAGCAATTTTACCCTCACCGTCTAGGTGCGACAGCAGTGCAACAGTTGAAGAAGAAACCTGCAACCATTCTGCTGCAACATGCCGATTTCCGTTCACTGATGTCTTTATCGTGAAATTTTTACTGTTGGAAAAAAAAAATTGGTTCCTTTTTCCTTTTGAGGTACGGAACCCTAAAAATGGTGTACCTAGGAGGGTAGACCATTTTTAGGGTTCCGTAAGGATAGCTCAGTATAAGAACTAGAAAAGAAAATCCTTTCTCAGTGGGGAACGAAACAGTGGGGAATTTTCAACACCCGTTGCGCGTTGGTGTGAGCCATACGACACACGCAGTACGTTGGTGTGAGCCATACGACACACGCAGTACGTTGATAGACCAGTCAGTAGTTTATCCGTTTATAAATATAGCATTAGTACTGAGTTAATTACTTTTACTACATCATACCGAACATAGCAATTTAATCTTGCAACATACCTAGGTACTCATTAGGCACCCACAACTTTTCTCCTTATGAAACTTGCTTTTAAAACACGTTTTTCTCTAGTTTTACTTCCTTTTTGGATCATTAGAAACCGTTCATGGATTATGGAATCCTGTACTGTCAAGAAAATGCCTATCTAACTTTTTTACAATGTTTTTCAAATCCACATCAGAAGGAAAGTGCTTTTGAATTGAAATAATATGCTAGAACTTTTCGAATCTTTCAATATATTCACTGTAGCAGGCAGACAGACAGAGAGACACACTTTCTCATTTATAATACTAAGTAGGTATGGATAATATCGTACTGAGCAAAAAGTTTGCCAAATGAAAACTGGAGAGAAATGTCGGAAAATAGTTTGTATTACAATTTATCCATTGAGTGTTTAGTAGAAAGTGGGAAGCTCTTACAAACACATAGGTACGAACAATAGCTTGTTTACCAAATATGCGGTTACACAAACCTCATTCATACTAACTAACACTTGGGAAGGTCTTTATTTCATCCGGTCTCTGTTTTCATCTGTTGTGCGTGCATTGCCCCTCCCTGCCGAAGTCTTCACTCCAGCTATCCAAGCTCGCTCCAAAAGCCGAGTAGACCGCCAAGGTTGCCGACCTCGTGAAGTGACCAATTACAATCCGGGTATCTTTAAAACAAGAGTGAATAGGCACCTTCTAGGTAAACGCATCCCATCTTAGACCACATCATCACTTTCCATCAGGTGTGATTGTGGTCAAGCGCTTACCTATAGTGAATTTAAAAAAAAAAAAAAAAAGTGAGGTTGGGGATTTCAAATGGCGCTCGCGTTGTTCTGCCACGCACTCTTGCAGGACATGCGTTGCTATTTCAACGACCTCCATAATATATGCCCTCTTTTCCGTAGGAGGGCAAAATCCTCATGGACGTCCGAACCGGATAGTACCGGACTCCTACCGGTTAAAAACCCCTCCTTTCTGCAAGCTATACTTTTTTTTTTTAATCTTTATTTATTTTAAAGATCTTGTATACAATTTGTACATGTCAGTTCTATAGTACTTAAACCTAGATTAAACTAATTAACAATTGACTTAATCAAATTATATAACCTATTACTAATCTATATTCTATCTCTTAACTTGAAACATTTTATATAGTACCTAATCTATTTTTCGTACTTTTATATAAAGGTTAAATAGGATTTTAGCCGAAACGGAATCCGGTTCGGCCAAAATACTTAATGTTCCTTGTTGGCATATCATTACTGACGCGATCTGACTCATCTTCCTTCTCTTTCATCCTTCTCCTTTCTTTCAATTATGGCTTCCATATATTTTTAGGTTAACACTTCCTTTTCTCCTGCAAAATTGTACTTACGAGGCTCTCCACCCCAAGCTCGCCTCCCAGCGCGTCCACCACATTCCTTCTTCCTCAAACTGTGGACACCAGAACAATGTATGTTCTGTATCGTCTATATCGATAATCGAAATAGACGATCCATGCAGGCCCTGCACAAAGGACTGTCGTCTGAGGCAACTTCCCTCTATCGAAGATATGCACGTATTATTGAATGTACAAATTGCATCAATATTATGGCGCGGCAGTGATTCGGCGTTTTGCAGATTTACCGCTAAGCCGTCGGGTCGCGCCCCACTCGCCCCAGTCGCCTCAGTCTAACCGGCTTCCTATAATGCATTTTTTGTGGGGTTCGACGCCCGCCCGAGATAATTGTCGCCGAGGTTGCATTGATGACTGTATAGGCTACTTACGCACAGAGATGATAAAAACGATTAAAAAAAAAAAAAAAAAAAAACACTTTTTGTATTTGGTTTGATTGGCCAAAAATTGTAGGTCTCTCTCTGTGTTTCTTGCCATTTCAGGAGATATCAGCGTCCAACGATGATAGCCACCGAGCTCATATTTTGACATTTATTTTTAATCCATTGAAGGTTTTCTACGAAAAATCATTTTAATTTCACTGAGTGAAACAGCAATGTAGAACCAAATGTTCCAATGAAAATTAACCAAATGAAGTCAAAAGAGCTTGACGGCTATCATTCATCGATGAACACTGAGTTAGCGCGAATCAGCATGCTGATGGATAATTATTCTTATCCATACTAATATTATAAATGCGAAAGTGTGTCTGTCTGTCTGTCACGTTTTCACGGCCCAACTACTGAACCGATTTTAATGATATTTGACTTGGGATACATCCTGGGGAAGGACATAGGCTACTTTTATCCCGGAAAATCAAAGAGTTCCTACGGGATTTAAAAAAATCTAAATCCACGCGGGCGGAGCCGCGGGCATCCCCTAGCTATCCATATTTCATTATGTCAACCAATTTTGTTGAGTACAGAGCTAGCTCACATCCCTGGGACGGACGTGAGCTACTTATTATCCCGGACAATAAAGAGTCCGTGATGTTCAAAAATCTAAATCCACGTGTCTGAAATCGCTGGCATCATCTACTTGGCACAGAGATAACTTGTATCCGGCTATGAATATAGGTTACTTTTCACCCTGGAAAATCAAAGAGTTCCCATGGAATTTATACAAATTACAAATCCAAAAAAATGCATTTTATTTTTGTAAGCCTTCCTAAAAGATACAAAAATCTTATATTATCATATAAATAATCCAACAAGGACGGAATGTAGGGAAGAAGAATTTAAGGAAAACTGAATATTACAGAATTAAAAAAGCATTTTTTTTTTTTTCAATTCTATAAATACTGCAAAGCATATTTTAAAATTCTATAAATACTACTGTGCATAGCTACTCTGCAAAGGTATGCCAACCCGATTCATTCACGTTGGCAAACTTATTCATTTATACTGTGACCCCAATACGTTTTGCAAGTGCCGAGCCTACCTCACCCATAACCCAAACCATAGCAACATACCAACCATTACTTAACAACCAATTTTATGCTTTATTTCTTACCTAATATAGATTATTTTCGCATGTGTAAAATGTCTTATTCTTTAAAGTAACACTTTAGGGAATTTAAACTCTGTGTTTAATAGAATAAAGTGCATTGTTGCTTGTATATAAAATAAGGTGCAGCCGTTTTGATTAATCGAATCTGTCACTTTTATTCAGTAGGTAGTTATTATGGAATTTACGATCTCTTTGATGATGATTGCGTCTTTCGTTTGACAAATTTGCTTGCGGTTTGGAATTAATTCGGGAGTGAATTGTGCATTTATGATTTGACTGGGTGTGTCTGTTTTTAACCCCCGACCCAAAAAGAGGGGTGTTATAAGTTTGACGTGTGTATCTGTGTATCTGTGTGTCTGTGTGTCTGTGTATCTGTGTATCTGTGTATCTGTCTGTGGCATCGTAGCGCCTAAACGAATGAACCGATTTTAATTTAGTTTTTTTTGTTTGAAAGGTGGCTTGATCGAGAGTGTTCTTAGCTATAATCTAAAAAAATTGGTTCAGCCGTTTAAGAGTTATCAGCTCTTTTCTAGTTTTCTTGTAGAAAAGAAGGTTAGATAACCGTTAGGTTCATAATATTATGTCAATAGACAAATGTCAAGCTGTCAAGATGGACGTTGCCTAAATACATAATTATTTATTTGAAAATGATGTTTTGGAAAACTCAAATACTTTGGATCGTCGGGGGTGTTATAAATTTTTAATTTACACTTGTGTAGCACTATTTTGAAATAATTTGGACTGAAAAATTACTATGAAATCAAGTGACCTGAAAAACGTAATAAGACCAATCATTTTGATGATTTCTCTGAAAAGTGCTTTTTCAGGGTTACGTACCCTAAGGGTGCCAGTGCCGGACGTTATTACTATAACTCCGCTATCCGTCTGTCTGTGAGCTGGCATTACTTACCTACTTACCTACCACATGAAAATTTCTACGACTGCAACGTTAAAAAATTAAGAGCATTAAGAGAATATAAAAATTTCAAACGAAAACCCATTGAATGCAGTTAGCCTGCCGTCCATGCGTTTTCGAATAGGTCGGTTAAACTTAATAGCCTTGCGGTCTGAGCTAGGTGCATCTTCAATTCAGTTGTTACTTGTTTTGGTATGTAGGTGCACATGCCATGCCTTTCCCATCTGGAGGCCAAGGTGAGGTCGCCAAGTTATCTATAACCTACAAGAAACAACTATTAACTACTAACTATTCCTTATAACAATAATCGAACAGACACTCGAAGAGGGAAAACCTGATTTTTATAAATCCACAATTCACTTCAATATCAAAAATAGCATAACATTAAGTAGGTAGGTACTAGGTTCTCAAACCATTCCTTTCATTTTTTAATTAATCATGATCTTTATTGTATTCCCTAAAGGTCATTGTTATAATTTTTAGTTAGATATACATACTTATATTATCTATATTCTATATATTTAGTTAATTGGGTTATGTAGTTAGTACGAATTCTTATGCTAAGTGAAACTTTTTGTGCGCCTGTAAATAAATTTATAGCAAAAACGCAGATCATCAAAATAGCTCCTATCGCCATCCCGTTGTTTTCTTAGACAGTAAACATTTCTGTTACAAAAATGTCAGGCGAATTTTAAAATTAGAACACGCAATTCAATGATATAAATCGGCCAAGTGCGAGTCAGACTCGCGCACCGAGGGTTCCGTACTCGGGTATTTTTTCCAACATTTTGCACGATACATCAAAAACTTTCATAAAAATAAATAAAAATCTGTTTTAGAATTTACAGGTAAAGCCCTTTCATATGATGCTCCACTTGGTATTGTTATCTTATTTTGAAAATTAAAACACATTTTAATTTTTTTTTATGATGTGACCAGGAATTCGCGGTTTTCAGATTTATTCCTGTACTTGTGCTATAAGACCTACCTACCTGCCTTTCATGATTCTAGGTCAACGGGAAGTACCCTATAGGTTTTTTGACAGACAGACAGACAGACAACAAAGTGATCCTATAAGGGTTGGTTCCGTTTTTCCTTTTAAGGTACGGAACCTTAAAAAGTTGGTGTTCGTTACTCAAGATTTATTAAAAGTAGCGTTTCTATCGCTTTTTGGGGTACTTTGTAACAGCCATCCCGTTTTCTTCATTTTCTAACAATTTTTTAACTCAATTTTCTACTATTACCTACCTATGTCTTCTATTTTATTGACGATTTCTTGTCTCATCTTCTCCCAGTTTGCTCAGATAAAATATGGCGTTAGAGCATATATCAACTTTGTAGTAGTAAAAGCATCTAGCGTCTTATCTCTTTCCAATAGAATAGATGGAAACAAATATTGGAAAATCTTAGGTATAGCTGCTCGAGAATACAGTCAAGTTCATTCAGAGAAATACCAATAGGTAAACCTACTTTTAAAGTACGCTATAAAAATAAAGTAATCAAATAAATTACTGGGTACATAACTTCGTATGTCCTCATAGAATGGGCAACCTTGGAAGCAGAATATGTTTCTGTAATACGCGTTCTAGTTTTTTGGGGGTTAAAGGCCGAAGTTCTTAAGTCAAACTTACTTAATTTTAATTTATTATAAGTATGGCAAAATGTAGAGAAGTGATAGCCTAAAATGGCATATCATCCTTACTCTGTGCTAGTGGTTAGGAGTTAATATTATCACAACTTTAGGTTACATTTAGGTCTGGTCTGGTGGTTTAGGTTAGGAGGGTCTGGTGTCTGATCCCAGACAAGCAGTTCTTTTCGAAACTAAGGCGCTCGAAGCAATTTATCACTTGACTACCTTATTCCCGTCCCGTGACTTCAGTGATCAGTCGCGTGGACTACACAAATTTCAAACCCCTATTTTGCCCCCTTAAGGGTTGAATTTCCAAAAAAAAAAATTCTTAGCGGACGTCTACGTCATAATAGCTATCTGCATGCCGGATTCCAGCCCGAACCGTCCAGTAGTTTGAGCTGTGCGTAGATAGACCAGTAAATCAGTTTTTCTTTTTATATTTATCACTTGATTTAACGGAGAAGGAAAAAATCGAGAGGAAATCTGCAAACTGCATGCCTGAGAGCTCGCCATAATGTAATCAAAGGTGTGTGAAGTCTGCCAATCCCCACTTGGCCAGCGCGATGAACTATGGCCAAACCTGTCTCATTCTATTGGTTCCAAGAGAAGACCCGTTCTCAGTAGTGGGCCGGCGATGACTTGAGATGATGATAGCGGCCAGTATCTATGGAACGTATTGTATGTCAGAGATAATTCCTTGCATAACAGTCGTATGGAAATCTGCATACCTAAGTCCTCTCCATAATGCAAAGGTGTGTGAAATCTGCCAATCTTCACTTGGCCAGTGCGATGAACTATGCCTAAACCTTCCCCAATCTGAGAGGAGAGTGCTAGTAGTGAGCCGTTGTTGATTTGATCATGGTGATGGTGATCCAAGACTTCAAGCCTTTTCAAAAATTTTATTTTCCTGGGTGACCATTCCTTTACTATCAAAGGTTGTTTCCAAGAGGAGACCGGTGCTCAGTAGTGGGCCAGCGATGGCTTGAGAGGATGACAGCTGTGAGCATCTATGGAATGTATTGAATGCCAGAGATAATCCCTTGCATAACAGTCGTTGGCCGGTGCGGTCCGGTCACGCTTCCGTGTTGACCGCCGCCGACCGTGCACTTAAGGCGAAGCCCTATCTAAAATATGCAAGATAAAGCCAAACAGCACTAAAACCTGACTACTACCCGCGAGCTGCCGATAGATGGCTATAGGTATGGTATAAAATTGTCAAAAAAGCCACCTGAAGGATATTACGTTATTTTGGATGTAAAAAGTGGGGTCTCCAAAAATTTTTTTTGCTATTGTATCGAGTGGGATATCAAATGAAAGAGGAAAAAATTCTGAGTTCATAAATCTATAATATAAAAATGAATCGCAAAATGTGTTGATAAGCGCATAACTCAACAACGCCTGGACCAATTTGGCCAAATCTTTTTTTTAAATGTTCGTTGAAGTTCAAGGATGGTTTTTACGGCGAGAAAAATTAGAATTATTGCTGGAAAAACCCTAAAAATAGCCCTTTTCTTTTTCCCATACAAATGATTTCTAACTAAAACGTAGTCAATTTGAGCTTTATTGCTATGGTATAACTCTCAATGATGCTGTAATATCATCACACGCTCATCAAATACGAACATTGTTTTCTATAATCATATCTACATGCTTCCCATCAAACCCAATTGATTTGTGGATCAAGTACAAAGATTATATGTGTGATGATATTTTGTATCAAATACGGAATAGAATGGGAAATCCAAATATACAAATCAGTGAAGAAATTTACAATGAAGCATTGATTTCAATTGAGGACATGTGCTTGATAATGTCAAACAAACTATTAATTCAATTAGGCCTGACCGCGCCCAATCGTCCAATGCATGACGCTTTTAACCAAGAGTTGCATCGAGAAAGACTGTATGATCTCAACGCTTTGAAAGAATTAATTCAAACAAATCTTCCACTGTTAAATGAACAACAGAAGTATGTATTTGAAACTCTTATGAAAGTAACAAATGATGAAACTGGAGGGATTTACTTCTTAGATGCACCTGGTGGTACAGGAAAAACTTTTTTGATTTCATTAATATTAGCAACAATTCGCTCACAAAATAAAATTGCACTTACACTCGCTTCGTCGGGAATCGCAGCAACTTTGCTTGAAGGTGGTCGAACAGCCCATTCAGCACTAAAATTGCCATTAAATATGCAAAGCAATGAAACTCCAACCTGCAACGTTTCGAAGAACTCTGCAATGGCAAAGGTTTTGCAGCAATGTAAATTGATTGTTTGGGATGAATGCACGATGGCACATAAAAAATCTTTGGAGGCTTAAGACAGAACCTTAAAAGATCTACGGAGCAATAATAACCGATTTGGTCGTGCAATGATTTTATTAGCAGGAGATTTGCCAGTGATTCCACGATCAACGCCAGCTGATGAACTCAATGCATGTCTAAAGTCCTCCAATTTGTGGAAACATGTCAAAGTACTTCATTTAAGCAAGAATATGCGTGTCGAGTTGCAAAATGACCAATCTGGAAACATATTCTCTAAACAACTCATTGACATTGGTAATGGCAAATTTCCTATAGACATGTTGACTGGCTGCATTAACTTTCCTCAAAGTTTTTGTCAGTTAACTCGATCAAAAGATGAACTTATTCAGAAGGTGTTTCCAGATGTTTCTCAAAATTACAGAAACCATGATTGGTTGAGCGAACGAGCTATACTGGCTGCAAAAAACATAGATGTAAATGAATTAAATTTCAAAATTCAAGAACAAATTACAGGCGAATTGAGGATATATAAATCAGTTGATTCGGCTACTAATCAAGATGATGTAGTCAACTATCCACCGGAATTTTTAAACTCGCTGGATTTGCCAGGATTGCCACCTCACAATCTTCAATTAAAGGTTGGATCGGTGGTTATAATGTTGCGAAATATCAACCAACCGCGTCTTTGCAACGGTACACGGTTAGCGATAAAAAAATTACTAAACAATGTGATAGAAGCAACTATACTCAAAGGAAAGTATAAAGGAGAAGATGTTCTCATACCGCGCATCCCAATGATTCCGACTGATGTGCCATTTGAGTTTAAACGACTACAGTTTCCAGTGCGGCTTGCTTTTGCTATGACTATAAACAAGTCCCAGGGGCAATCATTAAGTGTTTGTGGTATTAATCTAGAAAACCCATGTTTCTCACATGGTCAATTGTATGTTGCCTGTTCCCGTGTTGGAAAACCATCAGATTTGTTTATCTATGCGCCAGGTAATCAAACAAAAAACATCGTATACCACAAAGCACTACAATGATAATAATAATAATTATGATTCACATGATTAACAATAAAGCGATTACTTACTTTTAAATCCTTATATATGTTTTATTTAATTATTTTTTATTCACAACGCACTATCACCAGGGTGACGGTTCTGTTCAGGAGAATTTTTTAAAATACGTAGGCACAAAAACTGCCACATTACAAATCTTTTTGACAGGACGAAGTCTGTCGGGTCAGCTAGTATAAATATATAAATCATAAATATATTACAATGTTAGAATACACCGAGTGACAGAAAACCTATTTTTAACCCCCGACCCAAAAAGAGGCGTGTTATAAGTTTGACGTGTGTATCTGTGTATCTGTCTGTGGCATCGTAGCTCTTAAACTAATGTACGATTTTAATTTAGTTTTTTTGTTTAAAAGGTGGCTTGATCGAGAGTGTTCATAGCTATAATCTAAGAAAATCGGTTCAGCCGTTTGAAAGTTATCAGCTCTTTTCTAGTTTTCTTGTAGAAAAGAAGGTTAGATTACTAGTTACTGTAACCTTCCCTTGTGTTCTCGCTCGCGCACTCTTTAGCTCGGGTCGATGACCATAGGCGATGATTAAACGTAGTAATTTTCAAACCACCACTGCGTCAGGGAAGGTCGTCAAAAGTATGGCTTAGCCTTAAGAAAGCAACAGCACCGTCCCTCCTCAAGCCAGCCGAGCGCATTCTCTCGCGACCGCGGCGCTACGCACACGTGAACACGCATTTTGAAAAAAGAACGCTTAGTATCCATCGTCTGTGGTGCCGTGTCTGAAAAAAAAATCGAACGAACTCTCGTGCAGAAAATATTCTACAGATTATAAATCGAATGGTTTCGTATTTTCCAATTTTCGAATTTCAGTGCGGTTGTGTTTCATTGATGTTTTAATTTTTTTTTTAATTTTCTCGGGTCGTCTATTGTGTTCTATTTTGTTTGTGCAGTGACATGTTTCCCACGATATTTTGAATTTCGAAGTGTTGTTTTGAAAAGCCGAATGTGATTTTTCGAAAGTAGTAACTAGATACCCGTAATTATTAAATTACAGTTCATTGGAACAGAGTTGAGTGTTACAAATAATAATCAGAATTATAAGATTTTTTTTGTAGTAGTTGCTCAATTCATTCCGTTCAGGAAAGGCAAAGGTCGTGAACCATACAGCTTGGATTTTCTTAATCACTAATACCTACCTACCTGTTTAAAAAATCTATAATAATCAAGCAAAGATCATGAAACCTAATCAGTTTTTAAAAAATCCACTAAGGTAGATATAAAAAATCCCCAGTTTAAAAAAAAAATATTTTCATAGGCAACTAGGTTGAAAGAGTTAAACTTGTAAAAAGAATAATGAATAATTAAATGATAAGGCTCTAATATAATCACTGGCTCTATGATATTATTCTTTACCATTTTCCCACGGCTGGGCAATGGCCTTCTCCTTATTATGGCGTTGAAAACCCTTTTCCTTCATAGAAATGCGCGCGTCATACATATTAATTAATAGCAATTCTTTGGAAAAGGCTCTTGAACTGATTTTGAAATCTCTGGGGACCTCTTTTAAATATTTTAACCAATCGACTTTCTTTTTTCACTAAGACTCGGAAGGTCTATGAATTAGGTATTCATAGACTAGGTATCAAAGAGGTAGGTATAGTAACTGTTTACCTAATTCATTGTTGAGGGTCGAGACCCCTTTCTATTAATTAAGTTAGATGGTAGGGGTAGGGGTAGTTAGATGGTACGCTTTATTTTTAACCGAAATCTAAAACATCATGAAGCTAGGTATTTTGGCAATGCAATCCTACCTAAATAAACCTACCTAAATAGTACCTACCTAGGTTGGGATGCTCCCGGACTAACCCGCTGTGAGTTAACACAGGTGACGTGCGGGTGTGCGGGGCGTCCCCTTGCCTCATACCCCGATTGCCATCTCAACCTGTCGCCTACTATAAGTAATATCTAAGGGTCATAGCACACCCGCACACGATACTTTTGGCAACGGCGATCAGCGATCATTTATGCTGCATCGCGTTTTGACGATTTACGTTCGATAGCTGCGCGCTTTTGACATCGCGCGTTTTAGCGATTGTTTCGATGCTGTATTGCATTTTGACGACTTTCTGCGTTCGTATTGAAATCGTCCACTGAATTTTTGTCTTTGTCATCTGTATGGGATTACGTAACAGAGAGAGCCCTATGCTAACTTCTCGCCGGGGAGAGAGAGAGTATAGTAGCTACCGAATTGATTGTAGTAGTGGAGCGTTCAATCGCAGCATCGAGCAGCGAGCTTCCGAAAAACAACTAAAACGACGATCCGTTCCATCAGCCTGTAAGCGTCCACTGCTGGACATAGGCCTTTCCAAGAGCGTACCACCAAACACGGTCCTCCGCCTTCCTCATCCACCCACTCCCTGCCACCTTCTTCAGGTCATCGGTCCAGCGGGCTGGAGGTCGTCGCAGACTGCGCTTACCGGTACGCGGTCTCCACTCCAGAACACGTTTGCCCTATCGGCCGTCGGTTCTATGACAGACATGACCTGCCCATTGCCCACTTCAGCTCGCTAATTCTTTGAACTATGTTAGTCGCTTCGACGTCGAAACTCGAAACGACGAACGCTGATGCGAAAGCCATGTCTGCTACGGCCCTAATGTACCAGGACGTACCTAGCATGAATCGCTAATACATTCGACGACAGTTACATCCGCAAATAGAAAGGCATTTACACACAACACTTGACCACTTAAGTGGAACTTGTAATATTTTGTAATGCATTGTGGAATCCAAAGACATGTCGCAATCAAATTAAGAACCTCAATAGCTCAACGGCTGAGGAGCGGACTGAATCCCGAAAGGTCAGCGGTTCAAACCCTACCCGTTGCACTATTGAAGTACCTACTCCTAGCACAAGCTTTACGCTTAGTTGGAGGGGAAAGGGGAATATTAGTCATGATTATAACATGGCTAATATTTTTTATAAAAAAAAATCTACCATGCCAATTTTAGGACTTATTTCATAACAAACTTGTTAAAGGAAGATTTTAAAAAATAGGTAAAAAATCAGTCAAGTCCGAAGCGGAGTCGCACATCAAGGATTCCGTAGGTACCATCGTATAAGAAATAACACTTTTTAATTTTTTCCCATTTTCATGGCGACAATTTTAATTTTTTTTTTAAATTATAGCGTTGTTATAGCGCACACTCTGTGAAAATTTCAACTCTCCACCTGTTATGGTTTATGAGATGCAGCCCGCTGAAATTCTGAAAATTGATACATTGATAAAATAATAAATATATAAAGCAAAAAATGTTTTGCCTGAGGCTATGCTTCAGTATCTTGGGAATCTTGTATCAATGACAAAAACCGCACGCTTTGATTTATCTACATCACAAATGACTACAGAAAGAAAGTGCGACGCAAATAAATATTAATACCTACTCAAAACAAAGAGCAAGATCCGCTTAAAACGAAAGTAGGAAATTATATCTACGATGAATTTCAAGATGACGTCTTTTTACCCGACTACGACGAAGTCGAAAGAAGGGTTATGATTTTAGCAGTCTATGTATGTATGTATTTATGTGTGTTCCACCGCAGCGTCTACTATCTTCATCACCGCAGCTCTAGTATCGACTATAACTCACAAATTAGTCGATACTAGAGTTAATTTCTTAAACTGGACCCTTTCAAGTAAAGATTTTTATATAAACCTGTGAGGATGATACTGCCATTGGCGCAATTACAATGCCACAAGCCTAAGTTGTCTTATTAGTTTACAAATTGCGAAAACCAAATTAAATTTGAATTTCGCGAGCAGACCCGTCGCATCCACCTTAACGGGAAGTACCTACCCTATAGGTTTTCTTGACAGACACGACGGACGGACGGACGGACGGCCGGACGCATGGACAGCCAGACAGACAACAACGAAGTGATCCTATAAGGGTTCCGTTTTTCCTTTTTAGGTACGGAACCCTAAAAATTCTGAGTTTATAAATATAAATATATTGCAATAGTTAAAATACACCGAGCGATAGAAAAACAATTTTACTATATCCTTCGTTATCCATCGGCAGTTCGCGGGTAGTAGTCGGCTGCTTCTCTTCTCTAAATCCATACTTATGTTATAAATGCGAGAGAGTGTCTGCCTGTCTGTCTGTCCGTTACCTTTTACGGCGCATCTGCTTTTGGTGAAACTGATTTTTGGTAAGTACAGAGAGAGCTTGCGTCCTGGAGATGGACAAAGGACAGAAAATCCAAAGACTATGTAAATGTAAGGCAATCAGCCTTTAGATCACCACCCACCCTTCCTCCCTTCTTGTTCTTGAATCAGATTTTTTCTTGCGTTTCTACTACTTAATGTTTTGCCGTTTTCGAAAAATCACATACCGGTATTACTAATACGAGGAATTTAAAAAAACACTGTTTTTTTTTTGTTTTCATAATAAGTTTCACATTAGCAATTAAAGTATTTTGGTTTTCAAGTTTGAAGTGTATTCAAGTGTTTTTCCAAAAAACAATCAGTGTTGTGTGATGTGAACAGTCCATGGAGGAAAATTTTGGCGTTACAATGATGAAAATGGCGTCGGTTATAATGGTAAGTTACATTTTATTTATTTATTTCAAACTCAAACTCCTTTATTCAAAGTAGGTAGGTAACTACTGTACACCTTTTGATGGTAAGAATTGTTAGAGCAACCGCCGAGTTTCTTGCTGGTTCTTCTCGGTAGGAACAGCATTCCGAACCAGTGGTAGATTATTTTGACGATTCAAAAGCACTTGTAAAAGTTTAATTGAATAAAAATAATTTGAATTTGAATTTGAATTGGTAAGATGATATATCTAGTGGTGATAATTAATTATGTAAACTTAAAACTAAAGCTACGAGGGTTCCAAACGCGCCCAGGTCTGAGAAGAGCCTATTCGTCAACCTCCCGAATAGGTTCTGAACCACTATCACCGCACTTATATTTAAAAATATTACAGAACATCTGAGAGCTCTATTTTGTCAAGCCTTTGAAAAAAAGAAAAAACCGATCAAGTGTAAGGAGGACTCGCCCAGTGATCCATACTATCATAATACATGATAATAACAATATGTATAATCTATTTTTTTTCGTTTAGATGATTGCTATTTCGAAAATTTCTTATTTGTTGTTACAACGGCAATAGAAATTAAAATACACACTCTACCTATAACGGTTCGTGTGATATAGCTCGCTGATAGACAGACAGACGGATGTACAGCGGGGGCTTAGTAATAGGGTCCCGTTGGCATTTTCGGGTGCGGAACCGTAAAAATGTTTACGAACAATTATTTATAAACACGATTTCTTAAAATAGCTACAAATAACTTGATCATCAATCATAATTATCATATCCAATGAAGAATATTAATGCCCAGATGTCTCACATAACATGAGCCTCTCGCGAGGACATAGAAAATATGACTTCCCATAGCATACATTAGCTGACAACTCCTAGTTTCCTGTTTGTGTAAATAAATACTGCCATTGAACTCGAACAGAGTGACTATGGAGTCGCTAATATTATAATAATTGTGAAATATATCTGTCGGTCTGTTGGTCTATCTATCTGTGTATTACCTTTTCACGCTGATTTTGGGATTTGGTAAGCACAAAAGAAGATGGACATGCTACTTTTCATTATGGAAAATCAAAGCGTTCCCAGCTTCCTACGTAGTATAGAAAAATCTAAATCCACGTGAAGTAGTGATCAGCTAGTTTTGTTTTTAGGGTTAAAATATATAACCAAAGGGTGGCAACGAGCCCCTATTACTAAGCCTCTGCTGTTAGTCCGTCCGTCCGTCCGTCTATCTGTCAGCAAGCTGTATCTTGTGATGCGTGAACCGCAATAGGCAGAGAGTTGAAATTTTCACAGAATACAGCATGAATATCGGCAAGAGAAATACACACTCTGTGAACAAATAATAAAAATATCAAAAAAATATATTTAAAAGTGTTATTTCTTGTACAACACTACGGAACCCATCGTGTGCGAGTCCGACTCGCACTTGACCTGATTTACTCAATAAATTGATATCTTTATACATATAAACGTATGTATTTTTATTCGTGCTGATATCACTGTCATTTCATTCCTACTTGTTATTACTTTCACTTGAGACTCGAAAATATGCACATTATGCAAACAAGTTCTTTTAAAATGGTCATAACTCATATGACAGTGAAATTTTAATGAATCTGTTTTTATTGAGGTCTGACAGAGCCAATAAATGGGTACCTTGAGCATCCACAGGTCTTCGTCTAAATAAATGATGAAAGGAAAAGTCGACTGACTGAATGTAGGGCAGATAACTATATTATGACGTAGACATCCCCTAAGAAAGGAGTTATGAAAATTCATTCTCTAAGGAGGTAAAATAGGGGTTTGAAAGTTGTGTAGTCCACATGGACAAAGTCGCGGGGATTAAGCTATCCTATAAGATATCTGCAACAATCAGTATCACTATTTACATACGATAAATTACTTAATCTACAAAATTTCTTAGCATAATTAGTGTGTCAGTGAAAAATTTACATTTTAAAAACTAGTGCAGTCACTAAAAACAAAAATAATAACGTTACTAATTAATAGCCTTGAAAAATAGGCCTGTTAAGCAATATTTCAATTAACGATGTCAGATTTAATTAATCCTTATTGCATAATTATTTACTGCCTCTTTGGCCTAGCCAGTTTTTTTTATTATTCAGACACAAGTTAGTGCAACCTCATCTGGTGGTAAGTGATGATGCAGTCTGAGATGGAAGCGGGCTGAACTGGAAGTGGTATGGCAGTTTTTATTAAACCCATGCCCCCTTTGGTTTCTACACGGCATCATACCGGAACGCTTGATCGCTTGGCGGCAAGCCTTTGCCGGTATGATGGTAACTAGCCACAGCCGAAGCTTCCCACCAGACCAGACCAGTGGTTTAGAAATGATTAAATTTCAAACTCTGCCGGGAATTGAACCCGGAACCTTCTACTAATAAGTCCATAGCGCTTACCACTGTGCCAGGGAGGTCGTCAATGTTCGACTGCAGGTGACAGTCCGCAGAGATCCCGAGTTCGATTCCCGGTTCGGGCCAAAAAATACTTAGGTATGTATTGGGTTATTCTGTTAAGAAGTTCTCAATACTAGCCCGGAGTTAGGAAGTAGACGGTGTTGCACCCCCGTGCTTCGGAGAGCATGTAAAGCTATCGGTCCTACGCCACGCCTGATCTCTCCCCGGTCGTGTCGGATGTCCGTCAATTCGGGCTATGAGAGTGAGGGAATAGAATACCTGTGTTTGCGCACACACTTGTGCACTTTAATTTATATCCCGCGCAATTGGCTAATCTTTATAGAGATTGGCCGCCGTGGCCGAAATTCGGCCGGGAGATTAGCTTTTAATTATTAAATAAAACATTCATTAATTTAATTAATGATTAAAATTAATAACTTTTTTATTAAATTTAATTAATTAATTGTTAAATAAAATATTTAAAAATCATCGACTCCACAGCACGTAAGATCGATCGTTGCTCCCGATTGCATAATAATCTCAGTGTAGACGCATCGATTTATAGCCTAGCCTAGCCTAGACCAGTTCTCTTAGCACGAGTTTGGATATCTCGATTATGTTTTGGTCGTTGATCGATTTTGAGTAAAATATTTATAACTCATTGACTCCACAGCACGTAATCTATAGCCTAGCTTAGCCTAGTTCTCGCAGTACAAGTTCCCACGTCTCGATTACGTTTTGGTCGTTGATCAATTTTGAGTATCGAATTGGACCATGCGATTGTATCCAAAGCTGAATGAATAGGCTATGCCCAACATACAGGGCTACGTCCTCTTGCTCTTTTACCTTCCACTTTGCCCGTTACCAACAGTTTCTCCAGGTTGCCTGGGCTTATGCGGGTTATAATATGTCCGAAATATAACAAGGATATAAGAATAGGTTTTATTAAATCAACTGTGTAAGTTTCGATATTATATCTACAGTATAATAAGTTCCAACAGTCTGTCATTTCGTGACAGAAATTGGAATGTTTCGAACACAATAGCTCGCATAAATCCAGACAACAAAAACGAATCTAGTATAGGTTCGTCGTAGGCATGTAGAATATCTACCAACGTTGTCGAAACGTGCAAACTCATACTAAGCCGGCGCACTCAGCGCACTGCGGAATTCCGTATCTTAATCACAGGGTATAGGCTATTTATTTTGCCTTAATGCTATCTAAATCTAATGCTGGAAAATGTAGCGAAACTTGTTCTAGCTTGTACTTGCTATAAACTAGTCGCTGCACGCGATTTCGTTTACCTCTAATAGGGCTATAAAAAGATTTATCAACAACTAGCTGGTGCCTGCGACTTCGTCCGCGTGAATTAAGGTTTTTAAAAGTCTCGTAGGAACTCTTTGATTTTACAGGATTAGAAGTAGCTGTCACTCTCCAGGTCTCTAAGTATATCTATATAAAAATCACGTCAAAACGTTGCTCCGTTGCGACTTGATTGAAGGACAAACAAGCACACTTTCGCATTTATAATATGAGTAGTGATTCATTTGATAATAGCTACACTCTTTCCACGGAGAGAAGTTAGTATAGGGCTCTCTCTGTTACGTTATCGCATTCAAATTCAAAAACCGGCCAAGTGCGAGTCCCTCGGTGCATGAGTGTGACTCGCACTTGGCCGGTTTTTTTTTTATTCAATTCAACTTTTACTAGTTGGTACTATTGAATCGTCAAATGCATCTACCACTGGTTCAGAATGCCTTCCCTACTGAGAAGAACCAACAAGAACTCGGCAATTTCTCTTCAATGGTCGTAAAAGTTGGAATAGCCGGTGATCAGCCGTGGCCATAGCACAATGCCGGTACACCGAGATACCTCACTACCTACTTACTATCTATTAAGAGGAGTCTCTCCGTCACTCGCCCCATACAAACGTAGTTCGTCTCTCATTGGAATACTAACCAATCATACTCAATGGAATTATGTAGAAACGTTCCGGGAACTAATATCTATGCCTGTGGTTTCAGATTTCCGTTAAAATATTCGGTTTCAAAGTTACGCAGTCTTAAAAATTCACATACAAATCTTTGAGCCCCTGTAATTTTAAAACTACATATTTTTAGAAAAATCTTAAACACCACAGGCAAAGATATTAGTTTCTAGAATATGTCTGCAAAACACGGACTTTGGTTGCTTAATATTCAAATGAAATTGGGACTACGATTGTATGGAGTAAGTGACAGAGAGAGCCCTGTTAACCAATAGCTGATTACAGGCCGGCTGTGTTATTAACCCAAATGCAGTACCGTTCGCCTTTCTGACGGAATTGTACGTACTGTTATTTTTTAATGTGTTTATAGTTATGACTTGCTGATACAAATGCTTTCGCATGTTCTTTGTGCATCTTATAGAGGTACATAATATAGACTAGAAGTTATGGTTAAATAGGATTTGTTACGCCCAAAAAACCGGCCAAGTGCGAGTCGGACTCGCACACGAAGGATTCCGTACCATCGCACAAAAAATAACATTTTTTTTATGTAAGCGCAAATTCAAAGTTTTCAGATTTTTCCCTTCATAACTATGTGTTGTAAGACTTACCTACCTGCCGAATTTCACGATTCTAGGAAAGAAAGTATAGAAAAAAGTATAGAAAGTACCCTATAGGTTTCTTGACAGATATAACAGACAGACAGACAAGAAAGTGACAGTTAAAGTACAGAAGCCAAATCAGACAGTTAAATATGAATTAGTTAATTGTCTATGCGACTACGCATGACTTTAATTTTAAAGACTATTTTCGTTTCCTCAAAAACCGGAATACTCTGAACTATATAAAACTGTAACTAACTTGCAGAACCCCAAGCAAAAACATTCACCCATCTACATAACAACTTGAAACAGTATTGCCTAACATTTCCCAAACTGGGCAGGCCATTTCGTCTTACTCCGCTAAGCCCGAAAAGGCCAAAATAAGCAGCCTTCGTTGCTTCCGTCGTAATTGAAAGGTTTTGCGAAATTCTTTTGAAATATCTTTTTGATCTACCATTTAAATTTTAAAGTTTTTTCGATCATATCTTTGGGGCAATGTAAGAAGTTGTAACTTGTTGCGATAGTGTGTCAATTTATTGCATTGGATAACGAATGTTATTTTTATCTTTTTGAACATATTTTCGATGTGAGCACATTTAAGTTATGATGCAATCCTGATTGAAAGAAAAAATCTAACTTAGAAATGTTATATGAGAAAGACTGATTCGTTAGTTTTTTTTTAAAGAATATTAGCCATTTTAGCCATGCTAATCATGACTACTACTGCCCTTTCCCCTCCAATTAAGGGCAAAGCTTGTGCCAGGAGTGGGTACGACAATAGTGCAACGGGTGGGGTTTGAACCGCCGACCTTTTGGAATTCAGACCGCTCCTCAACCGTTGAGCTATCGAGGCTCAATAGGGTTTGTAGCACATTATGAAATTCTCTCAAAGCATGCGCGTTTTCTCACAGTGTTTTCCACCTGTAAAGCCATTAAATTTTAATTGCTTAGTACCTACGCACATAGTTTCCAATAATAATAATTTAGAGGTGTGTGCCCGGAATCGAACTACGGACTCCCATAGTTCATTCAACATGGAATGGCGGGTTTAAATCATCAGACTTTTCTTCAAAGACATCGTCAGTAATACAAAGATTTCAGTGTTGCACCCCCGTGCCTAGAAGAGCAAAGGCCGTTCTACGAATAATTATTTATCTCCAGTCATCTCGGATTTCTTGCACATTGGATTATGAGAGTGAGGGAATAGAGAGTGTACATATACCTATAGGACGCGACAGGTCGAGATGGCAATCGGGGTATGAGGCGGGGGACGCCGCGCACACCCGCACGTCACCCGCGCTATCCCATACCGGGTTAGCGCGGGAGCTGTGTGGGTTTGAGGGACATCCCCACCCCGATTGCCATCTGGACCTGTCGCGTACTATATACTACATAATCTCCGTTGTGATTTGCTCATATTTTCTCTCCAAAAGTTCATTACGACCATTCTATGGCTCACTGAATATCGTTTTAAAACGACTGCAACAAAAGTGACATATTTTAAGTTGGTGGAAGTGATAGAGATCGCGTTGCATCGCCGGTATTGCGATCAGTTAGTATTGTTGTTCATGTAACGTGACTCGAATGCCTTTGTCAGTGCGTCGCTGACAGCTGTCTGACTTAATACGATCTTCCTTTACAATAAAACAATCTTTCTGCGAGACAAGGGCAAGAAACAAAATCTTCAGTTACTCCCTACCACAGCCCCTACATAATCAAAATTCCATGAACTCGTACGAAGCGATTTGCTTTCTCGTTTCTAATACGCACTGCAAGAATATGGAATGCCCTACCGGCTTCTGTTTTTACCCCTAGCTATAATATCGGTACTATACTATAATATGTACCTACCTTGAAAAGAAGAGTGAATGGGCACCTTCTGTGCAGGCGCGTTCTACCTTAGTCTACACTCTACATCATCTCCCGTTTAATGATTTTTGCACAGATGCTCCTTTCATAATGAAAACAAGGAATAAGGTGGATTTTTTTAGAATTCCCAAGGGATTGGGGATAAAGAGGATTCATATTTTCGCCAAGCGAAGCCGAGCGGTCGCTAGTGGTTACATAGTCAGTACAGAACACGGGTCTCCCCTCAAAATGAGAAGAGTTTAGGTCAAAGCCTATAGTCACGCTGACCAAGTGCAGATTGGCAGACTTCACACGCCTTTGAAAAAACTATGGAGAACCCTCTGTGGCACACAGGTTTCTTCAGATGTTCTCCTTCGCCATTAAACCAAGTTATATTCACAGATAATTACTTACGCGAAATCGAACGACACACTGCTTGAATACCTAACTGTTGCTGGTAACACTATTCGACCGGCCGGAAACTATAAATGGAAACGAGTTATTAAACTAGTTCATACAATCAGGTTTTGTTGCAGTGCTGCTTTTAATTCGGTTACCGAAAATTGGTTTTTCGTAAGGAATTGTTATTCCCATTTTGTCATCTTGCCTACCTGCTTTATTATATTTAATTGGTATAATTGCAGTGATACATAACTGTGAAGTTTTATAATACATTGAACCGGTTACAACGTAATATATTTAGTAGGTACGGCAATATTTTAATGTCATAGTTTTCCGTAGGTGCAATAGTATGCGTTATGAGTAAGCCTTTCTGTATATGCTGCTCATATTACAACCTGTTTATCTATCTATCGATAAACTCATAATAACAAACATTATTAATGTGAAAGTCTGTCTGTCTGTCTTATTATGGCGAAATTCTATACAGATATACTTTATATCCCGGAGGTGGATTTAGGCTACTTTTATCCCGAGAAATAAAAGAATTCTAACGATAAGTATATTGGGAGAGCTAAATCCACGCGAACAAAGTCATGGGCATCATTTAGTTTCAAATAAGAAGCATTTGCTATACAATTTAAGGCTTAATTTTCAAAATTATAGCAACTGCTGTTTAAAGGAGATTGCCCATTTTCTTAGGAGCTTTGGGCCCCCCCAATATAATTGTTATGTCACAATGGTTTTAATTTTATTTTGTAGACAAATAATTCCCTTTTTATATTCTGCAAACGATTTCCATTTATTCACCCTGGTTATAAAGAAATCTTATTTTTTATGTTGCTGATATTGAGGTTATATTTAATTCATACTTCTTCAAAATAAATGGATGTTTACGATTCTAACTGTAATTGTGGACATTTTAAGTGTAAAAAATATGAGAATGACAATGAGAATAAATCTTACTATCCTTGATAAAAGAAAATATTATTATGTTGCTTAAATTGAGGTTATATATAATAGATACTTCTTCAAAATGAATTGATTTTTACTATTCTAACTGTGATTATAATAAACCTTACTACTCTTGACAAAAGGTGAATTACCACTTCATTCCTACAATCCACCACCCACTTGGTGATGGATTGCAGCGGAACTTAGCTGGTGTCAAGTGTGGATGGGAATAACCTCGAACATACCTAATGAATAATGCAGAGAATAGTGCAAAATAATGCAGGTTATGTTTTGATACTATTTGAAGTAAACTCAACAATATAAAAGGTTAATTTATAAAAAAAAACAACATTAAATAAACAACATTTATTCGTCATAGAATATATTATCCAGGAATGATGCTGGGGCGCTTACCTCATTGAAGCGGCCCCAGCTTAAATACCACAATACAGACATGGTATGAGCGCAGCACCCTACTGTACGATTTCCCACTAAGCAACTGCAATAATAAGCAATGACACTCTCTAAAGAATTTGCCCTATTCTGTTCTTTACTTATCAGTAAATATGTGTAGTATGCCTTGTTGCTAACATGTCGTGATTTAATCCTGCCCCTGACTAAATAATTATTTTGGCCAAATATTAAGGGCAAATCTTCTTCTATTATTTCATTGCTTATTTCCACACTGTATGTACCATTTGCTCGCACATGCTCCCCATAATAGGACCTTGCCTGTTTTAAATGGTAAGATCCTAATGCAAATCTTTTTAAATCATTTAAAGTTAATCTTGGAAAATCATCTAAATGAGGAGCACTGCTATCAATGCTTTGGAAAATCGTACGCCTTCTGTTTATATGTTCCCTTTGAATAAATTCCGAAAGATAATTTGGCATATTCAATCTTGCCCGAGCAATATTAAGATACTCCACATGTTCCGGTCTGTCGTCAATTGTAGGGTGGAATTTATTCAAAAGGGAGCAAGCTATTTTAAAATCAACCATAAGGTGCCTTGACGCTCTATTAAAATATTCCTGCCGAAATAACTTAAAGTCTCTTTTTATTCTACCATTTACAACCTCAACAACCCACCGACACATTGTCACACATCTAGATTTATTAGCCTGTTCGGTGGTTAATTGGTGTTCATTTTCCAATAATGATTCAGGCATATAAGTTTTATAATTATATCTCTGTAATTGAGGAATCACATCCCTGAATCCTCTATCCAAAATAAACACATCACGGGGTCTAAAAAATGAGCGCATTGGACCATTTTCATTATCAAACAAAGCACTCATAATTGATGAATCATTTTGTGTCGCTTCATATGGTCCTACACACTCTAAAATATACCCATCACAACAAACAAACAAGAATGGTTTAACAAGATTAGCATATTTATGCAAACTATAAGTCCGTTTTTGGTACAAGTAATTACTGCTGCTTTGGACATAAACATATGTACCATCACATAAAACAATAGCAGGCTTAATATTTGAAGCCATGCTGGCATCCCCAAAAAATCCCTCTGGTATTGTCCTATTGCGTGATGCCACATTTTGGATGGATATGTGATTGATTCCTAAATATCTAGAAACAAACTGTACATTTAAACAATTTCTTACAATATTCATCTTTCTTTCTAAAGTAGATCTTGGTATTTTAAATAGTGTTGACAGCCTTTCATTGCTATCACCTGTTCTTAGTTTGACCAAAAATATACTAAGAGCTACAGAAGGGTTTGGAAAATGATCATACAACATTGGAATACAGATCAATAGCTCGTTAAATTGCTCTGCATTAAGTCCCAACCAATAATGGGCTAAATGTTGATCCATCGAGTTTATGTTACTAAAATCTATGTTTCTTTCTGCAGCTTGTTCCAGTCTTGAAAATATATCATCAATTTGATATCCAGTAAAATCTGAATGAGGGGTCTCAAGTTCATCCCATTGATGGCTGCGCAAATGATATTCACAGATTCTAGCTGTGAAGGGAATATATTTTTTGTATTGTATCAATAAAACTTCTTTTATAGCATTGGGCACTAAAAGGCGTTCCGTATTCTCACATCCAATAAACATACAACGACGAGAACTTGCAGAAACTCGTTTGTACTTTTGTGAATTAATTTTTGATTGTGTTCGGGGCAATTGTTGCTCTCGCGATGGTGGAACCATTTGAGGCAGTGGAGGTGGTTCAGGAATCACGGCATCTGGGATGTCAACTTCCATAGGGTCAGAAACCATTGGCTCCAGCAAGGGTCTGTTCATGTCATGAAGTGCTTGTCTTTGCACATTCCTTGTTGCAGCTTCCCAACAAGCACGACAAACGCGTTCCAAATGTCTGACCTAAAAAATAAGATTGATTACCATCTTTATTTTTTGTGTAATAATATCAAACATGCAATTTAAAACAGTAACTCTGCCATGTAAATAACACTTACATGATGAGCTGGAGTCCATCTTAAGATAAAGGTCCTTTGAGGACTGTCTTGAGAAACTTGGTGAGTTCTTCGACTTGCAATTGAGATTCCACATCCAAAACATACGTTTAGATGTCCAAGAGCAGGAGATACCTCTACTTGAGATGGAGTTGTGTTTGTTAGCCCGCGCTCTTGTAATAGCACAAAACATTCAATACACAGAATGTCATCAGAGGATACCTGAAAAGGTTTTATTTTATGAAAATCAGGGTAATGTTACACCATTGTATGTTTTTAGAAGTTTATTATTATAATATATAGAATGCATATTGGCTCTTGGATGATGTTGAATTATATTTCTTATAGACACTGCCCTACTTATCTGTCACGTATACACACACACACACATATATATAAGGTATCTAAGGAAATAGCTGCAAAGGTTACCTAGGCGGGTAAACATAAGTGTGTATGAGACAAAACTGTACAGTTTCTATGTACAAATGACACTTGTTTATCAAGTAAATATCCCCTCATAAATGCTACATAAAAACTAACTATGGTAGGTATTATACATTTAAAACCTATGATAAATAATAAATATAAAAGGTTATGTAAAAATGATGCACATTCAAACAGCCTGTAGTGTAGATATATACAGCTGAACATAGGCCTTATCATAGACTACTAAATAGCGAATAGTTAAGGGATGTTCATGTAATTGTAAATCTTTTAAGGAACTTAATCATACTTACGATTGTAGGCGTTATCCAAGATCGTAGAATAATTAGCAATTGTTCGTCTAATTCTTCAATTGGTCGTCTTCGAAGATTAGGCGCCAAACTCAGAGAACAATTGACACATCTGCGTGAGAGTGGACGGTTAGCGCGATCTCGACCGGGTGTAGACATATTTAAAGTGTTTAAAAGAGTCCAATGCTCACTTAAAACTAGAATAAGAGTCTGATCGCTCACTTATCGCTCCACTCGATAGCAAATCGTAACGTAACAGAAGTTATTACGGAGGAATTTAAAAATTCAACTCAACGCAAAACAAACAGCACAAAACAATTGTAAGCAACAACCGGCCGGCTTTGACACTGCATGGTGTTGCTAGGTATAATTATTTTGTCAATCGATTATTGAAATCGATTTTATCAAGTTTTTTTTTAATTTATTATAGGTAAGCGCTTGACCACAATCACACCTGATGGAAAGTGATGATGTGTTCTAAGATTGATGTAGTCATAGTCAGACACATCTATTACAATATTGTAAAGTGTCACGAAAAAATAATAAACTGGATTCTACGATTTTACTCTACCTAGTTACTTAGACAAAAATGTTAATAGATTTTTTTTTTGTATAACGACATAATATAATGTTTAAATGGGTTTTTAATACGTACCTATCACGATACAAATGATGTTATTTTATTTGTCAATATTTTGAATCCCGAATTATGGGAGTTAAAATAAACAGCCACACATCATAGTTACCCATGAGCATGATGCAGTCACTAGACCTAGTTTGCCAATACAGACCACAGTGCCGACGGGTTAGAAACGTCAGGTCATGCATTAAAATAAGTTTAACATAGGTAGTTACATAAATAATATATTAATCAGTGTGCACACCAAATCGATTCTATACAAGTATTTTTCTTTCGATACCGAGTAACTATCGAAAGAATGATTCGATTCTAAAAATGCTCGGTATCGAAACAAAAGTATCGAGAGTAATTAATGTTATAATATAGGGTATCCCTAGGTTTGGTAGGCGGATGTACGTCAATTCAGTTGAATAATTATTTATTACATTTTTCAATGATAGAGTGAAAGAAAAGTCGTAATAAAATATATAATCGTAAAAAAATAAGACATTATTTTTAAATTAATTTAAGTTTTGACACGACGCCAAAAAGAGGGCCCGTTCACGGGCAATGTCTTTTTAAAAGCGTCCCTAAAGGAATTCATATAGGACCGCTACTATTCATCGTATTCATGAATCATAAACTAACAGTTTTCATTATACTCACACTTAAAATAAGTTTCTCAAGCTCTGAATTATCACCGGCTTCAAGCGTGGAAAAATAAAACGACGACTCTAATTTTTTTGATGATTACTTTGGTGACGAAAAAGTTTATTAAATCTGATTAACTCGCCACGCTCTGGTAAGCGCATTCAGAGAAATGTGAATGAAATCTCTCTTGAGTTTACTATCGCTAGTAATTTCCAGTTATATCCCAAGAAGTACATCTTTACATGAAAGGGAACTAAAAACTAGAGAAAAATCTTACGTAAACAAAATTCAACATCATTAGCTTAGAGGAGTTTATTCGCAGTACACTCCATTCAAACGTAGTTTGGTTCTCAGATGTCAGTGATAATAACCGGGGCCGACGGCTTAACGTTTTCTCTGAGGCACGGAGGGAACGAAAAGGCCAAATACGGACCTCCAAAGTCGGTCACCCATCCAGTTACTGACTTGGGTTAACGTTGCTTAACAATCGCAATTGATTGATATGCGTTGTCACAACTAGGCCACAAATCGGCCTGCGGTTCCTCTGGTACTGTAAATGTTCATAGGCGCCACTCCACATCAGATGACCTACCTGTTTATATGCATTTAAAAAAAGATTAAGATACCTAGCCACTTATATAAATCATAAACACTAACTTAAAGACTATTATCTAATCAGATAACAACCAGACCGACGCGCGGTGTCAAATAGTTAATAGTTAGTAGGCCCGAAGAGAGAGGAGTCGACATTTCTCCAGCGCCCGACCGAATTCCGCCGCGGTTACCAGAGCATGGCGGCCCGCTTAATAATATGGCTTTTAGACGCCTTTGTTCACTTAAACCCCTTAACTATCGTGGTTTTTTTACTCAGATACAACTTTGCCCTTGATTGCAATCTCTTGGTGGTAAGTGACGATGCAGTCTAAGGTGGAAGCGGGTTAACCTGGAATGGGTATGGCAGTTTTCATTAAACCCATACTCCTTTGGTTTCTACAAGGCAACGTACCGGAACGCTAAATCGCTTGGCGGCACGACTTTGCCGGTAGGGAGGTAGCTATGGCCTCAGACCAGACCAGAAATTTAGAAATTATAAAATTCCAAACCCCTACTGGACCCAAACCCGGGACCTCCCACTAATAAGACCACCGCGCTTACCACTGCGCCAGGGAGGCAGTTAAATTGGAAAGTACTTCAATTAATGTTAAAATCAAAATATTTTTAAAGCAAATCTCTTTTACGTGCCAATCAGAACTTGGCGGAAAATGGCGCGTGGGAACTCATTTTGTATGGACTACAATATATTGAATCGTTTAATCTGAGTTTACCTTTAAAACAGTACCTACATAATATTTATAGCCTAATGATGGAAGACTTCGGTTTCCTATAATTGTCGGCAAGAAACTCAGCAGATACTCTTTTTAAATCATAAAAGTTACAATAATATATGTAACAATACAACTACACCATCCTGTACCTAAACAACTGAAAGCTCTGCCAAGTGCGGTTGCTTCCACGCTACTTTGTCCCTGAGTCCACGTCCAGGTTGAAGGGCCTTAGAAATCGGGGACCTCGTCTTCGGCGAAGACGCTATGCAGAGGAACTCTAACGATATATTGATGAGTATAAAACATAATAAAGCAGTGTCATAACTCGCATCGTAGTGTAAGCAACGACTCGATTACAAAAGATCTCTCCGATCATTCCAAATGTGAAAGTGATGGAACCGACACGTTCGCGTGATTTGACAATATTCTCGCTTTTATCATAATTCATAACCTTTTGAGATGTGTTTATGGTAAGGAATTTCATTGGCAGAGATGCGAAATAACGGAAATAACTTAGGCACAATTTTACAACGGTAAAGATGTCGCGATAAGGACATATCAGTGAACGGGTTGAAATCGGTATGTTGCAGGATGGCTGCAGGTTTCACCTTCACCCGTTACACTATTCTCGTGCCTAAGTAGCTATATAACCTTTTTTAGGGTTTCGTACCTCAAAAGGAAAAAAGGAATCCTTATAGGATCACTTTGTAGTCTATCTGTCTGTTCGTCTGTCGTGTCTGTCAAGAAAACCTAAAGGATATTTCCCGTTGACCTAGAATCAAAGGCGGATAGGTAGGTTTATAGCACAAGTAAAGGAATAAATCCGAAAACAGTGAATTTGGGGATACATAAAAAAAATGTGTTCACGAAAAATTAATTCATTAATCACATTAACTTGCAGTGTTCTATTAAGTGTTAGGCACGTATATCTTGTACAATGGTACGGAACTCTTCGTGTACGAATCCGACTCGCACTTGACCGGGTTTTTTTCGTGTGGAAATCCGTTATGGACACTCGCACTTGTTTTTGTTGCGAAGTTTTGGTCTCAAAGCGCCACGCTAGTAATTTGCTTAGGTCACCGAGTTTGCTTGGGCTGACTCTGCCTACAAAGTACAAAATATCGAGAGGCAATGTGAGAACCTAGACATTCATATCCAGTGGACGTAGGTCTGTTACGACGATAGTGATGATTGAATTGTTATTGCTATTAATTAATACTGGTATAAAATGTTGAACTCAGTTTCGAAGCTCAATGTCGGTGCTGTCGGATTATTGTAATAATTGTTCAGAGTTATTACATTGTTATTTGTTACGCAACCAGTGGTTTCTATTGCGTGGCCGCGACGCCGCGCCGGTTCGAGTAAAATCAATTTTATTGTTAGTTGTAACCATCTTTATTAAAACTTTGTAAGGGATACCGCACACGCGAATATTATTAAACGCTACATTTAAAAACGATTTAGGGTTGTTAAAAATTAAATAGATGACCGGCAGAGATAGCTTTAAAATCGAAATAATGCGCAAAATAATTATATAAGCGGGTATTTAGAATCGCTAAAAATGGTATGAATAATAGTGTAGGTTAGTTATCTTCTTTAGGCACTCTTTCTATGTAATAAATATATTTAAGTGTAAAATTGTGTATTTGGCAAAATTAAAATTCTTGGTTCACATCAAAGGCATTGTTTATCAAAAAATTATATTACCTTTTAGTGGAAAACTGGCTTACTTTTTTTGTGGAAAACTATGGGACCTTTGGCAACTTAGTACAAAACCTCACTCAGTAATTCAGTATTAGATTGCTTGCAATTTGCACTCGTTTATTATTATAAACTGAAGAATTAGAATAAAAACCGCTGAGCGTACACAGAGCCTAAACCCGATAAATAATAATTAATTGATCTTGTATTAGAAATATTTTGGCGGTGATTTGCGTGATCGGAACATCCTTCTTATTGGTTGTTTATATCTAGTTTTGTACTATTTTGTATTGTAGGTACCTAATATAAATGTTTGTCGAGTAAGCTTGACTAAATATTATTATAGACCAATGATTTTAAATGAATTTATTGCGGGGAAACAAAATTATAATAAAATACATGACACATGTTTCAGTTTTTAAAAAAATCCAGGGTATCTACAATCTACATACCCTACCTCCTGAATATGAAAGCGTGAGTCAAAATAATTTTGGTTTATCGCTTCGAGTGATTGGTACATGAGTACTTCATTTTAATGACTATTGTATGTATTTTAAAATTATTATGAGGTTTTTTTTTTATATAATTTTTATCGATAAGGGCGAATTGGGCGGGATATAGCAGTTTCATTAAAGTCATACCGATATCTTATCGGTTTCTACATGGCATTGTATCGGAATGCTAAATTGCTGGGCGGCACAGCTTTGTCGGTAGGGAGGCAACTAGCCACGGCCGTGGCCTCCTACCAGAATTCTTCTCAGAATTTTTTGAAATAAACTACCGTTTACGACACTAATAAAACATCTAGATTAATTACTTACTTAACCTTTCACGTGTTCTGAGTTTTGACACGCATTTGAGTAGTTTTTTCCTTATTTTGTTATGTATTATAATCAAAATATAGGCATCACAACTTTTTACAACCAATTCCATCCATCAAGTTGTATCACGCGAACTTATGCAACACATTAACGATCAAAAAGTTAATTAATTTGTATCAATACTCCACGTAGTTGTATGGAGAACACAGAAACACGTTTTCCTATTATGTCGATAAAATTGCCCGCGTCCGCAGCGAAAGCTAGTTAAGTACAAAATCGGCAAAACCTAGGTGACCAGTTCTTAGAGATCTTTAGTGAAATGTTAAAAACGAACAAATGTTTATGATAAAAGCAGCTCTATGACTAACGAGAGTTCCCGTGGGATTAAAAAAAAAATCTAAATCCACGCGGATGAAGTTGCAGGCATAATCTAACTTTACATAATAATATTGTGCTTAAAAAGATTTTTTTGTATTTTGAATAAAAAAACCTTTCTGTTTCTGTAAAACGTGTAGAAAAATAGTCACAGGCTTGACTACAATCAGACCTGCTGGTAATTGGTGATGTCAAATCAAATGTGGCCCATAGGCCACATTTGATTTGACATGATGGGACGCGTTTACCTAAAAGATGCCTAGTCACACTATTATAATATACTAGCTGATGCCCGCTACTTCGTTCGCGTGGATATAGGTTTTTGAAAATCCCTTGGGAACTCAGTGATCTTCCGGAATAAAAAGTAGCATATAGGTATGTTCCATCTATTTCCATTCCGAATTTCAGCCAAATCCGTCCAGTAGTTTTTCAAACATACACACAAACTTTCTCCTTTATAATATTAGTGTGATACGGAACACCCAACACGACAGACGTATTTAACTACTAACACAACTACAAGTCGACTTTTTGTTACATATTTAATGAACTAGCTTGTCCGTCTGTACGCGATAAGCATGTATAATAATTGAGCAAGTAATTATCAGCAAGCGAAAGTCGTAGAGAAATGCCCATGGGGCATCCGCACTTTCTAACACACTCGCCATCTTTGATGCAAGGGTTTTTTTCTTTATTTGGTAATTACAATTTGCCTACGGTGATTTGTTTGATGTTAGCCGACCGTCGCGAATTGAAATTGGTTTTCTTCGCAGACTAAATAGTCAATACTGAATGGTACCAAAATAGCTTCCTATCAAAATCAAATCTCTATCAAAACCCAAACACTTGCTAGGGTTCCGTACCTCAAAAGGAAAAATGGAACCCTTACAGGATCATATTGTTGTCTGTCTGTCTGCTAAGAAAACTTGTACTTCCCGTTGACCTAGAATCATGAAATTTGGCAGGTAGGTAGCTCTTATGGCACAAGTAAAGGAGTAAATCAGAAAACCGTGAATTTGTGGTTACATCACCAAAAAAGTAGGTAATTAAAATGTGTTTCACTTTTCAAAGTAAGATAACTATACCAAGTTGGGTATCACAATAAAGAACTTTATCTGTTTAACTATTCTAAAACACATTTTTATTTATTTTTATAGGTACATAATATTAGTTTTTATTTATCGTGCAAAATGTCGGAAAAAATGCCCGAGTACGGAACCCTCTGTGCGCGAGTCTGAATCGCACTTGGCCGGGTTTTTTTGATTTTTAGTCAGCGACCTTGCTTGTGTGGGGATGGGGACAGCTCCAAATCACCAGTCTTAAACCATCAGTCTATTACTTCATTAGACCATCAAAAGGAGTACAATTGTACCTACTTTGAATAAATGATTTTGACTTTGACTTTGACTTTGACTTTGAACTATCAAAGCTATCAGAGCAACTCATTCCCAAGCTTTCCTGTCATTTAAATTATCCATTTCATTAAGTATACGATTACAATGTTAAGGATTATTTTTCACATCCATTGATATTTTTTACGTCCCAAAATTCTTAATTGTAATAACTTTGTTGCAACTATGTTATTTTCCTCTCACTACCTACTCGTTGGATAGGTACTGTATTCCACAAATACCATGCCTAAATACAATCCGATATGTAGATTGTAATAAAGTTTAATTATTCTGCACAAAAATGTGATCTTTCCCTTTATGTATTATTTATTATACGCATATATTGTATGCATAGATCAGGGATGGCAAACCAAACGGAGAGAGATCTTTAAAAAATATAGACAAATAAATTTTTGAAAAATATCTAGCACTTAATAATATCTATACAGATTTAATATGTATATATCCCACTGTAAAAGCCCAAAAATTGGTTGTCTGTAAAGTCGGTTTACTGACGATAGTTGAACGTGACAACAAAGGCCGATTGTGCTTCTTTGTCGCTCGTTCCGCGCTCTCGCTTGCACTTCAAGCCTTACATGGAACGCCTCAGAGCGAGGTAACGCCGCATGAGTCATGTTTTTTCGTGCGTGCAGCCGGCTCTATCGAATTATAAGACGTTGTCACGTCAAGAACTGCGGTAAATCCCATGGATTTTGCTATAATACAGTTCTTACAATTCACGAAGGCGAGTGGCTTATGCTTGTGTTTAAGTCCTATCGGTATAAGTAAGGTACACTAAATGTGTGCGTTTGCGAGCGCTTGCTCGCGACTGATTGGTCCAACATGCACGCACACTTACGCGATGCCCATGTATACGATGTAACCACAAGTAAAGTTCACTCGCCTTCGTGAATTGTAAGAACTATACCCATAATTTACTGGAGTCTTGATGATAAAAGTCTGAAATGTTCCGTGATGAATGATATATGACTTCGTTAATTTCGGACTTTTACCAGCATTTACTCAGTAAATCTTAAATATTTCGAGCTTTTACAGTAGGTAACAATATTGTCGTGTTCTGACCATCAAAACTTGCAGATCGCAATTACCTTTGATTGGTAAACTTCTTCACTATGATATTGGTTGGAATGCAGCAAAAATACCATTGAAAACTCATATGTTTTACGGAGATATGGAATCTCTTGTGAATTATTTATTTTTTATTTATTTATTTATTTCATTGCTGTCATGTACATTTTTTAGTTAACTTAAAGCTAAATAAGTATAGGTACATGACGCCCTGTCAGGGCATCGCATTTTACAATATATTACATTTATTATACACAATCATTAAATTATTATCTACGACAGTTATAATCATTATAAATTAAGATTAATTTTAATGTTACATTATTATTAAATTATTAAATTATAAATTAATCTGCCATCATCACCATCAGAATATGACTATTATGTTATAGCCAAAAAACCGACCAAGTGCGAGTCAGACTCGCGCACTGAGGGTTCCGTACTTGGGTATTTTTCCAACATTTTGCACGATAAATCAAAAACCATTATGCATAAAAATAAATAAAAACCTGTTTTAGAATGTAGGTACAGGTAAAGCCCTTTCATATGATGCCCCACTTGGTATAGTTATCTTACTTTGAAAATTGAAACACATTTTAATTTTTTTTTTTACATGATATAACCACAAATTCGCGTTTTTCAGATTTATTCCTGTATTTGTACTATAAGACCTACCTACCTGCCAAATTTCATGATTCTAGGTCAACGGGAAGTACCCTATAGGTTTCTTGATAGACACGACGAACAGACAGACAAACAGACAACAAAGTGATCCTATAAGGGTTCCGTTTTTCGTTGTTGAGGTACGGAACCAAAGATTTTCTACTCCTGGCCCATCCCTCTATTTCTAAATCCAGCCGGTTTGTTTGCGTCCATTTGTCCAATTACAGAGATATGCCGCAATGGCATCTTAAGTATTTAACGAACAATTTCTGTTTAGCCACACAAGGTCGGCTGCAACTATGAATTTCAAGAACTACACAAAAAATAATAGGCTTGTTTGTATTAAATAGTACTGTAGATACCTAAAGATCACTAATTGACAACGTTATTTTTATGCTCTTAATTAACTTTTTTTTTGTGTTTTATAATGATATCTTAATATCGTATCTACTTATGTCAGTCTGCCCTCCATAGGCTTGAGGTTATTTGGTTTTTAAAAACCATCTTCCAAAATGGAGGTGGTTCTCAATTATTCAGCATGTATTTTTTATACAAACACGTGTTGTATAGGTATGGATTTGGGCGTCTCTGCCCTCTGACAATAATATGTAATAACATCTCATTGTAAATAGTAGATTTTATCATAAGGGAGCAAAATAACATTTTTAGGGCGAGGGCGCTTTTTTCAATCCAGAGCGAAGTGAGGGATTGTAGAGTAGAATCCCGACTTTATTATTTAGTACAATCCTGAACGTAGCCAAAAAGCGTAAACCATAAAGTTTCCACGGGCCTCTTAGAGGCCCATCCGTTTACCCGACTTATTTGAAAGGTACAGAGGTAGCTTGCGTCCCGGAGATTGACATAGGAAACTTTTTATCCCGGAAAATCAAAGTGTTCCCACGGGATTTTTAAAAGACCTAAATCCACGCGGACTAAGTCGCGGGAATCATCTAGTAATAAATAAATAAATCTTTACTTGTACCAAAATGAAAAAATACAATTTTGCTCAAAATTACCCTCGAGTCGTGTCTCGTCTGAATTTACAACAGATTTTCAAACTAATCAGTTTAATGTTATTATCCCTAGATTAGACATTCTTGGAGTCATTTGTTAACAAACCTTACATCAGCTGTTCGCAACGGTTGGATTGTTGGCAACAACACATGTAAACAATTTGCCAAAAACAATAGAGTTCTGCAATGGAGTGCGCAATCGCTAACAATACGGGTTCCGTATTACTCTGTGTCTATTCGCTTTCGACACCGTTCTAACAAGTGCCTGATCAACTACCAATGATAATTTTATTTTTGACTGACTTCAAAATTGAAGGAAGTTCTCAATTAAGAGATTCGAGTAAAGGTACTTAGTACAAATTCAAACAAACTACTAAATACATAAAAATAAATAAAAAACCTGTTTAACCCCAACTTGGTATAGTTATTTTACTTCGAAAATTGAAAATACTTACTAATTATTTGTTCATGGACAATTTTTTTTTTTTATGTACCTAACCCCTAATTCACGGTTTTCTGCGCCTTCACTCCACTCTGCAGGTGTGTGTTGGCCCTAAAACGTTACAAAGTATGTAACGATAGGTAATAAAGCTTACACGCGGTAATAACAGAAGGCCTGTAATGAAATTGTCACATACATTAGTCATCTGCCTCCGTCCGGCAATGACAGGTTGGGAAACCGTGCGCAACCTGTAATCTACTCTAATCTACCTCTAATCATGTAATCATGTGATGATGTTATACATAATATATATAACTATTTTATTGAAGTTTGTTGTTTTGCAATTGTGCATTGTAAGGTCTACATCTCCTGAGGATGAATGTTGACCTAAGTCGGTAACTGGATGGGTTATCGACTTTGGAGGTCCAAATTTCTTTTCGTCTCCATCGTGCTTTGGAGAGCACGTTAAGCCGTTGAACTCGGTTATTATCACTAATATCCGAAGATAACTGTAAAACCCAATAATCGAAATCTCGTTTTCTTATTTAGTTGTATGAAGGATCTGGGAACTCAGTCACCATATTACTATCTCAAGAGAACTCCTGCCATTATGAAATTAATGGACAGGAGTCACGACCCTCAGCAAAGAGGAAACGACTATAATAGTAATAATAATAGTGCCCGATTATTTCGCGATTATTAGATCTCGGGTTGCGGCTTTCTGGTTCCGCATCCGCAATTCTCAGAACGAGATCCTCAGGGTATGCTCTGAGTGTCCTGAAAATCGCATACCGAAGTACTGGCTTGCCGTATCGTGGCAACAACCGTAAATAATTTTTATTTTACTCTTGTATTCTATTCTATTTTATTTTATTTTATATTTAAGAAATGGGTGTAAAAAAAATTTGCCTGAAAATAAACTATTATTATATTATAAAGAATAGGTATAGTACTGCGACAGATCAAGATGGCAAGCGGGGCGTCTCCTTCATACCCTGATTGCCATCTCGACCTGTCGCTATACTATAGATGTGTAATTGTTACCTTATTCGTTACTAGAATAGATTTAGGTTTTCAAAAATCCCGTGGGAACTCGCTAAAAACTACTGAGTACTAAAAACACAATTGCTTGTTCATCTATACTACTATGTATTTTTTTTTTTGATAAATAAAATTGAAGTGTCTGTCTGTTTGAACGGGCTAATCTTCGGAATGGCTGAACCTATTTTGACGGGACTTTCACAGACAAGTAGAGGATTAACCAAGGAGTAACATAGGCTACTTTTTTAACCGACTGAATTAAAAAATGGAGGAGTTGTGTTTTTCTACCTATGCACTGATATCTCTGAGATTTCTGAACCGATTTGCGTAATTTTTTTTACTCGATAGAGGAACTTTGCACCACTGTTCCATAAAAAAATTGGATTCCAACTCCTTAATCCTGATGCTGCAGTGGATCTGACCAAACCACGCGGGCGAAGCTGCGGGCATCATCTAGTCAAACAATAATCATCAATCAAATCCATGGTCCTATGCCACAAATCTTTGTACAGGAGCACAGACTCACAGCAATCCTTTGTAAAGCAATCTATTACAAGTACAATAAGCAATAAGTGACGTAACAGGCCATAACGGTGCCAGCAATGAACCATTATTATACCATTACGTGGCCGCTAATTGCCGGGTATCGAACCCGCTACCGGCCAGCGGCGCGGGCAAACTAACGGTACTATGGTACTATGCCACATGCTGGAACGTATAGGAACTTGCAATATACATATATTTTATGTATGACTGAGCTTCGGAGTTTTTGCGCGAAGAAAAGCTCTTTTCAAAATATTCCTCCCGATCTGATTGATTCCCGACATATGATACATGATATTATGATATCATGATACATGATATTTCTAAATTGTCTCTGGTCTGGTCTGGTGGGAGCCTTCTGCCATGGTGGCTAGTTACCACGCTACCGGCAAAACCGCGCCACCGCGCAATTTAGCGTACTGGTACGGTTAAAGTAATAATATGTATGGATTTCAGCGGTTACCTACTTGCTATAGATACTTGATTTAGACTTTCTAGTCTCTAAGTACTACAAAAGAAAACTTCATATCAAAAAATTTACTTTTAACCAGTAGGTACTTACTTATCCAAAAGCATACTTATTTCACCAACGTCGAGTGACGTAAAAACCTGTCAAAATATCAATTACTCTCGGATAAGACTCATTTTACGTTGGTGAAATCGGCCCTCAGTATATTATACTGTAACTTTTTGTCTCCAAATTAGATACATCTGGTGGCGCTTCTATGCGAGTTGCATTTAAATAAAACCAGTAAATACTTGGAATTACATCAAAACAAGTTCAGTAAACACCGCGACAGGAAGAAAGGGACATTTACAAAATCAAAAAAATATCCACGTTTGAGTTGTATTTGAATTGCAAATGTGATTCAATAAAATATGGCCGTCATTACAGCATGCATGGAAAGGGAATTTGATGGGACCGTTTTATGGAAATTAGGTGATCTCTGTGGCACAGTGCCCTGTAGCCTTCTAAATGGAAGGTCCCGGGATCATTTCCGGCGTTTTCTAGTTAGTCTTGATCATCATCATGAAGGTAATTCAAGTTATCCAACAAATAAAACTTTATCAAAGCTTTGCACCAGCTCAGAGTTCCCGGTTTTTATCACTGACATCTGATAATAACTGTAAAAACTGAAGAATCGAAATCTCATTCTCTTAGTGAGTTGTATGCAGAAGGATCTGGGAACCCATCGCATTATTACCCCAAGAGAGCCTGCCATTATGTGATTAATGGAAAGGAGACACGACCCTCAGCAATGAGGAATACGACTATAAAGAAGAAGACCAAAACTTTCTTCTGCAATGTGGCGCAAACGCATCTGCATAAGCCGTTCCAACTTTGAGGGTAACCGGTGGAAAATTACCTCGTTAGCCTAGAGTCGCAGGCATCGAGCGGTGTGGGCTGTGGCCTAGTTAAACACTTGTTATGAAAACCTGGAAGTTATGTCATGCGGTGATCGAATGTAACATGTCATAAGTGTAACTCAAGGAAATCATCTTGTGTAATCAAATCAATCCATTTGTGATTGTGCATATAAAAACCTCCTAATACTTGGTTCGAAAAAAATATATATTACCTCTATCGATTATTACGTATTCAAAGATTTCTTACTTCAATTTAAAATGCTCTGGGCACTTTTTTAGCGGTGATAGCCATTTTTTTATTCAGATACAAGATAGCTCTTGATTGCAGTCTCACCTGGTGGTAAGTGATGATACAGTCTAAGATAGAAGCGGACTAACTAACCATTTTGCTTACCAAAACGGCCATTTTAAAATTTTTATTTTTTGTTATAGGGGCAAGACATACATATTAGAGAACATTCTGTGAAAATTTCAACTCTACCTGTCACAGTTCATGAGATAAAGCCTGCTGACAGACACATGGACGGACAGACGGACGGAAAGCGGAGGCTTAGTAAGGTTCCGTTGTTAGGAACAATGATTTTTGAGTAAAAGTGACAGCAAACCTTACGTAAGCTTTCAAAAGTCTTTCTATGGTTAGTATGCAGTCAGACATTTTGTTTTCTAAGTGAAAAGTGTAATGATGGGGTGGCCGTGGCATCGCCAGCCGACATTAGCATGGCATGGGCGGACGCCGCCCGTGGAATGGGTAATTTGTGAGTTTCGCGTACTCTTGTAAACTACCTATTTGCTAGATTGTTATTGAACTAGGTTTAACTTACGTGTACTTTTTTAGGGTTTCGTACTTCAAAAGGTAAAGCGGAACTCTTATAGGACCACTTTGTTGTCTATCTGTCCGTCTGTCGTGTCTGTCAAGAAAATCTATAAGGTACTTCCCGTTGACCTAGAACCATGAAATTTGGCAGATAGGTAGATCTCATAGTACAAGTAAAGGGAAAAATCCGAAAACCGTAAAGTGGCTACATCACAAAAAAATGAAAATTTAATTTATATAAACAAATACTTAATTAATATTTTCAATTTTCAAACTTATATAACTGGACCAAGTGGGGTATCATCATAGGAAAGGGTTAAAACGTTCATACAATGACTTTCTAAAAAGTCATTGCGTTCATAACTCCGAAAGAGGTGCGTGCCCGGAATTGATCCTCGGACCCCCGAACTAGGAGACCAGCATCTTAACCACTAGGCTATCAGCGTGTGGACTTAGGTCAAATAAAAATCACTTATTTTAACGGGGAAGAAAAACATTACGAGGAAACCTACCTACATACCTAAAAGCTCTCTATGTTTTGTGCTTTTCGTACTGAGAGGAGACCTGTACTTAGTAGTGGGACGTCGATGGTCGGAAATGATGAGGAATATTTATCTTCTGAGAAGTAAATAAATAAAGTGACTTTTACGCAAAACGTAAGATGTTTTAGAGCGCAAGAATACCGCCTCATTTAGAACTTTTATAGTTATTTTCTCGGCAAACTGGTTGAGTGCGGCAATTTTCGCGTTCTTAATTCATTCCTTAGGCCGTATAAATGTTAACATATTACGATTTAAATGGTAGATATGCTATGACTTATGAGGTATTACGTAAAGGCAGGTTGTTTACCCGCATAAATGAATTAGTGCAAATTAATTGCTATTAATCTGTTTTTAGGCACTTCCAGAGGTCGTTAGCGCGAAAGTGGTTTGACCTCAAAAATATCAATTTATTATATCATACTAATAACTAATATCAGTAATCTGAAAGTGTGTCATTCTGTTTGTCTGTTTTGACGAATTCTGGTTAAGTAATAGCTTGCATCCTGAAGATGGTTATATGCTACTTTTATCCCGGAAAATCAGAGTTTTTGCGCAATTTTTAGAGGTTTCCTTTTAATGGATTTTGATGAAATTTGGTACAGAGATAATTTTCGTCCTGAAGAGGGACTTTATCATCATCATGAGTATCACCATCAACCACTGCTGGACAGTCTCTTGTAGGTCGGTACTTGCGGTCTTAACCCGTCATACTAGCAACTCCCTGTGACTTGTTTGATGTCATTTGTCCACATATAGAGAAGGGTCTGCCAACGCTGCGCTTTCCAGTGCAAGGTCTAGGCCAGCACGTTAAATCATCATCATCATCATTAGTAATAGCTGGGCACATCTCTTGTAGGGACATCCACACTCCACGGTCTTGCGCCGTCTGAATTCAGCGGCTCCCTGCGACTCCTTTGATGTCGTCTGTCCACCTAGTCTACATGTTAAATGTTAACAGTTTATTACTAAACACTTATTTGCAGTTCCAATAACATTTACGAAATAATCTTTACAGTTTGGAAACGTGCATTAAAATACTTACTACTAGCTGATGCCCGCAGCTTCGCCCGCGTGGATTGGTCAGATCCCCTGCAGCATCAGGATTGAGGAGTTGGACTCCAATTTTTTTATGAAACAATGTCGCAAAGTTCCTCTACCGATTAAAAAAGAAATGACCCAAATCAGTTCAGAAATCTCGGAGATTTCGGTGTATAGCTAGAAAAACACAACTCCCTTTTTGAAAGTCGGTTAAAAAAGTAGCCTATGTTACTCCCTGGTCAATTCTCTACTTGTCTGTGAAAATCCCGTCAAAATCGGTTCAGCCGTTCTCAAGATTAGCCTTTTCAAACAGACAGACAGACAGACAGACAAAATTTTTTAAAACGTGTGATTCAGTTATAGTATCGTTCAAATAACCATATGACCTTAATATGCGGTAGTTATTTCGAAATTACAGACAGACACTCCAATTTTATTTATTAGTATAGATAGTGGTAAAAATCACATCTATCAAAAAGAAATCACAGATCATTCTGCGATTGCAAAATGCATCAATCAGACGAAACGACACTCTGAAGCGTGTCTAAATTAATTTATTCATAGAAAAATATACGGACAAAAAGTCGGTGTAAAAAGTCGCCGACACGCTCCAAAAATTCAGTAGCGTCGCGTACGTTGCGTAGAGATACAGACATTATGTTAATTGTACGCAAATTAGTACTACGTATTCTTGTTATGCGTATTGTACACTCATTTGAATAATTCCTTATTAGTGTCAAGAGAAGAAACTGCAATATTAATGATTGAAAACAGTGATTTTCAAGACGTATTTCCGCCCATGTTTACTTGCGGCCCTATTACACAGAATCCATACTAATCCATACTATTATTGTAAATACGAAAGTCTTTTTCACAGCTTTTATTTCAGAAGTCAGTACATATTTTAATCTAAATTAGTTGCCGATCTACACAACTAGACACCGTAACAGGCTTGCGACTCCTACGCTCCGCCTCAGGAAGGTCCAAAAGTCATTTGTGGGAATGGGTATAATCTTTTATAACAAAATTCCTCAATCAATTTAGGACTTGCCTTTACACAGGTTCAAAAAATCTATTAAAAATATGCTCCTGAGAAAAGCATATTATTCAAGCGAAGATTAGGTATGTAAATGATAAAAGAGCGTGAATTTGACCTGCAATTCGCTCCAGCAATGCGCGGGAGTTCAATTGCTTTTGTACATGGCATAATATTGTACTTATATCAAATCATAGAAAACAGCAACCGCCGAGTTTCTTGCTGGTTCTTCTCGGTAGGAAAGGCATTCCGAACCAGTGGTAGATGTTTTTGACGGTTTAAAAGAACTTGTAAAAGTCTAATTGAATAAAAATATTTTGAATTTGAATTTAAATAAATAATTAGGAGGAAGGTTACAAAAATGGTGTTAATCGTAAAATTAGCCTTCTAAAAATTAAAAGGTTCAAATTTTAAACGTGCCTTTATTACCATCACTTAATATTTTATTCGTATATGTCAACATAGCTCCTAAACTTTATTCTCCATGGTCATATATCACAACTGTACGTGCGTGGACTGTCACCACTTGCACTTGCATATAATGTAGTGTGTCGTAACTTCTTCAAATTAAATATGCCTCATTGCGTTGCCTAAGTGCAAATACGTGTGTTACATTTTGTTATAAATTATAATAAGTACCTCCGTGCAATACTGATTTTGATATACTAAATTAATTATATTAATTAACAAGTGTAAATTAAAAATTTATAACACCCCCGATAAGTGAAGGTTACAGTAACTAGAAAAGAGCTGATAACTTTCAAACGGCTGAACCGATTTTCTTGGATTATAGCATAGAACACTCTCGATCAAGTCACCTGTCAAACAAAAAAACTAAATTAAAATCTGTTCATTAGTTTAGGAGCTACGATGCCACAGACAGATGCACAGGTACACAGATACACACGTCAAACATAATATTATAACACCCCTCTTTTTGGGTCGGGGCTTAAAATTGCATGCGTCTGTGTAAGTACTGAAATGTACATATTTAATCTTAATGCAAGAAAACATGTTCTTTTTGAGAATAAACTTTAAACCGAATTAAGTACTAGATGATGTCCGCGTGGTTTGAGATTTTTTTAAATCGTGGGAATGGTTGATTTTCCAGAATAAGAAGCAGGCTATGCCCAGCTCCGGATTGAAAGCTTTCGTCAAAATTGGTTAAGCTTATGAACCGTGACAAGAAACAGACTTTCATTGATACGAAGGATATTAAATACATAAGTATAGGTATACTTATATACTATGACTGACTGTGCGTCAGTACATAGGTTGTTATAAGTATATATAGTACCTACGATTAATAATACTATACGTTTTGAAATAATCCGCAAGTTTTATCAAAGAATATCCGACGAAAATTCCACGTTTTTGCAGTCATCCCCAAAACACATTTTAACGCTCTATAATCTATCCTTATACCTTTTGGCGGTACAAAATAGATATATATTATGTAAAGAAGTGTAAATTAAAAATTTATAACACCCCCGACAAGTGAAGGTTACAGTAACTAGAAAAGAGCTGATAACTTTCTAACGGCTGAACCGATTTTCTTAGATTATATAGCTAAGAACACTCTCGATCAAGCCACCTTTCAAACAAAAAAAAAACTAAATTAAAATCGTTTCATTAGTTTAGGCGCTACGGTGCCACAGACAGATACACAGATACACAGATACACAGACACACAGATACACAGATACACACGTCAAACTTATAACACCCCTCTTTTTGGGTCGGAGATTAAAAATAAACGTATGATATGTATGAATTTGGGTCTGATAAGCCAGAAAGACAAATATAACATGTATCGATCTGGCCATCCTGATCTTTATCGACATATATCATTCAAGTGGCAGTGAAGTATGCACGTTGCAGCATTGATGCGTTGCGTGGATCGGCTTTCACTGCTGATCCATTATACACGCATTATAGCACAATAATGATCTATTTGGAGGATATTTTTGTAGGTCAGCGCTTTGAAAATGAAAACATTCTACCACAATATACCTAATAATACTAAGTACGTACTTTCAACGAAGGTGGTCCTTCGAGCCGGATTGAAAATGTTTTAAATTGGACCGAAAATTAATGGCTTGCACATTTCTGTTATATACATGATGATAGCCCAGTAGTTAAGACGTCAGCCTTTGGGAAGTGACTAAGCCTGTTTACTTAAAACTTAACTTCTTAACTAGCTTTACATGCATTTCAGCCAAGAAAACCAGCGCCAATTCGTAGGTCTAAAAAATAATGTACTTGTACTGCAAAGGTGGCGGGGCCATCCTCTGAGCTGAATTGCATGGAATTTCAATTAATCTATACTTGTAATAAATCTAAAAATAACTAAGTTAAAAGACAAAAAAAATCGAATGTGTGGCTGAGGCGCAAATAGTCATAGAACTGACTGTGCCAGAACAATCTACCGACTTCCTTGCTTGCTCAAAATGACCTACAATACGTTTGCTAATAGCGTCCCTCCTTGTCTCCAGGGCTCGGACCCTCGCGTGGCGACGTGCCGAGGCCGGCTGCAGACGCGGCGCTGTCAGCTCAACCAGGAGATCAACAAGGAACTGCGCCTGCGAGCCGGTGCTGAGAACTTGTTTAAGGTACGTCTAATAAAAAAAACTGGCCAAGTGCGAGTCAGACTCGCGCACTGAGGGTTCCGTACTCGGGTATTTACTATTTTTCCAACATTTTGCACGATAAATCAGAAACTATTATGTATGTATGACAGACAGTCAGACAGGCAACAAAGTGATCCTATAAAGATTCCGTTTTTCCTTTTGAGGTACGGAACCCTAAAAATTAGTTCAATTTAGTTTAAATTCACTGATTTATATTATAACTGCACTGTTATTATTCATTTTCTGATCAAAAACTAAAGTGTAACTTCTAAACTAAACGCTCAAATGATTCTTTTCCGTTTCTCAAAGAGCGCAGACTGTATTGTTACAAAAACAAAAGAAGTTAACGCGACGAACCGTAGCCCCCTCTCCGAGGGGTTTCTGACCTTTGGCCTTCAAGTGTGGATTCTTGGAGTCAGTAGGTAGTAGCTGTACCTACCTAAAGTCGGTGTATAATGGAGATCACTCCTAACTTTAGTGCGCTGAAGTGTTCGCGCAGTTTTTCCCACGATGACGGAACCTGAGACGGTCAAATGTCCTTAAGTCTGGGATCGCTTTATGTTTGTGTGTTAATTTGTAAGGTACTATTATCTTCAAAAGTACTGAGCCGATTTTGATGCGAATTTTTGCGTTCATCATCAGACATCATCGTCAACCATGTAAATCGAAAGGTGTCTACTACTACTGGAAATAACCCTCCCGGAGTGACTTTAGGCTTCCACAGGCCATATAACGGCGCCGCCTGAGTCCAGGGGCTCTCTGGTTTCATATCGTCCGTCCAACTAGTGAACCATCCATTTTTGCATTACTTCAATGAATCAATCAGCCTGTTTGCGTCCACTGCTGGACATAGGCCTTCCTAAGAGCGCGCCACCACACACGATCCTCCGCTTTCCTCATCCACCCACTTCCCGCTATCTTTTAAGGTCGTCAGTCCAGCGGGTCGGAGGTCGTCCCACACTGCGCTTGCTGATACGCGGTCTCCACTTCAAAACACATCTGCCCCAGCGGCCATCAATTTTGCAGCACATTGACCTACCCACTGCCACTTCAGCTGGTTAATTCCTTGAGCTATGTCGGTCACTGTGGTTCTCCTACGGATTTCCTCGTCACGGATTTTGTCCCTCAGAGAGACTTGTATTACTTATGTACAATATCAAAGCAGATTTTTAACCCCCGACCCAAAAAGAGGGGTGTTATAAGTTTGACGTGTGTATCTGTGTGTCTGTGTATCTGTGTATCTGTGTATCTATCTGTCTGTGGCATCGTAGCGCCTAAACGAATGAACCGATTTTAATTTAGTTTTTTTTGTTTGAAAGGTGGCTTGATCGAGAGTGTTCTTAGCTATAATCCAAAAAAATTGGTTCAGCCGTTTAAAAGTTATCAGCTATTTTCTAGTTTTCTTGTAGAAAAGAAGGTTAGATAACCCTTAGGTTCATAATATTCAAGTGTCAATTGACAAATGTCAAGTTGTCAAGATGGACGTTGCCTAGATATACATAAGTATTTATTTGAAAATGATTTGTCGGGGGTGTTGAAAATTTTTAATTTACACTTGTTAGACATATTTTTAGGTTGTAGGCCATGAAAAGTTGCAGTCTGCAGTCTACCTTTACACTCGAAGCTCTAACAAGTTGATTGTCCTGTTGCAGGCCACAACGAACAGGAAGCTTCGCGAGACCGTCGCGCTGGAGCTGAGCTTCGTCAACTCCAACCTGCAGCTGCTCAAGGAGCAACTCGCCGAGCTCAACTCCTCCGTCGAGCTCTACCAGAATGACAGGTAACATACATCAAACCCAGCATTTATTTAAGATGTTAGATGTTGTAACTTCCCGGGAAGCTTAGGTTAGGAGCTGATGTGTAGATGCCCCAAAAAAATAATGATCCTCGAAGCATTATCATGCCATCATGATTCATGCCGTCCGTTCTAATTAAATAATTAATTAAATAAATAAAATAAAAATAATGCCGTAGGTAAAAATAAAATTAATTAGCAAGTATGTGGAACCTAGTGGTAGAATAATGCAATTGCAAACGAGGACTGCATCGTACCTACGCGCTGTGAGTGTGTTTTGCCGGTCACGTCCTGACCACGGGACTGTAGTGCTGCGATTGTGTCGATATATCGACAAATAAGTAAAACCATCAAATTAATTTATGTACCCGTTATATATACACTAGCTAAATCCCGTGGGAACTTATTTATTTTACGGGATGAAAAATAGCCTATGTGTTAATCCAGGGTATAATCTATCTCCATTCAAAATTTCAGCCAAATCCGTCCAATGTTCCTCAATAGAATAGAATAGAATAGATTTTTATTCAAATAAACTTTTACAAGTGCTTTTGAATCGTCAAATAATTTACCACTGGTTCGGAATGCCAATAGCTCAACCGGTAAAGGAGTAGACGGAAAACAGAAAGGTCGATGGTTCAAACCCCGCCCATTGCACTATTGTCGCACCTACTCCTAGCACAAACCTGACTCTTAGTTGGAGAGGAAAAGGGGAATATTAGTCATTTAAGATGGCTAATATTCTTTAAAAACAGACATCCATTCATACAAACTTTCGCGCTTATAATGTTAGTGGGATTAATGAATGTAAAGTGTAAATATGACGCTAAACCACGAAATAAGCTTAAGATAATTATTAAAATTAATGCTATTTGCACTCGATAATTAACAATCCAGAAAACAGTAATTTACGTAAACCCGCGCAATAAAACGGAAAGGGAGCAAAAAGTTAATGGCTCGTAATTGTCGTAATAGCCGCTGTTAGTGGTGACTAGCGCCTAGTGGTTAGGCGGCATGTTGGGGTACTCAGCAGAAAACTTGATATAATATGTATAGATCTAAGTAGGCTACTACCTATGTAGGGTTTATACAGTGTTTGACCTAACATTTTTAGGATTCCGTACCTCAAAAGGAAGAACGGAACCCTTATAGGATCACTTTGTTGTCTGTCCGTCTGTCTGAGCCTCTGTGATCCTATAAGGGTTCCGTTTTTCCTTTTGAGGTACGGAAAACAAAAATTAACGGTACTTCTAGGTATTCTTACAAATACTGTGGTGGGAAAATTGAATTGCTCAAAAGATAGCTCGTTAATTAAATAACAAACACGTATCTAATTAATAAACCGTTCGTAGAACACGTTACCAGTCCAACTTCCGCTATATTAGCTGTTTCCCGCCACTACGATTTATTTAACTTCTAGCGAGGTTTTTTCATTGTATATTTTAATTAGAACAGCTATTCCGATCGAAAATCGTGGTATTTCCATCGATGTATAAGGATATGTCATTCCCATATAAATCCGTTTACAAAAATGAGCCTATAAAAAAATAAATATTACGTCATTGAACTCGTCAGTGAATTTGACGCGAGCGTCAACTCTCTATTATTAAAAAGAACAAGGATGGAATGGAGCTGTTTTGTGCAATATTTCATCAATTTTTTTTGCGTTAAAAATATTATTAGTGCAGATATGAGCATGTAATGAATCTAACAAAGAATTTTCACAAATAATATGTAATAATATAAACCATAACCAAAAAAACTTCTGTAGTACGGAACCCTCTATCAATGCGGCAGCTTCGCCGTTGCGGATGCGGATGCCCGCAAAATCGCTAAAATATAGCTACGTCATACGTACGACGTATACATACAAAATACACACATCGTTAAATAGTTAAACACATACATAAACATACATAGTTAAATACATAAAAAATACATATAAGCATGTATACACTCAAACATACATATATAGTTTTCGCGACTTGCAACATCCGCATCCGCGTGACTATACATTGATTATTATTATTGTAGATGCAGATGTGGATGCCCAAATCAATGCGTAACCTTCACAATTGCGGGTGAGGATGCGAATATCGGAAACATCGCTAGTCTACTAGTACAAATATACATACATAGTAAAACAGTTAATTATATACAAACATACGTAGTTAAATACTTACAAACATACAATCATAGTTAAATATATTCATGATCATAAGTAGTCTGTCATACGCGAATAAAAAGTTTTACTTCAAAAAAAATAACACGACTCCATTCTTTCTGTATTCCAATTGTACGATATTTTTGCGGCAAATATTTAATCATAGCAAAATTAAAAATATACCCAGCTTATACGTTAAATTAAATGAGAAAACGATATACTTACGAGTGAAATGTTATTCCATCTTTTTTTTGATGGATTTCCGTACGGTTTTTGCAAGATTTGACCGCACATGACGGCATTTTCGACAGTCAAAAACACGTGTGATACGATAAAGCGTGTGCGGCCGACTGATGCGTGATAAAGAGACTTTTGCCAATTCTCTTTAACTTGTGAGCGCATTTTTTTTCTTCTAAGGGCCTATCCATATACATCGATGGGTATTTCATATACCATTAAACCATTAAAATTAGTATGACAAGTATCAATTCTGATGTCTTCTCTAAGCTGAATTTATATCTGCATCCTTTTTTTTTCACGTTGCCAAAAAAGGACGGAAAACGAATTTTAAATAAAAGACTATTTAGTGCTAGGTAACTACTCTTCAAAAAACTCTATGCTCAAGACTGGCTCCTAAAGTCTAAAGGTTTAAAACATTTTAAAATTAAATTAGGTTTGTCTGTCCTTCTCTTATTACGTTGGTAAGAAAAAGATTCGAATATTCTAAAATTTAGTGACGATCAGAATGAGTATCACTATACATCAAGTACCCCCAACCCCCCTCCCCCCGCTATACCGTCGCGTCGGCTTGACGTGCTTTCTGAAGAACAGAAGAAACGAAAAGGTCAAAGAATGTACCCAAATGATTTGCACGTCACTGTTTGCCTCTTCATTTTATTTGTGAAAATTTGAGCAGGCCACTAAAACCGATCGTATTGATTTCCAGCAAAGAGTGCGTGATGCCGATGATCCCGCTCGGCCTGAAGGAGACCAAAGAGGTGGACTTCAGGGAGCCCTTCAAAGACTTCATCCTGGAGCACTACAGTGAAGATGCCGCCACGTATGAAGACGCCATCTCTGACTTCATGGATATGAGACAGGTACTAACTACAACATTGTATTTATTATTTGGTTCGCTTGATGACTAACCCATTGCCGGCCCACTACTGAGCACAGCTCTCTTCTCAGAGTGAGAAGGGTTCAGGCGATAGTCTGCCACGCTGACCCAATTCGGAATGACAGACTTCACTCACCTTTGAAAACATGGAGAACTCTTAGGGATGCAGGTTTCCTCACGACGTTTTCCTTCACTGTTAAAGCAAGTAAACGCACATAACTGAAAAGTTAGTAGTGCATGTCCGGGATCGAACCGGATGTTCAAACCACTAGGCTGTCACAGCTTCTATTGTAGTTTGCTTACAGTCACTTAAGCCCCGGCTACACGGCTTTGTCTTGCCTGCACAGTTAAAACTACAAAAGAAGCAAAAGACGGGACGCTGTACAAGTAGTACAGTGGTGTAGTGGAGTGGAGTGGAGTGGCCACACGGTACAAGTAAACTCACGCAAACCAATACTTGTAAACCTCATTTTGATGGAAAACTGTGAGCTGTGTGAGGTATTTGCAGTTTAATCATAATTAGCTGGTAATAGTACGATGAATTTAATAATTAGAACAACGACAAAACATGCAAAATCGTCAGTGACAAATGAACAATAGAAATGGGCTATCTCCATCGATTGTGATAATGCAGAGAAATCTCTTATATTAGGTATATTTAGAGAAAATCAAAGAGAGAATCATGAGGAAATGGTGGGTTATAAAGTAGGTAAACATCTAGTTGTGAATGACAAATTCTGAATGCATGCTATGCAAAATGAGAAAATGTTTTATTCTGTTCTCAGGCCATGCGCACACCAGTTCGCTCGACAGCGGGAGTGGCGCTTCTATTCAAGTACTACAACCAGCTGTACTACATCGAGAGGCGGTTCTTCCCTCCCGACAGATCACTCGGCGTGTACTTCGAATGGTTCGACTCTTTAACAGGTAGGTTTCTCAAGCTTTTGAAGGATCTTGTACCTAATCTTCATGTAAGCAGTCACGATAAGACTCCCGTCCATGCAATGGGTTGAAATCTCGACAATTCAAAATCATCAAATTAATCGTGGTATATATTTATCTACATTAAGTTTAAAAATAATTATGTCCAACAAAAGCATGAAATCAGCATAAAATCATTTATACCTAATATTTATTAAATTTTAATGTTTCATTATACTGAGCTGTACACCCATTTGGGGTGGTGTCACAGATGAAACTGTACATTTGCTTTGTTTTTATCTGTGACACCAAAAACAAATAAATGCATTTTCTTTCTTTCTTTCTTACCTAGTGTTTTTTTTTTTTTGTTTCAGGAGTCCCATCATGCCAGCGAACAGTTGCTTTTGAAAAAGCATGTGTACTGTTTAATATTGCTGGCATTTATACACAAATTGGCGCCAAACAGGTGATAATTTTACCGTTTAGTTATAAGCTTTAGATACTGCTGATCATCAATCAATAATTTAGGAAATAATTAAGATATCTTTTTGAAAAATATTTTCAACCTAGACATTATTCATAAACTATTTATATCAAGATACAATTGCTAGATTTTCTTTGGAAACGACACTAACTTGGTGCACCACAAGGAAGTACTTCAACTCCAGTATTGTTTCTCCTATACAACACCGATAAAAAAAATCAGCATCTATGAACTTCGAAGCTTAATCTGATCGCGACTATTATTTTAACCCAAAGACCCTATACCCCCAGTCACAAACTCTTTTCTTTCCGGTGTAACAGGAGCGCGCTACGTGCGCGGGTCTGGACGGCGCGGTGGACGCGCTGCTGCGCGCGGCGGGCGCGCTGCGCTACATCCACGAGAACTTCACCAACGCGCCCTCCGTCGACCTCGCCGCTGATACTCTCCTCGTGCTGGGAGCGCTGATGACGGTTACTATCAGTATAATACACTGTTGGATAGACTTTGTAAACCACCCATATTTAGCAAATAAATAAATTTAATTTCATTTGCAACCGTTCCTTTGCAGAATTTCACGATATACAAGAACAAGCTTAATTTGCTATAATCTGCCAAATCAGACAAATCTGTATTATTGAAAATGCATAAACCGCCAACACACAACACCAACCAAATCTTCCAGAACAACTCTGACACCGGAGCATCCTAAGGAGAAGATTCCAGAATGCACAATAGAAAGATTAAGCTTGTATGTAGTCAATTGTAGATATAAACTTAACAAATATGGGCTCTTTCGTTATACATATTAGTTGTCATTGACATATTCACAGCTAATTAGGGTCTGTTGGTCTATACCAACGTTCTGCATTTAAACTTCTAATGAACTGCAAAATTGCAGTTTGGATGTCGTTTTCAAAGTATCAAGAAAACCAGTTATTTTTTATTTACCAGGCCCAAGCGCGAGAGTGTCTGTTCGAGAAGCTTCAGCTGCAAGCGAGGGAAGCTTGCGGAGGAAGAGAGCGGGAGCTGCGAGACGACCTCGACATGTGCCTCGACCTCGCGCAGGAGAGCGCGCAGCTCGCCGCCACCTACCTCCAGCTCTATGAGAAGGTATCTCTACCATATCTCTTGTTATCTTCAATTGGTCGCAATGATGCCTGCCTAACGATCTTCTATCGAGTTATTTTGGAGAGTGTGTTCAGGAACTTCACAATCTTGTTCTTAATTCACCATTCTAACACAGAAATAGGGAGTGTTAAGTGGTGGTGGTATCCTTAAGTGGTCACCATCCAATCTACTTGCGCTTGACGACAATCATGCTTATGCTCTTGCAATAAAAAAGAAAGCTAAATAATGCGTACCCTTATTTTAAGCTTTGTGCACGGCAGTGGTCCCAAGTTTCTAGCTATGGCTCATAGCTTGAAATCTCCTATGGGTCCTGTCCAATGCCGTTATTAAATTAAGTATACTTCATTATCGTTTTCAGATGCAAACGGAAGGAGTATTCAACTACGTGCCATACTCGTGGGTCTCGCTGGTCCACGTCAAGACTGAATTTTATAAAGGTCAGTAACAAAAGGTCCAAGACATTGGGTCAACGCCTTAGGGATATTTTACACCAAACGAGAAAAAATCTAAAAATGTATAAACAAGATAGTATTAGCAATAAGCAATCGAAAACTGATAATTTCAGTTTATAAAATTAAATAATGAATTTTATAATTCGTTTTAAAGATTTGACTTTTTTTAGCTTGCCGTCATGATGAATTCCGACAGTGGCATCACATGGATTGTATTTGTTACCAATCCGTGTGACGTGACAGTTTATGAACCTGAACAAAATGGCGGCTAGTGTTTCTACGGCGAAATGTATAAAACAAAATTTAAATGCATTTTTATTGCATTTTGTGAATTTTTCGGTAGTTTATTATCATATAATCAAATTAAGACACTTTTCAAAAAAGGATAAAATATCGTATTTTACATTTTTGTCGTATTGTTTCAGCGTTAGCGCACCAATACTGCGCGACAGGGCTGCTGCACGCGACAGGCGAGCGACGCGCGCGCGACCGCCTCGCTGCACTCTACGCGCCCTCCGACAACGACGGTAAATTATCATAATTAACCTCTTATTATAAATGCGAAAATGTGTCTGTTTGTTGGTTTGTCTTTCAATCACGCCGCAACGGAGCAATGGTAACTTCTAGGCAAGCGCGCTCCATCTTAGGCTGCATCATCACAATGCTAGCAGGTCTGATTGCAGCCAAGCGCTAGTCTGCAAATTAAAAAAAATAACGGATTGGCGTGATTTTTGCAACGGTATAGTCAAAGACCTGGAGAGTAACATAGCTACATAGGCTACTTTTTATCCAGGAAAATCAATGAGTTCCAACAGGATTTTAAAACCCTAAATCCGCGTGAAGAAAGTCGTAGGTATCAGCTACTAAAATAGTATGTCTGACACTCGGAGTGTGCCTGACTAGTTTAGAGCCCGTCCTGGTCCTTTCTGTCTGTTGGGTCTGGGGAACAGACATTTTATGTAGGTATCACTCACGAGTCACGATCGTAAGGTAATTAAAAAGACTAGGGTTGTCAGTTCTTACTAATGATTTTTGTCAATCGAAAAGCTTCCCCTGTAAATCTAACAAAACTGTGGAACTATATTAAATTTTTATATACCGTCGGCAGGTTCTATAACAGGGTTTAAGTGTGACGAGGAGTTCGACCACACGGCGCTGGGGCGCGCGCACCTCGCGGAGGCGCTCGCGCTGTATGAGGAGGCGTTAAGGCTGCAGAGGATGTGTCGGTGAGTAACTTCAATTTTTCCGATCCCGAACCCTTTTAGCTTTAGTTTGACGTAATTAAGTAGTTATCGCCATTACATCATTAATCACAGCCCTTTTAGCTCACAGATACAATATTGGTCTTAGCATTTTCTTGTTTTAAGTTTAGTTGATAATAGTTTGTATAAATTGTATTTTTATTTTTATTATTTTTTCATGATTTAGTTGAGCTGAATATACTTTAATTTATTTAATCATTATCTTCCAAATCCAACAATTGACAGTCAAAAATGTACAATGGCAACTATTTTGAATAAATGATTTGACTTTGACTTGGAATATTCCAGAGAGCTGCGCAACAAGGAGGCGCTGTCGCGCGCAGTGCGCGCGGCTCGGGAGCGCGCGTCGCGCGAGCACGCGCCGCCGGCTGACGAGTTCGCGGACTTGCTCGACGTGCCCAACATACTACGTAATTCACTAACTTTCCCTTACGATAGCAATATAACAGCTGAAATTTCATTTTTATTCAAAACTAACAAGAAGCGACGCTTTTACCACTTGAGCGTTAAAGCCAACATGCCTCAAGCAGAAGAAGGGCTGTAATAAACTGTGTCATGTGTGTGGGATTGAAAACTGTTGAGTTTTTTACTTTATCTTTCATTCAGATACAAGTTAGCCCTTGACTGAAATCTCACCTGGTGATAAGTGATGATGCAGACTAAGATGAAAGCAGGTTAACCTGGAAGGGGTATGGCAGTTTTCATTAAACCTGTACGGGAGCTGTGTGTCTGTGTGCTCGACCGTACCAATAGGGAAATTTCCCAACCGAGCGGTGTTGTGCTCGGTAGCGCCAGCTGGGCCAACGGTTGTGCGTTGAAGCTCCTATATATAGTGCAATCTGGTAAACGCTCTGTCATTGCGATTGAAAGTTGCGTGTTCTATTTTGAGTTTTTCAATTAGGCTACCCGTGCTGCCATCTAGTGTTTCGAGCGTTGTTGATTGATTGAGTTTAGAAGCGACATCTTCTTGCGGATGTGGCAACCGCTACAAACCCATACTCCTTTGGTTTCTACATGGCATCGTACCGGCAGCACGGCTTTGCCGGTAGGGTAGGTTCAATAACAATTTGAATTCAAATAACCGCGTAATACGGTGGAGATATTCTCGAATTACAAATAATTTTGGTATCACATTTGTATGGGCAATTCATCCTTCACTGGGCCCTTAAAATAAACTTCAAATATTTTGTTCCAGCCTCCTCCAAATTCCAGTTAGCTCTAACCCCACCAGACTTCGCTCAGTACCGAGTGGACGATCTGTTCAAATCGCTGGGACCCATCGCCGTGTTCTCGGCCAAGCGGCACTGGAGCGCGCCGCGCCTCGTGCAGCTGCAGAAGTGCGACAAGCGCAGGGAGGCGCGACGCGACCGTCGCAACGGACACGACGAGATCAAGGTCAAGCGACGAGCCAGCGACAAGAGAGACCGATCGGAAGACAACACTATGTATTACAACCAGGTAATCTGGCTTGACTGGGGCACTCGTGTTCTGGAGTAGAGACCGCGTATCTGCAAGCGCAATGTGGGACGACCTCCAACCCGCTGGACCGACGACCTTAAGAGGGTAGTGCGAAGTCGGTGGATGCGAAAGGCGGAAGACCGTGTGTGGTGGCGCGCTCTTAGGAAGGCCTATGTCCAGCAGTACGCAAATAGGCTGATTGATTGAATCTGGCTTACAATACACTACAAACCAAATCATCAGGACCAAATTTTTTGCCGAACTATTTCATGAGAAAATAATTGACTTAATGCGGTTCCTGAGCTCTAAAATTTTGCATTTTAATTTGACAATCAGATAGGATTCATTACCAAATAGTAAGCGCAATTTTCTTTATGCCTGGGATTCTGCGAGGAAGGAGGAGGTTTGAACCCCCAAAAATCTCCTTTGTCAACACCCATGATTAGTGACTATTTTACCTGCTAACCTTAATTTTATCATACAATCATTTAATTAGTATATTATTATTATTTATAGGTTATCAGAAGCGACGAAAAGTATACAGACGACTACGACAAACACAGGGTTACAAAACAAAATGGCGTCTACATCAATAGCTTTGACAATAACAACTTCGATTACCACCCGAAAGTTCTAGATTATAAGGAGAATGGGTTGAAGGATTATGGGAAGGTGAAGAATGGAAGGGAGAGGAGGAAGGCTGAGCTGAGGAGGGTGGCGAGTGAATACAGTGTGAATAAGGAGGAGGAAGGGTTCGGTTTCTCTGTGAGAGGGGACGCGCCGGTGGTCATTGCTGCGGTGGAACCCAATTCTTTAGCTGATGTAAGTTTTTAAAGTGAAAACTTCTTTAGTACAGTAATACCACTTTAAAATTTTGCGTTACGTTTAACTACTTGTAAAAATTTAATTGAATAAAAATATTTTGAATAAAGTCTGTACTTCATTGGTGTAAATTCGGTTTTAGTCGACGTTACATAAATCCGATGTGAATTATAAAAGTGACAGGGTACTGTTATATTGTGCCAGTTTTCGACAACTTGATACTAAATTTTTACTATTTCACACAGATCGGCGGCATGCGTGAGGGCGACTTCATTATATCCATAGGAGATAAGGATGTTAAGTGGAGTTCACACGACGAGGTGGTATCACTCATACAGAGCGCCGGCGACGCGCTCACGATGCGACTCGCCACGCCCATGGACAGGAGTAACTCTAAGGTGTGTTAACTACTGTTCGATCCAGCCAGTAGTTCATTAACCCCGTAGCATTTATCTACGCAACGTTCGTTGACCTCTAGTGTCAGATGTTTTATTCATACTTAATATTATAAATGCGGAAGTGTGTCCGTCTGTCTGTCTGCTACGTTTTCACGGCCTAACTGCTGAACCGATTTTAATGAAATTTGGTATAGACTTGGGATACATCCCGGGGAAGGACATAGGCTACTTTTATCCCGGAAAATCAAAGAATTCCTACGGGATTTTAAAAAACCGAAATCCACGCAGGCGAAGCCGCTGGCATCTTCTAATTTGCAATAAATACATTGCGAACTTTAAGAAAATGCAGGATTTTTATATCGCGTTTTTTTGCGGTATCTTATCAGTTATCATCAGTGCTATCACCTGTCTTCTTTTATGCTAGCGTTCTACTTACTCCCTGTATATTACCTCTTCCAGTCATCACCAGAGACCCCCAGACAGACGAACTCTAACCAGGGTTCAGTATCAGCAGCGTCCACCGCGTCCAGCGGGTCCACGGCCGCCACCGCCAGGTCCTCCGCCAAAAGAGTGCCGTCATGGAACCCCTTCAAACGCACCAGCACTCGCGACAACAACTCGCACAGGGGGTCGCATAGCAATGTTATATTCCGATAAACTTTTCCTATCAAACTTAACTTGTGAATCCAACTAATATGTTTTAAAAAATAAAATTAAAACATTATAGCGCGATGCAATACGGTACAGCGACATCTATGTATCAAGAATATAAACCACGTCGGCGATAACCAGACTATTGCACGGGATAATAGCTCTCATAGGGGAACAACTTACCCACGTTGCCTTGCTAAAGTTTATAAATAGTAAGCAATGGGGTTCTATCAAAAGAATTTTAGCTTACACCTACTTAGTTTAAATTTTTTGAAAGGCTTCACTCCAGAATGTTATTATTTTTATATCCTGAATAGACTTGGAAAACTGTGAATCCGTCCCTTTACGCTGCATCTATTATATATTTAGTTTCTAAATATATATTTAGGATAAGAGATAATAATATAATATGGCTATGACATTCCAAAGTTTTCTCTTATAAAAAAAATTATAATTTCAATTCTATTAATACAGTTATGTACATAAAACTAAATTATTTTTATTGATTTTCAATCTATGAATTAATGTATGAATTTTTGGTGCTTTACCTGAATAAACTATAGAGTTATTCTATAATTTTGCCCTTGATTAACTAATCAAATTAATTAATTATTATTACTTTCACATAAGTATATATTTTCTCTTAATGATATTGTCATCATATTACTAATATTTAACTTAATAATTATTATTACTATTCAATCTGTTATTTTTATTACTTAGGTATTTTTTATTATTGTTATAAATCAATTGTTTATTCTTATTTTTTTGTAAACTGTCACATCTTTATCTCATTCAAGAAGTGCACAGTTAACGAAAAAAAATCCCCATTTTTTCGCAACTTTGGGTGTGATAAACTAAATCTATAGTATAGATATGCATATCCATAAAGAATGTAGAACTTCTATATTTGTGAACACAGTTTTTAAAATTTTATAGTAACAAGGTTCTGAATTTCTGTTTTTATCATACCTACCTACTTTATTGAAAACAAAAAAAACTATTGGGTTTATCCTCCGAATAACTGAATATAAGTCCTTATTTTTAAATTAATGGTTTCATAAACACTTTCATTAAATTTTTTATCGGAATTACTGGGTTTATAAAACTAAAATGTCGCAAAAAAAACGGTAGGTATATTTTCAGTTATCACACCTAAACTTGGCAAGGCCTGGACATGTACCAAAAACCTATTTATTCTTTTTTTTTTCAATGTATAAAAGTTTTTTTTTTATTTTATTGTTCAATATAATGTGTTTTTGCAATTGATTTAGTTTTTGGTTGTGATCGATTTTAAAAGTATACTTTGTTTTAAACAAAAAAGCATATTGATCGCACCCAAATATTAAAGGTTTGTTATTATTTTCAAATGTTTAGAATTAAAATGTATATCAGTGTAAAAAAAATTCGGCTAAGTTAATAATATTATAATCGTTACGCGTTTGTAAAAAATTATGAATTTATGAAATATATTTTTTGTGAAGATATCCACTATTTTATCTACCACAGATTTATATTATAGATTTATACCTACATAAAAAAATTGGTTGTCTGTAAAGTCGGTTTACTGACGATAGTTGAACGTGACAACAAAGGCCGATTGTGCTTCTTTGTCGCTCGTTCCGCGCTCTCGCTTGCACTTCAAGCCTTACATGGAACGCCTCAGAGCGAGGTAACGCCGCATGAGTCATGTTTTTTCGTGCGTGCAGCCGGCTCTATCGAATTATAAGACGTTGTCACGTCAAAATTAATGGTAAACACATTCATAATAAGGATAAAATATTATTACGAGAGAAAAAAAAAAAATTATTTGAGTGACATCATCATCAGCCATTACGACACCACTGGAGATTTTTTTTCTCTAAACTAAATTTGGAGTAACCGCATCCCTTTCTTTTTAATATTGTTAGAGAAGGGCGGAAAATTAATTTTAAATTAGACTCTAAATAGTCACGAGTTTTGACAATTTTAAATTAAATAAAGTTTGTCTGTCCTTTTGCATTGGTAAGAAAAAGATGCGAATACCTACTCCAAAATTTAGTTACCTACCATCAGAAACAGCACCATTGTCTAAAAGTCGAAACTCTAAAGGCAAGGAAAATAAAGTTCGAGTAATTCAACAATAATAATTCATTTATTCAACATAATTATCTTACAGACTAACAAATATATAATTATTATAGTTGCACCTATTTAGTACCCTGTACTTCATATACCTGACAACAAACAGAATCACCACAACCAAACAACTATAAAATAAAAACAAGTAATAATAAAGTACCTAAAGCACCTTTACAGCCTCAATAGCTCAACCGGTAAAGGAGTGGACTGAAAACCGAAAGGTCGACGGTTCAAACCCCGCCCGTTGCACTATTATCGTACCTACTCCTAGCACAAGCCCGACGCTTAGTTGGAGGAAAGGGGAATATTAGTCATTTAACATGACTAATATTCTTTAAAAAAAAGTCATAGACTTATATATCACTATGCAAGTAATAATAAAGTAGCTAAAGATATTACGAAACATTTGACGCGGTCAAAGAATAATTAGGATTAATATGTGATAATTAATCCTCTAAAGAAAAAAGGATTATGACACACACGTCTTTTCAGGGTTATATCTAATAAATAATTAGGGTTCCTTGCCTCAAAAGGAAAAAGGATTATGGTGCGTGTTTTTAGGGTTCTGTAACTCCAGAAAAAAGGGAACCTTTATAGGGTCACTTCGTTGTCTGTATGTCCATCTGTCTGCCGTGTGATTTGACCAGGTCAAATCATTTGAGTGCGTCAAATTTTCGTTTATAAACTAAGCTGAGATCAGCACAAAGTCAAACTATAAAAAAATATATCTACCTATTATGTTATCTTTGGAAGTATGCGTCCAATAGTGATTTAGAATGATTGTAATTATCAGCTAACATTATATGCGTTTAACGCATAAATAATGTTACTTACGCTACAACGATGTAAAGTTATAACGGTCCGTTATGATATAATAACATGCCGTTATAACGTTTTATCGCTAAAACAATTACTAACAGTTAACGTTATCAACGCTATTAAATTAACGTATGAAACAAAATGCCTATCTGTTATGTTATGACTATGCTATCTTTGTAAGTATGTGTCGTAAAGTGACTTAGAATAATCGTAAACGCCGAAGAAAACGAATCCCCCGAACATAAAAGCCGTTGCCCTTGGCGTTACACCCGCGAACAGACCTCTCACGCCGGACTGAAGGTAGATGTCTGATAGAACCGGCCTTATGCGGAGTTTTCTGGTCGCCGCGTAGTCTTCCGCCAACATTATACGTGTCTTCGCGAGGTCTAGCGGAGTGGTGGCGGCGGCTGCAAATCCGCCGGCTATGGAGCCGCATAGTGCACTCTGAAAGATAAATAAAACTTTATACTATACTCCATTCAGGCGTTTTTGGTGCGTCTCGCAACTTATTTATCTTGTCTCGCCTAGAAAAAGACTTTGGCCTAAGTATATATTGTATTCATGGACATATCCAATATGGAAACCTTATTGGGCCATAAAATATTAAATGAAGGGAAACCTCTCATTAACTTTAAAGCGTAGGCTTATGGAACCCTTCTCAACCGGCGATGGCTTCATCGTGATATTATAAGACTACATTTTGATATGCAGAGGATACTTGTACCTATGCTTTTTGAACAGTTAAAATTTTATTCCTTTATTATTTAATTACTGACTAACCTGAAAACTGGTAATTTTCCCGTCGTTTCTCTCTCTGACAGCAGTCTTCAACATCTCCCATATCGGCAACTCTATAAAGCTAAAAGGCAGGTCTCTGACGACTGTGGATAGAAAGCCTCGGTAGACCCCCTTGCGAAGACCTTCTGTTCGGAAAGCCTGAAAGTTAGTTAAAATTATTTTCTAAAAAGCCGGCCAAGTGCGAGTCAGACACGCGCACTAAGGGTTCCATACTCGTGTATTTTTTCCGACATTTTGCACGATAAATCAAAAACTATTATGCATAAAAATAAATAAAAATCTATTTTAGAATGTACAGGTAAAGCCCTTTCATATGATACCTCACTTGGTATAGTTATCTTACTTTGAAAATTTAAACACATTTTAATTATTTTTTTACATGTTGTAACCACAAATTCACGGTTTTCATATATATTCCTTTACTTTTGCTATAAGACTTACCTACCTGCCAAATTTCATGATTCTAGGTCAACGGCAAGTACCCTATAGGTTTTTTGACAGACACGATGGACGGACGGACGGACAGACAGACAGACAACAAAGTGATCATATAAGGGTTTCGTTTTTCCTTTTGAGGTGCAGAACCCTAAAAATACCCTGTAGATTGGTTCAAAAGTTTAACTTCCCGAACAGTTATTACAACTGTCCAGAAAAGTAAGAATGAAATTTCAGCGCGCAGCTCGCCGCCACCTACCTCCAGCTCTATGAGAAGGTATCTCTACCATATCTCTTGTTATCTTCAATTGGTCGCAATGATGCCTGCCTAACGATCTTCTATCGAGTTATTTTGGAGAGTGTGTTCAGGAACTTCACAATCTTGTTCTTAATTCACCATTCTAACACAGAAATAGGGAGTGTTAAGTGGTGGTGGTATCCTTAAGTGGTCACCATCCAATCTACTTGCGCTTGACGACAATCATGCTTATGCTCTTGCAATAAAAAAGAAAGCTAAATAATGCGTACCCTTATTTTAAGCTTTGTGCACGGCAGTGGTCCCAAGTTTCTAGCTATGGCTCATAGCTTGAAATCTCCTATGGGTCCTGTCCAATGCCGTTATTAAATTAAGTATACTTCATTATCGTTTTCAGATGCAAACGGAAGGAGTATTCAACTACGTGCCATACTCGTGGGTCTCGCTGGTCCACGTCAAGACTGAATTTTATAAAGGTCAGTAACAAAAGGTCCAAGACATTGGGTCAACGCCTTAGGGATATTTTACACCAAACGAGAAAAAATCTAAAAATGTATAAACAAGATAGTATTAGCAATAAGCAATCGAAAACTGATAATTTCAGTTTATAAAATTAAATAATGAATTTTATAATTCGTTTTAAAGATTTGACTTTTTTTAGCTTGCCGTCATGATGAATTCCGACAGTGGCATCACATGGATTGTATTTGTTACCAATCCGTGTGACGTGACAGTTTATGAACCTGAACAAAATGGCGGCTAGTGTTTCTACGGCGAAATGTATAAAACAAAATTTAAATGCATTTTTATTGCATTTTGTGAATTTTTCGGTAGTTTATTATCATATAATCAAATTAAGACACTTTTCAAAAAAGGATAAAATATCGTATTTTACATTTTTGTCGTATTGTTTCAGCGTTAGCGCACCAATACTGCGCGACAGGGCTGCTGCACGCGACAGGCGAGCGACGCGCGCGCGACCGCCTCGCTGCACTCTACGCGCCCTCCGACAACGACGGTAAATTATCATAATTAACCTCTTATTATAAATGCGAAAATGTGTCTGTTTGTTGGTTTGTCTTTCAATCACGCCGCAACGGAGCAATGGTAACTTCTAGGCAAGCGCGCTCCATCTTAGGCTGCATCATCACAATGCTAGCAGGTCTGATTGCAGCCAAGCGCTAGTCTGCAAATTAAAAAAAATAACGGATTGGCGTGATTTTTGCAACGGTATAGTCAAAGACCTGGAGAGTAACATAGCTACATAGGCTACTTTTTATCCAGGAAAATCAATGAGTTCCAACAGGATTTTAAAACCCTAAATCCGCGTGAAGAAAGTCGTAGGTATCAGCTACTAAAATAGTATGTCTGACACTCGGAGTGTGCCTGACTAGTTTAGAGCCCGTCCTGGTCCTTTCTGTCTGTTGGGTCTGGGGAACAGACATTTTATGTAGGTATCACTCACGAGTCACGATCGTAAGGTAATTAAAAAGACTAGGGTTGTCAGTTCTTACTAATGATTTTTGTCAATCGAAAAGCTTCCCCTGTAAATCTAACAAAACTGTGGAACTATATTAAATTTTTATATACCGTCGGCAGGTTCTATAACAGGGTTTAAGTGTGACGAGGAGTTCGACCACACGGCGCTGGGGCGCGCGCACCTCGCGGAGGCGCTCGCGCTGTATGAGGAGGCGTTAAGGCTGCAGAGGATGTGTCGGTGAGTAACTTCAATTTTTCCGATCCCGAACCCTTTTAGCTTTAGTTTGACGTAATTAAGTAGTTATCGCCATTACATCATTAATCACAGCCCTTTTAGCTCACAGATACAATATTGGTCTTAGCATTTTCTTGTTTTAAGTTTAGTTGATAATAGTTTGTATAAATTGTATTTTTATTTTTATTATTTTTTCATGATTTAGTTGAGCTGAATATACTTTAATTTATTTAATCATTATCTTCCAAATCCAACAATTGACAGTCAAAAATGTACAATGGCAACTATTTTGAATAAATGATTTGACTTTGACTTGGAATATTCCAGAGAGCTGCGCAACAAGGAGGCGCTGTCGCGCGCAGTGCGCGCGGCTCGGGAGCGCGCGTCGCGCGAGCACGCGCCGCCGGCTGACGAGTTCGCGGACTTGCTCGACGTGCCCAACATACTACGTAATTCACTAACTTTCCCTTACGATAGCAATATAACAGCTGAAATTTCATTTTTATTCAAAACTAACAAGAAGCGACGCTTTTACCACTTGAGCGTTAAAGCCAACATGCCTCAAGCAGAAGAAGGGCTGTAATAAACTGTGTCATGTGTGTGGGATTGAAAACTGTTGAGTTTTTTACTTTATCTTTCATTCAGATACAAGTTAGCCCTTGACTGAAATCTCACCTGGTGATAAGTGATGATGCAGACTAAGATGAAAGCAGGTTAACCTGGAAGGGGTATGGCAGTTTTCATTAAACCTGTACGGGAGCTGTGTGTCTGTGTGCTCGACCGTACCAATAGGGAAATTTCCCAACCGAGCGGTGTTGTGCTCGGTAGCGCCAGCTGGGCCAACGGTTGTGCGTTGAAGCTCCTATATATAGTGCAATCTGGTAAACGCTCTGTCATTGCGATTGAAAGTTGCGTGTTCTATTTTGAGTTTTTCAATTAGGCTACCCGTGCTGCCATCTAGTGTTTCGAGCGTTGTTGATTGATTGAGTTTAGAAGCGACATCTTCTTGCGGATGTGGCAACCGCTACAAACCCATACTCCTTTGGTTTCTACATGGCATCGTACCGGCAGCACGGCTTTGCCGGTAGGGTAGGTTCAATAACAATTTGAATTCAAATAACCGCGTAATACGGTGGAGATATTCTCGAATTACAAATAATTTTGGTATCACATTTGTATGGGCAATTCATCCTTCACTGGGCCCTTAAAATAAACTTCAAATATTTTGTTCCAGCCTCCTCCAAATTCCAGTTAGCTCTAACCCCACCAGACTTCGCTCAGTACCGAGTGGACGATCTGTTCAAATCGCTGGGACCCATCGCCGTGTTCTCGGCCAAGCGGCACTGGAGCGCGCCGCGCCTCGTGCAGCTGCAGAAGTGCGACAAGCGCAGGGAGGCGCGACGCGACCGTCGCAACGGACACGACGAGATCAAGGTCAAGCGACGAGCCAGCGACAAGAGAGACCGATCGGAAGACAACACTATGTATTACAACCAGGTAATCTGGCTTGACTGGGGCACTCGTGTTCTGGAGTAGAGACCGCGTATCTGCAAGCGCAATGTGGGACGACCTCCAACCCGCTGGACCGACGACCTTAAGAGGGTAGTGCGAAGTCGGTGGATGCGAAAGGCGGAAGACCGTGTGTGGTGGCGCGCTCTTAGGAAGGCCTATGTCCAGCAGTACGCAAATAGGCTGATTGATTGAATCTGGCTTACAATACACTACAAACCAAATCATCAGGACCAAATTTTTTGCCGAACTATTTCATGAGAAAATAATTGACTTAATGCGGTTCCTGAGCTCTAAAATTTTGCATTTTAATTTGACAATCAGATAGGATTCATTACCAAATAGTAAGCGCAATTTTCTTTATGCCTGGGATTCTGCGAGGAAGGAGGAGGTTTGAACCCCCAAAAATCTCCTTTGTCAACACCCATGATTAGTGACTATTTTACCTGCTAACCTTAATTTTATCATACAATCATTTAATTAGTATATTATTATTATTTATAGGTTATCAGAAGCGACGAAAAGTATACAGACGACTACGACAAACACAGGGTTACAAAACAAAATGGCGTCTACATCAATAGCTTTGACAATAACAACTTCGATTACCACCCGAAAGTTCTAGATTATAAGGAGAATGGGTTGAAGGATTATGGGAAGGTGAAGAATGGAAGGGAGAGGAGGAAGGCTGAGCTGAGGAGGGTGGCGAGTGAATACAGTGTGAATAAGGAGGAGGAAGGGTTCGGTTTCTCTGTGAGAGGGGACGCGCCGGTGGTCATTGCTGCGGTGGAACCCAATTCTTTAGCTGATGTAAGTTTTTAAAGTGAAAACTTCTTTAGTACAGTAATACCACTTTAAAATTTTGCGTTACGTTTAACTACTTGTAAAAATTTAATTGAATAAAAATATTTTGAATAAAGTCTGTACTTCATTGGTGTAAATTCGGTTTTAGTCGACGTTACATAAATCCGATGTGAATTATAAAAGTGACAGGGTACTGTTATATTGTGCCAGTTTTCGACAACTTGATACTAAATTTTTACTATTTCACACAGATCGGCGGCATGCGTGAGGGCGACTTCATTATATCCATAGGAGATAAGGATGTTAAGTGGAGTTCACACGACGAGGTGGTATCACTCATACAGAGCGCCGGCGACGCGCTCACGATGCGACTCGCCACGCCCATGGACAGGAGTAACTCTAAGGTGTGTTAACTACTGTTCGATCCAGCCAGTAGTTCATTAACCCCGTAGCATTTATCTACGCAACGTTCGTTGACCTCTAGTGTCAGATGTTTTATTCATACTTAATATTATAAATGCGGAAGTGTGTCCGTCTGTCTGTCTGCTACGTTTTCACGGCCTAACTGCTGAACCGATTTTAATGAAATTTGGTATAGACTTGGGATACATCCCGGGGAAGGACATAGGCTACTTTTATCCCGGAAAATCAAAGAATTCCTACGGGATTTTAAAAAACCGAAATCCACGCAGGCGAAGCCGCTGGCATCTTCTAATTTGCAATAAATACATTGCGAACTTTAAGAAAATGCAGGATTTTTATATCGCGTTTTTTTGCGGTATCTTATCAGTTATCATCAGTGCTATCACCTGTCTTCTTTTATGCTAGCGTTCTACTTACTCCCTGTATATTACCTCTTCCAGTCATCACCAGAGACCCCCAGACAGACGAACTCTAACCAGGGTTCAGTATCAGCAGCGTCCACCGCGTCCAGCGGGTCCACGGCCGCCACCGCCAGGTCCTCCGCCAAAAGAGTGCCGTCATGGAACCCCTTCAAACGCACCAGCACTCGCGACAACAACTCGCACAGGGGGTCGCATAGCAATGTTATATTCCGATAAACTTTTCCTATCAAACTTAACTTGTGAATCCAACTAATATGTTTTAAAAAATAAAATTAAAACATTATAGCGCGATGCAATACGGTACAGCGACATCTATGTATCAAGAATATAAACCACGTCGGCGATAACCAGACTATTGCACGGGATAATAGCTCTCATAGGGGAACAACTTACCCACGTTGCCTTGCTAAAGTTTATAAATAGTAAGCAATGGGGTTCTATCAAAAGAATTTTAGCTTACACCTACTTAGTTTAAATTTTTTGAAAGGCTTCACTCCAGAATGTTATTATTTTTATATCCTGAATAGACTTGGAAAACTGTGAATCCGTCCCTTTACGCTGCATCTATTATATATTTAGTTTCTAAATATATATTTAGGATAAGAGATAATAATATAATATGGCTATGACATTCCAAAGTTTTCTCTTATAAAAAAAATTATAATTTCAATTCTATTAATACAGTTATGTACATAAAACTAAATTATTTTTATTGATTTTCAATCTATGAATTAATGTATGAATTTTTGGTGCTTTACCTGAATAAACTATAGAGTTATTCTATAATTTTGCCCTTGATTAACTAATCAAATTAATTAATTATTATTACTTTCACATAAGTATATATTTTCTCTTAATGATATTGTCATCATATTACTAATATTTAACTTAATAATTATTATTACTATTCAATCTGTTATTTTTATTACTTAGGTATTTTTTATTATTGTTATAAATCAATTGTTTATTCTTATTTTTTTGTAAACTGTCACATCTTTATCTCATTCAAGAAGTGCACAGTTAACGAAAAAAAATCCCCATTTTTTCGCAACTTTGGGTGTGATAAACTAAATCTATAGTATAGATATGCATATCCATAAAGAATGTAGAACTTCTATATTTGTGAACACAGTTTTTAAAATTTTATAGTAACAAGGTTCTGAATTTCTGTTTTTATCATACCTACCTACTTTATTGAAAACAAAAAAAACTATTGGGTTTATCCTCCGAATAACTGAATATAAGTCCTTATTTTTAAATTAATGGTTTCATAAACACTTTCATTAAATTTTTTATCGGAATTACTGGGTTTATAAAACTAAAATGTCGCAAAAAAAACGGTAGGTATATTTTCAGTTATCACACCTAAACTTGGCAAGGCCTGGACATGTACCAAAAACCTATTTATTCTTTTTTTTTTCAATGTATAAAAGTTTTTTTTTTATTTTATTGTTCAATATAATGTGTTTTTGCAATTGATTTAGTTTTTGGTTGTGATCGATTTTAAAAGTATACTTTGTTTTAAACAAAAAAGCATATTGATCGCACCCAAATATTAAAGGTTTGTTATTATTTTCAAATGTTTAGAATTAAAATGTATATCAGTGTAAAAAAAATTCGGCTAAGTTAATAATATTATAATCGTTACGCGTTTGTAAAAAATTATGAATTTATGAAATATATTTTTTGTGAAGATATCCACTATTTTATCTACCACAGATTTATATTACAGATTTATACCTACATAAAAAAATTGGTTGTCTGTAAAGTCGGTTTACTGACGATAGTTGAACGTGACAACAAAGGCCGATTGTGCTTCTTTGTCGCTCGTTCCGCGCTCTCGCTTGCACTTCAAGCCTTACATGGAACGCCTCAGAGCGAGGTAACGCCGCATGAGTCATGTTTTTTCGTGCGTGCAGCCGGCTCTATCGAATTATAAGACGTTGTCACGTCAAAATTAATGGTAAACACATTCATAATAAGGATAAAATATTATTACGAGAGAAAAAAAAAAAATTATTTGAGTGACATCATCATCAGCCATTACGACACCACTGGAGATTTTTTTTCTCTAAACTAAATTTGGAGTAACCGCATCCCTTTCTTTTTAATATTGTTAGAGAAGGGCGGAAAATTAATTTTAAATTAGACTCTAAATAGTCACGAGTTTTGACAATTTTAAATTAAATAAAGTTTGTCTGTCCTTTTGCATTGGTAAGAAAAAGATGCGAATACCTACTCCAAAATTTAGTTACCTACCATCAGAAACAGCACCATTGTCTAAAAGTCGAAACTCTAAAGGCAAGGAAAATAAAGTTCGAGTAATTCAACAATAATAATTCATTTATTCAACATAATTATCTTACAGACTAACAAATATATAATTATTATAGTTGCACCTATTTAGTACCCTGTACTTCATATACCTGACAACAAACAGAATCACCACAACCAAACAACTATAAAATAAAAACAAGTAATAATAAAGTACCTAAAGCACCTTTACAGCCTCAATAGCTCAACCGGTAAAGGAGTGGACTGAAAACCGAAAGGTCGACGGTTCAAACCCCGCCCGTTGCACTATTATCGTACCTACTCCTAGCACAAGCCCGACGCTTAGTTGGAGGAAAGGGGAATATTAGTCATTTAACATGACTAATATTCTTTAAAAAAAAGTCATAGACTTATATATCACTATGCAAGTAATAATAAAGTAGCTAAAGATATTACGAAACATTTGACGCGGTCAAAGAATAATTAGGATTAATATGTGATAATTAATCCTCTAAAGAAAAAAGGATTATGACACACACGTCTTTTCAGGGTTATATCTAATAAATAATTAGGGTTCCTTGCCTCAAAAGGAAAAAGGATTATGGTGCGTGTTTTTAGGGTTCTGTAACTCCAGAAAAAAGGGAACCTTTATAGGGTCACTTCGTTGTCTGTATGTCCATCTGTCTGCCGTGTGATTTGACCAGGTCAAATCATTTGAGTGCGTCAAATTTTCGTTTATAAACTAAGCTGAGATCAGCACAAAGTCAAACTATAAAAAAATATATCTACCTATTATGTTATCTTTGGAAGTATGCGTCCAATAGTGATTTAGAATGATTGTAATTATCAGCTAACATTATATGCGTTTAACGCATAAATAATGTTACTTACGCTACAACGATGTAAAGTTATAACGGTCCGTTATGATATAATAACATGCCGTTATAACGTTTTATCGCTAAAACAATTACTAACAGTTAACGTTATCAACGCTATTAAATTAACGTATGAAACAAAATGCCTATCTGTTATGTTATGACTATGCTATCTTTGTAAGTATGTGTCGTAAAGTGACTTAGAATAATCGTAAACGCCGAAGAAAACGAATCCCCCGAACATAAAAGCCGTTGCCCTTGGCGTTACACCCGCGAACAGACCTCTCACGCCGGACTGAAGGTAGATGTCTGATAGAACCGGCCTTATGCGGAGTTTTCTGGTCGCCGCGTAGTCTTCCGCCAACATTATACGTGTCTTCGCGAGGTCTAGCGGAGTGGTGGCGGCGGCTGCAAATCCGCCGGCTATGGAGCCGCATAGTGCACTCTGAAAGATAAATAAAACTTTATACTATACTCCATTCAGGCGTTTTTGGTGCGTCTCGCAACTTATTTATCTTGTCTCGCCTAGAAAAAGACTTTGGCCTAAGTATATATTGTATTCATGGACATATCCAATATGGAAACCTTATTGGGCCATAAAATATTAAATGAAGGGAAACCTCTCATTAACTTTAAAGCGTAGGCTTATGGAACCCTTCTCAACCGGCGATGGCTTCATCGTGATATTATAAGACTACATTTTGATATGCAGAGGATACTTGTACCTATGCTTTTTGAACAGTTAAAATTTTATTCCTTTATTATTTAATTACTGACTAACCTGAAAACTGGTAATTTTCCCGTCGTTTCTCTCTCTGACAGCAGTCTTCAACATCTCCCATATCGGCAACTCTATAAAGCTAAAAGGCAGGTCTCTGACGACTGTGGATAGAAAGCCTCGGTAGACCCCCTTGCGAAGACCTTCTGTTCGGAAAGCCTGAAAGTTAGTTAAAATTATTTTCTAAAAAGCCGGCCAAGTGCGAGTCAGACACGCGCACTAAGGGTTCCATACTCGTGTATTTTTTCCGACATTTTGCACGATAAATCAAAAACTATTATGCATAAAAATAAATAAAAATCTATTTTAGAATGTACAGGTAAAGCCCTTTCATATGATACCTCACTTGGTATAGTTATCTTACTTTGAAAATTTAAACACATTTTAATTATTTTTTTACATGTTGTAACCACAAATTCACGGTTTTCATATATATTCCTTTACTTTTGCTATAAGACTTACCTACCTGCCAAATTTCATGATTCTAGGTCAACGGCAAGTACCCTATAGGTTTTTTGACAGACACGATGGACGGACGGACGGACAGACAGACAGACAACAAAGTGATCATATAAGGGTTTCGTTTTTCCTTTTGAGGTGCAGAACCCTAAAAATACCCTGTAGATTGGTTCAAAAGTTTAACTTCCCGAACAGTTATTACAACTGTCCAGAAAAGTAAGAATGAAATTTCATTTCACATCACATTTTGAATAATGTTTGTTCTTCACAACAATACATAATAGTATTACAATATTACATTACATGTAATAATATTCGAATGCTGCTGCGTTTCTCTGTGCCGGTGTATGTCTGTTTCCTTTGCTTCGCGATCTCAGTGGGAACGCGAATCAGGCATGCGATCTAAAAACAAAACAGATACGTTAATTGCAAATCGTTCTCGTGCATATAATGCGTAAAAATGAGTTCTCACGCGCCATCTTTATGCGTCAAATATCATGTCAAAACTTACGATTTTAGGTGAACCATACTTTTGACATGACAGTCAACCCATAGAGTTAAAATGACGCGTGAAAAGTCATTTTGCAAGAACTATACCTGCATTTTGAGCCTCAATAGCTCAACAGGTAATGGAGCGGACTAACATTAGAAAGGTCGGTGGTTCAAACCTCACCCGTTGCACTATTGTCGTTCCTACTCATAGCACAAGCTTTATGCTTAGATTGTAATTAGGGTTAGTTGTGGAAAGGGGAATAATAGTCATCATGATGAACTTACCTAGTACTCTTAAAAAAAAAGCCTACATCTATTTTGAGAAGGCTCTCACGTCGTATTTGCTTTATATGTCAACTGTCATGACAAAAATAGGTTTTTGATCTATAATTTATGGGTAAACCGTAATATAGACAACAGTTGACACAAAGAGAAAATATGGCAAGTGCGTTTTCGAAATTTACGCATTATAACTTACTTCATGGCGCGCTGAAAAATTTGCACCGTGTATTCAACATACAGGGTGTAACCAGAACGCTAGCAAAAACGAAGACAGGTGAAAGTACCGATTACTAATAAGATACAATTAATTGGAAAAAATCTTGTATATTGCAAATAAAACACCTGACTGACGCTAGTGGTCAACGAACGTTCTCTAGCTCCAATTCAGTGGACAGACAACCTTATTTTAACCATTCTCTTACCGTCTCCCCAACGCTGGCCGCGAACATGTGGACCAGTGGGGCATACTGTGGCAACACCAGCGGTTGGCAAAGAGTCTTCGTGGCTTCGTACGACGCGAAGAACAATGCACTAGTGGGCATAGAACTTGTGGCTACTGTCAATAGACCTGAAGGAAAAATTAAAGCACTTTATGGCATGTGGATCTGCGACATTATCACTAGTGTTAGGTTATTAAAAACAAAAAACAGTCAAGTGCGAGTCGGCGTCGCACACGAAGGGTTCCGTACTATCGTAAAAGATATAATATCTAACACTTGTAAGTAGAACATCAGATTTAGAAAATTTATTTTTTTCATGAACACATTTTAATTTTTAATAGACAATAGCAGGATTAGCAGGGCACATAGTTCGAAAAACCGATAGATGTTGGAGTCTTAAGGTGCTCAAATGGTGACCTTTAAAATAATTGCATTTGTGCATTGCTCTGCATCACATTCCTCATTGCTGAGAGTCATGACTGCTTTCCATTTATCAATTTTAAAGTATACAAAAATTAATGTTTGTCTTTTAGTCTGTTAAATGTAAATAATGTTAAATGAATGCACACAATTACTTCAATTTCACAAATAATATGTAAATCAATAGCCCCCGCCGCCTAAATTATATTAATAAAATTAATACACTTTTATCCTGAGAGAGAAAGAGAGAGGACAAAGAGAGAGAGGACAGGAGAAAGATAGAAGGAGATCCATCTCCTTCTATCTTTCTAGAGATAGAGATAGAGAGATCTTTCTTTCTAGAGAGAAGAAGATCTTCTCTCTAGAGAGAAGGAGAGAAAGAAGGAGAGAGAGAGCACCTGCCTAAGTACCTCTATAGACTCCACTGAATCCGCCAGCTTTATAGAACCCCTGCTGGCTCTGCAGCCGAGTCTTCAACGTGTCTAGAGGATACAGGGTCACATCCACAGATAGACCCGCTGTAGCACCTGCCTGCAAGTTTTTACAAAAACAAACTGGTAGAGAACCAATAGAAAGCTACATTATTCCTGAGTGGCATAGGTCATATATTATTTTCAAAAAAATTAGAGATCCCTACGAAAATTGTAATAAGCTACCTGTGCGGAGCCAGGGTAGGTTCCTAGTATACAGTAATATAAACCTTCCTAACCTTAATTAATGTTTGTACAGATTTATATTTTATGTCATCCTCAGGGCGATTCAGAACACTTCGATTCGCTAAGTTATTCTTTGATAACATATATATCATTGAAAAATACATATTATCCTTATTATATTAATGATAACTTACCGAAGCGAGTTTTCTGAATCACCCAGCTTATTAGTATTACACAAAGATAAACTAATTTTTAACATACTACAGCGCTTTTATTATTTATACAGTGCTCAAAGAATCAATTAATATTAAAATGTATAAGTTAAAGCTAACTAGCTGGTGCTCATGACTTTATTTGCATGAATTAAGTTTTTCAAACATCTCATGGGTAGTTACTTCTTTCCTTTTTTCGTCTTTAATTTAAGTAAAACATTTATTTAAGTACATTTACTACCTATTAATTTTAATAAAAAAATGTACTTACGAATAATGGTGATACATATGACGCAGGAGTCTTAACCTTTCCTGGGTTCTCCATTTTACAAGCTGTTGTAAAAAGATTAAGATCTCTAGATAATGTTACAATATTTTATTATTTGAACAAGTTGTTTTGTGTTGCTTGTTCAGCTAACCTACATCATTACGCAATGAAATTCAATTTACATATTTATTCAACGCCTACAAACTTATTTTATATATAACAACAGTAGAAATATCAAATCAATTGAATTAAAATACAAATTAAAAGGAAAAATATAAATTTTTACGCGAAAATTTGAAAAAATATGGCACACCCGCCACTCGCGATTTTTATAATGACACTGACATGACATTTGGAAATTGACAGCATGACAGCTACTAGTGATGTCCAAACTTAGTACCGATTATGTGTAAATCTTAACGATTTAACAATAATTATGCCTGTTAATACGATTACCTAATCAACCAATGCAATAACAATTTGTAAGTTTTTAGTTTGTATTATACAAAACTCAATAATACAAAACTATAAAAATATTAGCATCATGGTAGACACACAATTAATTGAATAAAACCGTTACCAAGCAACACGTTTTAATTTAAAAAAAATTCGTTGTCACGGGAACAAGTTGCGTAGGTATTTTCTCAATTAAATCCATTTTGTAATTTATTTTAATGAAAAATGCCGAAAACTATAAAGAATCTGCATGAAGGCATTAAGTATCACAAAATCCGAAAAGGGAGTGAGCCTGGCTGTTACCAGTTACACAGGTAACGATATAATACCTACTCATCAAACCCCATTTTTTAGGGTTCCGTACCCAAACGGTGAAATGGAGCCTCTGCTGTCAGTCTGTCTGTCCGCGTGTCTCTAGTTCGTAGACAAAATGAGTTACAAACCTGTTTGGTACGTATTTGGTGTAGAACGTTGACCCAAAGCGTGAAGGAGTAATAAACACACACACACACACACACACACACACACACACACACACACACACACACACACACACACACACACACACACACACACACACACACACGCACACATACAAACTTTCTCCTTTATAATATTAGTGTGATACTTAGGCAGTGATGTTTTCTAGACCGTCGCAATGTCGCCTCAAGTTCCCAATAACCAACCGGCCGATCCACAAATGCGAGGAGTCGGAACACAAGTACACCATGGTCCCGCAGACCGATGGCTGGCGGCCACTGCTGATTCCCAAGGTCGAGCCGAACTTCTACCCCGCTGTGATGAAGAAGAACGAGTACGAGCGGTTGAAAAAGCAAGCTAGAGTAAGAAGCAATACAAAGCTTTTCTCAAACAGTTACTATACTTGTTTTCAGGTAAAAGTAACACTTAACGACAGAGTCTTGGGCTAGATCACCAAGATCAATATATTGCCACTGCGCAGGTATAGGACCAGCAAGTTTAAGTTAAAACTAAGCCAACCAAATGCTGTCTGCGCTAAATAGGCTGACCTCAGTGTTAAACTACCTGCCTCTCTATTTTGTGCTTATTAGCTTAAAAATGGATATAGGATCTATACTATATTCTTGGGTTCTTGAGATTTATTTGATGTCGTCTAACTACCTAATATGGGAAGGGGGAGGTTTTTATTATGGCATTACGTAGAGAGTTCAACCCTCGAAGACATTGCATAGTAATTATCGTACGGACACCCTCGGGGTGTGCCATAATAAAAACTATCTAATTTATCTCAGTATGGGTGTGCCCACATCACTGATCGATGCGTAACGATAGAACTCATACTCTAGCAGTACCTAGCACACGTCTTGGATCACAACTAATTGGGACGAAAAGCGGGGTGGGTCAACTTGGATTGAACTATGTGTAGTAGGCTTCGCTTTTACTTTAACATCCAGATAGTAACCCAAGAGGAACAGATCCAAGCAATGCAAGCACAAGAAGCGGCAATACAAAAAGCTGCAAAAGAATCTGAAGAAAGGAAACAGAGGTTAAAAGAACAGCTCAAACCTCAACCTGGTGCTGAAGCGGCATCGGGCACCGCTGATCCGGAGTTGGAGGGACCAGACCAGGCTGCTCATACGCTGTCGAGAGCTGAAAGTGAGTCCTAAATGTCTTGTATAATAATCCCCAGATAAATCCCGAGGACCTGGCTGCACGTTTTGACGATCAACAGAAAGGTTTAGTACCAGATAAGTAGACCTCGTAAGGATGGTAGGAGTAGAAAACGGATCATGATGAAGCTGACATATCGGATTGCGAGTCACATTTGAACATTGTAGTTGAAGGTCTTTATGCCCTCATGGTTCCAGGCATATTTGTTAGGTGCGCGTAACCTATCTACACTTCTTACACTGTACTTTCCGATAGTGAGTCGCCATTTAAGTAACCTGCGACTCCAACGCCTATATTGATTCTTAAAACTGTGTAAAACAGTTCAGCTTTGTGACTCGTCGAGCTACAGGTTACTCTGGTTCTCCTATTGCTTTTTCCATATCAGATTCAGTTATGTAGTACGATGTATTAAATACTATTGCTTACAGTACTCCGCGCTAACAACATGCAAGGCCCCAGGCTCTGTAACCGCATCATCCTCGCGTCCAAGTGCCACGCCATCCGTGACGCGCAGATCTCTGAGAAGGACCTCATCAAGAAGGAACTTGATGAAGAAGAGAAGAGGTAAGGGATCACTGCCTTCTCTATCTATGTGCTCTACAAAATATGAGTGCATACCCAGTAAGAAAGATTGGACAATGGACATCAAACTTTAGAAACAGATTCCGGCTTCATAAGCTGTCGCCTGACGGACCTACCAACCAGAAGAGAAAGAAAAAACTTTATTCTTCTTGCTTGAGTCTAACTTCTTAATACTTGTACCTTCTCTTTGATTATCTACTTCATCCATACATATTTTTGTCACGTAAGCAATCCAATTTCTCCGAAAATTCGAAATTGATTTGGATGACTATTTTTGTCCCAAAAAAGTAACTTCAGTCTTCTACTCAATCTTAGCTAGAAAATGTTTTGCTTGGCAGACTAGACGCAATAATGGAGGAGAACCGTCAAGCGGCAGTGCGTCGCGCCGAGGAGGAAGAGGAACGAAGACACCAGCTCCGGCTGCAGAACCTGTCTGCGCTGAAGGAACAAATCAAAGCTCATGAGACTGCCAAGGTTCAGACTTCTTTATATTCTTCCGGCTACATAGCATTTTCTACATGGAAGTCGATTAAATAGAAATAGCGGTAAAATAGAAGTAATTAGTTCCACAATTTGCATAGGTAGGTATAGGCAGAAAAAAATCTATAAAAATACCAGGCAACCAAATTCATGAGTCACAGTTAAGTTTCAATACAATGCATATATTTAGGGTTCCGTATCCGAAAAGTGCCAACGGGACTTAACCGGTATATTCTGTCTGTTATTACTTAACTACTTACTTATCAATTTTTTTTTTATTCTTACGTGTCTTGGACTTCTTTTTGAATTCCAGATAATGGAAGCGGAGCGCATAGAAGAGGAGAGCATCAGAGTGAACCAGGCCAACATCGCGGTGCAGATCGACGAAGCACAGAAATTGAAAGAGAAACATGGCCGACAGGCGAAGCTCAAGGAAATGTTGGATCAAGGTTCCTTCAACGACACGATTTTATCAAAATGCTGATTTACATTTTTTTAACAATAACGTTTAGTTTTACTAAATAATAGTAGTAATTTCTAACAAAATTTTTCAATTTTTTTGTGTTTCCTTCATTGTAGTAAGTAGCTAATACCCGCGATTTTGTCCACGTGGATTTAAGTTTTTTAAATCAGTAAGGCACTTTGATTCCCAGAATAAAAAATATTCTATAGGTATCCGTCTCCAGGATGCAAGCTACTTATATCTGTGCTCATCACTACCATTTTGACTACCTCCCTATAGTAGTCGCCGTAGTCTTATTAGAGGGAGGTTCCAGGTTCGATTCCCGGTAGGGATTTGGAATTTCATAATTTCTAAGTCTCTGGTCTGGTTTTGGTGGGGGCTTCGGCAGTGGCTAGTTACCAGTTACCACCCTACCAGCAAAGCTGTGCCGCCAAACAATCTAGCGTTCCGATACGATGCCGTGTAGAAACCAAAAGGATATGGGTTTGATAAAAACTGGCATACCACTTCCAGGTTAGCCCGCTTTCACCTTAGACTGCATAATCACTTACTACCAGGTGAGATTGCAGTCAAAGTCTAACTTATATCTGAATTAAAATAAAAAAAAGGTCAGCGATTTAAGATCGGACACAATTTGCGTTTATGATTTAGTGTGGAATGTGGTTAGGGTTACCAATGGGTAGATATTACCTATTAACTTAATTGGCCTACGTAATTGCTAAGATGATAAGCACATAAGTAGCTTATACAGTTAAGTAGATAGTTACAATCTTAATTGCGAATATAATTATTCGTGTATTACGTGCCTACCTACAGCCGGTTCTGTCGGTGTATGCTCCACTAATTTCGTAATCCCATGACTGAGAAATCTGGACAGGTAGCAAACTAGTCGGGCGTACACCGACTGTCAAAAGCAGAAGACACTTTAGTAGTTTAAATTATCACAGTGTTCTGTGTTCATTGCCGTTATAACTTGGTCTCCGTTGCGCGCTCCGATCCCTTCGTATGTGAACCCAACTCGCACTTGACACGTTTTAATTGATGATCAATTAATATTATATAACTGCAAAAGTTGTGGTTGTGTTGTGTGTTACATGTAATAACATTGTTAGGTACAATCTCAACGTTGTGATTGGCTGAAATGTTGCTGCAACAAAGCATTTTATCGAAAGAGTTAGTCGGCCAATAAGAGGTGACTGCGATCGTCACACTGCGTCGTTCAACCCCCGCAATCAACCCCCTTATGCAACTTGTTTTAAGTTTAGTAAAGGCTTCCCATATAGATCAAGGAACGATTTAAATAACCAGCCTTCCTTATGAGCAGGTAATGCCGAACTACTGTACTACAAGCAAATTCAGAATGAGGAGGAGCGCATCATGGATCTGCGCATATCCAACTTCCTCAAGCAGAAGCAGGAGCGGGAAGCCAGGAACAGAGCTGAGGCGGAGGCCATCAAAGTTGCCAAGCAGAAAGGCATCGATCACATCGCTAAAGCACAAAAGGTAACATAACTAACATATTATGACAACATGGGATTATTCAAGGGACGTACCAACAAATTCTTGAAAGGCCGGCAACACATCGGCGGTATCTCTGGTGCTGCAAATTTTCATGGGCGACGGTAACCACTTAACATCAGGTGACTCGCCTGCTCGTTTGCTCACTATTTTATATAAAAAAAGGTAAAATCTCTTAGCTTAAGGGCTTCCGAGACGGTCAAGCGGCTTGATGGCAAGCACGTAGCACGTAGTTTTGTTTTGCTTGCTCAAGCCGCTTGATGCGCCCGTCAAAAAGCACTTTCTCATTTCTCGATGAATCTAAATAATATTCACAGGCAGAACAAGAGCTGAAGGAGGAGTTAGAACGCATTCGCAACTTGAAGATCCAAGAGGACGTGGAACGTGAATACCGTCGCAAGGAGCGCGAGGCGGCCATCAAGCGCAACAACGAGATGAAGAGGCTGCACGAGGCCAGGGTGCAGCAGGTTAGTTGCCGACACTGAGGATCTGACCATCATCTCAACTGTGATCTTTTTCCTCTGCTATTCTATTTTTTTTTGGAGCTATTGGCTTGCGCTTGACTGCAATCACACCAAATAGCGGGTGATGTTGCAGGCTAAGTTGGAGCGCACCTGCCTAGAAGGTGCCTTATATTTACTCTTCTTTTGAAGATCCCCAATTTAGGAGGGAAATCGGAAGCCGAAACATGCCATATTCTAGCAGTGCATATTAGAAATGAGGAAGCAAACCACTTCGTACGAGTCCGTGGAATTTCGATTATGTGGGGTTGCAGACTGCAGACCTTTGCGATGTTTCGTAGTGCGATAATAAAATGGCGAGGGGGGAACTAGGTCGAATAGTTTCTTAGCACACTCTCCGAAATAAGAGAAGAATCATTCAGAAGATATTACTATGTAGAAGCGTTTAACTTTTACCACTAGTTTTTTCGTTTATTCGCGAAAATACGCTGTTTGTTTATTTTGCAGATAAACGATATTCACCGTCTAATTGCCAGAGAAATAGCGAAAGATGAGCAGAGCTTCAACAACGCAGCACGTCAGAACGAAGAGTTTATCCGTAAAGAGAAAGAGGTAGGTTTCGTACCGGTATTCGTGATATTAATTTGAATTTAATCTAAATTAGGTAGGTAGTAGGTACCTATATAAAAGGAAAAACTGTCTGACTGACTTATCTATCAACGCAACTGAGTGCGTTCGAGGCCCTCGTAGCTTTAGTTTTAAGTTTATGCAATTATTACCATTATTACATCATTATCTTACAAATCTAACAATTACCAATCAAAAAGTGTACAGTAGTAGGTAACTACTTAGTTATCTATTTAGAATAAATAATTTGACTTTGACTTAATATATGGACGCGTAAACGTCGGAATTTTAAAATTTCAACCCTTAAGAGGGTAAAATAGGGGTTTGCAATTTGAGTAGTCCACGCGGTCGAAGTCGCGGGCTAGTTTTTACTATGTATCTTCATATTATAATGAAAAGCTGTGAGTAATTTTAAATCGTATTTAACATGTCATTCATTGGATTTCAGCTCGTTGAGAAACACAAGGCGCGTGTAGAACAACATCGCCAAGAAATCATGAAACAAATCAACGACAAGGAACGCGCTCGGTGAGATTGGATCCATTAACAACATCGACATTGATCCGTTCATCTTGTTCGTTTTGTAAAAAAACCGGTAATTACAAAAAGCTAACCGGTTTTTTCAGTAGTACAACACTACTGTCAAAGACTAAGGATTTCTTATGCAGTGGTTTCGAAATTTTATATGGATGGATTCTGCTTTCAAAAAGTCGCCGTTTTATGAAAATTCATAATAATAATATATAGGTAAATATTGAATTTCAGGGCGGAACTTCGTGAGAAGATTCACAACGAAGGTGTGGCGCTGCGCATGGAACAAGAACAGCAAGAAAAATATGAGAGAAGAGTTATCAAACAGAAGGTATAATTTATTATTATTATTATGTACCTATTTTTTTTGTGACGAAGTATGCCTGTTGCCAAGAATAAGGTGCATATGTACTGCATATTCTGTACACACATCCAGTGGTGTAACTATACTGTTAAGGGCCTACATGGCAAATTCATCAGATGGGGCTCTTCTTCAATGACTTAACTTTTTCCCGCTATATTTAGACCGTCGCACTATCGCTATTGGTTTGTCAGTCAACTTTCGCTTCCCGCACTACAGAACAGTGCACAATCCACTGTTAATTTAAAGCCAAAGAACGAGTTTTTCAAATACCATAGATTAAACACTATATCTATTTACTTACTGCATGCTATGATATAAAATCTTCTGCACACTGATTTTCAAAATATGAAATCCAGCGTGAGTTTAATTTTCAACAGTGCAAGTTAAACGCACAATTTTTTTGCAGGTGGCTGACATGAGACAGCAAAAAGTTGCAGAGAAGTATGTGAAAGAAGTAGAGCAATCGCTCGGAAAACATGGCTACTAGGTTTGCACATTATCATTAAAATCGACTCAGTAATTTCCAAAATGTTTTTAACATTTTAAAAATCGCGAATAAAATTTCGTCAAAATGAATGTAATGCTTTGAATTTTGCTTGTCGTCTTGTAGCATGATTAGTGAATTAAAATGCAATAAAAAAATTAAGACTGAATAAAAATGTCTTTTATTTAAAAATACTTGAATTATTAATTACCATCATTAAAATAAATTAAAATTAGTATTATAATAAACTATTCTCAGACTATGTTTATTGTACAAATTCTACACAACTTCACTGGAAAAGAAGAATAAAATTCGCTAGGTACAGACATACAATACACTAAAACAGCCATAACATCAAGAATTAATCATAAACACAACATACAATATATATTATAAAAACCACTCATTTTTTAATCTACATTCACGACAATAGTTTATACACATTATTTTTCAAGGCACACTTTAATCAACACAGGTCTTACTATTTTACCAATACATATTTTTAAAGTCAGATTTTAGGTACCACACTAAATCCCATGGCATTAAAAATCATGTAATAATTGTTATCAAATCCACTATCATACATATTGCTGTGACTGCAGTGTCTGTTGTGAATGCCATAAATGACACCATACTGTGTTACATCAGTCAATGACCTTCTCGCCTAACTTGACCACCTTATCCAGGTTATCTTTGAGGGTTTTGAGCTGGTGCAGTACGGTATTATCCATCAGGGAGAAGGGGATGACGTGTTGAGAGGTTCTCAGCTGCTGCGGTTGGAGGGACAGCATTGTCCCGTCTTGGAGCACTATATTGCAGTGGGCTTTGTCGGTGGGTTTCATACTAGAACAGAAAAAGATTCTGCAACTAACAAATAAACTTACAACGAATAAACGCGATTCTCAATCACGCCAAAAGATTACTCTATATAATGAGTGTCTTATAATATACAAGTTTCAAGTTATGAATGGAACAGCTAGGTCCCTGGGCACAGTACCAGCCCAGAGGGAAATAGTGGGAGGGATCAATCAATCAATCAGCCTGTTTGCGTCCTCTGCTGGACATAGGCCTTCCCCAGAGCGCGAAACCACACATGATCCTCCGTCTTCCTCATCCACCCACTTCCCGGAGGGATAATGCAGTGGAATATTAGGCTAAGTGTATATAATCTGCATTCAGGTATAAATAAATAGTGAAATATACTCACGTGTTGCACAAGTTGGCCATGAGAGGCGAGCCTGACATGGAAAACACCATTTCGCCCATACGCGGCTGACGCAGCACTGTCAGCGGGGTGTTTGGAGCTACCTGCACGCACCAGACAGATATCATTATTACTAAGTACACTGTACTTCACAGTGTGCTAGAACTGTTTTCATGCTCAAGAGAAAGAAGGGAAAAGGGGCTGGATTGGTAAAATGATAAATTAGAACAAGGGGATGAAATTGGAAAAAAAATGAGGTGAAAAGGGAAATTATTGGAAAAAGATGAGAGTAAAGAGGATGAATGAGTTTTTTTTTTAATTCAGATAAAAGTTAGCCTTGACTGCAACCTCACCTGGTGGTAAGTGATGATGCAGTCTAAGATAGTAAGTCTAAGCTATGCGGCTAACTTGGACAATCTTTGATTTCTACACGGCATCGTACCAGAACGCTAAAACGCTTGACGGTAGGGTGGTAACTAGCCATGACCGAAGCCTCCCACCAGACCAGACCAGTAGAAATTATAAAATTCCAAACCCCTGCCGGGAATCGAACCCGGGACCTCCCACTAATAAGACCACAGCGCTTACCACTGCGCCAGGGTTGAGGGAAAAGAAGATAACCAAGGTGACTTACTTTGGGCGTGATAGCGGGGTACTGCGTGAGCGCGTTGTGGTTGTAGGCGGGGGTCTTGTACACGGCGGTGGGGGGCGGCGCCATCTTGTGCGCGGGGGTTCTGTACACGGAGCGCGAGCGGCGCCGCTGGGTGGTGGCTCGCGAGACAGTCTTGATGGAGCGCACGGAGGCGTCTGCGGAGCGCGAGCGGCGCCCGCCCGTGCGGGATACTGAGGGTGGGCCTGCGAATTGTACAACAGACTATAGCAATAAGGCTCTTTGTGCACTGCATCCAATCTGAATCTGAGCTATGTTGGTTACTCTGGTTCTCCTCATTTCTGGTTTGATCATGTAGAGATTATCCACGTATATTTCTCTCCATTGCCCACCTTGTCTGCGTTATCCTTGTAATTGGGCATATTCTGACAAAATATTTTATTTTATATTTGTTTATTTTATGGAAACACACAGTACAATAATTAAATAACAGGCAACACATATTATATAAAACACTCAAACCATAACTAATAACCAATGAAATATTTACACACATTAAACAACTTATGTCCAAAACTATATAATCGAGTATAACACGCGTAGGTACAAATACGAAAAAAAAGAATGATAGGTAGGTTACAATCACAACTTATTAGGCAAAAACAAATCAAAACCGAATAGTGCATAGCTAGTCCATTTTTGATAGGATATCCTTAATTGCTAATTTACATTTGGGGAGTTTAATATGTGAGTTTTTGCCAGCTTATGTAATATATTATATGAGTATGATTATTAAAGAAATGATTAGCAAAGAACAGAAAGCTACTCACCCAACATTTTGGTCTGCCCCTTGCCCCCGGAGCCCTGCGAGGACTGGCCTGACAAGTACCCTGATCCCAAAAAGCACCCGGTTAGTGGAAAACATGACTGGTTAGCCAATAGATGATTATTGATTATGTTTGTTTATTGATTTGTGCAGAATATTTGGTGTTGTGCATTATATCGCCTGTTTGTGACTACAACTGTTATTTTGGAAAAGTGTTATTTACTTATTTTTGACTAACAATGCTCAAAAGCAGATGAGAAAGAGGCAATCTAATTGAAACATACAAAATACTAAGTAATGATTATAATGTCCCAAATTTTGAGAGCATGTTTGCGAAAAGGAGCAATCCTAGATTTAGGGGGCATGATATGAATCTACAATATCAATAATTTATCATCATCAAATCCATTGAAACACTTTCTAATCATCAGTTATTCACATCCATACTAATCCATACTAATATTATAAATGCGAAAGTGTGTCTGTCTGTCTGTCTGTCTGCTAAGTTTTCACGGCCCAACCACTAAACCGATTTTAATGAAATTTGGTACAGACTTGGGACACATCCCGGGGAAGGAGATAGGCTACTTTTTATCCCGGAAAATCAAAGAGTTCCTACGGGATTAATAAAAACCGTAATCCACGCGAGCGAAGCCGCGGGCATCCTCTAGTATGGAATAAATTGCTCAAGAATGTGGTTATGTCAAGCTCTAATCAGTTCAAGAATAGATTAGACAAACATTTGGAAAACTGAATAATGTTCAATAAAAGGTTTTATTACATTCAATTATATTGTTTCTATCTACAATACTGGATGGTTAGTCCCACAGAGCGCACCTGCTGAACTTGATACAAACTAATTTACAGCCATTGCAAATATTTCTTCTCAAAAATCAAGTTTTTGAAATAACTTGTTGTAGTCGCAAACAGGTAATATGACATGAGTGATACACTAGCCTGCCTCTAAATATTCCACCTGAATATTTATTCAGGTGGAATTTTTGAAAACCCATTGTTAGTTTTCAAAAAACCCCAACTGTGGTATGCACTGCATCTTTTTCAGACAGTACATTAAAGCGCATTAAATCTGCTATTTCGATTTTTTTTTAAAAGAATTTTATGTACCCAGTGACACTCGTCCTATCAGGACGAATATAATAACGTATCATTTATCTTAATCGGTTGAGACGTTGAGTAGTTACGAGTGGACATACATACAAGTCAAAAACTTCCCTCCTTTTGGGCTTTGCTGCAGTTGGGTAAACAATCAATGCAAAATTTCTGCAAAATTTGACAGCGCAAATCAATATTTTGGCATCATATACAGGGTGTTTGGTAATTAGTATATAAAGACAACACGTACCCATGCTACTTTGATCTGATACAATTTAAAAAATAAATTATGTCAAAGTTTTCATGATCCTAACGTGCCCTAACTCACTGAGATTGTTGGCCACGTTTAGATAGGCCAAGGCCAACGATCTCAGTGAGTTAGGGCACGTTAGGGCCATGAAAACTTGGACATTAAAAAAAATTAAAATTTTGTATGAAATTTTTTATAATTTTATTTCGTCATTTTACTTCAGCATTGTATTTATCAGATCAAAGTAGCATGGGTACGTGTCGTCATTATATACTAATTTCCAAACATCCTGTATAAAGTATGCCTCTACATTATTAGTTTTTCAATAGCTTCTAAAAACACTACTACTAGGAAAAGACAAGGCTCTATTTTTTTTAAGAGTCTAACAGAAAATTATTATTTTTACTCAAAAAGCTTTCTAGTTTCTATGTATAGTATCACAGTATGTGACAGGTCGACATTGGCAGTCGGGTGGGGACGCCCCGCTCACCCGCTCAGCCCCCGCGCTAATCCAGTGTTCTGGCCTCCCCCCCATCTCATACCCCGATTGTCATGTTGACCTGTCGCAAACTATAGGTATTTAGTTAGATGACAAAAGTATGTACATTGCAGCTAATTCAGTTCTACAAAATGACATACCATCATCATGCGACACAGCTCTACTGGAGTGGGCTGCAGATTGTCTGGTTTGGGGCGGCTGGTTTGCTTCTGCTTTCTGAAATAATTTCACTATGAATTAGGGTGGCCTTAAGGCAGACAGACAGACAAAAAAATGATCCTATAAGGGTTCCAGTTTTCCTTTTGAGGTATAGAACCCTAAAACCAATCAATGCGAGTCAGACTCACACACCAAGGGTTCCATACCTTCGTACAAGAACTAACACAATCTCAAACCAGTATAATATGTTCTCCCCAACAGCTATACAACATTGCAAGTTATGGCGGCGGACAGCTCCATCTTACATTATTTGCTAACACTTTTTTTTCACTTTACAAATTCACAGTTTTCAGATTTTTCCCTTTACTTGTGCTATAAGACATTGCTAGCTGCCAAATTTCATGATTCTAGATCAACTGCAAGTACATTGGTTTTGATTCCCTTGTCTTGACAGGCACACTGACAGACAGACAACAAAGTGATCCTATAATGCAATTAAAGTAGTAAGTAAAAACAAAAGGCCAGGCTTGAAGCAAATAGTCTGGCAGTGTCACCACATGCAGCAGAAATAAAAGGTTAAAAAGATCTACAATGGAAGAACTGTCTTGTAACACTAAAGCCAGCAAAAGTCTTATGGAGTTAAAGAGTTTCTTGATGGAGTGACCTTCTCCCAACTCTTGACACACTCATAAAAATCTGATTATAGTCCATACCAAAAAAAATACAGTACAAAAAGCACAAGAAATATACCAATTGCCCAACGGTCTTGTTCAAATCCTCAGCACTGATAGTTGCCAAGAGACACTTGAAGCGCATCTCCACATCTTTGGTTTCTATTTGTGCTTGGTTTTCAAATTTGGTTTTCATTTCTGTTACTGAAAGGTTTAATCAAAATATAACATTAAAGCCTTGTCAAATATAAAATTATAGGTTTGTCAAATATGATATTAAGGCCTTTTCAAATATAACATTATAGCCTAGTAATCAATGACCTATCACCAGCTCACTACTGAGCAAAGATCTCCTCTCGGAATGAGGAGGGTTTTGGTTTGGAGTCCACCACACTGACCGATTGGCAGACTTTCCCGCATCTTTAAGAACATAAATGGAAAACTCTGAGGTATACAGATTTTCTTCTCCATCAAAGCAGTATTTAATTGCTTAAAATGCATAGCCCTGAAAGTTAAAGGTCAAGCCAGGGCTCAAACTCCAGATACCCCAAATAGGGGGCCAAAGTCTAAACGAAATAGATTTGCAGTCTTTTCAAAATACCTATTTTAAATTTTACTAGCAACCAATCTCAGCTTTGCTCGGGTGCAACTAAACAAGTTAGCCCTTGACTGTGTTTCAACAGGTGTAACTTGTAAGTGGTACCTAAGTGATGACTGGCAGGTAATGCAGTCTAATATGAAAATGGGCTAGCTTGGAAGATTAAACCTATACCAATGACTTCCTATGCAGCATCGTACCGGAACTCTACCCTCTCGCCACTAGGCGTGGAGAAAAAAATCTACGTCAATGAGCACCTAACACCAGAAAACAAGCAGTTATTGAAAGCAACTAAAGCTCTTGCGCAAGAAAAAGCTTACAAATTTGTATGGGTTCGTAACTGCAATATTTTTTTAAGGAAAAACGAGGAATCACCTGCTCTGAACATACGTCTCGAAAAGGATCTATCCAAAATAAAGTGATCGTACGCGTTAAACCTTTTTCGAATTATTTTTTAGTAATAAATATCTCTAATACCTGTCACACACACATGTCGCAACATACATATCCTAACCATACTCGACATAACAAATTACACACACTAACATTACATACGTCATATGTACTACACACGAATCTTAGTATTCAGCAAACTAAACCATACATCATGCAGTCCTCTTTTGCACCACATACTACACTTAATAAAACAAGCATATTATATTATCATAGTAACTATAGCCAGTCCGTCTCCAAAATTCTCCTCTATATTTTAATTTATTACATTCTACCTTACACCTACCATTTAAATACGACCCATCTTAAACCACGTACCTCTTCAAAATATAGTATATTTCACTATCATTATATCTTGGTACTTACCATAACAGTCCACAGGTGCTAATCACATAGAATTACTTTACCAAAATGTACGTGGTCTGCGTACCAAAACAGAGGTGTTTCGACTAAATATCTTAAATCACGGATACGACCTCATCTTAATCACTGAATCATGGTTAACAGAAGGTATTTACGACCGTGAAATTTGTGATGATAGATACGATGTTCTCCGATGTGACCGAAACCTGGAGACATCCACTAAGAAAAAGGGCGGTGGAGTCTTATTATGTGCGCGTAAGGAGCTAAATATACAGCTGCATCGAGAGTGGACGTGCCCTGGCGTTGAATCTCTATGGGCGACTATACCTGCTCAGTCCCTAAAAATCCAAGGTAATCGTAAGATTCACATCGGGTTAATTTATGCGCCACCAGACAACCTCTTACCGGCTCGACTTGAATCCATCTCCTCTCGCCTTGCTGAACTCGTTGCCAAGTATCCTAACGACTACATTATCTTAGCTGGTGACTTCAATCTACCAAACGTAACGTGGTCTGACTCCGGACCCACCATCCACAAACGCGGATCTGTGGAGTTACATAATGCGTTTATGAATATGATAGATATATGTAACCTATCTGGACTAAAACAACTTAATACTGTCCCCAATAGTAAACATAACACGTTGGATCTATTGTTCAGTAACATAGATCTCAATGTAAGCCACTGCTCTAATCCTCTAGTCCCAGAAGACACGTTTCACCCGTGTCTCCAATTCAATCTCTCTAATCTGCTTCTTCGTAACACTCGCCAAAAACCTATTAAAAAACCCAACTTTTTCGAAGGAGACTACTGTCAAATCAACGAGCACTTATCTAAGATCAATTGGCACGAAGCACTCTCAGCTAAATCAATGAACGGCATGGTTGAGAAATTTTATTCTGTTCTAAACGAAACAATCAAGAAATTTATTCCAGTAAAAGTAAAGTACAAATCTAATTTTCCTGTATGGTACTCCAAACCTCTAATCCACATAGTGAAAGAAAAACTTCGTAAGCATAAACAATGGAAAGTTCACAAAAATCCCCGCGATTACGACGAGTTCGCTATTCTAAGAGCAAGACAAAAACAAATACAAAATAAGTGTTACACTTCTTACATCCAAAGTATGCAAACTTACATTGCCAAGGACCCTAAGCTTCTTTTTTCTTTCACTAAATCTCTTAGAAACGATAAAAGAGGATACCCTACCAAGCTCACATTAGGTGATACTGTATATACTGATGAAGTGTCTGCTTGTAACGGTTTCAGTAAATACTTTGAGAGTGTCTTTGCCAAACCAGCAAACTCTTACGACGCGATGAGCGACTCTAACTTGAGCTATAAAGAATCAATCTGCAAAATCACCATTGACGAGAATAATGTACTCAAGCTTCTCAAAACTCTGAAAATTAACAAGGGAGCCGGTAGTGATGGTATTCCACCTATTTTCCTGAGCAAGTGTGCTTCAAATCTGGCGAAACCTCTCACGATCATCTTTAACCACTCCATAAACGTCTACTGTAGTTTCCCAGACATCTGGAAAGAAGCGCTAATAGTCCCCATCCACAAAAGCGGATCTAAAACTCAAATTGAGAATTACCGACCTATCTCTATCCTCAACGTAATGAGCAAGTTGTTCGAGTCAGTTATTTACTCATACATATCTCCAATCATTTCGAGATCTATCCCCTACGAGCAGCATGGATTTATGAAAAACCGTTCCACTGTCACCAACTTAGCGGTCTTCACGGACTATGTCTTGCGGAGTATGGATGAGAGACACCAGGTGGATGTGATCTATACGGATTTCGAAAAAGCTTTCGACCGTGTGGATCACGTGATTCTGCTTCACAAGCTAAGCATCCTAGGAATAAATGGCAACTTACTCCGATGGCTAACTTCATATATAAAAAACCGTATGCAGGCTGTAGTAACAGGCAGCGCTAGAAGCAACTTTATAACCATTCCATCAGGGGTACCCCAGGGGTCTATCCTAGGTCCCCTCCTATATAATGCCTATCTATATGATATTGGTAGCTGTTTTAGCCATGCACAATATTTAATGTTTGCTGACGATAAGAAAATTTTCCTTAAAATACGTTCCCTTGAGGATTGTTATCGGCTACAAGAAGACTTAAACGCCCTGAGTGATTATTATGTTAGGAATAGAATTATCGTTAACGTCAAAAAATGTCACCACATAACTCTTTCTCGTAAAACTAGCTCTATATCCTTCGACTATCATATAAACGATGTAAACATAGCTAAAGTCAAAACCGTCCGAGACCTGGGTATTAAAATTGACGCTAAACTATCGATGAATGAGCATGTCGAAGTCATAGCGGATAGAGCCTACAAACAACTAGGTTTCATTAAACGCGTAACACGTACTTTCAGTAATATTGAATGTATAAAAACCCTATATTTTGCATATGTTCATAGTATTCTCGAATATGGGTGCAACATTTGGTCACCGTATTACATTATACATACTCAAAGACTAGAATCAATACAAAAACAATTTCTTAAGTACCTGGCGTTTAAAGAATTCAAAAAATTTAGCAGTTATAAAGAAGCCTGTTCGCATTACAAAATTGACTCACTGGAACTTAGAAGGAACCAAAGTGACATGATGTTGCTACAAGCTATTTTGACTGGACAAATTGACTGTCCTAGCCTGCTGTCAGCTTTCTCACTCAACGCTCGCTCCTTTAGGCCTCGTAAACCTCAGCTACTTTGCGTACCGAAATCCAATACAAACTACGCCCAAAACTCCGTACTTCTACGCCTGGCGCGAACTTACAATAAAACTTATTCAGATTTAGACCTTTTCCACCTATCCAAAATACAATTAAAAAAAGAAATAATTAAACTGCATCAGAAAAATAATAATATGTAACTATGTATTTATGATATTATAAAACTACTATTTATGAATTATAATATTTATGTTAATATCTATAATCACACACACACACACACACAAATGCGCGCGCGCACACAGACACTCAAACGCACACACACTCACACACACACACACACACACACACACACACACACACACACTAACACTCGCTTAGTTCTGTTATAATTTATAATCTCTTTTATGTTAACTGTAATCATACTCATATATTGTAAACCCATTTGGCCTTATTTTTATATAGTTTAAAATGTAAAATTATAATAATTGTACCGCTGTTGTTTACAAATAAAGGAATAAAATAAAAATAAAAATAAAACTCTAGAGATCTCTTGGTAGTACAGTCTTGCCGGTAAGGTGGAAGCCCTCAACAAGACAAAAGTATTATATCAAACTAATAATTACGTTTAAATGTTGTAATTTATGCAGCATCGCAGTTTTTCAATTGCCCAGATGTGGACGCAAATAGGAAATAGTAAACTTACCAAGTTTGTCGATTTTATTCTGAGCTTCATAGCATTCGCCTACTTGCTCTTGTTTCCGTACAGGTCGTTTTGTGCGTGGCATTTTTCACTACTAATTCAACTTAACTATCTAAATTTTTTACAAATCAATTAAAACTTTTGTAATACAATCAAATCAAAACAAAATTAAATGAACCGACAAAAGGCAATTTTATTTTTAACCGACGTGCGACATTTTGAATTTGCTAATCACAAACACAGATTACAAATGACTAAATAGTTAAGTCGCTTTACAAAAATAAAATAATTGCGATTCAATTATCGATTTTCTAAAACCGATACAAGAACCAGAGATCCAGATTAGAATTTCAAGTAAAAATTGTGTGTTCGAAGCCTAAGTAGATTTTGTATAGTTTATCTGTTACCGGATGTATAGAAATTTGACTTTAGGATCCCTAGGATTACAAATGGATCCGGGACTAGAGCTTTTGAAGATTTTTTAAAATGATTCTGTAAAATTTCTTCTACCATTACTAAAATACTATTTTGATTGTTTTAGTAATATTTTCTAAATTAAGCAAAATTAGTTTCTCCGTCGACATTGTACATTGTTATCAAATCGCTGATTGGTCAATTGTCTGTGATTGTTATGATGAATGAAGAATGGCGGACGTTGTCATATTGCGATATTTGTTCACATTTTTACTTTTAAACGCTTGCCATGGTGAGTAATTGTGATAAAGTGTGCGCAATTTACTGTGGAAACCTGAAACGGATCTGCTGTGCAAATTTTGATGTAGTTGTTGTGTAGGAAAGTGGTAAAAATGGGTTCGCTTCCGTACTGTGGCTTCTAACATCGTTTTTATTATTGTTTTTTGGTACGACGCAAACGCGATCGTGTTGTTTATTTAACATTTATAGCGACTAATATCAGCCTGGATAACTTTCACGTTTCACTATAATGAATGAGAGTACATTCAACAGATTTCTGTTTGGTAGTCGAAACTTTTCACTAAATAGTGGGCTTACAAGTGGGAGGATTTAGAACTAGGGAGCTTTCTTTTACTTAAAAGATGCTCAAAGCTTTTTCTTAGTATTAATCTTGGGTTTGCGTGTTCTAAACCCATACATACTTTGGAGCCTACTTACTACATCAAACCATAAAAAGACCATAAACTAAAATAAGTACCTAGGCCCTAGTATGTACAAATCATGGTTCACATATTTTATATCTGCAAAATATTCCAATTCGGGATTTATTTTATTATATTGTCATTATTTCGTGTGAAAAAGAAACTCTGTTATCTATCACTTATCCGAAATGAGAGCAGTAGAATTTTTTATTTATTTATTCAACATCAAATTTCTTAAACTATTTTAGCACAAAAACTTAAGAAAAATTATAGATTAAAACAAAACAAAAAATTTCATAGGAGGAACATAAACTAAATGAAAATTATTGAAATTTTAATGTAATGGTACTGTTTCGATCAAAATCATGAACTTTGGATTCAATTTCAGTAGTTTTGGACTGTTTTGTTTGGAAATGAGTTCAAATTTATATTGAGTGGGCCAGGGATGCAACAAAAAAAAATTTCTTGGGATTTTTTCTGTAACTTATTTAATTTTTAAGTGGACTAGGAAAATACATTAAATGAAATATTTTGTTTGACTTACAGCTGGACTCCCAGGCTTTGATAACCTGGAGCAAGATGGGGCTCCCAGCACCAAACCAGCCAATCACATCAGAGATGACATGCTTGCAATTGATAAAAAGATGATGGTACAACAACCCAGGTGAGAAATTTTGCATCTTACTGAAATGCAGTCAAAACTGTTTACAGCAACATTGTTGTTTATAATGAGGATCATCATCATGATGGATACTCACTACTGAACACGGGTCTGCTCTCAGAAAGCGAAGGGTTTGACCACAGTCCACCACACAAAACAAGAGTGAATAGGCACCTTCTAGGTAAACGCGTCCCATCTTAGACCACATCATCACTTTCCATCAGGTGTGATTGTGGTCAAACGCTTACCTATAGTGAATAAAATAAAATAAAAAAAACACCTTTGAGGACATGAAGAACTCTCAGGCATGCAGGTTTCCTCACAATGTCTTCTTTTACTGCTAAAGCAAGTGGTATTTAATAGTAAATTCAATGTGACCATATCATGTAATTAAATTGATTGTTATTTTTACCTGCTGCTAAGAAGAAGGAAGTTTCAGAAAAGGTATTGTTTTTCAATATGTTTCTAATAAAGCCTACTTAATATTAATATTGTATTGTGACAGTGTTTTAAAAACCAACAAAAATTGTGGATGTTTCGGTTTGTCCTTCAATCAGATAGCAGTGGAGTAAAAGATTGGTATATTCTTGCATAGATATATTGAAAGAGCTGGAAAGTGACATAGGCTACTTTTTATCCTGGAAAATTAAAGAGTTTCCGCAGGATTTTTAAACACCCAAATCCAAACAGATCAAGTTGCAGGCATCAAGTGGTTCATGATAAAACAGTGTAAACTGTACATATTGTTGTAATATGTACTGGGCTGGTTCTGTTCCTGGCGGCAATTAGTATTGGACGAGAACTGTAAAACAGTGGTAATCACAAAAGATCAGTAACAGTGAATACAGGGTCTGAAGGGCCCTGCATAGCTGCCAAACCAGCAAGAAAAAAAGACTGTACTGGACACTTTACATACATATTACAGGTATAAATGCCATCTGTGCGAGTCGCCGGAGTGCGGCGACAGCGACGCGACAGTGGCGCAGCAAGTGTGCGGGTCTGCGTTGTACTGTTTCAAGTCCACAGTGCGCGCGTCGGACGGCGCCTTGCGCCATTCCCGCGGCTGCTCCACGCACCGCGACCATTACCAGTTCACCTGTCGCACCAACCAGGCTTCACAAAGGTTAGTTATGTGATATTAACCGCGACATTCATCTACGCGAATCGTCTAAGTTATAACTCGCACAGTTTTCTGTCCCACCGTACAAGAAATAGCACTATTCATGATGGTCGTTTTGAAATTTGTTGTTATAGCAACAATAGAAATACACATTCTGTGAACATTTCAAATCTCTATGGTCTACTACGGTTTACGATATACAGACCGATGGACGGATAGACAGACAGTGGAGGCTTAGTAATAGTGTCCCGGTGGCACCCTTCGGGTACGAAACCCTAAAAAGAACTAAACTACTGAATCAATTTTACTTTTGCAATCAACAGTATTTTTAATAGAAACACATCATGCAACAAGTATTATTATTTTTATTTAACGTTTTTTGTTGTTGCAGGCCACGCAAACGTCACGCAGGGCAGCTAAACATAACCTGCTGTCAGGGGGACATGTGCAATGATGGAAGCTTCCCGTCCTTGCTACCGTCAGATATGGCCATAGAGCCCCTAACCGCTGGAGCCTGGAAGCTGTGGCTCAGCGTGACGCTGTCTGTGTTGGCCGTCAGCGTCATAGGAGCCATGGCTATACTGGTGCTGCGCAGGAGTCACCGGTGAGTGTGATAGGGTGAACACACAGCTCTCTCTGTCTCTCTCAGACATTTCATGTAGGACTTCATGAAAGAATGGATGGTGCTGCTTTGCTGCGTCGGCGTATTTTCTCTCGTAGTGCGTAGATATACGTATGAAGTTACCTAGAATCATTAATTTTGGCAGATAGGTAGGTTATAGGTAGGTATACCACAAGTAAAGGAAAATATCCGAAAACCGTGAATTTGTGGTTACATCCCAAAAAAAATTAAAATTTGTTCATGAAAAAATAATCTGAATTTTTATTTTTTAAATTAAGATAACTATACCAAGTGGGATATCATATGAAAGGGCTTTACCTGTACCTACATTTTAAAACAGATTTTTATTTATTTTTATGCATAATAGATTTTGATTTATCGTACAAAATGTCGGAAAAAAATATCCGAATACGGAACAGTGCGCGAGCCTGACTAGCACTTTGCCCGTTTTTTTTAGATAATTAAAAAAAAATATATTAATTTGAGTATAATTTTGTGATTCATTGTTACAGATTGCGGGTTTCACGTGCAGCACAAAAGTTGGGAGCAGATTCTAACTATTTTCCTTCAATGTACAGTCCTCATGTCACCAGTGCCTATTATGAAGGTAAGAAAACGAAAAGTATTTATGCAGAGGAATTCTTCAACCAATATATAGCAATTTTCAGGTTAGCAAAATGTTGGTTAAAAAACCGGTGAAGTGCTATCGTACATATATAACACTATGTTTTTTTTTTTTCTTTTAATTTGCATGGCCGCCATTTTGAAATTAGCTATCTTGGTTATTTGTTATTGGTTGTTATAGCGGCAATAAAAATACACATTCTGTGAAAATTTCAACTCTCTAATTACGGTTTATGAGATACAGCCTGCTGACAGACAGGTGGCGGTAGGCTGGCAACCTTCTGGTATTGAACCCAAAAAAAAGAAAAATACTATTTTTCTAATAAAATAAAATCTTCTATTCTATCTTTCTAATAAAATAAAATATTTTACCCTAAATGTATTTATTATAAGTATGTCAGAGAAAGAATCATAAAAAATAGGTTTTAAAAATCGTGGATCTAAAGTGAAGCTAGAAACATTTTTTTTAAATATCTGGTTTTCCAGGTCTGGAAGGGTCACAAAACGGTGGAGGCCTCCACGCGGTGGCGGCCGGGGACTCCACACTGAGGGAATACTTGGAGTGCTCGGTGACCAGCGGCTCAGGGTCTGGTCTCCCGGTGATGGTGCAGAGGACCTTGGCGAAGCAGGTCACCCTGATCGAAAGGATCGGCAAGGTATAGTTTAGGAAGTACCGATTATGAAAATGACGTCCATAGTTTTTTTTTTTTTGAAGAAAAAGTGTAAAGGCAATTTTTATAGATGTCCTCAGCTTCGCCCGCGTAGATTTAGGTTTTTAAAAATCCCGTGGGAACTCTTTGCTTTACCGGGATAAAAAATTGCCGAAGTCAATTTTCAGGGTCTTGTAAGCTACCTCTGTACCAAATTTCATATAAATCGGTTAAACGGATAGACGCTGAAGAATCCTGTAGGAACTCTTTCATTTTCTGAGATAAAAAGTATGCAGTTGGTTAACAATGATAATTGACTTGTCCCCAGGGTCGCTATGGCGAAGTATGGCGTGGGTCCTGGTACGCGGACAGCGTGGCGGTTAAGATCTTCTTCTCGCGAGATGAGGCCAGCTGGCGGAGGGAGACGGAGATATATAGCACCGTACTGCTCCGGCACGACAACATCCTCGCGTACATAGGCAGTGATATGACCAGCAGGAACAGTTGTACACAGGTATGGCGTGAGCCCTCTCACTCGCACACTATACCGTGTGAGCGAAAGGTGATAAACAAGATATTCTTCTCGTAAGACGAGGGAGACGGAGATATATAGCACCGTCCTGCTCCGGCACGACAACATCCTCGCGTACATAGGCAGCGATACGACCAACAGGAACAGTTGTACACACTATGGTCTCAGCCCTCTCTCTCGCACGCTATACTGTGTAATCGAGAGGGTTGAAGAAAATATCCTTCTCGCAAGGCTGGCGCTGTTGTACCGTGTTGTACGGTATGTACCGTATGGTATATTGTGTACCATATGGTACGCTAATACATCTACCACATTATGTACAGTGTGATATGCTAATAAATGCCCTACTTTGTTCTAGCTCTGGTTAATCACACACTTCCACCCGCTGGGCTCGTTGTATGAACACCTGAGTAGGACCACTCTGACGAGGCACCAGATGATGCTCATTTGCCTGTCCATCGTCAACGGCCTGCTACATCTACACACAGACATACACGGCACACAGGTAAGAATTGAGTCTCGGGGAGCATGTTAAGCCATTGCTCCCTGAATTCCTAAAAGGCCGGCAATGCTTTAGCGGTTCCTCTGGAACTGCAAATGTTTATGGACGGCAGTGATCACTTAACATAAGGTGACCCGCCTGCTCGTTTGCTCTCTATTTTTAATTTTTAAAAAAACTTGCAGACATATGCAACTATTTGTGTTTGTTTGTAGGGCAAACCAGCGATAGCACACAGGGATATAAAGTCCAAGAACATTCTGGTGAAAGTGAACGGCGAATGCTGTATAGCGGACCTGGGGCTGGCGGTGACGCGTCAGCACGTGGCCAGCGACCTGACGCACAACCCACGCCAGGGCACCAAGCGGTACATGAGCCCGGAAGTATTGGATCAAAGGTACCCTTCATTGATATCAACTAAATACGGGATAGTAATGAAGATATCTGTAGGAGAACCCGAGAAACCGACAGCTTTCACTGCCAGCCTGGCAGTGGAAGCTGTCAGTAGTGCCAGGGGTCACTAGTAGAGATCTCTTAGAGGGATAACTGCTTTCCTGTCCATTTCTGATCTTTTTCTTTTAACTGTTACAGATTGTTGGTATAAAAAAAATTGCATTATAACTCAATTTTCGGTTTAGGGTATATGTTATATACCAAATACCAAAATGTTACGTTTGTACTCATTTCGTCTACGACATAGAGACCTGTGACACGTGGATGGTCAGACAGACAGACATGATTTACGTCATGTACATTATAACTTACTGTTGACAGTATGAACATGCGTTGCTTCGAAGCGTACCGCAAGTGTGACGTGTACGCGCTAGCGCTGGTGCTGTGGGAGGTGACTCGGCGCGTGTCGCCCGCGAGAGAGCATCGCGCGCCCTTCAGCGAACTGGCGCCCGCGGACCCGAGCTTCGACGACATGCGCAAGATTGTGTGCACGGACAACGCCAGGCCCGCGCCGCCTGACGACCCGCATCCGGTACGTACCTACCACGTGGTACAGTGACCCCAATATGGTACATTATATACCACACGGTATATTATATACCACACGGTATATTGGGCACCTCACAGTACATTACATACCACACGATACGTTTACCACATGATACATTACATTCCACACAGAGTGTAGTGTACCACACACAGTACACAGCGTACCTCACGGTACATATTATACCACTCGGTATATTATATACCACGAGGTGCGTGCCCCGAGATCGAACCCCAAACCCTACTAGGAGGCAGACCTCTTAACTTCTAGGCTATCACTGCTAGTAAAGCAATACTATAACATTTCTTTCCAGACAATGGTGGGCATGGCGAACCTGATGCGCGAGTGCTGGCACCAGAACGCGTCGGTGCGGTTACCGGCACTACGCATCAAGAAGACGCTCCTGAAGTTAGCTGCAAACGACAATGCGATCAGACTGAACGAAGACAATGAGGTCTATGTGTGAAAGTGTGTTAACAAGTGTTTAAAGGTGAAAAAAAATTGTTAGGAAGTGTGAACTAAGTGAATATACGGTCGTGGAGTTATGCAGAAAGTAGGTACTAACCCAAAAACAGATCCTTTATATTGTACTCATCGTAATATACGACTTTTGCTATGGGACTAGCCCTAGGCTTAAATCATGTAAAAATCTCACCTTAATTTTTCTCATGAGAAGGGTTGGTCCCAGAGTAAAAGTCGCTTATTGTTACAACCAGTGGCCTCATTTTGGATAAGGATCTCTGTAATATTGTTGGTTTTCGGGACTCTCAATATACATACACAACTTTGTAACATACCACTTGAGGAAGAAAAATTTCGATTGCTTGATTGAAACAATTTTCTATAAAAACTAAGAATACCATAAATATTTGAGGTGTAGTGATACGAATTTGGTTGTATACAATTCTCTAAACTAATTTCTGGTCTGCAGTTTTTTCATCTGCCTAAAAAAGATAGCTTGATAGCTTCAGGCATTACAAAGAAAGTTTTGTTACTCCTTTCATAATGTTCCTGTAATAAAAAATATGATTTTTAGTCCCATTGGTCTACTTTTTATTTTATGTACATGAACTGAGTACCTAAGTCTGTTATAACACTGTATGGTATCCCATAATTTTTATAAAAATTTGTTTTCATATAAAAATCGACTCATAGTACTCGAAACCTTGTTTTTGTTGAATCATTTTGACAACTCCCAAAAATTTTTATTTTTTTACAGAAAATGTTTTTGATGTTCATGTTAACATCTGGTTGCCATAAATAACTAACTATACTGGTGTGTATCTAAATATTTCTTTCTAATTATGATTATTGTGCCATGTATAGCATTTTAAACTAAGAACCTAAAATATTATGATAAAAATTAAAATATCATAAATTGTAGGATTACTTAAGAACAGTGTACTATTACAAAAATAAACTAAAATTATTTTTGCGCTAAACTTATATTTTATCTTTTGTTACTACAGAAGTTAAAGAGAGATCACTGATTTTAGTTTTTTTCTTATGAAAACCGTTATTTTATCATTTTTTTTGACATTTTAATTTTACAAAATAAAATTATATTGAATAATAAATAGCCTTTATCATGTATAATAAATAATTGAATAAATTGTAATCTTAGTAGAATTAAATTGTTATTAGTTAGAGATATTCTAATATAAAATTGCGAATCCCGTATCTGAGGATATAACTAACAGGGCGCCATTTTTTAAAGCACAGCTCAAAAAGGTGCGTAAACCTCGCGCCAATACCTATGTAGTCTGTGTCGCTACAGGTACTTGTCACACACACAAGCGTACGAATTTGTCTTCACTTTTTGAAATAAAATGGAATGATCTTTGCCTATCTGAAGTTTTATAATATCTTTGAAATTTCATGTGTAGGAGGGCCCAGTTTTAACTTAGAATATGTCTACACAATTATATAAAGTGCCGATTAGTATTGTAACGTGTAAATTAAAGTGTATATAACATTATTTCTAGGTTTAAATTCATATTTTAAAACTCCCAGTGGATCATATTACACCATTTGTATAATGATCTTGTACTTGCGCAGTGGTGAATTTATCGATCTACTTGTACGAGGCTAGACGCGATTTACAATTTAATACAAGATTGAGGATCAGGAGCCTCCTGTTCGGGAAATCGGGGGTTCTATGCCGGGCATGCACCTCGCAACTTTTTTTTTAAAGAATATTAGCCATGCTAATAATGACTAATACTCTTTCCCCTCCAATTAAGCGTAAAGTTTGTGCCAGGGGTGGGTACGACAATAGCGCAACGGGTGGGGTTTGAACCGCCGACTTTTCGGAATTCAGTCCGCTCCTCAACCGTTGAGCTATTGAGGCTTTTAACTTTTCGGAGTTACGTGCGTTTTAAGCAATTAAATATCACTTGCTTTAATGGTAAAAGAAAACATCGTGAGGAATCCTGCAAGCCCGAGAGTCCTCCATAATGTTCTCAAAGGTGTGTCAAGTCTGCTAATCCACACTTAGCCAGTGCAGCGTGGTGAAATACGGCCTTAACCCTTCTCAGTCTGAGTGGAGACTTGTGCTCAGTAGAGACGATGGGTAAATAAATTATTTCATCATCATCATAATGGTTAACATTATGATGATGATGAAATAATTTATTTTTAATAGGCAACATCTCTATTCTGCCGCACAGTTGGTTCATCATTAAACATCTGTTGCATAGTAAGCGATTGCCTTTAACATCGTTTTATATAACTTCACTCGCAGCTAAATATTGGCTTTAAGTTTTTTTTATTATTAATATTTTTCTATTGTTTATTGAATCTCAATTGCAATGAACACTTGTTAAAGTAACACTAGCGATAATTCTACATAAGAATGTATTTTTTAAGTTATTTTTGTCGCAAATACCAGATTGACTAAAAGTCAAAAGCGACCTAATACAAAATTTTGAATTTTTTGATTTGTTTTCATATGTTAGATTTAAAATAAATAAAGTAAGACAGTGGTATTGATTCCGAGAGCAACTTTTTAGAGTATTCACATCTTTTTCTTACCAATGTAATAAGAAAAGCACAGACAAACGTATTTTAATTCAAAACTGGCAAACCTTGTGACTAGGTGCCAGTCTTGATCATAGACTTTACTAGAATAGCACTAAAATTTTATGTTGTTAATTTAAAATTCATTTTAGCAATATTAAATAGAAAAACGTGCAGATATTTTTAATTTAGTTTAGAGAAAGTCATCAAAATGTCTATTAATCCAAAATTTAAAAATTCTGGTAGTGGTTTTGAAAAATCAGATAGCAGATTCAGATAATAAAATTTTGTATTATGCTGCTTTTCTTCTGAATTTTGATATGTATTGTATTTGATTTATTGGACAATTTATGCATTTATCATGTTTCTTTATTTTTATATAAAATGACAATAATAATTGAATAAGGCAGTCTGTGTGAGTAATTTTATGGGAATAGTACTTTTGTGTTAGTTTTATATTATTGTTAGACAATTTGCATTAAAAATTCACGAAAATAGTATTAAGTCAATAAAAAAAAATAAGGCCATATTTTTGCATTTAAAACTAATATGTAGTAAGGAAAGAACGAATAAGTAAAATAAGTAATAATCATTGAATTTTGAGTTAGGTCACTCTTGCACAGACTGCCTGCTTTTAACATTAATTGATTTTGGTTTACTTTAATTACTACAGTAAAATATGATAATTTTTAAGGTAATTTGGAGCTTATTTGGCTGTACACAAAACTTTAACTAAAACACATGCCATCACAGAACTCTAAATACTCTAATATAACATAACATACATAACATATAAATACATACATATTTAGATCTCACTCACCATATTTGCTCCATGTGTATAGTCAAAAGTTCGATTCTAGTTCTTAATTTGAGGGTAATCCGTATTTTTGACATGACAGTTGACACAGAACAAAATGGCAAATGAGTTCTCAAAATGTATGAATTATAACAATCTTTAGAGCGATGCTTGTTATTAGAAGGATCCGTCTACAAACAGAACAGGATTTTTACCAATAATAATAGTTTAAAGTTTTCTGAACAATCATATGAGCGCCATTGTCTAATAACGTAGCGTGGGACTCCCATAGTTTTTCTATTGTGTTCATGTTATTGTAAATATTAGGTGATGATTAGATGATAAGGAATTTAAGTTACGAAAATAAAATATTTGTCTATTACGAACTGTTTTATTTCTTAGTGACCGGTACCTTAAAAATAATATTTATTATGTACTTATTGCGAATCGATGTATACCACACATCTTACATGTAATATGTACAATATGTTGACCTCCTCCCTGGGGCAGTGATAAGTGCTGTGGTCTTTATTAGTGGGAGGTCCCGGGAGGCTTCGGCCGTGGCTAGTTACAACCCTACCGGCCGCCAAACGGTTTAGCGTTCCGATACGATGCTGTGTAGAAACCAAAGGGATGGGTTTAATGAAAACTGTTATACTCCTTCCAGGTAACTCGCTTCCATCTTAGACTGCAACACTTACCACTAGGTGAGATTGCAGTCAAGGGCTAACCTAACTTGTATCTGAATAGTAAAAAAAACATTGTCTTCAAACACTATCGGCGGAGACTGCTAATTCTAGACAGAGCAAGACTAGTCTAGTCTAGACATTGTTAATAATAGAATAGAATAGAATACGTCTTATTGGCGTTATAAAGGTTCTGTAACATTCTGTATCATGTATGTGTATATGGCGCCAGAGCTGTGCTGGCATCTCCATGCTATTGCCATGTGATTTTTTATTTCTAGAAAATATTACTTGGTACCTATAACTGGCGGTATTAAAATAAGTATCTGGGATCTTTTTTTCAAAATGTTAAGTTTAACAGATGAGAGTTACTAACTGATTATGTATGGTCTTCTTAGTTTAAACTTTTATTTCTTCACGCCTCAACAACGGAACTCCTGTGTGACTAATCTTCAATGTCAAGGTAACAAAAACTTTTAGGTCTAAAAAAAGTCTAGGAAGAAGGTACCTAAGTCCTTCCTTGTTTTTTATTATTAAAATAAGCAGACCGTTACTAATATTGAAAAAGTGTAGGTGGTAGGTAGATATTGATCAAAACTACAATTTCTTTAAAACGTTTATTTATAAATTAATATATAAAAGCATACAAGACAAATAACTTAAACAGTAAGAAATGCATAGATTGGTACTGTTCCATCGATTATCGAATAGACATCATAATATTTCGAGAATAATACTTCATTTCATTTCATTTCAATAGAAAATATTAAAATTCACTTCGACGACCGGTCAGAGACCCCTGACTAGTCTCAGTGCTTATAAAATTTGTTCCAAAGACACTTTGGTATTTTTTTGAGAATTTCCTGACTTAGCCTCTAATTTTCGTGAAAATATAATAAATTATTATTAGAGTATATTTGAGATATAGACTAAATGAAAAAGATAGACGGAGCCTTCGCGAAAAAATGAAGCCAGCTGTTGCTGTAACTACACGCACTTATCGACATATATATCTAGTTGCCACAAGATTGGCTGTTTTCATTGAAATCAGCTTGGGTAGATGTACTAAATTGACAGGTATAAAAGTGGCATCCCTTTCAAAATGGTCTTTACGGAAAAGAATTACACTTATCATAGATCTATTAATTTTGTTTAGGATTTATGTGGCGAAATAAGCACCATTGTGTCGATTGGCGATCAAAGTTGGAAATTGTCCAGCCGTTATGTAATACTCTGGCACATCGTTTATCCTTTTCCTTTAGGAGATTTGGGCGTATAAAGATTCAAACTCAGTCGTGTTGCTCATCCTGGGCGAGCTCCTCCATCTCTTCTTGATCGAACTCCGTGTCGTCTTCCGCGGTCGCTTCTTGGTACTGCTGGTACTCGGAGACCAGGTCATTAACGTTGCTTTCAGCCTCGTTAAACTCCATCTCGTCCATGCCCTCGCCGGTGTACCAATGCAAGAACGCCTTGCGCCTGAACATAGCGGTGAACTGCTCGGATATTCTCTTGAAAAGCTCCTGGATAGCCGTGGTATTACCGATGAAGGTAGATGACATTTTGAGCCCTTTAGGAGGTATATCGCACACCGCTGTCTTGACGTTATTTGGAATCCATTCAACGAAGAAGCTGCTATTCTTGTTCTGAATTGATAGCATCTGCTCGTCTACTTCTTTCATGGACATTCTTCCACGGAAGATCGCCGCAACGGTCAAATACCGTCCGTGACGTGGATCGCAGGCAGCCATCATGTTTTTAGCATCGAACATCTGTTGTGTTAATTCAGGAACAGTCAGAGCGCGGTATTGTTGGCTTCCACGCGAAGTTAGAGGAGCGAAGCCGGGCATGAAGAAGTGGAGACGCGGGAAGGGTACCATGTTGACGGCTAATTTGCGAAGATCTGCGTTCAATTGTCCAGGGAATCTTAAACACGTTGTTACACCTGACATAGTAAGGGACACCAAGTGATTTAAGTCTCCATACGTAGGGTTGGGCACTTTAAGGGTTCTGTAGCAGATGTCGTATAAAGCTTCGTTGTCTATGCAGTAAGTTTCATCTGTGTTTTCGACTAGTTGATGGATTGAGAGCACCGCGTTGTATGGTTCGACGACTGTGTCTGAGACTTTAGGGGAGGGGACTACGGAGTATGTGTTCATGATTCTGTCGGGGTACTCTTCTCTGATTTTGGAGATGAGGAGGGTGCCCATGCCGGATCCTGTGCCTCCTCCGAGGGAGTGTGTGAGTTGGAATCCCTGGAGGCAGTCGCAGTTCTCGCACTCTTTCCTGACTACGTCGAGTACTGCGTCGACCAGCTCGGCGCCTTCTGTGTAGTGACCCTAGAAATTAACGATTGTCATTAGAATTATTGGTCAGAATTATTAAGTAGCTAGAGTTAACTTTTCATGTTAACTGTGCCTGTAATCTGTCATTTTTTTATGGATAGGAAAACTTCGTGATCTCCATATCAGAGTGAACGATCCATATTATTTTCGCTCGTTCCTACTAGTTCATGTCACGTTATTCTGGGCAATCGTTTTACACGAGAAATTATATACAAGGCTCAGAATTGAGATATCGCCTTTCAAAATAATTCTTTTATATCTAAATATTAAAATACATTATTTAACCACCAGCTCACATCACGTCGTGGAGAAAGGCTGGTGAAAATTGCATCAGATGGCTTACACCAACGTTGGCCTCTCAGACTATCCACATATAATAAGTTGATCCAAGGCAAACGATGTAAGCTGTAAGTAGTTACCTTGGCCCAGTTGTTGCCGGCGCCGGACTGGCCGAAGACGAAGTTGTCGGGGCGGAAGAGCTGGCCGTAGCCGCCGGAGCGCACGGCGTCCATGGTGCCGGGTTCCAGGTCGAGGAGGATGGCTCGGGGCACGTATTTGCCGCCGTTCTCCGCCGTCGCAACTGAGGAACAAGGAGATCTCCAATATCAGCACAGGCAGAATAAAACTATCTCTAATATGAACATTGTAGTTTAATATTGGAAAACAGATCAGAGACAAGAGAGAGAATTTAATCCTATACGACATTGATTTACACACACACACACACACACACACATTTTTAAGCTTAAGTTGCAAGATTAAGTTGTTGAAAACTGTAGCAGCGTTATAACAACTTCAATAAAGTCCATAGCTGTAACATTTTTGTTGAAAATTTTATAACCTAGTTATTTTACATAAACAATACCTAGGTTCTATAATTTAAAAACGGCGTCAGCAACAGCGGAATTAGAGCGGTTAGAGCAATGAAATTCCTCTCGATATTTTTTGTAATATAAAACGGGTACATTTCATGGGTTACAACTGGAGATATGAAAAAGCTCTTTTTCAAAATCGGTTTCCTTGAACGTGCCTCATTTTTAGCAAACCGTTCTATCTAACTTTTCCTTTGACCTGCGGTATCTTAAAGAATAATCCTAGACTGCATCAAATTCCGGCAAGATTAAGCCGTGAAAATCGGCTTCTTTGAACGTGCTTCATTTTTAGCAAACCGTTCTATCTAACTTTTCCTTTAATCTGTGGTAACTTAAAGAATAATCGTAGAATGCATTAAATTTCGGCAAGATTAAGCCGTGAAAATCGGCTTCTTTGTACGTGCTTCATTTAAGCAAACCGTTCTATCTAACTTTTCCTTTGACCTGCGGTATCTTAAAGAATAATCCTAGACTGCATCAAATTCCGGCTAGATTAAGCCGTGAAACATCGGCTTCTTTGAACGTGCTTCATTTTTAGCAAACCGTTCTATCTAACTTTTCCTTTAATCTGGGGTAACTTAAAGAATAATCGTAGACTGCATCGAATTCCGGCTAGATTAGCCGCGATGGCTGCGGTCGCTTGCATGAATCATCTGCTTAAGAGTGCCGGTCGTTGAACTCGCTGCTCGAGATAATTGCCACTCTTTACGGGCGTAGATTGTTTTATCGTTTTATACCTACTCTCAAATTATTAACGGGACCGGGAGACGGTCGTCTTAGAAATAAGTAGGTATTTAGAACCTACCTTTTTGGGTTCCGTATACGTACCTCAAAAGGAAAAACGGAACCCTTATAGGATCACTTTGTTGTCTGTCTGTCTGTCTGTCCGTCCGTCCGTCGTGTCTGTCAAGTAAACCTATAGGGTACCTACTTCCCGTTGACCTAGAATCATGTTTGGCACGTAGGTAAGTCTTATAGCACAAGTACAGGACTAAATCTGAAAATCGCGAATTTGTGGTTACATCATTAAAGAAAAAATTAAAATGTGTTTTAATTTTCAAAGTAAGATAACTATACCAAGTGGGGTATCATATCAAAGGACTTTACTGTACCTACATTCTAAAACAGATTTTTATTCATTTTTATGTATGTTTTTGATTTATGATAAATATTTTGCACGATAAATCATTTATCGTGCAAAATGATGGAAAAATACCCGAGTACGAAACCATCAGTGCGCGAGTCTGACTCGCATTTGGCCGATTTTTTTAGGGTTCCGTACCTATTTCTAAGTCCCCACTACCCTTCCGTCTGCCCGTCAGTCTGTCTGCAAACGGGCTCATGAACCGTAAAAGATGAAATTTTCACAGAGTTTTTGTATTGCCGCTTTAACAACAAAAATCGGTCAAGTGTCTGAGATTAAAAAAAAAACAATATGGTGGTGGTATGTTCAAATATTGTTTTTCTCTTTTTAGTTAGTTTTTAGGGCAGTCTGACAGCTCGTTTGATTTCTAAGTTCTAAACAAACACCAATAGATGGCGCTAGGAGCCCAATGCGCCGGCGCATCTGTCACGCTCCGCCGCGCGTCGTGGGTACAGTTAGTTAGTTCCAAATTACCTGCATGTAGTTAATATACATGGTTCTGCCGTTTCTCACTTATTGCTACGGGAATTAAATGCAGATTTAGATTTAATTAGGTACCTAGTTGAGTTGAGTGATATTTGCATGTTTCCGATTTTATTACCTACTTAGAGATACAAAACGAATACTAACAGGCTTTAAGGTGCATGAGACGGGCCTGCCCGCGAAATTCAAATTTAATGTGGTGTTTCGCAATTTGTAAACTAATACGACAAAATAGGCTCATGGCACTTAGGTAATTGCGCCAATAGCAGTATCATCCTCACAGGACTACATAAAAATCTTTACTTCAATGTGTTCAGTTTAAGAAATTAGTCAAAATAATGAGTTTGACATGAGTTGCTTACAAATTAGTCGATACTATTGCTAATTTCTTAAACTGGACCCTTTGAAGTAAAGATTTTTATATAAACCTGTGAGGATGATACTGCCATTGGTGCAATTAAGTGCCATAAGCCTTCTTTGTCGTATTAGTTTACAAATTGCGAAACACCACATTAAATTTGAATTTCGCGGGCAGACCCGTCATTATCTACCTACTGGACAAAACGTCAGGGTTTGGTTTCGCCAGCCAGCTCCGGCTGAATTAATAAAAATTCTGTATTATGATTTATGATACCCTGAAATACGGGGTGACCCGTAAAGTACGGTGGCATCTGGTAATACTACGTACCAGAGGCCTCATTGTAGTAGACGGAGATGCGCTCGAGCTGCAGGTCACTGGTGCCGCAGTACACGCCCGTGGGGTCGATGCCGTGCTCCTCAGAGATTATTTCCCAGAACTGCGAATAAAGAGAAACGGGTTATTCGTTTGCTGTATTCCTATGACTTTTGGACACAGAACGCGCGACGGTTATGGCGTTTGTGCACTCATTCATGTGTGATGTGTCTCATGTGTGATGAGAGAAACTAAAAGGACTCATTCGTATTCGTTTTCGTTAAAAATACGATACAAAGTAAGCGAAATACAAGCGGTGGCGGGTAGGGTAGACAAAGACTGATCGGAACAAGGCTCAATGCAGCTCTAGTCTGCTCAGCTCAGCTCAGCTATACTCCACCTCGCTCCGCTTCAATGGAAACACTTGCCACGTTTCACTGTTCTTCTCCGCTCCACTCCGCCTAGCTCTGCATCAGTTTAAACGCACGCAAAAACCATTCAGCTGCAGTCGCAATCACACTGTACAGTCAACACGTTCTACATACAGTTCCTTGTAAATCAAGTCGTACCCTCGTACGCGCGAGTTTTTGTGACGTCCTGTATTTGATGCTATTTTAACACATTTATCAAGCGCATGACATGCCCCAAATCTGTTTGATATGTTTACTAGCACATTGCCGTCTATACAACCATCTTTATTTTTAGCTCGCTGATAAATATTACCTATAGGAACGTTTCCTCTAACCTCTAACATACATCATAGTTGTATGTAAATATATTATGTTATACTGGCTGTGTCATGCGACGTCGTGCGCGTTTCTAGGGTTCGTTTTTAGGGTTCCGTACCTCAAAAATAAAAACGGAACCCTTATATCTAGGATCACTTTGTTGTCTGTCTGTCTGTTTAGTAGTAGGTAATTCTAGTTTATCATGGTTGAAACAAAAAACAAAGTGCATAATACCTATTATGTTTGCACCTTCAGTCTGAAATATATTATAGACAAACACACCGTCGCCACTTCGCGTTTATATAGGTATTTTATAATAATAAACTGCGCACAATATTATTGCTACCATTTTATAGCTACCTATACTTACAAAATGTAAAAAAGATCAACGTAATACCAAATTGTCAGAGATTTTCGGTGCTCCTTATCAATATCCAACGCCTTTCGGGACTCTCCTGACACCTACAAGCTCGTTTTCACTTAGGATTAAACTGATAACGTGTGATGACGCAAGTAGGCGCGTCAATCAAGGATCGCGTCGTCTCGTAGACTGACGATTGACGACTCCAGCATGCTAATCGTAATTCGTAAACAAACAATAATACCTATTATGTTACAGTCAAAGCTCATAACCGGTAAAATCTCTTAACTGCAAAAAACAGTCAAAAATTTTAAGTTTTCCATAGCCAAATAGATTGCGAAGCTGAAGTGGCAATGCACAAAGTCAAAATCATTTATTCAAATTTAGAGCCTCGATAGCTCAACGGTTGAGGAGCCGACCGAATTCCGAAAGGTCGTTGGTTCAAACCCCACCCGTTGCACTATTGTCGTATCAACTCCTGGCACAAGCTTTACGCTTAATTGGAGGGGAAAGGGGAGTGTTAGTCATGATTAGCATGGCCAATATTTTTTAAAATATTTAAAAAAAAATTGGGTACACACTTTCTGATTATCAAACAATATGTAGTGGTGACAGTTAATTACAAGGCACGACGTTCGAATAAACGATAGACATTGGGGTCCCAATGTAGGTACATACACATACATAGACTACTAAAATGATAACCTTTCCTTTTGGCTTTGCCGTAGTCGGGTGAAAATGGATCACTTAAGATTGCATCGCATATCGCATACGATGAGCGAATAGGTCGGTGGAATGCCGCAGTAAAAAACGAGGGACTTCATTTGACTGCCACGGACAGTAGTCCTTCGTCTGCACTGGCTCTAAAGGACAGAATAAGTCTGTACTGTTTGGAGCTGGAGCTTTATAACCGATATTTTTCAAGCAAAAGCACTATAAGTAGTTATTTGAAACTTCTTTTAACCATCTTTGATAGTCTTATTTAAAACTACTTTTGACCATCTTTAATAGTCTTATAAGTTTAAAACTACTTTTGTCCATCTTTAATAGTCAAGGACTTTTAAAGATGGACAAGGATAGTTTCCAGTTAAAAATAGTTTTGACCAGATAACAGTTCTGACTGTAACATAAAATGCGTGTTTGGCTCTTTGTATGTCCTTGAATGGAATGAGTTTCGGAGCAGATAATGCAAAAAACAGAATATGTGTCTGTTATTACTTTACAGGCTTCGTGGTTGGAGACACAAAGTGCCTAGGCAGCACGGCGAGTTGCTACGCAGGATGGCAACACCGGCAAGACTGAAATAGCTGAATGTAGGATTGTCAGATGCACCGTATTTTACGGGTTACCCCGTATTTCACAGAAACCCGTAATTGCAAAAATACGGGGTAGATAAATTATTTATTGTGCCATGATTTCCTTTTGATTAAAATTCTCGGAAAACCTCTACGCGTTGAACCTGTGTTCTTCGCGTGGGTTTTGGGATAACATTCCAACAATTTGACAAAAATATTTAAATAATATCTGCTTTTCTGAGTGACGCTTATAATAGGTACAAAACAGTTAAATACGTCATGTTAGAACATGTTTAATTTATCCCTCGCCGCGCCGGAACATGTCTTTGTCACTCTGAATGGAGACGCACAAAAAATGAAAAGGGGATCTTCACAATTATCGCGTTTCATTTCACCCCGCGACGTGGAATAACACCGGAAGGGAATGATCGTTAGATGTAAGTAAATCATTCTGCGAAACGTTCAGTAATATCAGGTCAATGTAAGATCGATGTTAATAAGTGTAAATTAAAAATTTATAACACCCCCGACAAGTGAAGTTTACAGTAACTTGAAAAGAGCTGATAACTTTCAAACGGCTGAACCGATTTTCTTGAACTATAGCTAAGAACACTCTCGATCAAGCCACGTTTCAAATAAAAAAAACTAAATTAAAATCGGTTCCTTAGTTTAGGAGCTACGATGCCACAGACAGATACACAGATACACACGTCAAACTTATAACACCCCTCTTTTTGGGTCGGAGGTTAAAAATGCTTTTAAACATCGAATGTCCGATCTGATGTTATCGCCATTATTCATCTGTACTACGTTGACCCGTCGCGTGTGGACCCGCCATAATAATAATGTTAGTGGCATTAGGGTTACCAGAGCTTGAACTATTTTACCCTTTTTTTTAATAAAGTAGATTTCTAAACATTTAAAAATGCAATTTATCTTTTCCTTTTACCCATCATCCTGTAGGTACATTAACGATTTACTTACATAAAAACTACGACTCATTTTTCGCTAATGCAATTTACTTTGTGGTGGTCCAAGCTGCTCTTGGGTTATAAAATTTTATTTTAAATAAAAATGCGCTTACTTCGCTTTTGTTTTTTTCAGTTGTAATAATTGTAACTTGTAACTCGCTTTTTTAATAACAGTATTTATTTCCATTCTGTATAATAATAAATAAATTCATGTCAAAAATTAAAAAAAAAAAATTTAATATTTTTTATTCAATTATTATTATATCCAATTCTGTATGTTGATACTAAAAATAATTATTAATGTCAAAAAACTTGACACTATCAATTTGCTAGATTAGATTTCTAGGGGGGAGTGGAATGGACTGAAAAATGTGCACTGAAAATAGTTTTATACGAAAAAAAAACAGTGCAGCCTTTTTAACTGAAAAGAAAATGACTACTGAAGTAATTAGATATTAACTTATCATTATCTGCTTCCAATAACGAATATTCAGGTGTAATTTAACGGAACTTTTACTTTGTTCTCAATTAAGCACTGATTGTTATCTATAGCCCCGTTTTGCCGCCATTTTTGTAACTTGGTGACTATTTCCTGCTTATACGAATAACGGTCTACATAATATAGGAATGTGGCATGCATGCAACTGTACTGTTGTCGTATAATATAAGGTTTTATTTGAGTTGTGCAGCAGCGCAGTAGACTATCTAATATGACTATCACATTAATCATCAGCATTATTTTTTAATTTTTACACGTTCTTATAAAAATCTAATTGCTTTTTATTAAATCCATCAATCAGCCCGTTTGTGTCCACTGCTGGACATAGGCCTTCCCAAGAGCGCGCCACCAAACACGGTCCTCCGCCTTCCTCATCCACCCATTTCCCGCGGCCGTCAGTCCAGCGGGTCGGAGGTCGTCCCACACTGCGCTTGCTAATACGCAGTATCCACTCCAGAACACCTCTGCTAATTTCTTTTTACTATCTTTTATTATTGAGTAAGCATCTACGACTTCGGATCTAACCCAGTAACATTCCCAATATCAACTTTCTGATCCCTTTTAGGCATATGTTATATTTAAAAAAAAATCTATGTTCTACTTCAAACAAGAGTTCGTAAACTAAAACCTAAGTGATTTATCAATTTGCCGAATTCTTAGGGGAAACTTTTGAAATAGTAATTAGGTACAATAAAACTGTCAATGTTATTAGTATCAAGTTTCAACGACGACGCCTGTGACGACGCCAAATGATAGATATAGGTTTCCTAAAGGAATTTCTGCAAGCCTCGGTCTTATGCTGCTCTGATTATTCTATGAAACGCTTTATTTCACTTAAAATACAAATTTTAGAATTCAACTTTTGAACCAGCCTAATCTTGAATTGACTTTACTCCTAGAAAATGCTTCAGCAGCCATTTTCGTTTTCTTGAATCATATTATTTTCTTCTTTATATCGTAGAATCTGATCAGTTAATCCAGCTGCACCATCGTTAAAGTTTCATTAAAATCTATGAAGTTTTGCTTTGCTGGGGTCATCAAAAATACATTAGGATCCTTCCTATTCCATTATCTACCTCTTACGTTAAGTGTGTACTAGATAAGTATGAATTAGGGTTAAAAACTAGTCCTTAGGATATCTAATATGCTTGGTCATCAAATAATGGGTAATGTCCTAAAGTGGGTGTTACAAGGCTGATGATGATTATGAGGTCATCAAACCATAATAACTCCTGTGGCGAGGTGACTAGTAGACAAAAATTTGTGTTGAACAGCCGTTTACATACACTATTTTCATGAAATTTTAGATTCTAAGTGTTCAAAAACGTTTTATTAGATTAGAATTTGGCGTGCTAGTATGTATTGGTCGGATAGTAATAACCGGTCTAATAACAGAACCAGAAAAGAGCTGATAATCTCCAAACAGCTTGGAAAAATTTTCTTGGATTATAGCCGTCTTTGAAACAAAAAAAAAAACTAAATCAAAATCGGTTCATTCAATTAGGAGCTACGTGGCCACAGACAGATACACAAACACACAGATACACACGTCAAACTTATCCCCCACCCCCCTTTTCGGGCGGGAGTTAAAAAATAGACAAGTAGGTATAAAAATTTCTAACAAAATCTGAGAAGCCCCCGTATAGGCAGAGACAATTAGAGATTCAAAGCATGAGTGCCATCAAGTTAACCAATATTATGTATTGAGATTTAAGTAGCATCGCAAGTTTAAATCTCCATTGATGATCGAATCGAGTCCAATTTAGTTCCAATAAGCTTGGCGAGACGCCGACGATTCAAGTAGGTACCATAGATAAGATTCCAATTTATTTCGTTAAGTCAATCTTACATACAAGAAAAATCTCTCTCGGTATTGTACCATTTATTTCTGAAGGTCGTGACTCCTTCCATTAATCGCATACTGGTGAGAATTTTTGAAATAGTACGAATACCTAAATTATATCACTTATCAGATGTAAGTGATATTAACCGGGTCAGACTTGCAAGTTTTTCGAAGGATGGAAGAAAGGCTCGAATCCCTTCTGCATCGGTCAGCCATCGAGCTACCAACTTTAATCAACGTTGATTCACCTGCACAATCGACTGATATGTTGTTAGTACCATAAGCCAGGTCAATTTTATATTTTTTTAATAGGTATTAAAAAAATAAAAAATCATGTTTTTTTAATTCATTCGATTTCGGTTGGTACCTACTTATCGTTCACGTATATCATGCGTTCATGAGATTGAGTATTGAGTTGAGACTTTGTACGGTTGTTGTTGGCACTTGCGTAAGGTTCCATCAATGTACAAATTACAATTATATAAAGCTATAGGGATTCTTCAATACATTATTTAGTACAAAACAAACTTGCAAAAAAAGTTGAATGCTTTACATTACAATATGTTATATGACTAATCGCTTTATAGGTAGAAAAAGTCGGCAAGTATTTAACATTATTATAAAAAAGCTTTTTACTTTACCACCTACTGTCACAGGAAAGCCCTCATTAATCAATTTCCTAGAAAGCTAATACATTATACCTTACCTACCTATGTGCAAGTAATCGATGCCCTTCCGCGACTGACCACCACAATACACCGACCACGTCAGTCCCACCACACGACTCTTATCTCTTCGACATAAAGTTCATTTTTCCATAACCTGTGGTGGTGGTATCATTTTTCGATAGTAGTTGGGCTTCCCATAATTACCATCTTGATTCGCATCGGAAATTTAACCTTAATTAAGTAATTGTTAGAGTTTAAAATGCCTTTGACCTTTGGTGAATAATGTTATTTTTTTGACGGCGCCGCAAGACCTAGACTAATTTGTGAGATATACAATATACTCACAAATCACAATGTTACCAAACAAACACAAGCAAAAGAGTTCCGACTTTTGATTCATAAGTGTTCTGCTTTTATTCTTACATACCTATATCTCTCTATAAGTATTTACTATGCATTTAATAATTTTACATCCTTATTAGCTTTGGAATAATTTTAATTTAAAATTTCTTTTAAAAATATGTACTTATATCGATTCTGAATTCTGATACACCTTATCAAATAATTATTATTTCACTTAAAATTCCCGTTAAATGAGGAAGCGCAAAAGACTGGCAACATATCTACTCAATATTATACTCAATAGGTATATTTTTTGCTTAAAAATGAATTTTAAACGTCCTTTTTCTTATGGAAATATGCCTTATTCTTGATCTTCAAAGAAAATGGGTACGTAGTATGGCGAAATCTATATAGCTAAGTAATAACAAGTAAAAGCAAGTTGCAGAAATCAAAATTGCTCGAAATCAAAAACCTATGAAACATATTTTATTCTAATCTCAAAATACGTATGCGTGGACAGAACCAATTTCCTTTTTTGTCCATTTTCGTCCGCCGAGACGTCGCCGGCTGCAATTTGAAAATAGAACATTTTTCTTTTTTCTTATTGCATCGCGCGGTGGCCGTTGACATCCTAGTGCATTATTTTCGGCCATGTCTCCCGGAGTGTTGCCATATACGGCAGCGATGAAATTTACCATTGAATACATCGCTTTGGCCGCACGAGACATTTTTGTACTTATTCATTAATAAATAATAATAAAAATACTGTGTACCATGAAAATAATTAAAATATGTAAGTAGAAGTCCTAATCTTGATATCTTGATTTAAGAAATGAAAAAAGGCATCGATTATCCATAAAGTGAACAGAATATAGTGAAAAATCTTTTAACCTTATTAAGTGATTTAAAACTTGGTCAATATAAATAAATTAATAATCACACAACAGACGACTTAGCTTACGCGTAGACATTCAATTCTAAGAATTCAATTGCACATTTTTTGCTGTTGCGTCTAAAATTTGATACGGCTTCGGACTCAAATTGTTTTTCCTCGTCGCCGCTAAATACAAGCTAGGTAGGTTTCAAATTATCAGCCAGCTCTACTAGACCAATGTTTTGTCGTTTCGAAGACTTTAGAATCAAAATTATAACATAGAAAACTGGCTATTAATACCCTCGATATAACCTGAGTAATAATTTAAAACAACGTACTATCTACATGTAAAGGAAAATAAACTTAACTAGGTATCTATACAACAACAGCAAATTTGGAAAACCCCCTTGTAAATGATTAGGTACATAATTTCCAATATTTTTTACCAATCAATTCAACTCCTATAGACTGGTAAGGGGCTGTCATATCTTGAAGCATTTGTGTGAAGTTTCGCAGATGTATGAGCTTTGCCTATCTGCCATAACAATAACATAAATCTAGTGCAATTAAATATTACCTACCGCAGAGATATAACCTAAAAATTATTTTTAGCTTATTTTCTTTGATATTTAAAAACCTATAAAAGTAAGATGCTTAAAGTACGCGATGATTAAACAAGTGCCCATAAAAGTGAACAGATGCTGTCGATATGTGAACAACAGGGCAGGCGATGGTTTAAGACATTAAACAAACTACAAAGATGTACAGCGAAAGATAATACGATCCGACGTTTTGATATATTTTATGACAATAACTGTTTTCAGGGTTCCATACCCGAAGGGTGCCAACAGGCCCCGATACCCGAGCCTCCGCAGTCTGTCTGTCTGTCTGTCCGTCCGTCCGTCTGTCTGCCTATCTGTCTACCTGTCTGTCTGTCTGCCTGTCTGTCAGTGGGCTGTATCTCGTGAACCGCAATAATTAGAGAATTGAAATTTTCACTGAGTATGCCTATTACCGGTATAACAAAATGACCGCCATGTAGGTAAATTTAAAAAATTCATAACCATGTACGATGATATAGATAACAGAATTACAGAAGCCTTTGTGTGCCAGTCCGACTCACACTGACCGGTTTTTTTTCACTCCTGTGCGGTTTTTTCACGAACACCTCTTTCAATAATTTTTCAAAGCTCTATCTAACTTTCGAATTCCGAATCAAAATTTTAAATCATCAATTTTACAGCTTGGCGTTCTAAGCTTGGGTAAAAAATTACACTATGATATAAAAAAAATCTACCAATTTAGTACAATTTAAAATGAAAACAATTCCGAGTAATGCAATTAACACACTTTAGAAGTAACAACGGGACTCTCTAAATTCTCTAATCAGATAATAATTTTTCTAATTAACGTTCAACTAGAAGTTGCCGTTCGGTAATTATTTAGTAGAGTCTTTCAGACTGCAATTTCAGACTGGTAAAGTACCTAAACAAATAAAAGTAAATAAGTGTATTAGAAAATTCGTTAAAGCAGTGATTCATCGATTCTCATCATATACATATAAGAACTTCAGTCTCCCCTAGTCAAAACTTGCTTTTGAATGTTAAAAACCTATGAGTCTAGACTTTAATGTTAATGTGAAGAAACTGTTTTTAAGTCCATTACTTTGAATTTATAGTAGGTCTACACGCTATACTTTTCAATTATAAACTTTTCACGAGATTACCACGTGTTGTTAAGAGTGCTCGTCGCAGCGGAGTCGTTTCGAGTCAAGCGTGAGAGAATGCTACTCGTATTGCAATCAACATTTTTACAGATTTACAATTTCCACTTCGCCATTTTTGACAAAAAAATATTGTATCTCAAGCAAGATTCGTTCATCCCGCCTCTCTCGGGGTGAGATGCAGTTAGAGTCAAAGGGTGACATGCACAGATAACGTTGTTTCCGTCATATGTGGAAACAGCACTATTTCAGACTCCATCCACTAACGAGGTATCGCTTCCATGAAGCGGGCTTTTAAGCGGCACACTCATGGGCCGTATTTAAAAACATAGAACAAAAACATCGCGTTGTTGATACGAACAGACCGACTCTCTGTAAACATTCTACCACTTGCAGTAGAAAAAACAAAATACCGGAAGAGATTGCTTGTGGTAATAATTATATCTATTGGGAAAAGTAGTTTAGTTCGATTTAATGATTTCACTAAAGTTTTTCTGTACAGGTTAATCAAATCCACCATCCATAATAAAAATCCACCTACTTATACAAGATTGTTGTAAAAAAATGTCCCCGAAATTACTTCAAATTATAGTAATACAACCACTTCCGACCATTCAATAGAATATTTTTTCTTTCGATTTTATCGTTTTTATTTTTTGACTTTTACGATTGAAAGCTTGGAAAAAAGTGTCTGTTTGTTTGTTACTTGTTTAATAGAAGCATACATCAAAGAGATGGATAAAAGGATACGTTAATCCCGGGAAACAAAGGATAGTAGAAAAAAACCTAAATCCACATGTCGTGGCCAAAAGCTCATGACTCTATATTTTGAATTTAAATATACCTTCTTAACTTAAATAACATTTCAATAATGGCAGTCAGATAGATTTACGGATAAAACCTATTTTCCACAATGCTCGGTTCCAAGCCAATAATAGCAACTAAACCACAACAGGAAAAGTGCATCAGACAAACAAAAACCACTGTAGGTTATAACGTGCCGTTGACCCATCGCCATCGTTGGTCGCCATCTTGCAGATTTATTATATTTATTAAAGTGGTGGCCAATGCTTAATTAGTTTTTGATTTTAATCACAAATCAGACGGAGTTCTGCATCCGTTTCAACTTAAAGTACATAATTAAATATTAATTTTGTACCTTTAACCACATACTTATAATATGATATTAGCTACTTTTGATTATAATACCTACTCTATCAGTGAAAAAATGTAAAGACTTAGTTAAAATTTTACAGAATATGGCAACATTCCTAGATATTTATCAAAAAAAGGGTGATAATTACTTAACTAATACTAAAAATACGTTTGGAATTCTGAAATCAAATTTCAAAAAAGCAATGAAAAATTAAATCTTTATATATAGAAGTAGGTGTTACTTAAGTTAACTACGGCGGTAAAAATGAGCATGTCTTTGATTGCTGAATGAACTACGAATGAACGCTCTGAACTCTGGAATCCACGCCTAAATTTACACATTTTCTGGGAAAATATCACGAAAGCTGGCAACCCTACTTGAAACAGGTAGTTAAAAAATCCAGAACAAACAGATCTACGTTTTTATATTAGGTACATTGAATCAGCAAACCAGTCACAAATTACAGCAATTTTCAGATTTCCTTTCCCCGAAACTAAGTACCTACAATAATATGACTAACATAAAATGAAACATAGATTAGACACTAAAGACTAATCTTTTTATGAAACGTGCATTTTACAATTTACGGAAGATATGAGTCACTCTTTAATATCTATGGACTCACTAGATTTTTTGGTTTGGCGTGACTGGTAGTTGAATTAGGTATAATAAAGGAAGTAAGTAGGTAAGTATCAATTCCATGTCTAGACGAATAGTTATAAAAGTTTTATGTTTTAGAATATCGTGCAAGAACTAACGATAGGTATTTCTACGCTATTGGTTGGTCTTAGTGCTCGCCTATCTAGGTATAGCAACCTACATTATTGAATTACATAAGTTACTTTACTTAAGAATCTTCACTATTTGTGTAAGAACTATAAAGGTAGTAGCCAAAAGTCTAGATTTTTATCAACCTATTTTTCTTGAATTTTCTTTCCTTTTTTATTTTTGGCCCTTTTTGTATCCACGTGAAACACAACAAAAAGTTATATCTAAGGTGTTAAGCTACTCGTCAATGTATAATTAAAATGGACGGAAAACTCACTGCATAAAATTTTAACGGAAGAATCCGTTCTTTGACAAATTAATGTTTTCGCAAGAAGAAATATATTCCACGGTAAACTATTCTTAAAATAGAAACACAAATATCCACTATCATAATGTTTAAAAAGCCTAGAACCCAAAGCCATGTCAAAGTGCAGTCAAACACTAACCGGAAAATAAAATAAAAATTCCATCTTTGAAATCCAAGTTTAAATTAAGAACGTGGAACGTCGGGACGGCGCGGCGTCAGCTAAGATGGCCGCTCCAAGAGGAAGGTAGACAAATATTTTTCCATAATTAGAATAAATCACATCCCCGCTGCGGGTTTATTTCAGTTAAACAGGATATATATTTTATTTTCAGGAAAATTGAGTTAGTCACTTAGGTTAAGTGTGATTTAATTTAATTTATTTTAATTTATTATAAATTACTACCTAGCTTTTGTCCGTGAATTCATTCGAAATACATACGTAATTTTTAGCCTATGTTACTTCTAGATAAAATAACTTTTTAATTATGAAAGAATTCAAAAATGCAAAAAGTTCATTCATATTCATTCATACTTTTTACAAAATACACTCTCAAATCTATTTTTAATTTCTTAAAATATAATCATGAATGATGAAAAATTAAATTAACTCCTAAATAATTCATTAATAAATAAAAACCATTATTTATTGCTTTTTCTTAGGTAGGTACTTACCTAGTGATTCTTTAAAATTACGATTTTAAAGAAAAAAAAATCATGGTAGGTACTTACAGCCCAAAATAAATGGGCTAAGTTCATAATGCTTACCCACTTTGACTTGATAAGATCGGCAAAGACTAAATACAGACGATTATTACAGACGTGACATTTAAAGCGTTAACAAATGTGTTTAATGCCTAAAACGTAATCTCAAAAGGTAATCCGGAGCGCATTCCTCTCCTTAAATAAATTAATTGGTCAAATTAAGACGTCAAATGTCCTAATAGGCAGTTTAAAAGGCAGGATATTCGTCAACTGGTCACAATAGCTTCGTATAAGGACACATAATATGATAATGTGGCCACCGATAGGGTAACCACACGGTCAGCTGGACATTTTCGGAATTTTGATATCCATTCAGTTGAGTGTGGGACCAGTTATAAAGAGCCACATATTATGCTCAATTGCTCACATTATCGTGTCAAGTCATCATCACCAATTCATCATCGCCATCATCATCATCAACTCATCACCGCCCGGCCTACTACTGAGAACGGGTCTCCTCTCAGAATTACAAGGGTGTCAAGGGTAGGAAGGGTAACATATCGAAATTATCAATTTTTTCAGAAAACGTTTTTTTTTTCAAATCGAGAATGAATAAGCATCTAGGCTGCATCCTCACTTGCCAGGAGGTTTGATTGTACATATTCTGGTATATAAATTCAAAATAAATAAATAAATAAATAAAGGTTTATTTAGCTCATATACAGAGTCACACACAAAAACAAAAAAACAAGAATAAAAATAAAAATACAATTAAACTTGAATATTAATTAATCTTAAAACTAGAAAATACTATTATACTATGTTGTGTCTGTGAGCTAAAAAAGCTAAAAATCATACTTAATTAAGTATTGTCTGGTAACCCTACCTCTATCAGCCATTATACCTACCCCTAATGACATATTCGCCGCACGGCTGGCGACTTCCACGCGTGAATCACGCGCCATTCAATTTGAAAATCGAATGTTTTGTTTTTAATTTTATGTGTGTACGTGACGAAGACTGATAACGTCAGGCAGACCATCTAATGAATAAAGATCTGTGGATTCGCGACGCTTCTCTTTCACTCATACTAAAAAAAAAATCTGGCTAGTGAATTCACGACTTGGGTTCCAATTCTAAGGTTCTAAAAGCCTACCACAGCACCATATGCGATCGAAATTCAAAATCAAGTTCAATTTTATTTCATTCTGTTAGACCTATTTTATTTAAAACAATTGTGGTTTTAGGCGGACTTAGCCCATACAAAACACGTGTACCTAAAGTGTCAGTTTTAATTTCACACCAATATTTTTGTAGCAGTTAAGACCGTAGTTCTTAAAATCAAATTGAGAAATTAAGAGTTCCGCACTCCAAAAAATAAAAGAAATCCTTGCTCAAGGATTACTTTGTAGTCCGTCTGTCTGTGAAGACTCCTTTTCAAGACCCTTTTTTTAAGAACACGTACTTGGCCGGTTTTTCTAATTATTACGATCCGTTTCAGTACGTGACAAAAGAATCAGCTGAACATACTCAGCCAATTTCTCAGAGAAATGCTAATCTATAAAAAACATAATTGTATATACTAATGTAAACAAAACACTTCTCTACGTGATTCATATTATATTATTTGGAATAGTTGCGTGATTAACATTGCGATTGTAGCATGAAATATGTCGTTCTTAGTGAATGAATGATTGAATGATTAACATTTGATTACAGTGTGATTCACATTCTTGATACTTGATTACAAATAATTCGACCAAGTGTGAATAATTTCTTGAATTTTCTCACATGCTATTTGAACTAAGGGCCTCCTGCATATAAAGAAGTTATAAAACTCTTAAGTTAAAGCTTACACAGCTGCATTTTAAGAAGTGAAGACTTTATACGCTTGTGTGTAACACAATATGCGAAGTGACACAGATTTGGTGACATAATATGTATCTAATATCTATACTCATATCCTGTAACGTCTATAAGGCGTAAACAGCATACACATTCTGATTTAAAAAAAGCATCAAAATAACAGACAGAAAGATATGTGTCTGTCTTTTTGTATTTAAAGTAGGTATTAGTTTGGATTATATTAATAGTTATTCTTATTACTAATTAAAAGAATCACGACGCATTGATAAGCAATGAGTAAGTTCTTAGAAGAACAATCATGACAAGCTTAAATGATTTATATTTCAGATTATAGCGTGACACACATTCTTGATATTTGATAAGGAACGGACAACCAAGTAACTAGGTAGATATTCTTTTGACTTACGCTTACTTTAGTTACGCAGCACTAAAATATTTATTTGGAATTCTACAAGACTCAATAGAATTTTCTGCTAACGCATTATAAGCTTAAAACATATGAAAATTATAAAAGTAGATACTTATCAATATTAATTTTAAGGTTATTGAACCCTAAAAATGATAGATGATAAAAATCCGATAAACGGCAAATTCACTCGATTTAGTTAAAAAAAAATATTACTGGCCATTATACAGGACGCAATTTTAAATTATTATCAGTCTATAGTTAATTACTTTACGTCCGACCAACTCGATGACTATCAAATCTGATAGGAAGTCATAATGCAGTCTAAAGTGAAACTAGTTTGTCTACAGTTAAAGTAATTAATATAAATGTGTTCAAAGAAATATAGGTGATAAAATTAAATTAAATAAAAAATATTACGCACTAAGTACTTTCGATATAACCGACAGCCGTAAAACAGTCATAAAAGTCGGAACTAAAGTGTCATATTTTGTGAGATGTCAAGATTAAAAATATAAGTAGTTTATTTTAGTTTCAAACATAGAAATATTAATGTCTTACAAATTAATCGATAAAGAAAAGATCCATAAATATAGCACAAAAAAATACAGTTTCGACCTTTGCAAATTGAATGCATTTGAAATTCGAATGTATCATTCATTCATTCGTTCGTCGTTAGTGAAGCGTAGTACCATATTTCCATATTTCCATTATTCGCAAGTATTCAATGACATTGGTCTTCAATTTAAAAAGAAGCTATAGGTGATTTTGGTTCCCCCAGACACACAGGCAAAGATTGTAAGATAGCAGCACATGAGTAGATAACTAGATATAGATAGCAACCGAAATAATATATGCCAAGTGCGAGTCGGACGCGCACACGGAGGGTTTCGTACCATGAATCGTACAAGAAATGATTAGGGTTCTGTAATCCGTAAGTACCCGAAGGATGCCAAAGGGACCTAAGACTAAGCCTCCAAAGTCCACTGTCCGTCCGTCTGTCTGTCTGTCAGCGGACCCTATCTCATGAACCATAATTATAGATGGAGTTGAAATTGTCACAGAATGTGTATTTCTATTGCCGCTATAACATTAAATAGGTAATAAAAATTTCAAAATAGCCGTCAACGTAAATTTAAAAAAGGTTGTACGATGGTATGGACTACGGAACCCTTCGAGTGCGAGTCCGACACACACTTCACCGGTTTCCTAAATCCAATACCATTCATTCAAAAATTGATTACTTGATTGGTGAACATAATCGAATAGTGTTCCATATTCAAAAGTGCGATGATAAAATAACGGTCGCTAACGGACTCCTCACTCGCCGCGTCTTTGTAATCGTAATCATGCTAGTTCCGCTAGTTATCGCACTAGCAATTTGAACCCGGCACAAGGGCAGTTATTATGAACGAATTCGTTTTAAGTGTGCTTTTAACACATATTTTAACGCCCGACCCCAAAAGAGGGGTGTTATAAGTTTGCCGTGTGTATCTATGTATCTGTCTGCGGCATCGTAGCTCCTAAACTAATGAACCGATTTTATTTTAGTTTTTTTTTGTTTGAAAGGTGGCTTGATCAAGAGTGTTCTTAGCTATAATCCAAGAAAATCTGTTCAGCCGTTTGAAAGTTATCAGCTCTTTTCTAGTTACTGTAACCTTCACTTATCGGGGGTGGTAAAAATTTTTAATTTACACTTAATACACAAAAAGGTGTGATTGTTAACCAAAATTTTACCTTTTTACATACTATGGCAAAACTATGGCAAAGCCAAAAGGAAGTCTTATGATTTTAGCAATCTAGGTACGTATATAAACAAAGTATATGCATGTTCCTCCATAGCGCCTAAATTACTATGCCGATTTTGATGAATGAGGTGTCAATCAATTCATTATTATGGTTCAGGTGACATAGTCTACATTTTATATATTAAACAAAATCAATATGGCAGATGTTACACCGAAAAAAACTTGGGAACTCTAAATTTTTTTTGCTATCGTACCTATTTCTATATAACATAAACAATAAATATATTATAAAGATTTTAAACGTTAGTCATTTGATAAGAACTGTTTTATTTGTAGGTAGATATGTTTATTTGTTAGTAATCTGTTGTCTGTTTGTTGTCTAGTTAGAATGCATTGCCAAAGGACAAAGACGTTAGTTCCCTACCAAGTAGCCAGCTGCAGCGGTCAGTGCTTTGGACGCAAGTACTAGCAAAATGATAAAGAGGCCACAGACGATCATTGCATTTTAGAATTAAATGCCATGAGGGCTCTTGAACCTTTATCACAATTTATTATTATCATTCGTTCAGTGAACTAGCCCCTATGACAGATGTTTCATATCGTAATCTTAAGAATTAAGAGGGGTGTATTCGTAGTGCGCTCCAAGCCTCCAAACTAACTTAGTTTGGTATACTTCGTTCGCGTGGATTTAGATTAATTAAAAATCCTGTGAGAACTCTTTAATTTTCCGGGATTAAAGCTGCCTATATCAATTTGCGGGATGCAAGCTACCTCTGTACCAAATTTTATACAAATCGGTTAAATGGATGGGACTTTTAAAATCCCGTGGGAATTATTTGATTTTCCGGGGTAAAAAGTAGCCCATGTCCTTCCCCGGGATGCAAGCTAACTCTGTACTCATCAAAATAGGTTAAACTGTGGGGCTGTGAAAAGCTAGCAGGCAGACAGACAGAACCACTTTCGCAGTTATAATTTTAGTATGGATAATAATTTCAAATCTCTTTAAGTAAGTAGTTTATTAAAAATATATTCCGTGTAAGTAAGTTTGGATATTTTTAAAGGAACCGTAGGAACTCTTGCATTTTCCGAAACAACGAATGGTCCGTGAAATCAGACAGACAGACAATTTTCGATTTTACGATATTAGTAGATATGAATCAGTAAATTAGTATGGATTGACAAATTTAAGATTCGAATTTTCAAAGCAGAATTTGTACTATTCATGAGTTTAGAAGTTTGCATTTGCATTTTTTGCTGCAATACAATGTACTACTGTACCGTACTAGGAGGTGGCACGGACCAAAATATGTGGCCTACTTATGATTTGTTTTGGAAAACACTCAAATATCACGATATATTCAAATCTCATGTTTGACGTAACATCATGGCCTTGTCACAAAAGCATAGCTTAGTGCAGGTCAAGCAGAATCAAATAGCTAAGTAAAAGCAGGCCATTTTTAACCCCCGACCCAAAAAGAGGGGTGTTATAAGTTTGACGTGTGTATCTGTGTTGTTTCTGTTGCCTTTTGCAATACATACTTGCTTACTTATTATTTTTTAATTTTTAGAGGTTATTGTTTTTTAAATTTTTAATTTAATTTTTTATAAATTATAATACACCCGCGAGCAAAACTATGGAATCACCTCGGTACTTGCGATTTGCTACATGGAGATTAATGAAAATGGTACCGTTTTTATTGCTTTAATTTTTAATGCTGAAGCTGTAGTTTTTGCTAACTTATTAACCGACTTCCAAAAAAGGAGGAGGTTCTCAATTCGTCGGAATCTTTTTTTTTAATTTTTTTTTTATTTTTTATGTATGTTCCCCGATTACTCAAAGACCCCTGGACCGATTTGGAGATTTTTTTTTTGTTTGATTGGGTATACTGTCCAGGTGGTCCCATATAAATTTGGTGAAGATCTGATGAATATCTTCGGAGATGGAGAACAGAACTCCTCAATGGATAAGAGCAAATTGCTCGCGATCAGTGTAATAGCTCAGTAAACAGTAGAGTTTTAACTGGGCAAAGCATATTATAGTACAGTGGGGCCACTAAAAATTGTGAAATAAAAAATTTTCAAAAGAAAAATAATTTCTGAACAAAACCATACTTTCACCTCCTTGGTGGTTAGTTCGAAGTTCTCAACACCTTTATAAGATCGATCGAACCGAGAAGTCTAGCCGCGCGTCGCGTCGCTGCTGTTAGAAAGCATAAATTATTATCATTTGCTTTGCTCCACTAAAAAAGCGGTCAAATGCGAGTCAGGCTCGCGCACGAAGGGTCCCGTACCATTGTCCAAGATATAGGTATCAATTATCATATTAAGTATAACACCATAATCATAATCTTTGGATACCAGCCATTTTGAAATTCGTCATCTTGGTTTTTTTTTAATTTGTTATGCTAAAAACAACGACGGAAATACACACTGAAAATTCCAACTGTCTGCCGAGCTATTACAGACAGACAGACAGACGGATAGATGGATGGACGCGGATGCTTAGTAATAGGGTCCTTTTGCACCCTTCGGCTACGGATCCCTAAAAAGCGTAAAAACCGTATCATTATGCAGCTACGGTTAGGTACATACGAAAATACCTACGTCTGCGAAATAATAAGCAGTTTTTATCTACAACCGAATTCAACGTTTCATGAAAATAAATTACCCATAATTATACATTTACAATAGATGTACCTACCTACCTACTTAAATTTCAAAAAATATTATTTCTCTTTCATTCATTCGTTAATTCACTGCAAAATACAAGGTTTGTAATTTGTATCTACTCGTAGGTCCGGAAATTAGAGGTAGGTACGTGTCCGAGATCGAACCCCTAGCCCCTCCAACTGAAACCGATTTTTAGGGTTCCGTTCCTCAAAAGGAAAAAACGGAACCCTTATTAGGATCACTTTGTTGTCTGTCTGTCTGTCTGCACGTCTGTCCATCTGTCATGTCTGTCAAGAAAACCTATAGGGTAAAGTTTCCCGTAGACTTACAGATAGGTAGGTCTTATAGCACAAGTAAAGGAAAAAATCCGAAAACATGAATTTGTGTTTACTTACAACACAAATTAAAATGTGTTCGTGAACAAATAAATAATTAGTATTTTTAATTTTCAAGAACTGAGATGTAAAAGGGCCTGTTCATTCTAAAACAGATTTCAATTTATTAACCGACTTCCAAAAAAGGAGGAGGTTCTCAATTCGTCGGAATTTTTTTTTTTTTTTTTTTTTTTTTTATTTTTTTTTTATATTTTTTATGTATGTTCCCCGATTACTCAAAAACCCCTGGACCGATTTGGAAAATTTTTTTTTTTGTTTGAAAGGGTATACTGTGCAGGTGGTCCCATATAAATTTGGTGAAGATCTGATGAATATCTTCGGAGATGGAGAACAGAACTCCTCAATGGATAGGAGCAAATTGCTCGCGATCAGTGTAATAGCTTAGTAAACAGTAGGGTTTTAACTGGGCACAGCATATTATAGTACAGTGGGGCCACTAAAAATTGTGAAATAAAAAATTTTCAAAAGAAAAATAAAACCGACTTCAAAAACGACAAACACTAAAAAGTAAAAAATAACTTTTGTTTAGCTACACGTGTAATGTACCTAGGTATGAAGTCGGGCGAGCTTCACTCTTGGATTTCTAATTTTGTTTTAATATGCTCGCTCGACTTCATACCTAGGTACATTACACGTGTAGCTAAACAAAAGTTATTTTTTACTTTTTAGTGTTTGTCGTTTTTGAAGTCGGTTTTATTTTTCTTTTGAAAATTTTTTATTTTTATACATAACTAGCTGACGCCCGCGACTTCGTCCGCGTTGATTTAGGTTTTTCGAAATCCCGTGGGAACTCTTTGGTTTTCCGGGATAAAAAGTAGCCTATGTGCCAGGATATTATCTATCTTCATTCCGAATTTCAGTCAAGTCCGTCCAGTGGTTTTTGCGTGAAGGTACACAAACATACACACACACATACACACAAACTTTCGCCTTTATAATATTAGTGTGATAGTATGGTGGTTTTTGATTTATCGTGCAAAATGTAGAAAAAAAATACCCGAGTAGGTACGGAACCCTCGGTGCGCGAGTCCGACTCGCACTGAGAGATTCGCACTTGTTTTTTTAAGGATGCCTATCAACATACTACTAAACTCTACCTTCCCTACATCATACTAAACAAATTGGTAGCTTTGAAATTAGTAATTTGTAAAGAGCATAATATCCTGTGGCGGTACGAATATTCTGCTATATGTAGATTGTAGGTATTATAGGTACAATGCCTGTTGACAGTTTGACACGCGCAAGGTTTTCAGTCGAGTCAGCGTCCGCACTCAAATGTCCTCGAACAATCAAAATGTAGCACATCCAACACAAATAAGTAGGCATAAAACGTGTCTGTAAGCGAAATATTAGATTGGCACTTTAGTAACAACAAAGGAAATCTCATTGACCATACTCGACAAATTTTTCTCGCGACCTCGTATTTTTATGGTTCAGTACTTCAAAAGGAAAAGAGGACCCTTAAAGAATCACTTTCGTTGAAGCGTAAAAAAAAATTCTATTTTCGAACCACGGAACAAACATAATATTATTTTTAACCCTTGAGCCAAAGAGAGGGGTGTTATACCTAAGTTTGACGTGTGTATCTGTGTGTTTGTGTATCTGGCTGTGGCATCGTAGCTCCTAAACTAATGAACCGATTTTTATTTAGTTTTTTTTGTTTGAAAGGTGGCTTGATTGAGATTAGCTATAATCCAAGAAAATGGGTTTAGCCGTTTCAAAGCTTTTCTAGTTACTGTAACCTTCACTTGTCGGGGGTGTTATAAATTTTTATTTTTCACTTGTAATTCTAGTTAGTTAGTAGTTAGTAGAATTCTAGTTCTTCCCTGATTTAGCTAGAACTAGCTAAGCTAGAAGCTAAGTACCTAAATAAAACTTACGTAAGTTGGTTACAGATAGGTACCTAGTACCTAACTATGTACTTATATAAATTATAAAATTAGATTTAATTTTGTAAGAAATTGAAACTCCAGGAACAAAAAATGTCATGAAGTAGAATGAGTCTAAAGTTTCATATTAATTTTTTGTCGTTAGTTTAAAAATAGAATGAATGAATGTTGTTTAAGTTTTAACTTTACTTCCTGAACTTTTTGAAATTATATCATGGTGTCTTCATATTAAAAATAGTATTAGAATATGTAGAATAGGTACTTAATATGAGAAATAGGTACCTACAGCTGCACCAAGTACCTAGTCCAATTGGTAGTCGAACCAATAGCAAGTAATTTCAAAGCTAGATAATATAAGTAGGCACCTACTTTGTTTAATTTCCTAAATTACCTATACATAACAATTATTTGTAAACACGATAATTAAGTACCATTTTGTAGGTAGTTTTGAAAATGTCTGACATAATTTATGTCTGTTTGTGGTAATATTATACGAACATGTTTATTGTTTACTCCCTGTTCCCCAATAGGTACAATTAAATGAGCTCAAAACGATGATTAAATCGGACAGCATTTAATAGGATACAAATTCAATATAAATTAATAAAATCAATAAATTAATAAAATTCAAAACTGAAAAAAAAGGATTAGGGTAGCAAAAAGTTTTAAAAAGCTGGGAAAGTTCGCTAATTTTTAAAATTGGAATTAGCTATTATATTAATTTCAATTTTCAATTAAATAGGTAGGTAGATTAAATTCAAAAATCGAACAAAAACCAGTCGAGTACGGTAACAAAAAAGTTTCAACACACGTACGTCAACTGAAAAAAAAAACGTTGCGAATTTTAAAATTTGAGTTAAAAAGTCGCTTACCTTAGCTCCAATCTGGTTCCCGCACTGTCCGGCCTGTAGGTGCACAATTTCCCTCATATTTGTTTGTTAATGTGTTTTATTTATAACTTAAATGAATAGTTTGAACTGTTATCACGGCAGCTAGTGTACAGCCCGCCTTGTGACCGGCTGAAGCTCGAATGAGGAGGCGACGGTGGAAACAAGTGAACGGGAATGAATGATGTCGCTCGGGGTGAGAATGTGGCCGTGTTTAAAATTTTAGCCATGTTTTGGGGTGATTTTTATTTACCAAGTGATGTCTTGGTAAATGAATTTTTCTGAGGATGAGATCTGTGAAGCGTATCCTCGTGGTTGAATCGTCGACGCCTCTTTGGAGTAATGTTAAAAATTCAATAATGTTCTCAAAAGTGTGAAATTTATGTGATCTGCAGAGCGTTCGTACTTTAACTTTGATCAGTCTTTACGTATAGGTAAACCTGTCTCGTTCAGCATTATCGACGATTCCTACAAGCCAATAAGTTATTATTTTGCTAGTATATTATTATGTAATGAAGTTCGCCAAAACAGATGCTCTTCGTCCCCTCTGATGCCTCTGAACCTTTTGACTTGAAAGTAAACATAGATGCCAATTTGCCAGCAGTTTGATTGATATAGTTAGGAACCTACACCAAAAAATGCTATTATGTACTCAAATCTAGTCTAGTGTACTGATCTGTTGATAAACTATTCGGGACCATAGGTCATATATTAAATGTGAAAGTCTGTTTGATCGTTTGTTGGTTTCAAATGTGTTGCATCGGAACAATGAATCAACGTGATTTCTTTTATGGATATAGTTAAAGACGGAGAGTGACATAGGCTACTTTTGTTCCGGTAAATCAAAAACTTCCCACGGGTTCTTTGAAAACCTAAATCCATCCGAACAAAGTCGCGGGCGTCAGCTAGTAAAATATAATTTACTGAGGTAAAATTGGGTAAATGAATTATCAAAAGTTGGCCACACCACGTCCGTGATTCACCGCGAGCCCGCGAGTTCATGCGCCGGCCGCCGACATAACCATAAATTAATTCAAGGCCCATCTAATTGCAGTGAAGATAACTTAGCGCTTTGCCCAGTGTTGCCATATCGGATAACTGTGCTTTCTCTGCAATAAATAATAAGTGCAATGTAATACTTTTTACTTGCCACTATTATTTATTGCTTGTAAATATTCTTTTTTTTAAGGTTTTAGCGTTCCGTACCAAAATGGTAAAAATGCAACCCCTAAGATGTGACTTTCTCCGTCCGTCCATCAGTTGTTTTAAGCATATCTAATAGTTTTTGAGTTATCGTGCAAAATGACAAAAAAAATTACTGTCAAAAGAGGTAAAACTAATCCGTACCTACTAATATTTTTAATGTGAAAATGCGTCTATCTATCTATTAGGTACGTTATTACGGCCCATCTGCTTAATAAATTTTATGTTTGATACACAGATAGCCTGGATTCCGGAGACGGTCCTAGAATACTTTTTAGGTATCCCGAAAAATCAAAGAGGAATAAAATTTTGAGGAAGTAAGTAGGTACAGCAATGACCTATCTATCAACTATGTATTAAATCAAAATTAATAAAAGAAACCAGCAGATGAGACGTTTCTTTATATCAAGTAGGTATCAAGGATAACATCTGTAACGAAGTAAATATTGGAAAAAGTTACAAATTGCCTTACGCAACTCCCTTTCCCTTGGCTTCCCGCCACCAAGTCTGGGAGAAGGCACATTTCCCCGGCGGAACTATCGACCCATACACTTTCACTTTATGAATATTATCTTGAAAGGAAGATTGAGATAGCGTACCAAAATAAAATATTTTGTAAGTGCTTTCGAAGTGGCGATAGCCCAGTGGTTAAGGCGTAGCCTGAGGTGAAGTCTGCTTTTCACATTGTAAGTCCTTTGTATTGGCGTCACTCAGAAAAGCAGGTATTAATTAAATATTTTTATCGTATTATTGGAATGTCCTCCCAAAACCAACACAAAAAACACTTAAATCTTAAATCCCAACTTATTAAGATTTTTTTATAGTTACTCGTAAAGAACTAATAAATGGTTTAGTCGATAGTTTGATGTTATTGTCTAAGCACGTGATAGGAATTTAATTAGGGATTTTCAAAAATAAAAAGTCGCATCAACAACAACTTTTTATCTATTTATCAAACGTCAAAACGCTCGCTTAGTATGGAAGCTTGTGTGACACCCTTAAACTTAAAAAAACTTTGAGCACTCGCTGGCTATCTCTCTATAATAATATTTCCTACTAGCGACTCGCCCCGGCTTCGCACGGGTGGACATTTATTTTTTCTATTTTCCGGGATAAAATATAGCCTATACGGATTCGGAAGAATCCCTCTAAGTAATGGTAAAAGAAATTTTGAAATCGGTCCAGTAGTTTTTGAGCCTATTCAATACAAACATACAAAAATACAAAGGTTTCCTCTTTATAATATTAGTATAGATGACAATTAACAAAAACACCGCTTGTAAAAGCTTAGCAGTGTGAAGTTACGTACCTACTTATAATGTAGGTAACTAGGTATCTTACAAAACTTTTTAGTCTAAGTTGCGGACGTCCGCTACCTATAGCTACATTTTAAGCTAATAGCCTAAGTATAAAGATAATGATATACAAAATTTCTCATGACATTTCCTATACATAGCTATATTCTATTATAATATAATCTTTCAATGAAAGCTAACTGTACTCGCACCGGATTCATTTAATGATACTCAAACAATGGACGCTCGCAAAATCGCGCCATTTTCACTCACAATTTGACAGCAGCGGTAGGGTTGCCAGTGTACAAACAATTGTACTCCCGACAAATCTCGGACTTATGAGTGAGTGGGTTATATGGAGACATGTTGTTAATGATTTATCTATTATCGACTTACAGAACTTTTGAATACAAATATTTTTTACATTCCTTAATTTTATTATTATTTTTTATACCTTATATTAATCTAATTATTAAATATCACTTGCTTTAACGGTGAAGGAAAACATCGTGAGGAAGCCTGCATATGGCTGTGTTTTAAGTTATGTTACATTGATATATGTTAATTGAGTTATGTTAATTTACATCTGAGCTAAGCCGGGCGAATTATTTTGTCTCCAAAATCCCATTCCGTTACCGACTTGGGTTAACGTTGATTAACAACCGCAAACGATTGAAACGAGTTGTTACAATAATTACTAGCCCACACGTCCCATCTATTTGTTTCGTATTATTTTAATATTATTCAATTTAAAAATACTAAACTTTTTGGCAGCCCTGAGTCAGTCTGGAGCTTGAATGCACGCATTAAAAAGTAATTCTCCGTACCAAAATGGCAATTGGCAAGAGATGAGAGGAGGATAAAGAAATAAAACAAGTATGGACTTTAAATGTTTTTTTTTTTCATTTTGAATCTATTCTGATGACTTGATGGGTCCCGTTGGCGCCTTTCTGGTCGTCCTGCTTATAAAAAGACGTTTTTTTACCAACCTTAGAGAATTTTAATTACGCTTTTAATAGTTTCAATCAAAAATTACAAAAGCTTTTAAATTGGCTTTACATTAACTAATTTGGGTGCTTTGATAGTTTTCTTAATGTAAACAAATCCACATCGTTTAAAGTGAAATTCCTTAGAATATGGTCACCCTACCGATATTTAAATTTTTAGGCCCACTTGCATAAGAAAATATTTTAAACATTGTATAGTTGTGATTAGCTGAATTTATGGTACGTATTCTTGTTGTTTATGGTATTCTGTCATTTTACCGTAATCGAACGACTCATTATTAGGAGTTAATTTTTTTTTATGCTGAATTATACTTCCTAGCAAATAACAAATGTTATAACAAGGATTTTTAAGTTTTTTATTAAGTAAATGTTTTTAATTAAAGAAAAACAGTTTTAAGCATGTTGTAAATAAAAAATGTATTGCTTCATACTCGCTAATCGTTCCTCCCTGTATTGGGGACAATACACAGACAAACTTTCAGCTTTTCACACTAATATTATAAAGGCAAAAGTTTGTGTGTATGTGTGTGTGTATGTTTGTTACTCCTTCACGCAAAAACTACTGGACGGATTTGGCTGAATTTCGGAATGGAGGTAGATAATATCCTGGATTAGCACATAGACTACTTTTTATCCCGGAAAATCAAAGAGTACCTACGGGATTTCGAAAACCTAAATCCACGCGGGCGAAGTTGCGGTCATCGGCTAGTATAAAATAACGAAGGCTCTCTTTCTATAACAATAATAATAATTTTATTCATTAGAATTCAGGTAAGATAGAATAGAACAGTTTGAGAGCCTTATTCATACATTCTACCAACACAATATAATAGGTGGCATCGCACACAATATGTTTTCATTACCTATTGCGCCCTCACAAGGCCCTCACATGAACTAAGTGCTTAGTGCTCCCTCCTGCTTTCCCCAATTACTATTATTGGTACCCCGCTGGTACCTACATAGTACACACGTGTTATTTCTCTTTTCTCTTCGAACTAATACCGGTATTATAGGTAAATAAAGCTGTCAATTAATTCCACTTACCTAAAGTTTTTTTTATTATCAATCGCAGAATGAAGATCCAATTTTACATGAAATCTGAAATACACACATAGTGGGCCTCACCTTTGAAGTTTAAATATTTAATATTTTATTACTTTATTAGTTTTAAAAGTAAAATAATTGTATGTATCTTCACGAAAGTCGAAACCTGCCTATTTTGTTTTAATAGTCAGTTTCTTTACAAACATGTATTATAATTTTGTTGTTTCTTGTCTTCATATTATAAACATTCATGTTCAATGTTATTGCTTCGAGATGTCTGTACTTGAAAATGCGATTGGTAGGTACCTATAGGTATGTATGTACTTTCTCAAAAAAAGAAGGTTTTATTAAACATCTTGTACACGTAGCGCGAATGCACAGAATTTGGAATGAGATGAAGTATTGAATATTCAACAGAAAATTAGAAACAATTAAATCTCTCATCAAGTTAGATAACAAGAAAGATAAATTGCGTTTAATTTGGAACTTAATGTGTTCATTTTTTCCACTAATTATAATAATTACCTACTCATTTATATCTAATTAGGTAAGTAGTGTCGGTGAAGTCCGTTACTTAGTCCAATACTGCATAGCCTAAACGAATCATGTTATGCCGTTATGGCCACCTACTTTTGAAGTGCATAGCATAACTCTATATCCATAGATATATCTATATCTATATGTATGTATTTATGTAATTTTACTATCCGTGATCTAGTGGTTAATACGGCTCTTTCCGTCACTGACTCCATACTATCGTAGTTCCAATTTCATTTGAATATTAAGCAACCAAAGTCCATGAAATTTTGCAGACATATTCTAGAAACTAATATCTGTGCCTGTGGTGTTTTAGATTTTTCTAAAAATATGTAGTTTTAAAATAACAGGGGCTCAAAGATTTGTATGTGAATTTTTAAGATCGCGTAACTTTGAAAGCGAATATTTTAACAGAAATCTGGAAAACCACAGGCATAGATATTAGTTTCTAGAATATGGACTTTGGTTGCTTAATATTCAAATGAAATTGGAACTACGTTTGTATGGAGCGAGTGACGGAGAGACCCCTCTTAAGACAGGACCTTCTATTTTGCAGCAGGTAGGGGATTCGATCACAGACATGCGCCTCTAACATTTCGGAAATAATATATGTGCGTTATTAACTGTCATTTGCTTTTAACGAGAAAGGAAAACATCGTGAGGAAAGCTGATGCATATCTGGGAGTTCTCCATATTTCTTAAAGGGGTGTGAAGTCTTGAATAGCAGTCGGATTATGTCTGAACCTTTCTCACTAGGAGAGGAGACCCGTGCTCAGTAGTGGGACGACGATGGGACCATGATGATGATGATTAATCTTATTAAATGTAACAGCTTTGTTAACTTTGGACTAAATCACCTACCTGAAGACTAATGATTTGTGCAACTTATTTTGCTTTTTACTGGTGATCACTGATCACTGATAAAAGTTAACCGGTATCGTTTAACATAACTTTAACCACCTGTCTTGCAACTGAACCTAAGTTTACTTAATCAAAGTAGGGTTCCATAAAGTTATTTCCCTCCCATAAAATAAACAGGGAAATAAACGATAGTCTACTCTGAACTAAAACAAATAGTAATAAATACCTAGATAGCTGGCGCGACGCCAAAAATGTCGTTGACCCCACGTCGGCTCATCCCGACACGACGGAATGTATACGATACGACGCCACATCCTGACGACCTGTGACTCATGCTTTAAATCCAACCTTCTTTAGGACATTAGGATTTCTGACTATCTATCTATAAAACTATAACTGGATGATTTTAATCGGAGGAAGCACTGTTATCGATATAGACCACAAAACAATTTTTTTTGGAATTTTTGTCTGTCCGTCTGTATGTGCGCGCATCACGCGAAGACTACTAAACGGATTTAAATGTACAGTGGTAGCTGATAGGTTTAGCGGTTAAATACCGGGTTTAATATCGGGTTAGCGGTAAAATACCTAACCTATAGGGTAGTTTTTACTCCGAAAAAAATGTGTTTTAATTTTCAAAGTAAGATAATAATTATACCAAGTGGGGTATCATATGAAAGGGCTTCACCTGTACATTCTAAAACAGATTTTTATTTATTTTTATGCATAATAGTTTTTGATTTATCGAGCAATGTCGAAAAAAATACCCGAGTACGGAACCTTCGGTGCGTGAGTCTGACTCGCATTTGGCCAGTTTTTTTACAAGGACTCAGCTCGCAACGCGTCGTCTTTTGTGTAAGTCTGCCAATCCGCACTTGGCCAGCGTCATTGACTATGACCAAAACCCTTCTCATTCTGAAAGGAGACCGTGCTCTGTAGTCAGCCGAGGCTAAAGTTTCTGATAGAATTAAAATTAACTAGCTGACGCCCGCGACTTCGTCCGCGTGGCTTTAGGTTTTTCGAAATCCCGGGGGAACTCTTTGGTTTTCTGGGATAAAAAGTAGCCTATGTGCTAATCCAGGATATTATCTATCTCCATTCCGAATTTCAGCCAAATTCAGTCCAGTGGTTTTTGCGTGAAGGAGTAACAAACATACACACACACAAACTTTCGCCTTTATAATATTAGTGTGATTAGTGTGATAATATACCAACTTACCTAAAAACTACCTTTTCAATGCGCGCGGCGAGAAAAAGCCCCCGTTGGATTTTCCCTGTAATTTTTTTGTGTGAAACAAACCACTAGTTACCTACCTAGTTAACAGTTTAGTATTCAGAATTTGGTAAGTATTTCGGGATAAACAAACATATAGGTTAACTACCTCCGATTCGTTAACCCCTAGTTTATGGTTAATCTGTTTTTGTTTACGTTAACCTGTTAATTGCGATGTTTTACGGAAACGGCCCAAATTTTGCTGTCTAGTGTGTCTAGTTCGGTATTTCTTTTCAATTTAACGTTGCGCACATAAAACTCAAGCTAATATACCTACTTACATTATTATAAAGTATAGATTATTGTCATCTTCATCGTCAACTAATGACATCTACTAACTACTTGTAATGGTCTTGCGCCGCCTGAACCCAGCGGCTCATTGCGAATCGTTCGATGTCATTTCTGTCCGCCTTTTTTTATTCAAATACAAGTTAGCCTTTGACTGCAATCCCACCTGGTGGTAAGTGATGATGAAGTTATATAGTAGCAGGCGTTATTTTGCGGAAGGAAAAGTTCTTCGCTACGGAACCAAAAGTTTAATTTGCTATAATCCGCTAAACCAAACAAATCTGTATGGTGCAACATGCAGCATGCGACATGCCCCGCCCGGCTTTCCACTGACAAACATGCAGGAAAAGCCAGCCACCAAGCAAGCAATACGCACCACCAACAAGCAGCAAATTCCAAAACCACTCGACGCACGTTTCGCCCCGACACCGGAGCATCCTCAGAAGCAGTCTAGGATGGAAGCGGGCTAACCTGGGTATGGCAGATTTTATTAAATCCATACTTCTTTGGTTTATGCCTATGTGGGGGTCTTCTAACGCTTTCTGGTGCAAGGTCGTTTACCTTTGTCAGTCTGAGTTTGTATACTTGAGCTGTTACTCTGGTATCTACTCCTACGGATTTCCTCATTTCTGATTTGATTCTGTAGCACAATTATAGCTATAACATCATTTCGTCTTTTGTAAGTCAACACCTGTATCCATGGCGTTGATAAATCTACACTACATATACCTACATTATACTTAGTTCGGAATGCTTTTCTTCAAATAATTCATACATTCGGTAGCTAATCAGATGTTTATTGGTTTGACATTCCAAAAAATCTTTATCACTCAATAATATAAGCTAGCAAAATATGTTATAGCTAATAATATATTGATGTATGTTAATGTATGCGATACTTAATTTAGGAATGTCGTTTGGTTATTTACTTAAACATAATAATATAGAGCATGGCTGTTTATTAGGGTGGTCCTTATTCCTAAGAAAAAATTTTTTTTCTTAAATTTCGCGGGGCACCACGTTATTTGATTATATACCATTAGAAAGTATTTCAGTATTTTTTTTGAATTTTTTAAATGACATTTAGAGGTCGCTACCAATGTTTGAATTTTAAACAAGTAAAAGGTCAATTTTTTTTTTTGTTTTTTAAATTTATTATTTTAGGGCATAGATAATGGAGAGATATATCGATATGTGCCTTAGTAATAGATCTAGAATAACAAATAATAATAGAATAATAGGCGTAATACGTTAATATGGAGAAGTGCTTATGGCTTATGATTTTGTTTGTATGATCGGTCCAAATCTCGACGCGTCGGTAAAGATGAGAGGTCGAGGGGAGGCAGGGGAAGAACCGATTGTCTATGTGAGCGCGTAAAATGTAAAATAAACACCTAAATGAAACCATAGTTTGAGCTGTCCTTCAACGCTTTTTGTAAAAAATTTGACAGCTGGTAGCTACCTCTAAATCTTAACAAAACAAAAAACAAAAAAACTTATTTCATATTTAGAGATATATAATCAAATGAGAAAGTGCCCCGGGGATAATTCAAAAGTCAAAAAATAAGGACCACCCTACTGTTTATAATAAGGTAAAAGATTTCAAGTCAAGATATTTTGCCAAGTCATGACAAGTTGCAAAATTATATCCTACTAGAGGATGCCCGCGGCTTCGTCCGCGTGGATTTGTTCTTGAAGATCCCGTGGGAACTGTTTGATTTTCCGGGATAAGAAGTTGCCTATGTCAATTACAGGGATGCAAGCTACCTCGGTACTTTTCATACAAATCGGTTAAGCGGATGGGTTTTTGGGAATCCCGCGGGAACTCTTTGATTTTCCGTGATAAAATACTTTTTATCACGGAAAATCAAAGAGTTCCCGCGGGACGGACATAGGCTACTGCCTATGTCCGTCCCCGGGATATAAACTAACCCTGTACCAAATTCAGTCAGAATCGGTTAAACTATTGGGCCGTGAAAAGGTAGCAGACAGACAGGCAGACACGCTTTCGCATTTATAATATTAGTATGGATGGAATTAAAATATACTTAATTATAAATAATATATATTATAGTGTATAACTGAGGAGGCTCCTGCGGTAGTGGAGCGGTGCGGGAGGGTGACAGTTGTCACAAGTTGACCAATCACGAGGCTCTCGCGTGACGTCATCACACCCCTCCCGCACCGCTCCACTACCGCAGGAACCTACAGTTATGCGCTATACCTGTAGTTGTAATCAGCAGTAGGTATTATACACAGACTATCTCGGTAGTGTAATTCTATCATAATCTGTTTCTGTGGTTGTAATAGTTGTAATAAGAGAAATGATTGTGGAAATCGGACCCCACCTAGTAATTTATATGAAAACTAGATGATGCCCGCGCCTTCGTTCGCGTGGATGTAGGTTCTTGAAATTCCCGTGGGAACTCTTTGATTTTCCGGGTTAAAAAGTAGCCTATGTGCTAATGCAGGGTATAATCTATCTCCATTCTAAATTTCAGCCCAATCCGTCCAGTAGTTTTTGCGTGAAGGAGTAACAAACATACACACACACACACACATACAAACTTTCTCCTTTATAATACAAAATATTAGTGTGACTAGATGATGCCCGCGGCTTCGCCAGCGCTACTAAAGATTGCCTATCCGTAGTAGCCCGTCCCCGGGATAAAAATTCAGGTGGTATTTCAAAAAACATGCTTCATCATATATTGTTAAGCATCATCTAGTAATTCAAATAAATTATTGATGCCTGTATGAAACGGAGCAAAAACTAGAAGGAAACATTGAGTACATAGCTAAATACACAGTGACAAGACAGATCATTCATTATGTCGTTAAAATACAATAGGGTGACCACGATTCTTAATAAATCAGGACAAGTCTGAAAAAAAACGCACTAAAATGTCATATCATTAGAAAAATAAATCATATAGAAAACAAATAGTTAATTCTACATTTTTATGAAAAATGAAAATGTCTATTTGCCTAATCTGAAAACTTTGATGAAATAGAGCATACTTAGTATATTTTTTTATTTATTTGTCGTCAGATTAGATGAAAGTGAAGTTTTTAGTCGGTAGGAGTCCAACATAACCACTGCGTTCTCCCGTGGCCGGTGGTTTCCATGATGGATTTTCCTCACGAATAAGCAAAAGCTCTGGGTCCAGAAACGAAATATTGTATGTATGAATGTACCTACCTAGATAGTACCTACATAGATTTTATAACAGCTCTATTAAGAAAGGGCTTGTTTATTTATGTACGTATTTTATTCTAAAAGAGGAAACTAACAGACAAATCTATACTAATAAATAAAATTGGAGTGTCTGTCTGTAATTTTGAAATAACTACCACATATTAAGTTCATATGGTTATTTGAACGATACCATAACTGAATCACACGTTTTTAAAATTTTTGTCTGTCTGTCTGTCTGTCTGTCTGTCTGTCTGTCTGTCTGTCTGTTTGAAAAGGCTAATCTTTGGAACGGCTGAACCGATTTTAACGGGATTTTCACATACAAGTAGAGGATTGACCAGGGTGTAAAATAGGCTACTTTTTTAACCGACTTTCAAAAAGGGAGTTGTGTTTTTCTACCTATGTACACCAAAATCTCCGAGATTTCTGAACCGATTTGCGTCATTTCTTTTTTAATCGATAGAGGAACTTTGCGACATTGTTTCACAAAAAATTTGGATTCCAACTCCTCAATCCTGATGCTGCAGGGGATCTGACCAATCCACGCGGGCGAAGCTGCGGGCATCAGCTAGTAGACAAATAAAGCTAAAAAAATATACATAATAAGACCCTAGAGACGCAAAGCTTATGCAATTGTATTTTAAAAAGTGAAGACAAATTATGCGTACGCGCATATGAAACTACTAGTTGATATTGGCACGTGGTTTACGCACTTTTTGACACCTACGAGCGACTTAAAAAAAAGCGCGTTACCAGGGTTGGTAAAGCTTCAACCATTGAATTTATAAACTTGAGATTTCGTCTTGTGTTTTCTCTATAACGTAGTGTCAGCTAGTTCCTCGTCAATCAACATTCATGGACGCCCTATCATATAGGTAGACACCTCATTAAAATATATTGACTTGTTTACAATTCACACTGGACGGAGAGGTTGACTGATCCCCACGTTCGGACCCGAAGGTCTTGTTGTGCAATTTTTGAGCGAAAATCTAAAACCTACAGTTTTGTTACTAAACAGTGAAGTTTTGCAAATGTAGTGACAGTTGTGAGCGTTTTTTTTTGGATTTTTATGTGTTGTTTGGAACCGTTACATAATTTTACTAAAGGTAAAAGTTAATTCTGATTTCTAGTAAGTTTTTTTATTTTTCCGCGCCAAATAACTTTATGACTCATTTATTTATGAGTTATGTTTTCGATATGATAGAAAATATGGCGTAACATGGTTGGAATATTTTTATTGAGGTAGGTTTTCACGATTGCCGGACCAGAAATTGTATTTATTCAAAAACTTTTTTGTTACATTCCTTTGAGTAAATAGACCTTCACAAGATTTTTTGGGACTTCAAAGAAAATTATGTAGGTCTATAGCCGTACAAGCACATAAGTCTACCATTGCTTCAGAAATCATAACTCTGCTTGTAACACGAGAACTTGGTAGTATGTTCTCGATCGAACGAGAAACAAGCCTTTCCGTTGGTTTACAAATCTACCACAGGCTGTTTGTATTACACAGGATTTTAGTTTTTAGAAACCCCGTGGGAAAACAGTGTAACTAAACGACTGCGTGGAAAATGGGAACTCTTTTGATTTCTAGGATAAAAGTAGGTACCTACCTATCATATGCCCGTTTTCGGATTCATCAAGATCAGTTTAGGTGAAAATATAACAAACAGACAAAAATACCTATTTGCCGTTAATATTAATTAAGTATATAGATTTAGGTGCTAACTGCATTAAGTATATTTTCTATTTATTTAACAACACCTACTAGAATATGAATTAAGATTTGAGAAGGTGAGGCGCAATTGCAATTTAATTATTATTCTAGACAAGATATTTTAAGTAGGTACATTATCTGTGATTAGATCTACTCTATACTGGTTCTATTCAATGCAGATTTGATCAATATAATTATTATATACTTTTCCTAGCAATAGCAATAGCAACTTTTAAAGTAATGCTTCTACTCTCAACTTCGGAGCGGGTGGTGACATAGACCTCTTATTCAAGGGGTCCGGGGGGCCAGCATCTCTAACTTAATATATGGAAAACTTAATATAGTAATATAAAATATCACTTGCTTTAACGCTGAAGGAAAACATCGTGAGGAAACCTGTATGCCTGAGAGTTCTCAAAAATATGTGAAGTCTGCAAATCCGCATTTGGCCAGCGTGGTGGACTCTGGCCAAAACCTTCTCATACTGAGATTCTGACTAACAACTATCCTACTAATATTTCCTACATACATATTACAATTAAGCTAAAGTGTGTTTGTTAATCTGTCTTTCAATCATGCCGCAATGGATAGTAGCGTATTGTAGGTAATTTATTGCTTTGGGTGAATGTCCTAGGGTACTTTTTATCCCGGAAAATCAAAGAGTTCCCACGGGATTTTAATTACCTAAATCCACGCGGACGAATTCGCGGGCATTATTTGATAATTTTATAATACATCACATCACCGTGGTAGTAATAAAATAAACCTTACTCTATCTATACTAATAAATAAAATTGGAGTGTCTGTCTGTAATTTCGAAATAACTACCACATATTAAGGTCATATGGTTATTTGAACGATACCATAACTGAATCACACGTTTTTAAAATTTTTGTCTGTCTGTCTGTCTGTCTGTCTGTTTGAAAAGGCTAATCTTCGGAACGGCTGAACCGATTTTAACGGGATTTTCACATACAAGTAAAGGATTGACCAGGGTGTAACATAGGCTACTTTTTTAACCGACTTTCAAGAAGGGAGTTGTGTTTTTGTACCTATGTACACCGAAATCTCCGAGATTTCTGAACCGATTTGCGTCATTTCTTTTTTAATCGATAGAGGGACTTTGCGACATTGTTTCATAAAAAATTTGGATTCCAACTCTTCAATCCTGATGCTGCAGGGGATCTGACCAATCCACGCGGGCGAAGCTGCGGGCATCAGCTAGTATAAAATAAGTGTCGCATAGTTTCAGCTTAACCAGAGGTTATCGGATGATCATGCCATTTACACGGGTGGTCAAACCAGTTGTGGTGAGAATTGTCTATTCTTATTATACCTACCTCCCAGCGTGATAATGTTACATTGTCTCTAAAATATTCCGTGGGAATATTTTATTTTCGAGAATTCTTGGACAATTTTAAATCATACACACATTATTATATATCTATGCTAATATTATAAATTCGAAAGTGTACCTATTTGTTTGTTTATCCTTATTTCACGTCCGACCAATCGACTTGATTTTTAGCGTAGAGATCTAGTTGAAAAGACGGGGAATAACATAGGCTACTTTTAATCTCGGAAAATCAATGCATTCCCGCGGGATTTTCGAAAAACCTAAATCCACGCGAACGAAGTCGCGGGCGTCAGCTAGTATAACATAAATTAGTACTTAGAGTACCTAGGTACTTTTTTTAGACCCCTGTCATGCACCTCTAACTTTTCGGAGTTTATAATTGCTCCATGGTTTTAAAGTAGAAGGTCTCGGGTTCGAATTCCGGTTGAAGCAATTTGAAAGTTCGTATATTCTAAATTAGCTCTGGTCTGGTCTGGTCTGGTCTAGTGGGAAACTCCAGTTTGACCGTTACTTCCACCCGAAAAAAATAATGAGTTAAGTACCTATCTATCTCAAGACTACTGTAAGTACTAACTAACGCCTATAGAAAACTACCATTCGAATAGAATCGACTATTATAATCGAATGGGCAAACGTAATGATATTTTGAACGTGTGTAGAATAGACAGTCAAGTCGTTGTAGTTCTTGAACTTTATCTTGTATCCTTGAAGAATTAATTACTACAGTATCAGACTAGGTCGTAATAACATATCATGTGAGATGAGTTACAATGTCACTCATGTCAGTCCGTCGACCAGTCGTCCTTTAACTTTGAGTTTCGATTGACCTCCTCGTTTGCTTCCTCGTTTCTAATCCGAACTAGACTACAGGCCCATGTTCAAAAATGGATGGGTCATATGAACCACCAGGTGACGTATACAGGACGATATAAGAGCATAAAATAATAAGATTCAGCACTATGCCGTCACTTGTAAGCTGTCCAACAGAGTGCTGGTGAGAATTGAAAAGTGCAGGTAGAGTGAGTACATTTTGGTCATATATTTTTGTACGGCATTTTTACCATCGATAGATCCATGAAAAATAATAAGAAAGCGCGCAGTGCCGTAAAAAAATGGTGCGCCACAAAGTCAGTAAATGTTTTGATTTTCTGAAAATTTCCGGGGTAAATTTGGTCATTTAATTCTGTACGGCACTAGTTTCATACTGTTTCAATACAGCCTCTAATCCATTATTCCGCAACGCCGTACAAAAATCATGCGACAAGGGGAAAAAATTGAGGGTAGCAACCCCCTCTCTTTCCGTGGTCCGGGGGGTGATTTGAAACAACATAAAATTAATTTATTTTGAAAGTGTTTTATGCATAGATAATATTTTTTTACATGCCGTACATTTTCGTTGGTCCAAAGGTTTGTAGGGGATGTGGATATTATATACACACCCGTTCACTTCAGTTAGACGGCATAGTGATTTTATCATATTATCAATTGTTCTCTTCAAAAATATGTTAATGCCGTACAGTATCAGATGGCCATAAGTACTACACCCTTAAAATGGTAGCGTCATTTTCATCAGCCTAAAAGATATGGTCTGCATTAAAATGTACGGCATAATTTTTTCCTAATTTATTTATCTTAATACTATTTAAAACAAGGGAAAAGCGTAGAAAATTGCTATATTTTATTAATCTATGAATATTTAAACTTTTGCAATAATTTGAAAAATTTCAGTTTTTGTATTTATCTATAATTTTTTTTAGAACAGTTTCTTTTGAACGGCAATACTATATAACAATAGTATTTTACACTATCATGTTAAAAAAAAAGTTGCCGTACAGAGTCAAATGATTTTACAGCTTTAAAAATTAAGTATACCATGAAATTAAGATAATTATTGATACACATTCAAATGAACACTAATTTTTTTACGGCATTATTTTTAATAATACTTTTGAGTGCTAGATAATGTTTTGGAACCAAAGCCGTACTTTCTCAAATCACCCCCCGGACCACGGAAAGAGAGGGGGTTGCTACCCTCAATTTTTTCCCCTTGTCGCATGATTTTTGTACGGCGTTGCGGAATAATGGATTAGAGGCTGTATTGAAACAGTATGAAACTAGTGCCGTACAGAATTAAATGACCAAATTTACCCCGGAAATTGTCAGAAAATCAAAACATTTACTGACTTTGTGGCGCACCATTTTTTTACGGCACTGCGCGCTTTCTTACTATTTTTCATGGATCTATCGATGGTAAAAATGCCGTACAAAAATATATGACCAAAATGTACTCACTCTACCTGCACTTTTCAATTCTCACCAGCACTCTGTTGGACAGCTTACAAGTGACGGCATAGTGCTGAAACTTATTATTTTATGCTCTTATATCGTCCTGTATACGTCACCTGGTGGTTCATATGACCCACCCATTTTTAAACATGGGCCTGTAGTCTAAACCGCTAGGACATGGAACGCTCTTCCGTCACCAGTTTTCCCTTCTACTCTACTTCTACACACTACAAGAATAGACAACTTCTAGGCAAGCTCGCTCCATCTTAGGCTGCATCATCACTTGCTAGCAGGTCTGATTGCAGCCAAGCGCTAGTTTGTATCCTGCTATCTACTGTTATCATCTACCTATCCAACGAGTCACACCCAATCGTGTAAAGCTGTGTGACTCGTTGGGCATCTATCGATTTTTCTCCCATCGGGTCACACCTACAGTAAAGTGTGACTCGTTGAGAATTCAAATGGATAGAAAGGTTGGAAATAGTAACGGTGTGGCTCGATGGAAGAAAAATTTTGATGAATTTCCAACGAGTCAGACTGACAGGTTTGAGTGTGACTCGTTGGGCAGCAAGGAGCCTGGAGAGTGGTTTAAACAGTTGAGATGATTTTCTCCAGGGTTTTAACTACCTATAAAAAGTCTGACTCGCACACGAAGGGTTCTGTACCATCGAACAAGAAATAACAATTTATTTATTTTTTAATTTTCGTGGCGGCCATTTTGAAATTTTTATCATTTGTTGTTATAGCGGCAATAAAATACTTACACATTCTGTAAAAATTTCAAGTCTACGGTTCACAAGATACAGCGCGCAAACAGACAGACGGACGGATGGACGGACGAACAGCGGAGTCTTATAGTAATAGAGTCTCGTTGATACCCTTCGGGTACGGAACCCTAAAAATCACAGCGATCGTTGCTCTTTTACGGTGTGAGTGAAGGACAACCCAACAAACAAATTCGCATTAGATCAATGTTGTCTTGTAACACAGATCACTCACTTGTTAATTTTTGTTTTTTGATTCACTCCTATTTAAATCGTACCCTATACAAATTAATATTATAAACGATCGAAAAATAATTATAATACGATGAAGATAATGAAATGGAAAATTTGTAATTACCTAATGTGAGTTGTGAATGATATACCTACTCGATAACTGCATTTCTAATTCAATATTAAATGATGTCGCGACTTCGTCTGCGTGGATTACGTTTGTATAATAATTTTTGATTTTATGGTTTTAAAAATACTTAGCCTATGTATGGACTATTCTCACAAATTAATCGATACTAGAATTCATTTCTTAAACTGGACCCTTTCAAGTAAAGATTTTTATATAAACCTGTGAGGATGATACTGCCATTGTCGCAATTAAAATACCATAAGCCTATATTGTCGTATTAGTTTACAAATTGTGAAAACCCAAATTAAATTTGAATTTCGCGGGCAGACCCGTCGCTTCCACCTTAATAGGATAAGTTGTAGTCAGCGTAATACCACAGTTTTAAGATCTATAAAAACTGTGGTCATTACGATTATACATCGTCGTCTTAGAGTGAAAACCTCGGGAATGCATTTTTGCTCTTTATTTTATTGCGTTTCTAGGAAGAAGGAGAAGCGCGTGTGATCCTTGAACCTGGTCACCAGGACAGCTGCAAGTTGTAACCGTGGGTTTCTCCTCACTCGTTTGATTGTTCCAGATGCAGGTGTGCAAGCTGCAGGAGCTGGCGGTGCAGCTGTTCGACGCGGGCGCGGTGCGACTCGGCGACATCGAGGCCAAGCTCGGCCGCCGCACTCCCATCTACTTCGACCTGCGGGTCGTGGTCTCACACCCTAGCATTATGGTTAGTAGTACAACCACAAAGGTTTTGTTCAGTGATCAACAAACTTGTAACAAAGTTAAGCAAATGCGCTAGTATCGATTTTTAGTTTTTTTTTTGGCGGGCCAAAGGGTGCGCGAAGGGATTTCTACCGCATGAGAGCACGCTATTGGTTGATCAGTCTCATCTTGTTTCACGTCATCAACCTATCAACGGCTCATAACTGCCCTTCTCAAAATAAGAAGGGTTTGGCCATAGTCCGCTGTCCACCACGCTGGCTAAGTGCGGATTGGCCTTGTTTCTCGCGACGCCAATTTTTCCCCATCACGCCGCTTTTTGTTAAAGAACAGACAATTTAGTACGCTGTATAAAGTTACATTTTATGGGCCACTTTACCTACCTACGTTTATTGCAAGTACAACTAAGTACTGCGGACCATTAGTTTTTAACCCCCGCCGAACCAAAAAGAGGGGTGTTATAATGTGTCTGTGGCATCGTAGCTCCTAAACTAATGAACCGATTTTAATTTAGTTTTTCTTGTTTGTAAGGTGGCTTGATCGAGAGTGTTCTTAGCTATAATCCAAGAAAATCGGTTCAGCCGTTTGAAAATTATCAGCTCTTTTCTAGTTACTGTAACCTTCACTTGTTGGGGGTGTTATAAATTTTTAATTTACACTTGTTTATTGATAGATTGACATTATAAAATCTTTCTGATTAAATGCAACTTGGAAAATAGAAATTCAGTTAACTGTTATACTTAGGTATTCTGGTCCACGTACTTAAGCTCAGTGTTATTTCTCTTCATTCCAGATGGCAATCGCTCAACAGCTACAAATCTTGGCCACGGAAATAGAGCACGACATCCTGTGCGGCGTCCCCTACGCCGCGCTTCCCTTCGCGGCGGTCATGTCCGTCCACGCCAACACGCCCATGATCATGAAGAGGAAGGAAACCAAGATGTACGCCACCAAGAAGATCCTCGAAGGAGTCTTCGACAAGAACCAGAACTGCCTCGTCGTCGAAGACGTGGTGACATCTGGCGGCAGCCTGCTAGAGACTGTCACCACTCTACGAGATGAAGGCTTGAAAGTCACGCACGCCGTAATAGTTCTCGATAGGGAACAGGGTGGCGCTAATGTACTATCAGCAAATGGCGTCCAGGTGAAATCTCTTTTTACGATGACCGAATTGGTGAAAATTCTCCGAGATGCCGGCCGGATTAGCGAGGAAACTGTCGAAATAGTTTCCGATCACATTAGAGAGTGCCAGTTTGGTATGAAGGACAACTTGGAACAGACGGCGCCGTTATAATAATAATAATAATAATAATTTTCTTTATTTAGGGTAAAAACCCAAAAAAGTATACAAAAATGAAATAATGTTTATAAAATAATACTAACATTATTTAAATTAAATTCAAAATAGCACACTGGAGGTGAGCTATTTTGAGCTATTTTCTGTTTGAATCGAATTGAATGAATGAATGTTATGAAACGTTGCGGGCACTTATGTACCTACCTACTTATTACCTCCGTTAGGTAGTTGGTAGACCACATAATGAGCTTAAAATATTATTATTATAATGAGACAAATAGCTAATAATAATATTTAACATGTATTTACTTACCTAAGTTGCTATTAAAAATTAATAGCAACTTAGGTATTAGGATTGCTATTAAAAATGACAAAATTCTCTAGAAGTAAATATAGTCAGCACAGGTATTTTTCTTTTTTCTGTAGGTAAACTTGTGCCTACAGTACCTACCTACATTGAGTATTTAGCTACATAATTATATTATTATTAATGATTATAATTTATAAGTATCTACCACTAGGTATTACCTATACATTATTTCATTTAGTTAAGTGCATATTATAGACGTACTTACCATATCCAATAGTAATTAAGTACCTATATAACTTAGGTACCCTACTTTTGAAACGGAAAACTAGGTTAATTTTAAGGTGTTAAATAGGAGCAGCTTGTAAATTATTATTTCTATTTATATAAGTAGGTATTAGTAGGTACAATGTAATTAATACCTACACTGGATAGCAAATAATTAGAATTAACCGTTAGAGGAAATACCGGCATAGCAAACTCCGGCGCATGCAAATGTGTATTTAGCATAAGTTATTACCGTTGTCTATTTAAATATGTACCTAATTAATAATTATTATTATACTTTAGTCAAGATTCTTGAAGGAATAAAACAAAGAAATAATCATTGCAGTTTATTATTCACCAGCTAAAATACACCTATCATAAATAAAACTTAGACTTCGAAAATTGTCCATCATGACCCAGCAGACAGAATGACAGATTTAAGACACCTTTAAGTATTATGAAAAATTCTCAGGCATGCCAGTTTCCTCACAATGTTTTCCTTCAGCGTCAAAGGAAGTGATGTTTAATTCGTCGCTACTTTATTTTAGTTAAGGTTCTTGAAGGAATAAAACAAAGAAATAAAATAATTGTAGTTTATTATTCACCAGCTGGAAATATTCATAAATAAAACTGATCGATTTCGAAAAATTGTACGACATAATTATTAGCTTTCAATTTCAAAAAGCTTACATAAACTCAATCACACTGGTTACAAAAGATTTAAAAATTAACTTAGGTATTAAAAAAATCTTGTTCAGCCTTATCAAACAAAAGATGTTCTTTTGTGTCATCAGTGAGTTGACCGCGCCGCGCGGCGGCGGCGGCGGTGGTGGAGAAGGTCGCGTCGTGAGGCCAACTGCTTATATCGCGATAAACGTCCAGAGCGCCCTTCCGCCCGAAACACTGGGAATGTAAATACCGTAACGCAACTTCAGAACGTCCTCCATTTAGTTCAGAACCACATCCAAACTGTCAAAAACTTGTATAAAACTACAGAAGCAAAATATTCGTAAGTTCCGAGAAGAATGAGGAAAGGTCGGTGACTGGGGGGTGGGGAGCGGGGAGGGGCGCGTTAGTTCTCCTCGATCTCCTGCTCCTGCTCCTCGTCGAACTCGGCGTCCTCGTCGGCGGTCGCCTCCTGGTACTGCTGGTACTCGGAGACCAGGTCGTTCATGTTGCTCTCGGCCTCGGTGAACTCCATCTCGTCCATGCCCTCGCCGGTGTACCAATGCAAGAAAGCCTTGCGCCTGAACATGGCGGTGAACTGCTCCGAGATGCGCTTGAACAGCTCCTGGATGGCGGTGGAGTTGCCGATGAAGGTGGCCGCCATCTTGAGGCCGCGGGGCGGGATGTCGCACACGGCGGTCTTCACGTTGTTGGGGATCCATTCCACGAAGTAGGACGAGTTCTTGTTCTGGATGTTGAGCATCTGCTCGTCCACCTCCTTCATGGACATGCGGCCGCGGAAGATGGCGGCCACGGTGAGGTAGCGGCCGTGGCGCGGGTCGCACGCCGCCATCATGTTCTTGGCGTCGAACATCTGCTGGGTGAGCTCGGGCACGGTGAGCGCGCGGTACTGCTGGCTGCCGCGGGACGTGAGCGGCGCGAAGCCGGGCATGAAGAAGTGGAGCCGCGGGAACGGCACCATGTTGACGGCCAGCTTGCGGAGGTCCGCGTTCAGCTGGCCGGGGAAGCGCAGGCAGGTGGTGACGCCCGACATGGTGAGCGACACCAGGTGGTTGAGGTCGCCATACGTGGGGGTGGACAGTTTCAGCGTGCGGAAGCAGATGTCGTAGAGAGCCTCGTTGTCGATGCAGTACGTTTCGTCCGTGTTTTCTACCAGCTGGTGGACCGAGAGCGTGGCGTTGTAAGGCTCTACGACTGTGTCTGACACTTTGGGCGACGGGACTACGGAGTATGTGTTCATGATTCTGTCGGGGTATTCTTCTCTAATTTTGGAAATTAACAGTGTGCCCATGCCGGAGCCGGTGCCGCCGCCGAGGGAGTGTGTGAGCTGGAAACCTTGTAGACAATCGCACGATTCTGCCTCTTTGCGTACTACGTCTAAGACCGAGTCGACGAGCTCGGCGCCCTCTGTGTAGTGTCCCTTGGCCCAGTTGTTGCCGGCGCCCGACTGCCCGAAGACGAAGTTGTCGGGGCGGAAGATCTGCCCGAAAGGCCCCGAGCGGACGGAGTCCATGGTGCCGGGCTCCAGGTCGACGAGGATGGCGCGGGGCACGTACTTGCCGCCGGAAGCCTCGTTGTAGTACACGTTGATGCGTTCCAGCTGCAGGTCGGAGTCGCCATGGTAGGCGCCGGTGGGGTCGATGCCGTGCTCGTCAGAGATGATCTCCCAGAACTAGAAACAAAAGAAAGCCCGCTGTAATAAAGCTTCAACGAAATCTATAAAGAGATTTGTTCTGACTGACTGATCAACACACAACCTAAACCGCTGAAGTTAAAAACTTGAAATTTTGACAATCCGCTCCTTTTATGAAGTAGGCTAACTAGATTATAATTAAGGCCTTAGCCTTCTTCTCCAAAAATCCTTTCAAGTCTAACCTGAGCTAGACGTAGACTAAAAAGGATTTTTGAAAATTCGATCCATGGGTTTGTATAGTGAAAGTCTGACATTTATCAAGCTGACATATTTAATTGGTACTTAGGCTTTTAAATTGATTGAAGAAATATATTTTTCATGATTTTTATAAATCCCACCCGCAAAGGGGTTGATTAGAGGATGAAAGTTTGTATGTAAGTCCCTGCCCGGCTAGCATGGGCAGTTGCATGGCAAAAATTATATCCCCCGATTATATCCACTGATGTCATACAAATCAATGAATATAATCGGGGATATAATTATTTTTATCTACTGCCCATGCTAGCCGGGCTGTAGTCTAGTTATATCTACGAAAATAATATTTGGTTTTTGGGGCAAAAATGAAAAAACATGTTTAAGGGATTTTTGGAAATTCTACCTTCACTAATTTTCAAAAATCCCATTCGAGCGAAATCGGGGTGTGTCAGCTAGTCTACTAAATATAATGATGATATGGGTATTTATACATCCAGGGATGATATCTAAGTCTTGTTATTGGATGTTAGGAGTATGTTATTGAATCAGCGAATGACTCATAAGTACGTGAGTAGGGCTGAGCGATAAAATGAGTCACCGGTTGCCTGGACGACAGGATTACTGAAACAAACCCTCATCGCATGTCCGCTACAATATTCATGAGCTCCACTTTCTCAAACGTTATCGATCCAGGAGCAATAAAAATAAGTTACCATTTAAGTAACGTGAAAATTATGGTGGTACGGTTTAAAGCAGACTTTATGGCTCGCAGACCTTATAAGCTTCGAGCGTGAAACGAGTTCTTGGTTTTCCATTAGCTTCTTATCTTGTTCAAATCTTGGAGATTAGAAATGTGGGCGTTATTGTATGTAAAAAATAAGTCCCATGTGGCATTTTGTATAGTCAATAGTCATTCTGTGAAAAGGTCTTGTTCAAACTATCATGGTGGGATTTTAGATACAATCAGTAAATGTAAAAATCCGGTCAAGTGCGAGGCGGACTTACACACGAAGGGTTCCGTACCATCGCAGGGTATAAAATATATCAGTCTTTTATATGCAACAGTGGAAGTAATAACTGATAGCGCCATCTTTGATGTGATTTAGTAAACTAATTACTTCGAACACATTTTAATTTTCTTTGCAATGTAACCACAAATTCACGGTTTTCGGATGTTTTCCTTTACTTGTGCTATAAGACCTACCTACCTGCCAAATTTCATGATTCTAGGTCAACGGGAAGTAAGTACCCTATAGGTTTTGATTAGCTTAATGTCTTAACAGATAGACAGACAGATAGAGAACACAGTGTCCCTGTCATGGTTCCCTTTTTCGATACAGAACCCTAAAGATGATGAAAGATTAAACATTATTGCGGTTGTAAAAATAATTGAAAAAGAAAGGCCGATTACAAGCCGATTACGATAATTCCGATAAGATTGTTCTACAATCTAGAGTTGAAGTCATCACTCAAAATTGTTGCTTATAAAAGTCAATTCGAAATCTATTAATTTTACGTCGGGTTTTAACTGTAAATCAAATAGGTATCGCACGATCTTTTGGCGAGTCATTATTGTAAAATTGGCAATTGATTCGATTATGAACCAGTTTAGCGTTTTTGTAAATAATTCCGACTTTAAAACTAAAATCGATTAAGTGCCGATTTCACCAACGTCGAGTGACTTCTAACCGAGGAATAAATTGAGCGTAATGACAGTACATATTTGTATTGAAAACCTTCCACTTAAAATTTACTCTCGGATAAGACTTATTTTACGAGTACGTTGAAATCTAGATAATATTGAAGGAATTACTCCTTTAAAGTTATTAAAAACTTGGGTAGTTTTTTATTAACTCGCTACATTGTCAGTCTGTTTGTTTATTCGATACAAAAGCAATCGATTTTAATATTATAAAACTTCAGTGCATTATCGACATGAAGACCTGTTAATCAAATTCACGCTGATTTTGTGATAAATGTAACTATAGTTTGGTGAACGTAGATCCATAAGGAATCCACGTTTTCATCTCGAAGTGTTGATCTAGCGCCCTGTTGGTAGACGGCCGCATATCATCAGAGCATGCGACGCCTTCAAAAAAGCGCATAAAATCAATAAACATACATACATCTAACGGAACCGTCATGGAGTTTGATGGCTGCCGATCTTGGAATCGATTTAAATATCCAATCATGCAAATAATAGTTATAATAGGTACGCGACAGGTTGAAATAGCAAAAGTGCGGGTGGTGAAGACTTACCGGGTGTGTATTCACGAACGTTACTATGAAGTCTCACAGTGCGCTCGAACGCAGTGTAGGCTCCACCAATCAGATGACTGTATCACGTCAATTTGCAATGATCTGATTGGTGGAACCTACACTATGCGTTCAAGTGCACTGTGAGACATAGTAATGATTGTGAATACGGCCGTTAATCTGTTGATTGATAGTAAATAGTTATAAAAAAATACTAAATCAAAATCGGTTCATTCGTTTAGGAGCTATGGTGCCACAGACGTACACAGAATAACACCCCTCTTTTTGAGTCGGGGGTTAAAAACAGTTAAACTGATTAATAAATTCTATTTACAGTATTAAAAGTACCTACATTGAGCCAGACAAACTCCTACACTGTCTCGCGAAATCTGATTATATAGCTATCTCTACTTAAGTTACCGCCTGCGCCTACGTAAGCTAGGATTAGTCTTGTCTTTGGACAAACTTTACATAAACCGTAGACAATGTGGCTTAGAAATCTGTTTTGCATAGATAAGAAGCTAACACTTAGATTTTGGGTTTTATTCATTATCAATCGACAAACGTTCAATGATGGGCATTAAGTCTCGTGTAGGGATCCACACGCCGCGGTCTTAAGCCGCCTAAATCCAGCGGCTCAAGACCGTGAAGAAATTTTAATTGGATACTTTAAACCTAAATTCCTACGTACAACGGACAGCTACGTCTGTGAAAAAAACCTAGGATAAAGAAGAAATCCTATATCCACGTGAAAAAAGTCGCATACATCGGCTAGTGCTAGTTATACAAGTGTAAATTAAAAATTTATAACACCCCAAGAAAAGAGCTGATAACTTACAAACGGCTGAACCGATTTTCTTGGATTATAGCTAAAAATACTCTCGATCAAGCCACCTTTCAAATAAAAAAAACTAAATCAAAATCCGTTCATCAGTTTAGGAGCTACGATGCCACAGGCAGATACACAGATACACACGTCAAACTTATAACACCCCTCTTTTTGGGTCGGGGGTTAAAAATGCAGTAAGTAGGTACGCTGAAAAGTAGATCATAATACGTAAGTACAGTGTGCCTAGTGGGAGATTTTTTACCTATTCGATCGCGTAAAAGTTAACTGCGTTTTGTATGGAATTGAAACAGCGCCATCTAGTGACAAGAAGATGGCGCTGTTTCAATTCCATACAAAACGCAGTTAACTCTAATAGTTAAGTTAATAGGTTAAAAATCTCCCACTAGGCACACTGCAGTGGAATAGATAGGTATATGGATCAAGAGTGCTCCAGTGTTGGCGCGCTTCCAACTCCGGAATCAGCTGATGATATCAGGCCTTCGATCCACATCTTTCTCGCTATTCGCTATAGGTGACCTACATGACGAGGCAATAAACATTAGTCAAGTTTGCGGAATCCACTCACTGGATGGGTATGGGTGGTCGAATTATACGTAAACCGAAAAAAAATCGGTCAAGTGCGAGTCGGATTTGCCCACGAAGGGTTCCGTACCATCGTACAAGAAACAACACTAATTTTCATGGCGGCCATTTTTAACCCACGCCCCAAAAAGAGAAGTGTTATAAGTTTGATGTGTGTATCTGTCTTTGGCATGACATGGATTTTAATTTAGTTTTTTTTTTGTTTGAAAGGTGGCTTGATCGATTGTGTTCTTAGCTATAATCGAAGAAAATCGGTTCAGCCGTTTGAAAGTTATCAGCTCTTTTCTAGTTTTCTTATACCTAGATGTTTTTGTGTCGAGGATTTTTTAAATTTCGAGTTATAATTATGTTATTAGTTGTTTATAGCGGCAATAGAAATACACATTCCTATTACGGTTCACGAGATACAGCCCGCTGACAGACAGACGGACGGACAGCGGAGGCCTAGTAATAGCACAATAGGGTCCCAGCTTACGTCCGCGGTCTATTTTACCCCTTTAGGCGTTGAATTTAAAAAAAAATTCTTTGCTGATGTCTACATAATAATAGCTATCTGCATGCCACAGGCCGAACGGTCAGGTAGTTTTTGAGCTATGCACTTATAGATGGATCAGTCAGTCAGTCAGTTGCATTTTTCCTTTTACATTTTATTTAGATCATGTTAAGTACCCGTCTAAAGCCTCTCTAGCCAGCTTAAAAAACTCAGTGTCGATTTACTGAGAAGCTAGAGAACTAATCCGATTATTATTTGCAATGAAGACACAATACTGATTGGCTTAGTCATCAATCAATCTAGCTTTATAGACTTGCCTTTTGAAGTGGTATGGACAAGTCATCATACCTATTTGGATCTAAGAATAGGCTGTCTTCTTTTATGCATCCGTTAGTAGTAGACACCGGCCAAGTGCGAGTCAGACTCGCGCACTGAGGGTTCCGTACTCGGGTATTTTTCCAACATTTTGCACGATAAATCAAAAACTATTATACATAAAAATAAATAAAAATCTGTTTTAGGATGTACAGGTAAAGCCCTTTCATATGATACCCCACTTGGTATAGTTATTTTGAAAATTGAAACATAACCACAAATTCGCGGTTTTCAGATTTATTCCTGTACTTGTGCTATAAGACCTACCTATATACCAAATTTCATAATTCTAGGTCAACGGGAAGTACCCTATAGGTTTCTTGACAGACACGACGGACAGACAGACAACAAAGTGATCCTATAAGGGTTCCGTTTTTCCTTTTGATGTACGGAACGCTAAAAATGGGTCATAAAATTCCTGTTAGCTAGGCATTTCGTTCCAAGAGACAGGGAATGTGCTTTTATATTCGGTCGTTTATATTTATGGTTGTTTCATGTCGGTCTGTCAGTCAATAAAGCCGTAGGAGCGCGCTGTTTCGTCACAGTTACAGTTTGGTTTAGTTTCAGCGGTTATTTCAGCCACGCGGAAGCGCGGTCAACGAACTGCGGGCATGCGCCGTTCCTTCCTGTGCGATTATCATTATCGATTCGCTTTTTTTTGTACGTTTCTTTTGGCACAGATAATAACTTGCGAAGAAATCACTAAATATGGCAATTATAGTGTAACTAGTCACCCGCCCCGGTTTCGCACGAAGCTTATTACAACTTTTGTAGGGATCTCTAATTTTTTTGAAAAATAAAATACAGGCTCACTAAATAAGGCAATTATAGTGTAATTAGCGACCCGCCCCGGCTTCTCACGGGTAGCTTATTAGTTATCACAATTTTCGTACGGATCTCTAATTTTCTTGAAAAATATAATATAGCGTAGGTATGAATAATGTAGCTTACTACTGGTGAAAGAATTTACAAAATCGGTTCAGTAGTTCCAGAGATTACTTCCTACAAACAAACTTACTAACTTTATCTCTTTATATTATTAGTATAGATGGAGAAAGGAAGTTGGCACATAGTTCGAAAAACCAGCCAAATGCGAATCAGACTCGCGCGCCCGTAGGGTTCCGTACTAGGGTATTTTTTCCAACATTTTGCATGATAAATCAAAAACTACTATGCATAAAATAAATAAATAAACTGTTTTAGAATGTACAGGTAGGATACGAAATTAGGAACACACTACATAATATTATAATACAACAGATACAACTGAAGAATTTACTGACTATAAGGAAAATTGCTAGAATTTAGATCACAGTGATTGGTATGTGTCAGTACATTTTTGGTAGGTATTTTTTTTTTTTTACAAAGAATATTAGCCATGTTAAATGACTAATATTCCCCTTTCTTCTCCAACTAAGCGTCAGGCTTGTGCTAGGAGTAGGTACGACAATTATAGTGCAACGGGCGGGGTTTGAACCGTCGACCTTTCGGTTTTCAGTCCACTCCTTTACCGGTTGAGCTATTGAGGCTATTTTGCTGCTAATGTAGATAAATAATGAATGCAGTGATAGCCTAGTGGTTAAAATGGTCTCCTATTAAGGGGGTTAGGTTTCTATTCTGGACATTTCGGAGTTAAGTGGGGTTTGAATATAGGTAGCAGGTAGGTGGGTAGAAAGTTATAACTTGCTTCAACGGTGAAGGAAAACATCTTGAAGAGACTTGCATGCTTGAGAGTTCTATCTATTATACATAATATACTTATACTAAAACTTTTATTCTAAGGAGACCCATTGCTCAGTAGTGAGCCGGCGATGGGTTAGTGTGATGATGAGTTAAATAATTAATTAGCTTAACTACCAGGTAGGTAGATAATTTGATTTTACTTCATTTCATAGGAGAAATTCCTGGTTTTGAATAGAAAACACTCAGAAAGGAAGTTAGGTCATACCTACTTTGCTTTCTATGTGCTAATGTCTATGACCTACATCATCATCAGCTACAGCTGATGAGTCTCAAAATGAAAAGGGTTTGGCTATAGATAGGCACCACGGTGGCCAAGTGCAGATTCACAGACTTCACACCTCTTTGAGAACACTGTAGAAGAACTCCCAGTCATGCAGGTTTCCTCACGATACCTAGATCCTCAATTCATTTTTTGATAACTAGAAAGGTAACTAGCCCTACTCCTAAAACTAGTTTTTTCTTGTGGGCATTACGTGACAATCCCTAAGGCCTACGTATAGGCAAAAAAAAAATGGTTTTTAAATGTTCACCTACTGGCAAAAAGGAATTTTTTAACACATGGCTAATTTCCTGGAGGAAAAAACCGCCATACGGCAGCTGTTATTGTTCCTAGTTCGTAATTCGAACGTTACAAATAACGCATTCTGATTGGTCGCCCTTTATCAGTGGGACGCGTAGGTAAATAACCTTGGGGGCTCAACTATGCGTGCCCTAACGGTTTTTTTGTGGCGGCAAAGTAGTTCCAAGTAAAAAAAAAAATATCTACATGATACGTACTAGGTACCAAATATAGCTAAATATTAGTACTCAGTGCCTGTAATTCAATAACGTTATCATAAATGAAACAATAGATAATAAAATGATTCATACATGACTTAACAATCGCTGTATATGAATTTCGAATCAAAACTGAGTTGAAGCGTTCACGACGAAGAGAAATTTCAAATTTCGAACAAAGAACTGCGAATTTGCGACCGGCAAATGGCGACATAGCACGTGGAATGAAAATTTGAACTAGAAAATCAACGTGAAAGTCACTATCTCAGTACCCAATTCAAAACTTTCGAATCAAAGAAATAGACAACTAAAAAATAAAATATCTACTCATTTTTGTATAATAAACAGGTTTAAAATATCGCTGAATGTTTCTAACCTTAGGAAAATGAAAACTTTTATATGCGAAATCGGAGCATGCGCAAAATTCGAAAATCGAACGGCCACACCCACTCGTACAAAAAAATGTAATGACAAGTACTTTGCAGGCTTTGATTCACGTATTAGGTACTTTATAAACAACTGTTTTCTTTGTGTAGCCGAGTTTTTCTCCGGGACTTGGTGGCGTCACAAAATGCCGGCCGCGCATTCCCAGACGATAGCACAAAAACCTACGTAAAGTATGAAAAACATGGTATTTACCTTAGCGCCGATCTGGTTTCCGCACTGACCGGCTTGAATATGTACGATTTCCCTCATTTTGTGAATGTGAACTTAATAAATTACTTAACACTAATATATTTTTCTGCTCCGCACGCACCACGTACTTTCGTGGCTGCTTGAAGAATAATAGCGCCGTTCGTTCCGGCGAGCTCTCCACGAAAGCGGGTTTTCGAATAGTGAGGCACGGCGTTTATCGATATCTTTTGGCGCATTGCGACATCTCAAGTTTTGAAATACTGCCTTTTAATTCAATAATGTGGAACAGCTTACATCCTACTAAAAACATAATTGATGCCAAATATCCTGTGCTAGTAAATACTATGAAGAGGAAAGACATGCTTGATTGTCCGTAATCGATAAACTCAGAAAGTTTTGAACTGATTTTAAAAATTCTTTCAACATTAGAAAGCTACTTTATCTAGAAGTAACATAGGCTGTTAATTACATAATATGTACCACGGATAATGTCGTGGGCAAAAGCTAGTATGAAATATTTTTGCTGCTCACTTCTTCTTTTATTACCAAATATTGTTTTGTAGAACCGATTTTATTAAAATTTAGTGCAATATGTGAGTCAAAGTAGATGGTTTTAAACTGCAAAAGAAGCAGCTAATTAATGATTTAATATGAGCATGAGAACTAATAATATATTATGAAAGATTGTTTCTTTGATTCGATTTATTTTTAAAAGAAAACATTTTGGTTGAACTTTCTATTTTGAGGTTTAAGTATTATCAACGTCAAAAGCTGGAATTTTTAGGGTTCCGTACCTCAAAAGGAAAACCGGAACCCCTTGTAGAATCACTTTGTTGTCTGTCTATCTGTCTGTCTATCCGTCCGTCGTGCCTGTCAAGAAAACCTATAGGGTACTTCCCGTTGACCTAGAACCATGAAATTTGGCAGGTAGGTAGGTCTTATAGCACAAGTAAAGGGGTAAATCTTAAACTGTGAATTTACATCACAAAAAAAAACTAAAATGTGTTTCAATTTTCAAAGTAAGATAACTATACCAAGTGCGGTATCGTATAAAAAGGCTTTACCTGTACATTCTAAAACAGATTTCTATTTATTTTTAAGCATAATAGTTTTTTAGACATCGTGCAAAATGTTAAAAAAAATACCCGAGTACGGAACCCTCGGTGCGGGAGTCTGACTCGCACTTGGCCAGTTTTTTATGATAGGTAGTGTTCAAGGCTAAATATTTTTTTCTCGTTTAAAGAGCAGCATTGAAATATGGGCGCTTGAAAGTAGTTTCGATAAGAAGCTTCGCTTCAAAAATACTGTTTATAGTACTTATCAGATTTTTTTTAACAGTTAGTAGTTACCACATAGGTACTTGTCGTAGTTATCATGAAAAAATTATAATTTACGTCCATATATAATTTAATTAACTTGGACAAAGGGGCTTCTTGTGATAAGTCGTTTGGGTTTAGGGATGTGGCCTCAAATGTGACAAACAGACATACTGACATACTTTCACACTTATAATATTATTAGTGTGCTATCTATAGCGAATATCCGGATGATTGCGTAATATGAATTTTAACTTAAGTGTAAAACATTGAAATCAACACCATTATCATCATGATTAACCCATCGCCAACCCACTACTGAGTAAGGGTCTCCTTCCAGAATAAGAAGGGAATAAGGTCATAGTCTACCACGCTGACCTATTGCGGATTCGCACACTTCACACACGTTTGAGAATATTATGGAGAACTTTCGGTATAACTTGAGATAAGTTTAGTGGTGCGTGCCTGGAATCGAACCCCAGACTCCCTGACTAGGAGACCGTCATCTTAACCACTGGCTATCATCGCTAAACATAAAAATACCTGTTATAAATAACTTATCGACATCGATATCGCCCAATCACTACTCAGAACTCGCTGCTTCCTGATTGGCTAGCAACGCCATAACCATTATCAGAGTACCAACTTTGTAAAAATAATATATTCGATAACGTTTAATATCTTTTATATTTATTATCCGACAATAAAATATGTCAAATTGAGTTATGCTTAGAAACAAGTTATTAATTTATGATGGGTATGATAAAATATGTTAGTAATGAGTAATTTTCGTTATATATTGACAGGTTTGTGCAGATGTTTCACGTTGTAAGGTTGGTATTGATCGCCGGCCGGCAGGCGCAGACGGCAGACTTGGCCCTTTAGGGGCTGAGGGGTGGGGTCCGATTCGAATCCTGAATATATCATATCGGGGCCAATATTTTATATAGGACATGACTAACTATAATATTATTTTTATCAAAAATCAATAATTGTACATAAGTAGGTAATCAATTCATAAAATTGGTTCCATTTAAGTATGTACTTTTATAAAGTAGAGATGGGTAAGATTGGTATTAAAAGCTTGGGTTTTATGATGCCATTTAAAAACTTTTAAATAAAAAGCGTATTCGAGGTAAATAGTAGATAATGTTTCGTGGATTTAAAGGTTCCCTTAGAACAATTCACAAATTCAATAGATTTTTTATCACGAAAAATTATCAGTATTTTGCATGCCTAATCGATAATAACTAGCAACTGTTTCACTCGGCGAAAATATAAATCCTCTTTATAAGAATTTACACATTTCTCGAATACGCATAAGAATTTTGAAAAATAAATTTTAATTCTTGTCTACATTATAAAGTGAACCTAAGTACAAAATATCGTGTAGCCCCGCCCGTTTTCTTGGTCTACAGGTTTGGGTTGGCCGTTGAGTCAGTAAATCAGGACTTTTTAGGTACCTACCCACATTACATGTACGATAGGTACCTATTGATGGAAGAGGCAGGGGCGTAGCTACCGCCGTATTTGCCGTATCAATTATACGGGGCCCCCGGGCCACGGGGGCCCCCAAAGTGTGTAAGGAAAAAGAATAAAAACTTTCTAATTTATTTTATTTTACAAATGACAAAATTCTATAAAGCAATTCCTTTTTTTCCCGCCTTAAGCGTGCGTTCAAAAGTTGGCAACACTACATCGTTATGGCGGGCTGCGGGACTTCCCCGTTTTACTTACTTCATCTTCAACTCAGCGGGGAATCCCCGGGAATCCTTCATCGATATCGCGATGTACGTGTACGTTGTTGTACTTTGCATTGGATGTTAAACCACGGAGTGCAGTGCACTGTTTTTAAAAACAGTAGGCGAAAAATAACGAAGCGTTTTTTTGATGAGTTATCACAAGATGAGAGAATTTCCGACCCGGAATCCTATTTCAAAGTCAATGTATGCTATTGCTGTTTAGATATATTAATTTCTCAAACTAAAGAAAGATTTCAGAGCCTTTGCAACCTGAGTAGTATATTCGAAATATTACAACCGGAGAAACTCCTATCTTCTTCAAGCGAAGAGATATTAAACGCTTCCGGAAAACTGTCTGCTAAATACAGTAAAGACATCTCACTTAATCTTTGTGACCAATTAAAGGCTCTAAAAACATGCTTAAATTCTGAAATTAAAAAAATTTATTCCATTAAAGAACTCATTGAATTATTGGTAGTAAAATTCAATAGTCTTGCATCCAGTTTTCCCGAGGTAATCACAGCATGCTTTTTATTCTTGACCCTTCCAGTTACAACCGCAACGGCAGAAAGAAGTTTTTCAAAATTAAAACTAATAAAAAATTACTTAAGAACTTCAATGGGACAAGAACGGCTGTCAGACATCTCACTATTGTCCATAGAGGCAGAAACTTTAGAAAAACTAAAATCATCATCAGCCATAAATGATTTAATAAATCAGTTTGCCGATAAAAAGGCAAGGGAGTGAATATTTAAAATTCGATTTTTATTTGTAAAATGGGTAAATTATGTGATAAATAAATATTACTTCTCACAATATTTTTTTTCTTTTGTGAAAAATCTTTACCTCCATATAAGGGCCTCCAAAAAAATTTTTATACGGGGCCCCGACAAGGCACGCTACGCCACTGGGAAGAGGCTATGGCCCAGCAATGAGGATTATGTTGCAGAGAGATGGGTGATGAAACACTCGTCACCAACCACCTAACAGCCACATCCTCTGCTCCTAGGGCTATGCCCCATGGGTGCGTCTACTGCGCCCTCTGCTCGGGACACTCAGAGGGACGCGCAGACAACACCCCCTCCCTGCCAGGTCAATCAACCATGGCTAACAATATCCCAAGAGAAATTGTTAACCATGTAACCAGGGTACACCGGCCCAAGCGCTGCTGTTACCCTCAACTCTCAGTCACACGGGGAGGTTACCTGGTTACCTACCTGGTTATAGTACCTGGTTATTAAGGTGTGGTACCCAAAGGGTGCCAGCCACGTGCTAACAGTAGGTCTGTACCCTAATGCCTCCGCCCCAGCGGTGGGATATGGAACTTCGTGAGGTTTTTAGTCGGTAGGAGTCCGACGTAACCACTGTCCTCACAAAAAAAAAAGAAGTTACCTACCTGGAGTCTGTTGTGCACTACCTATTAATAGCTACTGATAAGCGGTCGTTAACCGGACGAACGCTTAGATAAGAGCTTTGTAATCTTTTTGTTTAACTTTTAAGCTTTTTATGCGCCTACTCAAACTATGCTAAATAAGGCACCTCATCTTGAATTTCTGAGAACTGCAAAGGAAATTTGTTTTAACGGTGAAGGAAAACATCGTGAGGAATCCTGCATATGCCTGAGAGTTCCCCGTATGTTCTCAAAGGTGTGTGAGGTCTGCCAATCCGCACTTGGCTAGCGAGGATTATGGCCTAAAGTAAATCCTTCTCATTCTGAGAGGAGAGTAGTGGGCCGACGATATGTTGATCATAAGTAAACTTATGCATAGGTACCATAATTATTGTCACTAAAATAATATTATGCTGGGTTCCCATGGTGACCTCGCACTGGAAAGAACAGAGTTGAAAGACCCTCCATCAGATGGACAGACGGCATCAAACGAGTAGCAGGGAACCGCTGGATGGCGGCGGCGCAAGACCATGGCGTGTAGAAGTCTCTATGGGTTACTTACCCATGTCCAACTGTTGAGGTCAATCGGGTGATAATGATGATGGTGATTATTATTGTTGTCATTTACGATTACGAATAAGGCTATAGTACGCGACAAGTCGAGATGGCAATCGGGGTGCGGACACCCGCACAGCCCCCGCGCTTACTCGGTGCGGGATAGCCCTGGTGCGCGGCGTCCCCCGCCTCATACTATACTACTATAAACTACTATACTATATTATTATAGTATAGGTCAGGCGTTATTTTGCGGAAGTCCATGATATACAAGGAACCAAAAGCTTAATTTGCTATAATCCGCCAAACCAAACAAATCTGTATGGTGCAACATGCATACACGTATTTGTCACGATCGTCACTTTGTAATAAATAGGCATTGTAAGGTCTACATCTCCTGAGGATGCTCCGGTGTCGGGGCGAAACGTGCGTCGAGTGGTGTTGGGATTTGTGTGGTGCTGCGTGGTGGTGGTGCGTATGGCTGGCTTTTCCTGCATGTTTATCAGTGGGAGGGCGATCGGTGCATGTCGCATGCTGCATGTTGCACCATACAGATTTGTTTGGTTTAGCGAATTATTAAGCTTTTGGTTCCTTGTACAACTATACTATAGGTAAATAATAACTGTACAGTGACGACCATCTGTTCGAAGTCGGAACCTCGAAGAGAGAAATCCGCGTCAGCAAGGCGCCGGCCATCTTGGTGCGTCGGGCGGTCGCCTCGCGATGATTGTCGTACATCGCTGGCTTTCTTTAAACAATTTTACTTGGTCTCTTCTAACTAAACGATTCCCTGTATTCGAAGTACTACTAACCTGTGGAACCAGCTGTCAAATGCAGTGGTCCATCAAAGTCATAAATTACAAAAAAAATTACTAGTAGGTACCTAATTAGGTAAATAAGTATTGAGGCAAGCGCGCTCCAACTTTAGATTTCCATAGAATAATACTAAACCACTGGAGTGGTAACTTTTCTTAAATGATTGTCGACAAACGCAAGCCTACCCTGTATTTTGTCAACTGCCACTTCTTGATTTACGGGTTACCAGCATCAAAAATACGGGTTTTAGATTTTTTAGGTGAGACAGAGTTATTTACAGTGTGACATAGATATTTTAAACTTATTGTTTGAAGAAACAGCTTTTAAAAGCTCCTCATTTTGGGACAAAAATGTTTAACTTGTAATTCCACCTTCACACTTCACAGTACCTATCAATATTGAGTCGATTTCGGCTACGCGCCACGGTCCACGGCCACGCACAAGGAAAATATTCTTTCTATTGGAAAAATAGCCAGGGTTGGGTTTCGCCAGCCAGCTTCGGCTGAATTTGTAAAAAATACGGAAGCTTTATTTATCCTGTATTTTATTTTCGCAATTACGGGTTTCTGTAGTATCATACCCTGAAATACGGGATGACCCGTAAAATACGGGACATCTGGCAATTCTACCTGTTAAATACATACAGGTCAAACGACGTGTATGTATTTTACAGGTAGGCTTCGCCGCAGCTAGGCAAAGATAAAAAAAAATTGCTCTCAAAAAAGCTCAAAGGAGTAATGTAAAGCATCCATTTATCGGTGTTCTGAGATGAATATTGCATGTACATAACAATAAAATATTGTTACTTACCTAACCTATGTATTTCAATGGTAGGTAGGTACGTATGTTTCGTAAACAGTAGTGACTCAGAAAACTTTCACAAATCGATCAACACCATGTAAGAGTAAAGACTAAAATGGCGGCCTTACCTTATCAGTGCAGGTTTTTGTGGACACACTTACGACCAAGCCTGTACCAGAAAAGTCGTTGTCGATCAGAATTCAAATGTCGATAGCCGACGGAAATATCCCTACAAATATTTCTGCTTACATCTGAATTAGGTAAAAGTAAATAGATAAAGTGAAAAATAGGTAAAACTGAAGTGGCAGTGGGCAGGCCATGCCTGTCGTAGAGGCGATGGCCGTCGGAGCCGGAAAGTCCATGAGCGGAGACCGCGTATAAGCAAGCGTAGCGTGGGACGCCCTCCAGCACGATGGACAGACGATATAAAGCTAAAGAAGTAGCTGGATGAGGAAGGCTGAGGACCGGGTGTGGTGGTGCTCATTAGGGAAGGCCTATCAAATATTCCCTGCTGGGAAGTAAACCCGGGACCTCCCATCCCAGTTATTAAAGACCACTGCAATGCCACTGTGTGATGTGATTGTGGTCAAGCGCAAGCAAACTTGCAGTTTCTGGGCATTAAAAAACAATAATACTGATTCACTTCATGTGTCATAAATAAAGTGGTTTTATGATTAATCTTCTAAGCATAATGTTATTACTACGTGGGAAGGAAGGTCAGTCAAGTAAAAAGGTTAGTTTTATTTGAGGTTCTTCCTGTCGATTGCACAGATGTCTTTGACACAGTTTATCTAGAACTAGAATTAAAAAAAAATAATGGCCACAGTAATCATGGCTTAATATTCCCCTTTCCCGTCCAACTAAGCGTAAAGCTTGTGCTAGGAGTAGGTGCGACAATAGTGCAACGGGTGGGGTTTGAATTGAACCGCCGACCTTTCAGAATTCTGTCCGCTCCTGCCGTTGACGATTGAAGCTTGGGCTATTGAGGATGAGTTATTCTATCTACTGAGGTACTTACTTTTAAGAAGTGTTAGGTTAGGTTTCTAAGACTGCAATTCTTATTAAATTAATTTTAGTCCTTCGATTAATCGATTGTGTAGATTTTTTACATAGTTAGTCATAGCTTAAAGCCATTATTTTCTAAATAGAGTGTTCTACATTTTGCGCTGTGTGCAAACCCGTTTCACGCTGGGTTTTTTTTACCGATAGAAGTAAGCCCTTGACTGCAATCTTACCTGGTGTAATTGATGATGCAGTCATGGAACGTGGAAGGGATATGGCAATCTTTATTAAACCCCTTTAGTTTCTACACGGCATCGTACTAGAACGCCGGTTTTGGATAGGTTTAGGTAGCTAGGTACCTTACCTAACTACCTAGGTAAGTATATCCAGGATTTCTGACAGCATTTATCCTAATCCAATCGTTGTCTACATTTCATTTCCATTTTGATTTCTGAGGAGGAGTAGTTGTCAGCTTTGTAAGAGATTTTGAATGATTTGCACCATCATGTGAATAACCAATGACGTGTTCATACGGTCTACATATTTTAAGGTGTTATTTTGTTAACCTGTATACACACGGTATGACATAAGCCTTGTTTTGACGAACTGACATCATTTTGTTATCACCGCCACTTTACCTTGAACCGTCTCGTCGCAGCACTCGCTCATGATTTACAGCCAATGGACTTTAATAACGGGATCTGTAGAGGTCTCTCAAAATGGCCGTGTGTGTGCACTTCTAAATATAGAAGTATGATGTCAGGTGTCGAAGAGTTAAGTGCCAATACGTCTGAATACCTTTTATCCTTTTTGAGACTGGAGACATCATTTCAAAGAGTTAAATCCAAAGGTATGGGATATGGAGGTTCTTGGCCATCTAATTTCCATGCATTGTCAAGATTAGCATGTTTATCAAGCTTATTGAAATGCGCATCAAACTTTTATTAGATAGATAATATATCAAATCATTCACTTTTGTTGTTGTCATTAGTGGACGAAGGTCCCTTGCAAGAATATAAGGCATGCCAAATTAGAAACACCTCTTTGAAAGTGTCGATTCTCCATTAAAATTATTATAACATATTATTATAACATATTTAAAAAGCTTTTTTACTGTTAAAGTGCTAACTATCACTAATTGCTTTGGGTGTGTCGGTTTCTATTTACCTGCGCCCTGCCCTCTTTTATGGTTTGCCAGTTTTAATTAATATTTTTTTATACTTTCTTTTAACTGTCCAATTTTATCAGCTTTATTACCGAACTTAAAGTCAATTAAAGCGTGTATAAAAAGTTTTGCTAATAAATTGCAGTGCTGTTAAAATAACGATCTCTTCAGCATGATTATCATAGCCTACTTTTATTTCTTTAATTATGTTATGTATACTAAAATTGATGATTTTCAATTAGCATTAAGGTTTACTATTGGTGACTCTACAATTACTATAATTAGCTGATCGATCATATTAGTAGCAATACGTGACATGTCGGCAGTGGCGTAACTATATCATCTAGGGCCCGTGGCAAATTCTTTTAATGGGGCCCTATCAGTAAAAATCGACACGTTGTACTCAGTTTAATTTTAATAAACTTCGAGAGTTTCAGCATACCCACTCAATTACACATTGTACCTACATATCCCACTAATGGCCATAGGCAAGGCCGTAGCCAGGACAGCCGTTCAGGGGGCACGGCAGTGCCCCCGCCAAGACGAGCCAAACGGCGGCCGGGGCGCTACGTACCTTTTTCTCGAAGTGTTTCGCCGTATTTTCGACCCGTCATAACTTCGGTCTGGATGACGCTAGAAAGCTGAAATTTTCAGTATAAGGTGTCCTCACCAAATTTACCAAATATACCAAATATCAAATATCTAGCTTTTATGGTTACAGATTTATTGATACCTAAAATACGCCGATTTCGTCCCTCACTGATGATCATCAAAACCTCTACTCAAAACCTCTAAGGCACTTCCCGAAGTCCTAGAAGACTGAATTTTGGTATGTAGACTAGAAATTGACTACAAACTACAGGAAAATTAAGAAATTGGAAATGCCCCCCCTCTACGCCTCTTAAGGGTGAAGCAAATCTGTAAATTCTGTCGCTAGAATGCTGATATTTTCAGGATAAGATGTCCTTGGCAGATTTATTAAACGCATTGAGTATCAATTGTCTAGCTTTTATAGTTTCAGATTTATTGACAGTCAAAACTTCTAGTCTGTAATTCTAGGGTACTTCCCGAAGTCCTAGAAGACTGAAATTTGGTGTGTACACTATAAATTGCATACAAACTACAGGAAAATTAAGAAATTCAAAATTTTCCCCCTCCACTCCCACGTATGGGGGAAGCAAATTATTTATAAAGTCTATCGCTAAGAATGCTGATATTTTCAGGATAATATGTCCTTGACAGACTTATCAAACTTACCAAGTATCAATTGTCTACCTGTTATGGTTTCAGATTTATTGCCATTCAAAACCCCTTTAGTCAAAAGTTCTAAAGTACTTCCCTAAGTCCTAGAAGACTGAAATTTGTTATGTAGGCTAGGGATTTCATTCAAACAACAGGAAAATAAACTTTTCCCAGTCTGTACATTTAAAAAATGTGTTTCCTGAAGTCCTAAAAGACTAAAATTTGATATATCTGCTTTAAAATTGAGTTGCAAGATTCCACTCAAACAAACATAGTTACATACATTGCAAGTGGAATAAAAGCTTTTAAAAAAAGAGGTAACGATAGAGAGCGGGCCATGAAAATGATGTAGGTACCTACAAAAAATAGATCCAAAAAAAAAAATCTAGGGCACCTGCCAAAAAGAAATGAAATCCCACCAAAAACATTTCATGTAAAATATTGCCAAGACTCACAAGTTCATAATGCTTTCACTGTTAAAAAGTTATGAGATCTCTAGTAGAGCCAAGCCCCTAGCTGAGCTTAGAATTTCGCTGCCCATGGGACCTATCCCAAGTCCAAAGTATATAGCTCTTAAATGCTCTTAAGTATATCACATTTATAACAATAAAGAACAAATAACTCTACTTACAAGCTCTGATTCTACAAACCCTAAATCTTGGTTAAAAAAGTACGGCTTGGCCGTTTAATGTTCGTAAAACTATTACATGACATAACATATTATATTAAGGTCATAAGGAATAGTTTGTTCGACAATTACTAATTTGTATTATACTTCATGATTGTCGCACAAGCTATTACGGGCTTAAATATCATATCAGATAAAAGTACCACGAACATTAAACGGCCAAGCCGTCCTTTTTTAACCAAGATTTAGGGTTTGTAGAATCAGAGCTTGTAAGTAGAGTTATTTGTTCTTTATTGTTATAAATGTGATATACTTAAGAGCATTTAAGAGCTATATACTTTGGACTTGGGATAGGTCCCATGGGCAGCGAAATTCTAAGCTCAGCTAGGGGCTTGGCTCTACTAGAGATCTCATAACTTTTTAACAGTGAAAGCATTATGAACTTGTGAGTCTTGGCAATATTTTACATGAAATGTTTTTGGTGGGATTCAATTTGACAGCAAGATAGAAAACAACAAGATATAGGAGCGCGAGCGCAATTTATTTTGTTTAATACAGATAACAAGTGTAAATTAAAAATTTATAACACCCCCGACGATCCAAAGTATTTGAATTTTCCAAAACATCATTTTCAAATAAATAATTATGTATTTAGGCAACGTCCATCTTGACAGCTTGACATTTGTCTATTGACATAATATTATGAACCTAACGGTTATCTAACCTTCTTTATCACAAGAAAACTAGAAAAGAGCTGATAACTCTTAAACGGCTAAACCAATTTTTTTAGATTATAGCTAAGAACACTCTCGATCAAGCCACCTTTCAAACAAAAAAAATTAAATTAAAATCGGTTCATTCGTTTAGGCGCTACGATGCCACAGACAGATACACAGATACACAGATACACAGATACACAGACACACAGATACACAGATACACAGATACACACGTCAAACTTATAACACCCCTCTTTTTGGGTCGGGGGTTAAAAAAGCGAGAGATGAACGAGCTCAGCCATAAAAAATGTTATGTTTTAAAGCACCTCACTCAACTTTTCTAATGAAAAATAAAGAGTTTCTAGGGATATTTATTAATGTTAACCCATGCGGATGAAGTTCCGGGTAAGTACTACAATAACAACTAATACAACAAAAGCGCGAGCGAAGCGAGAGCGAAATTTTTATTAATTGTATTTACAAAAATCTATATTAATACTAGCTGACGCCCGCGACTTCGTCCGCGTGGATTAAGGTTTTTCGAAATCCCGTGGGAACTCTTTGGTTTTCCGGGATAAAAAGTAGCCTATGTGCTAATCCAGGATATTATCTATCTCCATTCCGAATTTCAGCCAAATCCGTCCAGTAGTTTTTGCGTGAAGGAGTAACAAACATACACACACACACACACACACACACACACACACACACACACATACACACACACACACATACAAACTTTCGCCTTTATAATATTAGTGTGATTAGCGACCTTTTCAGGGCTTATCTTCTTGGGCAAAATTTGGTACTATTCAGTGGTAGCTTGCATTGTAATTGGTATAGGTATTTTATCCCAAAAAATCAGAATTTCCACGGGGTTTGAACGAAGGTCCGGTAATCTAATACAATAAAAAAGCGCGAGCGAAGCGAGCGCAAAATTTTTGATAGATTGTAAATTCGAGAACTAGTTATCATGCATTTTGAAAACAATTTCTCTTTGTCTGGGATTTCGGGGCCTCTTGGGCCGGGGCCCTCTTGGGTCGGGGGCCCGTGGCAATTTGCCAGCCCTGCCACCCTATTGTTACGCCACTGCATGTCGGTAAATACTAGGTCACCTTGAATTACTCTATCTTCCAATGCAGTCTTATGATTCATACTCGTATATCTAATTGGCCTTTGTATGTTGCATCTTATCTCAATTATGTCAGAAATTAAATTATCAAGGGAGGATTTTTATAATTTAACTGTAAAATTTTGTACCACCTTAAACAAATGAACATTTCTAGTGAAGTCATGGGGATCGTTATAAATAACACAAAATAATAAATAAAAAACTTTATTATATACATTAAATTTTATTGTTCAAAACAATTTTAATCGTAATAAAACTTCTGTTATTGAAGCCGACATAACGTTTGGTGTGGCCAAACTTACAATTGAATACATAATTCTCAATATGTATATGATCAGCCTTTTGCTTTTCAGATCTTACACTCAACGAGGCTTGCTGAATCACGCGGAATGTATTAATTTAAATGTTTTCACATTTTTCGTCCTGACCGGGAATTTGTTTAGTCGTGCATTCTGTTAAAAGTTAGCAAGCATATCTTCATAACAGTATAGGAATCATTAAGGTTACTAAAAGTAACGCGAGTCAATCAATAATGGCATGTACTTTGTCGCGTTAGCGCCTAACGCCTAGTGGTCTTCGACTTCCTGTTCGTGCTCCTCGTCGAACTCGGCGTCCTCGTCGGCGGTCGCCTCCTGGTACTGCTGGTACTCGGAGACCAGGTCGTTCATGTTGCTCTCGGCCTCGGTGAACTCCATCTCGTCCATGCCCTCGCCGGTGTACCAATGCAAGAAAGCCTTGCGCCTGAACATGGCGGTGAACTGCTCCGAGATGCGCTTGAACAGCTCCTGGATGGCGGTGGAGTTGCCGATGAAGGTGGCCGCCATCTTGAGGCCGCGGGGCGGGATGTCGCACACGGCGGTCTTCACGTTGTTGGGGATCCATTCCACGAAGTAGGACGAGTTCTTGTTCTGGATGTTGAGCATCTGCTCGTCCACCTCCTTCATGGACATGCGGCCGCGGAAGATGGCGGCCACGGTGAGGTAGCGGCCGTGGCGCGGGTCGCACGCCGCCATCATGTTCTTGGCGTCGAACATCTGCTGGGTGAGCTCGGGCACGGTGAGGGCGCGGTACTGCCTGCTGCCGCGGGACGTGAGAGGGGCGAAGCCGGGCATGAAGAAGTGGAGACGTGGGAAAGGTACCATGTTAACTGCTAATTTTCGAAGATCTGCGTTGAGTTGACCGGGGAACCTAAGGCAAGTTGTGACACCTGACATTGTAAGAGAGACTAAGTGGTTAAGATCTCCGTAGGTGGGTGTGGAGAGTTTGAGTGTCCTGAAGCAGATGTCATATAGAGCCTCGTTGTCGATACAATAGGTTTCGTCTGTGTTTTCTACGAGCTGGTGAACTGAGAGAGTCGCGTTGTAAGGTTCCACGACTGTGTCTGATACTTTTGGCGAGGGGACGACTGAGTATGTGTTCATTATTCTGTCGGGGTATTCTTCACGAATTTTGGAAATTAGAAGAGTTCCCATGCCGGAGCCGGTACCGCCACCAAGGGAGTGTGTGAGCTGGAAGCCCTGTAGGCAATCGCACGATTCTGATTCTTTGCGTACTACGTCGAGGACTGAGTCGACGAGCTCAGCGCCCTCTGTGTAGTGTCCCTTGGCCCAGTTGTTGCCGGCGCCCGACTGCCCGAAGACGAAGTTGTCGGGGCGGAAGATCTGCCCGAAAGGCCCCGAGCGGACGGAGTCCATGGTGCCGGGCTCCAGGTCGACGAGGATGGCGCGGGGCACGTACTTGCCGCCGGAAGCCTCGTTGTAGTACACGTTGATGCGTTCCAGCTGCAGGTCGGAGTCGCCATGGTAGGCGCCGGTGGGGTCGATGCCGTGCTCGTCCGAGATGATCTCCCAGAACTGTGAAAGAAGTAAAATTCATTAGTCAAGGTAGTATTTCTTTTGTGCTTGCACATAGGTAGTTCTACTGGAACGTAGTCACAGTAATATTGGTGTACTGAATGCTCATTGACAGAACAGAGAAACTTGCCTGTAACGAAATCTTCCAAGAAGGATGCATGTTTACTGATTTAACTTTGGCGTTCTAATTGCGAGCGGCTCTGATATTATAAGTGGATCTGGGGGCATTATTTCAAATGGCAGGGCACGACGACAATAAAGCTCAATGAACCATCTCGTAAATGGCCGACAGGATGCATAATACATATTTAATGAGTACTACAGTTTGAGTACAGTGAATTACGCAAGCCGTTCGCATGAGTTATGGAGGTGTACAGTACACAATAAAGTCGCCTTGGCGACGGGCGACGCCCACGTCTCCTCCGTATTGGGCTGATCTCTCCTTATAAGTAGTGAACGTATTGTACCAGTGCGTTTAACCAACTTATTAGCATTCGAATGTCTTTTCGAATCTTTAAAAGCCCTGGCCCAATTGCACGAAGCGCCATATGGTCAGAAATTTGCCTGTGTAATTGCATTTGCATAACTCTACGCACTTAAATGTGGATGTAATGAAAACCGCTGTTCTCAATTGGTTAAATAGTTGACACATGAATGAAAATGATGAAGTAATCCTTGACAATAATACAGAGGCCACGAGTAGCTTGCCGACCGATCGGAAAACATTAAAATTCAGCATTACGCTCGTGACGATAAGAGTGATGTCATCCTTGTAGGCTGTAGTGTAGGTGTGCATGTGTGGGTAACAGCTATGAGCGCTCGACAACGCCTTATACGAGAAAATGACTAATATGGTCGCCGGCTTTTGGCTCAGGGTTTTGAGATTCGAAGAATCAGCGTGTATTGCTAATCAACAAGTGCCTTGAATCTGGTCCTTGCACTTATATAAACGTTTTTCTTGTAGCAAATTAATTTGACTTGTTAGTCGTTACTTTAACTCCATTAAGCAAATGAATCAACTTGGAATGACTACCAGACTTAATGATTCGGGTTGTTAAATAAAACATTCAAAAGATAATGAAATGAAAAATTCCTCGACAGGAAATTTTATTTTGACAATATTATTGATGATAAGTTTTTGAGAGGTAATTACACAAAAGAACGGGACAAGAATATACTTTCGAAAAATGTCAGTGAAGACATTTTTAGTTTTAATAAAAAGTGAAAGGCGATCGGTTCGATTGTGCGAGAGCGGAGAGGTGGACTTTCTTGGTAACTAGATAAGCAGACGAGATGAAAGTGTGCGAACCGAGAAATGATTGTGCCACTTGCGGGGAAACTGAACGCTGAACATGTACAATGGCTGCTGGTACTACGAAAGGTTTTATGGCACTTTAAACCTGCCGTTTTCGTTTCACGATTTCTAAATAAAAGTCATCGTAAATCTCGTAAATGCTAAATTGCTTACCAGGTAGTTACGCTAGATGCCCTATCGACAGAGTGGTTATCCACTATATATTTCTTTCAAAATAATTTTCTTTTCTAACCTCGTATAAACTGCAATGGCTTATGTTTCCAGTACAATACGTAGTCGATACCTAAATAAAGCCTAACTTATAATAAACCCAGATAATTATATAATTAACAAATTTGCCTATATGTACTTATTACCAAAATAACTGCAATTAATAATTATACGGCCAAAATTAATTGCTAATTTTATTTATCTGTGATCAGTCAATAGTATTTTTTTTTTTACTTGAGCAACGTTACGTTATAAATTGGCAAGAATTGTCGATTCTTTTTCAACCGATAGGTACTATTATATTTTCTTCCCTATTGGCAGGCAATAAATATTTTTCAAAATAACATAATTTACAGATTTAGCAAAAGTACATATCAGAAACGTTGAAATGCTATAACTAAAAATATTGTTATATTTTCATCGTATCCTGTCCGTTCCGTAAATGAGCAAAGATTTGAAGAAAATGTAGCAGAAAAAATATTCAATACCGAAAATCTTCTAAGTTTTATAAACGGATTTGACAGGAAACAAGTTCATCCCGGAAATAACTTCTGACTAGGCCACTGCAGTTTTGTGTATAGGAAGTATAAATTCAGAAATAACTCATGGGTAAAGAGGCAGATCTTCTTTAACGGTTCCATAGATATGGCTAAGTGGTGTGCACTATGGCTATTGGATGGTTATTTTCAACTGCGGGCATCGACCGGGAGGTGTTTGACCCCCTCGGCCATCGGGTGTGGGGATTTGATAAGATAATTTAATTCTAGTTTTGCGAAATTCGCGTGATAAACGGTATATTCTAGTTATTTAATGGTAACACGATTCAAACATGGGTGTGAACTGCTAATTCAATTGTATCCATACTATCCACACTCTTTAGATCTACCTACTCATTAAGTTTAATTTTATGTAGGGCAGCTAATTTAGTATGGACCAATTTGATATAAATAAAGTTCTTATAAAAATTGATGTTTTCAAAACCGGAGTTTTCAAACAAGTTAAAATCTTTGGCTGCTGCGTGGGTCAAGGCCATCATGCTTATGAGTTCTCATAAAATCTATAAAATTCAAATGAGCCAAAACGCGAACATATTTTATTTAAAGAGTTAATACTGAATTGAAAAGTGTTGACAAAAAATAATTTATACTTACAATACAAAAGACATTATTGATTAGATAAAAAACTTGGCTACTGACGTCAGTTTTATTTTAAGTGTAAATGCTTACGTGATATCTAATAGTCTAATGGCTAAGGAATTGAAAATTACTTTAATGGTAGACAATTTACTTTTCAGGCTATTTAGTTTGGACATTTAACTTGGGTACTTATACGAAAGTATTTAAGCAAATAAATATTGTTTCAATCATTGGGATGCCAACAATCAACATAGCATAATAGTTAATCCAGTTTGCCTCTATAATACTGAGTCACGGAAAAACTATATCTGTTTCCATAGTTTATTTTGTTCATAATGTCTGTAATGACACCATCCGTTGTTCCAAGTCAACCATTGCGTGCTCAAATTATAATTTGTTATTTGGTTCACTGTTTGGAAGGCCTTCGTCGCCGTTTCGACCAATTTCATCTAATGATGGATCCAAACAATGGACCGAAATGGCTATGAATTTTTCTAGTCTGATGATTGCAAATTACTGTGTACATGTACGCCTACAGATTTATAGTTTTGAGTTGTTGTTTTAACTAGAATTTACATGTGATTTCTTTTGCGGTTCGCATAAATTCTATCGCTCTTTATTGGGGTAATTTTGAAAATCATTGAAGTTGTTTTAAAGTACTTCGAAATAGAACCTATTTCTATGTTTATCTATGTTTTTTTATCAATCATTAAGAATAGGTTTTATACATGGTGTATTCACAAGTTTCTGAAGTAGACCTTCATCTAATTTCGCAACTCTATCTGCGTTCTAAAAGGAACCTATTGCATGTTATAACAGAAATATGATCTTCCAATTCTCAATACCCAATTTTTTCGGATTTTCGGATTTCTGTCTTACATATGACTGGAGGACGACCTCCTGCCCGCTGGACCGATGACCTGAAGAAGGTGGCGGGGAGCGGGTGGATGAGGAAGGCGGAGGACCGTGTTTGGTGGTGCGCTCTTGGAAAGGCCTATGTCCAGCAGTGGACGCATACAGGCTGATGGAATGGAATGGAATATGACTGGATATAATTTAAAGTGAAATATAAAATTGACTCAAATGTTATAACTCAGTACTCTCTCTAACAATAACTTTAAACATTCACGCCTTTCCGACATTGAAATTCCAATCCGAGACGTCTCAATTCTCAAGTGAGTCACATTCCGAGTAAAAGGTTATTCTAAGTACGTACTTCCATTATAATGAAGACTTCCAACATTAACATGGCGAAGCGGTTACTTCAACTTTCTAAGTGTAGATATAAATAATAATATAATCTGTTTTATAATAAGTGGACTGTAAAATATCTTGGTACTTTCATTACTTTCCTACATTAAAAAAATATTAACTTCGAAAGTTTCATTTATCGTTCGAAAATTGTCAAGCCAACCAACTAAAAGAATTAATTCAAAGCTGACATTATATTTAAAAAAACTTCCATGATATTTATCAATGATTAATTATCATCCATATCAAAGTAGGTATCACCTGCACTAATAGTCTCAATATCATAGTTTAGAATTCCATTTGGATTTGATGATAAATTAGTGATTTATGCTGAATGTAACAAATCAAGTTTCGGTTTTTTTAAACAACACTTTCACACCCCTATTTTACCCTCTATGGGGTTGAATCTGCTAAAATCTTTTTACGTTATAAAAGCTATCTGCATAGCCAGCCCGAGTTTGAGCTGTGCGTTGATATATCAGTCAGTCATCTTTTTAACCCCCGACCAAAAAAGAGGGGTGTTATAAGTTTGACGTGTGTATCTGTGTATCTGTCTGTGGCATCGTAGCTCCTAAACTAATGAACCGATTTTAATTTAGTTTTTTTTGTTTGAAATGTGGCTTGATCGAGAGTGTTCTTAGCCATAATTCAAGAAAATCGGTTCAGCCGTTTGAAACTTATCAGCTCTTTTCTAGTTATTACTGTAACCATCACTTGTCGGGGGTGTAATAAATTTTTAATTTGCACTTGTTATATATGTATTCAGAGTTTAGACAAATTCGCGGCAGTCTACGGTTAAATCAAGGTGAAAACTAGAGTATGTGTGGGTAGGTATCTGCTGCAATTAAAATCGATATAATTACAAGTTACAAGTATCAGCTAGAAAGTGTTATCGTGCTAGATACAAATCTGCCGGAGTCGGATATGCATGCAAATTGCTTTTCGCCTGCAGTTGCTACCTGGATCAGATGGGAAAGCGGTTGGTGTTGCGGAAAGCGGATTACCTACAATGAAATTGGTGTAAATTGACCGTTTATTTGGCTTACGAAATCAGAATAAATCAGTTCTTTGTTTTGATGGAATAAAGAGCAGTAGTGGAGAGTACCTAGAGTAATTACCTACTATTTGCTTGTTCTTTTTTAACCCCCGACCCAAAAAGAGGGGTGTTATAAGTTTGACGTGTGTATCTGTCTGTGGCATCGTAGCTCTTATACGAATGAACCGATTTTAATTTAGTTTTTTTTGTTTGAAAGGTGGCTTGATCGAGTGTTCTTAGCTATAATCGAAGAAAATCGGTTCAGCCGTTTGAAAGATATCAGCTCTTTTCTAGTTTTCGTAAAGAGATTATTGTGTCGGGGGTTTTTTAAATTTTGAGTTATTGTCTATCATCAACGCCTCCTTCTATCTAACCATTGAGTAAATACCTGTATACTCTGATTAATTAAGATGGAGGTTGGAACTTGGATTGTTTACGGAGACCCCAGCTGATTTTATGAAAACTGTAAATGATCAGAGGAGAGGGATGGATTGGTACTGGTAATTTCCATGTTCTTGAAATTTGAAGCCAGCCTTGCATATAGCAAGCCAGTTAATAGATAAACGATTTCATAAATGAATTGAGATGACAAAACTGTTTTTTCGAAGGACCCAAGAAGCTCCTAAATATTATTTAGATTTACCTACTAGTCTACCCAAAAACGAAAAATGCGCTTTTGTAGCAGAATATTATTTAAAAAAAAAGGTTTTAATCAGTTTCAATTTGATAGGAAAATTGTTCAATGTAAACGGAAAAATAATATCTTTCAATAGATAACTTGCATTGCTTTATTAATATACATATTTCCAATTCTATTTTGGCATCAATGTATTTTGGGATGGATAATACTTTGAAAATAACAACTCGTAAATAAGTACATACTCGTAAATCAAACGCCGAATGATATAAGTCGATAAAAAATAATCACCAAAGCAACTAAGTGAGTCAGCGACCAATTTTAGACATCGATTTTGTTACGAATTTTAGATGGTAGGCTCAAAGTTCTGTCGGGTTGCAGCTCTAACACCGCGTTTACACAAATTCTAAAACATATTGTATTCTACACGTAGTGGTGTGCATTATTGTAATTTTTTGTTTAGATCAAAAACAAGTTGTGACTGGAGTTTTTTTACAAAACTTGTAAAATACCTGTACTTGTTTTGTCCATTATGAATATTTGATTTCAAGAAAGATACAAAATAATGTGTGCTGAAACAATGAAAATACTAGATTGATATTTGACATGAAAAACTAGTATGACTGCAAGTATGACTGATAACTTGTTTGTTAGCGTTTATACCTAAGTTTATAATATTATTTATTCTGATTTTCTTGCGAGTTCGGATGTGGGTTCATAGTTACGTCAGCTTTGTAGGACTAACAGCGCGTTTACACGAAGCTCTAAAACCTGTACTCTACGTGTATTTTAATATTGTTGACAAAAGACAAGATGTGACTGGAATTTTATATGAAATATATAAATACCTGTAAAAAAATTTTTGGCTTTACTATTTTCTACAAGAACAACACAAGTTTGACATTTGAGATATTTTGTGAAGTATGACCTATGACAACTTGTTTTGTAAATTTTGGGTAACACCGCGTTTACACTAAAGTCTAAAACCTTTAAAGCATGTATTCTGCGTGTATTGGTAGGTATGCCATTTTTTGTTTAGGTACACCAAAAACAAGTTGTAGACCAAAAATTACTTGACTCTACTATATGTTTACATGAGAGACAAAAATATGTGTGAAGGAATGACAATACAAGTTTATCGTTTGATTTGTTTTGACAAGTAAGTTTTTATGTCGAAAACAAGAATCACCACTTGAATCATGTCGTCATTACGTCATCATCTATGCCTGCTTCCATAACTTATCGATCTGCTTAAGTTTTTTGTTGAAAAATCAGCGGCTCCAAACTACAAAACCTATCTTTTTGCAAAATAGTGATGAAAATGCAGTATTGTAAGGGTAGACAGATAGCACATGGAAGTTATTAAACCGGTTACCCATCAGTAAACAGGCAGAACTAAAGTTGCTTGATCATCTTAAACAGCGTTGCCTGTTGAAAATATAGTATTTAGGTACCTACCACTTTCCCTGTTCAATTAAGTATGAAATTATTACTAAACTAATTCTGATAAAACTTTAAATTTGGTTTTTATAATATCAGAGCCTTAGAACCAGAACCATCTCGTACCTACATCTTTTTTTTATTTCAGACCAATTTACTACTAACACGCAAAAAAATTAAGTTCATAACTAAATAGTAAATAGGTACCTAATATCCTTTTGGGACAAGCAATTAGCACAAAAGCCTACCCAATAAAATTTAACAATAAAATGTATGATATAATAATAATATTATTACAGTTAGTTACTCTATAAACTTTATACACCTCACCCCAGTTTTCATGCCCGCCCGGTGCGTGCGGGGGTAGTAACTAGTATAAGACCGCCATTTTCCCACCCCTTCCTAACCTCATTGCGTGCGTTACATTTCAAATTCGATACAAACTCACCCATTTCCCAACCGGAACTACGGTATGCAGTATAGAGCCAATTTTCTGATCTACTTTCTCTAAGACTAAGGAATAATTTTTATCTTATAAAACAAAAGTGTGTGGAATTCAAATATTGTACTGAACCTACTTAGGTACTACTTAGTGGTAATGGTATTCGTATAGCAAGAATTTTCCAGAACCATTACCATATTATATTACCATTTCCACGTAACTAAAAACCGTTAAGCGGCGCCGGTATGCTAACCAATTCAAATACGTAAGCTACATTCCCGTGGATTATCTGTGAGGATTGTCAAAAAGTATGCACTTACTTTAGCTCCGATCTGGTTTCCGCACTGGCCGGCTTGGAGGTGCACGATTTCCCTCATTTTGTATTATAAAATTGCAATAAATTACTTAAACACTATACACGTGACTCTCGCACAACACTGCTCGGTTATTTGATCAGAAGTCGGCTCTGCGAGTATTTTTGAGGCCAGCTTCGCCTCCGCGCGTCGTGCATTTTCCGCGCTCTGATTGGTCGGCCATCTTGTTCGCAGCTAACTTCACTGCATTACGAGACCTTATCGTACACCACTGCAAATTCCACGATCGATATTTTTTATACGAGTATAGACTTTATTGCACACGGATTAAAGACTACAGCTGTTTTGTACGGGTGTTTGGACTTTTGGAGTGTTGTACCGATATGGCAAGATTCTACTTCATCTAAATATGGCGCGATATTACTGCATTATTATTTTTAACGCGAGGGTTAGGCAGTTTTGTAAAGGGTCGGCGTTGAATGCGTTTTATTAAAAAGTTTTTTGGTTCTGTTTTACATGCGTCGTCCCTTCGTTAGTTCACGCATTATTTTTTAACCCCCGACCCAAAAAGAGGGGTGTTATAAGTTTGACGTGTGTATCTGTGTATCTGTGTGTCTGTGTATCTGTGTATCTGTGTATCTGTGTATCTGTGTATCTGTGTATCTGTGTATCTGTCTGTGGCATCGTAGCGCCTAAACGAATGAACCGATTTTAATTTAGTTTTTTTTGTTTGAAAGGTGGCTTGATCGAGAGTGTTCTTAGCTATAATCTAAAAAAATTGGTTCAGCCGTTTAAGAGTTATCAGCTCTTTTCTAGTTTTCTTGTAGAAAAGGAGGTTGGATAACCGTTAGGTTCATAATATTATGTCAATAGACAAATGTCAAGCTGTCAAGATGGACGTTGCCTAAATACATAATTATTTATTTCAAAATGATGTTTTGGAAAACTCAAATACTTTGGATCGTCGGGGGTGTTATAAATTTTTAATTTACACTTGTAGACGATGAAAGCGAAATTATTGTTTACTTTAATGTAAATGGCTGACACGCCTAAATAGTCGCTTGTTTTAGTAAAATTACTGTTGTGTTAGTAAAATTCCTGTTTTATGTCACGTTTGAAGAATTTCCCATTGCCCTACATTTGCTTGCGTTGCTGTCACGTAAACATTTGGACAAAACGAATGGGGATAGGTCTAGTGGTCGATAGAATCAAGGGTCGCAGCTTCGAATCCTGATGTCCTGAACACTTAGCAAAAAGATAAGTGCTGCTTAGTACCTACCTAAGTGACTAGGTACTTAATTTACTCTCGACAGCTTGAAAGTGATCCCCAAGGCAAAGAAAAACTTTTAGGATAAATTCTGCAAAAAGCTCGGTAGGTATCTAGGCTTCTACTCAAAACAGGGCGCTTTTGGAACTCTGGTAGCTTTAGTTTATGTTTTCGTTGCTACCTAATTAATTTATCATCATTAAGTAGATGCGCGAAGGAGTACCGACCTACCTATGCCTAGTAGTTTGTAAGTTTGTATGTAGGAGGTAATCTCTGGAACAATGATCCGATCCTGAAAATGCTCTCACTGATAGAATATACCTAGCTACGAGAGTGGATAAACTATAAATGTATAATATCATGCGGACGACGTCACGAGAAAAGCTAGTTTCTGCTAGTTTTTAGGGTTCCTTAACTGAAGGGTGCTGACGGGACCCTATTACTATGACTCCGTTGTCCGTCTGTCTGTCAGCAGGCTGTATCTCTTAAACCATAATAGGTAGATCTGAAATGTGCGCGGAACCCTTTCTGTGCGAGTCCGACTCGATTTTTCATGAAAGGCTTTGACTTTGACTTTGTAAGCACATTTTGCGTTTCAGAAGTAGGCGTTAGGCCTAGGTACCTACCTATATTATAATAGTAGCATCTCACGGAATTTTGGAGTTTTTGACAGAGTAGGTATTTTGTCGATCGCTTGGTCCTTCTCAGGCCTCAGCAACAACGGAGGCGTATGCTAATGATGAGTGTTCAATCTCAGTGGATGATACTCACCTAAACAGGTACCTACCTACCAGATGGTGATTTTATACAAACAATAAATCCGACTTATTTGACGTTTATTGGTTATCGCCTTTTCTTTAATAGGAAAATGGCGACTTGTATTCAAATATCACGTCCTAAACATACAGTTTCTATATCTGGGCACCTATATCTAATCTATATTATAAAGATGAGGCTAGTGACCTTTCTGCCACAATATAACACTACCCAAGAGGCCTATGTTCGACCCCGGGTTGGAAAAGGAAAATTTCAAATCTGTGATTTCAAATTTGTATTATGAGTTCCTACTTAGAATTTACAAAAAAAACGTAAATTCAAGAACTATAATGACGCAAATATTATATACCTATTATACCTAGTTACATATCAAAAACAATTACGCTTTAGAGCTTGGACCCCAAATTTTACCTACGAGCATGCGTGGGAAATCTTTGAATTTCCGGGATAAATAGATGTATAGGTGGGTAGGTACCTAGCTATTAGTTAGATACAAGTCTGTCTCATCTCCGGGATCCAATTTTCCAACTTATGGGCCGTAAAAAAAAAAGAAAAAAAACATACAGTCCAATTGAGAACCTCCTTTTTTTGTAGTCGATTAAAAATGTTAAATACTTAACAGATATAATACTTTCATATATTCAAAGAGTATTTTTAGAAAAATAGGTTAAAGAACACATGAGCAATAAACTCTAGGTACTCTTTAAGGAAAATAATAAATATGTACTTAGCTGCAGTAGGTATGTCAAGGACAATTTGTTTTATAGTTAAATGCAAACTTATGCCCATAGTAATAATATTATGAGTTTAATTTCTGAGAAAATCACCATCTACCTAGGTTACCTAAGTTACCTACATAAGAATTTCTGACTCTACCAATGCAGAATTCAAAGGACTCCATCGATTGGTATATTACCACAGTTAAAACTATGGTATTACCTACTTAAACACTATTACTTAGCTTTCTCTAGATACAATAACACAAAAAAACCATAGACTTCTTGTAAAAAAAATATTTGTATTTTTTGTACCTAGGTTTAGTCAGTTTGCATTCTTAAATAACTTTAAAAATAGGTAACTACTTATAGGTACATATTTAAAAAAATATCTTTATTAACTTATGAAAACGTAGTGTTTACAAGCTTTAGTATGAGGCCCTGCCTTCTGATGAAGTGAAAACTGTGTTTCAGGGGGCAGTGTCTTCCCATAATATGTTTTCAATTTTCCAATTTGCCCTCCAAAAGTGAAGATTCAGAGCAAATCGATTGTAACAAATAGACAAACAGACACACGAGTGATCCTATAAGGGTTCCGCTTTGTTAAATCCGAGGTACGGAACCCTAAAAAGAATATTACGAGCGTCCATGGGTAGTTTAATTCATAATACCCAGTAGTAAAACCAATCAGCCCAATCTGCATAACAATCCGGCACTGTGTCTCATTGAGGTGTGGGAGGCGGTAGGTATACAATCTGGCATCACAAACATTGTCAAGGTCTGGTGATTGTTCCTCTTCGCTTCCTTACTCTCCATATGTCCTAATAAAGATAGCAATTTTAGTGTCTAACTGATAGAGTGGCACTGTCTTCTTCTATGGATAGGTTTAGAATTGAATTTCTGAAAAAAAAAATCTTATGTCACGGCCACATTAACGGCCAAAAAAGCGATGTTCAACGGCTATGCTGTATGTAGCCACGATCAACGCACAACGGCATTCACAATGCCGTTTGGCGTTAGACGATTTTTATACCCCAATTCAATTGGCAGTAGACGTTAACCGTTCAAGTCTGGCCACTCAGTTTAACGCGTTGATTATCGCGATAATTATGGCGTTGTTGGGCAATGACATTTACCTTACTGTAGCAGCACATTTGGGGGGTTTTGGGGGGTTATTTGGTAAAATCTATCAAGTAGATAGTAGCTAATAATAATAATATTAAATAATATTAAATTAAATCAATATGTATAGCCAGAATATAACCCATACATTGGTCTGCCGACGAGGCGCCGCCGTCTGGCTGGCGCTTAACTTGATAAAGCGAATTTCAAATGCATCTATTTTTGGATGGATGTGGGGGACATTGTCATACGGATTGTGCACAATTAATGATTCACACAATGGCAAGTAAGCAATGTCGGTCATGCAAAACAAGTAAGTTATAATTAAACTAATTTGCACTTGCTAAATAACAACTTTTACTCGTAATTCTAATTCTGATTCCGTGGCCTTTCTCTACAATGGGAGATTCTGGGTTTGATACACAACTAGGTCAGTTTAGAAATTAAAAAAAATTTGATCTAGCAGTCTAGCCCTAAAGATAGTCTAATAGTAAAAAGCGAAACAGAAACCAGCTAAGAGCGAGTCAGACTCGCGCACCGAGGTATATTACAGTTGTATTATATTGTATCGAGTTATTATATTGTATCGAGGCATACTACAGTTGTATTTTTTCGACATTTTGCACGATAAAATCTAAGAAATAAATAAAATCTGTTTTAGAATGTACAGGTAAAGCCCTTTCATATTATGATAAAACCCACTTGGTATAAAATATTAATCTTACTTTGACAGTTGAAAATACATACTAATTATTTTGTTCAGAATGAACATATTTTAATTTTTTTGTGATGTAGCCACAGATTCACAGTTTTCTTTTCCCTTTACTATAAGACCTACCCACCTGCCAAATTTCATTTCCAGACAGACAGACAACGAGGTGATCATGTAAGGGTTCCTTTTTACCCGACTGCCTCAAAGCCAAAAGGAAGGGTTATGATTTTAGCAGTCTATGTATGTATGTAAGTATGTGTGTACCTTTGAGGTACGGAACCATAAAAATGAACTTTTAAAAGCAAAACTCATGAGTAAAAATGTTATTAATGCAAAAAGGCGGTCTTTATGAGGTACTCGTTACGTGATGTGATTATACTTCTGACCTTCTTCAAAAAAGGTGGGAGCAACTTTTTATGCAAGACCGTGCATAACATTGTAATGTATGAATTTAATTCAGCCATTTTTTATCCACAACCGTTTAGCTGTGCCATATGAATGTCACGTCGAGTATTTCTACAGGTCAATAAAGCTACCATACAGCGTTTCTATCCTAGGATGCTAGGCGATCCTATGATGATACACCTACTCATCGCATCGGATAAAAAGGTCGGTCAAGTGCGAGTCGGACTCGCACATGAAGGGTTCCGTACCATCATACAAGATATACCTAACATTTTTAAGTAGAACACTGCAAGTTAGTAACGGACTGCGCCATATTATGTGATTTAATAAATTAATTATTTTTAGTACCTATAATATTTTTCGTGAACACATTTTAATTTTTTTTGTGTGATTCAACTACAACTTGAATTATAAGACATCCTAAATTTGTTCCTTTTCTTGACTAACAGATTTATCTTTTTCTTCGCCTTAATTTGTACAAGTGTAAATTAAAAATTTATAACACCCCCGACAAGTGCAGGTTACAGTAACTAGAAAAGAGCTGATAACTTTCAAACGGCTGAACCGATTTTCTTGGATTATAGCTAAGAACACTCGATCAAGCCATCTTTCAAACAAAAAAAACTAAATTAAAATCGGTTCATTCGTTTAGCCGTTACGATGCCACAGACAGATACACAGATACACACGTCAAACTTATATAACATCCCTCTTTTTGGGTCGGGGGTTAAAAAAGTACTTTATAAGCTACTTTTTATCACTGAAGATCAAAGAGTTGTCACGGGATTTTTTTAAGCTAAATCCACGCGAACGAAATCGCGGACAGATAAAAAAAAATCGAGTCTATGTGAAAATCTATTCAATCCTAGGTCCCAGCCTTCCTGAATTTTATTTCCTTTGCCTTGAAAGGTGTGATATCTCATACAGCTACCTAATAATAATAATTTAATTTAGTAACGCGGACTGTTATAGTGGGCGAGTGGCAGTTTAATAAATTAGATTGTTTTATTAAATCACTACTGAGTGATAATATTATTTAAGCTTTTCGCAATATAAATATTCTACGTTCATTACGAAGGTAGAGACTAATTATTTACAAGTGGATATCAATGAAAGTGTAAGTGTATAGTTTTATTTTTATTGTATAGGTATAATTAATTAACTCAGTGCCCGATAAAACCAACTGTGGTTTTTGTGGCGCTGAATGTTTTTTGTTACATTCATATACTCTCTGTATATTTTTTAAGTTAATAAATATAAATAAATAAATGTACAGTAAGCTGTACTATTATTATTCAGAATGTATCTAATAGTTCAGTCAGTCCTACAAGGATTAAGAAAGTTTGTACGCGCACAATATTGATAGCTATTGGTAGGGTTTTCCTCTAAGTAATCAAGTTAAAATTTTGTTTTCAAAATATCACATACAGTAGTTTCGAAAATAAGGCAGGGTCAACATTCATCTATTTTCTTGAATAGCTTTTAAAACGATGGATTTATTTTAAAATTAGTATAGATATTTTATTTTGGGACCCTCACAATACCTTACGCGTGCCTTATGTCACATTTTGCAATTTGCAAAACTTCTTTTAATTTTCTAATTTGCCTCCCAAATGGAATCCCCTAAACAAAATATATATATGTGTTCGGGTCAAATAAATTAATATTTGTAATTTGATAGGTTTAGTAGATACGGACCGTGACAGACGGACAGACAGACATACTTTCGCAGTTATAATATTAGTATTGAAGTATGGATTTCATACCCCGCACGTTAATTTGAAATGAGAATGATTTCGAAATCATTCGGTGACATTATATTTTTTTATTTCATACTTTCCAGCAATCCCGCCCACAGACTGTTTTATTAACATTTTATTGTCAACATTAAGTCCAATTTACGATATCATTTTATTTCCTGATCATTATCAAGATATTAAGTGCATGTTTTGCAATTGTAAAGACAAGAGGATGAGAAGGAGTTTTATGACTTTGTTCTACATCCATAACCACTTCATGCATTCTGTCACAGCTCTTCTTAATTTCTTAAAATGCACATTTTTTTTATTCAGTACAAGTTAGCCCTGGATGACTGCAATCTCACTTGGTGGCAAGTAATGATGAACTCTAAGATGGAAGCAGGCTAACCTGGAAGGGATATGGCAGTTTTCACTAAGCCCATGCTCCTTTGGTTTCTACACGGCCGCGGAACGTACCGGAACGCTAAATCGCTTGGCGGTACGGCTTTACCAGTAGGGTGGTAACTAGCCACGGCCGACGCCTCCCACCAGACCAGACCAGTTTAGATATTATAAAATGCCACACCCCTGCCGGGAATCGAACCCGGGACCTTCTACTAATGAGACCAAAGTGCTTACCACTGCGCCAGGGGGGCCGTCAAACGAAGTACGCACCTACCTACTCGTAATCAGGGATGTTACGGAAGTGGTCATATCGGAACCGGAAGTAGAATCGGATCGGAAGCGGAGGTTCGACAGGTTGAAATGGCAATCGGGGTGGGAACGCCCCGCACACCCGCACAACCCTTGCGCTAACCCGATGCGGGTGACGTGCGGGTGTGCGAGGCGCTCTTGCCATCTCAACCTGTCGCGGACTACAGGCTCTAGGTATGCATAGAAAACCTAGAGGTATTTTACACAGATTATATTTTGAATTTTCCTCATACGAGTGCAACCTATAGCATAGCGCAGTTAAAATTCGCACAAGTCCATAATCGCCATGTCCCCGATAGCGCGATTTCTCTGCCTTTGCCTTACACGGAAACCTACTCTGCCACTACTGCTGCCGTGAGGTGAAGGGACGCAACTAACCAAAACACAAACCGAAGAAACAAGCTCTGAAACTTTTACACACTTATAAATATTAGTTTTTAAACAGGGCGTATGGGCATTTGCTGCGTATTTTCCACGTCATCTACCCATAGGATATCCACTGCTATAAGTATCTTGTAGCCCGCATCTTGTAGGGACATCGTGAGGAAATCTGTATGCATGAGGGCTCTCCATAATATTTTCAAAGGTGTGTGAAGTCTGCCGAACCGTACTTAGCTAGCGCAGTGGATTATGGCCTAATTCTTCTAATTTTGGGAGGAGGCTCCAGTGCTCAGTAGCAGGCCTGCGTTCCAACAGATGAATTTTATTCAAAACTCTCAGATTATCCAAAGCTTTATTAAGTTTGATTTACCTCATACCTAAAAGACCCGATAACTAGGGATCGCAATGTTGGATCCAGCAATCCAGCAATCCAGGTGGATCCAGCACGTTTTTTGTACTTGCTGGATCCAGCGTCAGATGCTGGATCAGTGCGGATCCGCAATCAACTAAAAACAAGTAACTAACTTTCTTTTCGTGCGAAAACTATTGAGATCCCTTTCAGAAAAGTAACACTTTACTTACAGATAATAATTGATAGGCTTCTCCAGTCTGAAATTATATTATACAGACCTAGAGTTGAAACGAGATAGAATTATGGTTCCGAGCGATAACTGTAAAAAATACTTTTTGAGTTAGTGTCAAAAAGCGCATGAAATTTCAGAAATTAATGTTTCTATTAAGGTAATTGCTATTTGACAAATCGCAAAAATGCTGTACTTTGAAGTAAATTGTTTATTTTTCTAAAGCATTAACATCTATTAAATACATGCAATTAAAAACTTCAATTTGTGAAGATTATAAGGGCCTTTTTTAATTTAGTATACATTATCCCAATAATAAAAAAAAACAAGTTGAAAACATTGCTGTTCGCAACTTGTTCTGTAAAAGTTTTCTTTAACATCTTGATACTTTGAAGCCAACCTCCAGAAAATGATATGTTTAGGTTTAGCAATCAATTTGAACTGTTAGTTTTATACTAAATGTTTTTCATTTCTTAAATAATCTAAAACTAACCAAAAAACTTCCTGTGCTATTTATTTTCTTGCAGGCGCTCTATGGAATTCAGTGTCCACTGGACTCTAATGGCGGACGGACTGCGCGCGTCATTTCATCGCAAAATATTATTTAAAATGAATTTAAGCTTATTATTTTTGAATGAAAGTTGTGTTTATAATCGTTGAAAAATAAAATAGGGATTTTTTCATTTCTAAATGAAGCCTGCTTATATACTAAAATTTATTCGAAAGTTACGGTTTTACCAGGTAAATACTCGGAGGTTGTCATAGATTATGATGACAGATAGTAAGTGTTCTAAATAGGTATTATACCTATGTTTTTTAGGAGATAGCGCGCCTCGTTTCGGGCGCCGTGTTCCGAAATGGATTTCGTAGTAGTGCAAGTTTGGTGCAAGCCCCACATGACGGAGGGGTATGCGTCAGGCATTTCCTGTGTACAAAAAAAGACCTATATTTCGGATCCATTTTTCATCACTGACATCATGCACTATTCAAAGACTGGTCTTCAAGCATTGAGGAATTTTGGACGAGAGACATCTCGAAGGTTCCCGAAGGCTGCCTAACTGAGTTAGATTTGTCGGCTAGCTAGCTTTTTTTTGAAATTGGACCTACTTAGCTGGATTGTGTGTTAGAGATTTCTTATGAGATATTATATGTACATAATATAACCATCATAAGGAAGCTCAGATTCATGCTGCGGGCAATGGGGAGAGCCTAAAGGTTGGAACGCCATTTCGGCGGCCGTGTTTCCTGCCATATATACCATAGATACCTGCAAGCCAAGAGTGAATAGGCATCTTCCAGGTAAGCGTGCTCCAACTTGGACCTCATCATTGCTTTCTTTAAAGCATGATTGTCGTCAAGCGCAAGCGCAAAGATTCAGGCGGCGCAAACCCGTAGCATGTGGAAGACCCTATTAAAGACCTATGTTCACTGTGGACGTCTGTCGGTTGATGTTGATGATTATGTCTTTAGTGCAAGTAGTTCAGTAGTTTCAGAGTTTATCTATAACAAACAAACAAACCTTTCCTCTTCATAATATATGTACTTAGTAGCGCAAACTTGGAAAAAATCTCGTGGAAACTCTTTGATTTTCCGAGATAAATGTCATTTTACCTGGCAGCCCTAATCAATTTTATCACTGATAATAATAACTAATTCATAACCGTTAAAACTAAGAGTCAAAATCTCGTTTTTCTAGTCGAGTTCCGTAGGCTCTTTGAACCCACCGCATTATTATCCCAAGAAAACCTACCATTAGATGTAGGAATAATGGAAAGAGGTCACAACCCTCAGCAATAAAGAATACGATGCGGAGAGAGATGTCACTCTCAAGGTCTTTAAATGTATCCATGCAAAAAACCACGTCGACTGGTTGCTCCGTTGCAGCGTGATTGAATATTAAACCAACAAACACACTTTCGCATTTGAAATATGGCCAGTGATTATAAGAAACAGTTTAAATCTCTCTCTGAGAGACGTTAGGCAAAGTGAACACGAATTATGACACTTCTGTGTTCTTATACAAGCTTAGGTCTCTCAATTTTGTCAATTAATGTCAAATTTCTTTCTCAGATCAAAACCTAGTAAGTGGTTTAAATTCAAGAGAAGTTTAGGCCGTAGTCTTCAACAAGAAACTCGGCGGTTGCTCTTTTCAAAGATTTGATGTACAATATTAAATTGCTTAAAACGCACATAACTGAAAAGTTAGTAGTGCGTGATTCCAGGATCGAACCCCCGACTTTCGATTAGGAGGCGGACGTTCTAACCACTAGGCTATGACAGTTTTTAAATTAAAGGGGTTTAAATATTTTAGTGTGAAGACTGGCCTACACATTTATTCATTAGATGTGCATCACTTTCTTTTTTAGGGTTCCGTACCTCAAAATGAAAAACGGAGCTCTTAAAGGATCACTTTGTTGTCTGTCCATTTGTCCGTCCGTCCGTCAAGAAAACCTATACAGTACTTCCCGTTGATCTAGAATCACGAAATTTGTTCTCGGATTTATTCCTTTACTTGGGCTATGAGAGTTGAGACCTATCTACCTGCCCATAATTCTAGGTTAACGGGAAATACCCTATCGGTTTTCTTGACAGACACGACAGACGGACAGACGGACAGAAAGACAGACAACAAAGTGATCCTATAAGGGTCCCGTGTTTCCTTTTGAGATATGGAACCCTAAAAACATTATGTAAGTATGCAAAGTATTTCCCTTGCAAGCCATATTTAACAGTTGACATGTAGAGATCATTGACTTTTCCTATCTTACTTTTAAGTTTTAATGCATCATTAAGTATTTACTGTTTTGACATGGTATTTAGATAATGGGTGATATTTATTTTATTTAATCTAATTCCTTTGAAAAACTTAGTAAGGCGCATTAATCTATAAAAAACCTAGCCAGTTCATAGACTTACTATGTTTTAAAATGGTCAAAGCGACTTACTAGCTTTTAATTTTACTTTAATGTGGGTGTCCTTACAATACAACGGGACATACTATGAAAGTTAGGCTTATGACATAAAACGATTTTCGGAAAAATGACATTTACTTTGTTTTGATATGGGGCGGTCGATATAATTAGGTACTAGGGTAAAGGCTCAAGTAAATGAACAGATTGGACGTTTTTACATGTATTAAGAGCTGGAATAAAAAACCGGCTGATATACCTTTTTCAAATATTTTCTTACAAATTCTTACACTTTTTTCAATTTCAATTTCAAAACCGTGTTCCGTTCAAACCGTTCAAAAGTGTGTGTGCGTGCGTCCATGTGTGTGTGTGAGTGTGTGTGAGTATATACTTGTCTGTATGTTTGTACGAGTGTTTGTTAGTGTGGTATTGCGTTGTATAACCACATGAGTAGCGAACAGAGTCAAAGCTTCATACAAGCGCGCTACGATAGGTACACTACTACAAGCTTGAGGCGCGTGTGTGCGTGAGCACAGGCGCTACGTCGCGTACGGAGAGAAATCGGTTTATACCGGCTCGGCCTGTGCTCAAGCTCAGGGGCTGCAGTACACGTCGCGCGTCGTGTTTTCATTTAATTTAATGTTAATGATAATAATTTAAATAGTGTTTAAAATCTATTTTCTTGAACTGTCATAGATTTTGTTCAAAATCAATATCTGAGGATCCCTAGGATCACAAAACAGGATATTGTTACCAAATTTAAAAAAATCGACGCCATTTTGAAATTCTTTGTTAATTGACCGATTTCGTTCAAAATCGATATTTAGAGCTCCCTGGGATCACGAAATAAGAAACTGTTACCAAAATTTAAAAAAGTCGACGCCATTTTGAAATTCTTTGTTAATTGACCGATTTCGTTCAAAATCGATATTTAGAGCTCCCTGCGATCACAAAATAAGAAACTGTTACCAAAATTTTAAAAAGTCGACGCCATTTTGAAATTCTTTGTTAATTGACCGATTTCGTTCAAAATTGATATTTAGAGCTCCCTGCGATCACAAAATAAGAAACTGTTACCAAAATTTAAAAAAGTCGACGCCATTTTGAAATTCTTTGTTAATTGACCGATTTCGTTCAAAATCGATATTTAGAGCTCCCTGGGATCACAAAATAAGAAACTGTTACCAAAATTTAAAAAAGTTGACGCCATTTTGAAATTCTTTGTTAATTGACCGATTTTGTTCAAAATCGATATTTAGAGCTCCCTGGGATCACAAAATAGGAACCTGTAACCAAAATTTAAAAAAGTCAACGCCATTTTGAAATTCTTTGTTAATTGACCGATTTCGTTCAAAATCGATATTTAGAGCTCCCTGGGATCACAAAATAAGAAACTGTTACCAAAATTTAAAAAAGTTGACGCCATTTTGAAATTCTTTGTTAATTGACCGATTTTGTTCAAAATCGATATTTAGAGCTCCCTGGGATCACAAAATAGGAACCTGTAACCAAAATTTAAAAAAGTTGGCACCATTTATAATTCTTTCTAAATTGACTGATTTCGTTCAAAATCGATATTTAGATCTATCGATCGATATTTAAAGATCGATATTTAAACTAGGCAATCACAACAAAAACAAACTTTACCATCTTGTTGAACAAATAACTATTGTTAATTAAATTGTATCCTCCAGTGCCAGCCCTACCAAAATAGTTATAAATTTTGCTCGCTTCTTAGAAGCTTTGCCTCTGTTTGCTACTCTATGGTATAACACCATGTTAGTAAATCTTAGTATATTTTTAACCGACTTTAAAAAAAGGAAGAGGTTCTGAATTCGTTGGTATCTTTTTTTTTATGTATGTTCCCCGATTACTCAAAGACGCCTGGACCGATTTGGATTTTTTTTTTGTTTGACAGGGTATACTTTGCAAGTGGTCCCATATAAATTTGGTAAAGATCTGATGAATATCTTTGAAGATGGAGAACAGAACTCCTCAATGGATAAGAGCAAATTCAATTTTTTTTTAATGTATGTTCACCGATTGCTCAAAGACGCCTGGACCGATTTGGAATATTTTTTTTTTTTGAAAAGCTAGGTATACTTTGCAGGTGGTCCCATATAAATTTGATGAAGTTCTGATGAATATCTTCTGAGATGGAGAACAGAACTCCTCAATGGATAAGAGCAAATTGCTCGCGATCAGTGTAATTGCTTAGTAAACAGTAGGGTTTTAGCTGGGCATGGCATATTATTATAGTACAGTGGGGCCACTAAAAATTTTGAAATAAAAAATTTTCAAAATAAAAATAAAACCGACTTCAAAAACCACAATAACTTAAATTATTTTTTACTTTTTAGTGTTTGTGATTTTGAAGTCGGTTTTATTTTTCTTTAGAATTTTTTTTATATTTATTCTGGTATTCTTCTTTCTTGTATATGGATCCCTCTTGGGTATCCCCATTTCTCTCTGTCTTTGGTACTATCAAGCTAATTTTCTCTCGCGATTTGCACAATAGCATTAGACCAACGCGTCTTCGGTCTACCTACCTGTCCTTCTTTCATCTGTAAAAATCGATACAATATGACCATTTGCATTTCAGTTTTAGGGCATGTCTCAAGGTGTCTGTAGGCTTTGTCTTTTTTCTTATGTCTTCAATTCTCACTTTGAATATTTTTTGCTTAATTTATGCACCTTGCCATCGCCCTTTAGCAAGTCACTATTTCTTTTTATATTCTTTGTCTGGACCCATGTTTGGCTGGCATAGGTAAGGCATGGCAGGATGCATGTATCTATAACGGATCTTTTAAGATGTACTGGGTAAGCTCCTTTCATTCTTTCCTTTTGTGCCCAGTAAAACAAGCATACTCGGGCTACTTTGAGAACCCATTAGCAGCTAACAGCAAGGCCTGGACTCCAATTTTTATATGTGGAAGCTGTATTTCCTCGTTGCGTTTATGAGCAAATAAGAATAGTTAACTACTAAAAAAAATTTATAATTTGGCGCAAACCATCTAAACACCATGATGATTATTATTTCTGCGTTGTGAATATTACCAGAAGAAACAGCAAAAATAATTGTTCCAAGCGGCTCTATTGTAACTTGCAGTCTGCAATTTGAACGATTCTGACTTCTGGTGATAAATCTGTACCTCAGCCCCAACCCAGTACCTCTAATCTACCATTCTACTCTTAACACATTCAGTAGCTGATGTTGCACTTCCAGCGACTTGGATGCAACAAGGGCGTTAAGTTTCATTTTCTCTGTAGTCATTTGGACTGTTTTCCAGAAAATTTAGGTGACTTTCAAACTAAGATAACTATACCAAAGGGGATAATATCATATGAAAGGGCTCTATTATACATTCTAAAACAGGTTTTATTTATTATTATTATGTAAAATAGTTTTTGATTTATCGCGCAAAATGTAGAAAAAAATATACAATAAGTCAAAAACTGAAAATCTGACATTTTTTTTTAAAATTCCAAGCCGAAAATATACTTAAGAATTTATTAATAGGAATCGAGAGTTTATGCACTAGATAGAGTTCGTTCATTCACTGAAATTCCCAGTTCATTTACTGGCAATTTATCCTTTTGTTAAATAAAATAATTTATAATAATTAATACCACGCATTTTTTTGCGTTTTTGATATTTAAATAATTTAAGAGTGTATACCTACTGTGTATAGACACAGATAAAAAAAAATATAAAAATTATATATAGAACGATTCTCATAAATCTTAATTTTAGGTCAAAGTCAGGGTAGTCCTTATTCGTTCATTTACTGGATCTTTTACCCTCCTACGTCAAAATACTAAAAGTCCGCGTAAATTTCGCAGATTGAAATGTCTGCTTGATTAATTGTCAATAGAGGGTCATGACATGTCAAAATTGCTAGTTTGAAGGGGAAATCGTCAATGTCATTCGCATAGGTTTTCCTCTTAACTCTACTAGCTTTTTAGAACCAATGACTTTTTGTTTAGAACGATGGCAGTACAACTTACAAGATTAAAAAGTCTGTCACGTACAACAAAATACAAATAAATTGGTGAAGTATTTTCCGGTACACCTCGACATCCAGAATTGTATAAATTGGATTCGGGAGACGGTAATAGTGAAAAGTAGAACCACCGCAGCGCGCCGCCGCATTGCAGACCAGCCTGATGCCAATAGCAATCCTATAATGATTGGCGCATGAAGGAATCCTTGAACAGCTTTGACAACTTATGGAGTATGGACTACTAGCTGATGCCTGCGACTTCGTTCGCGTGGATAGAGGTTTTTTAAACATCCCGTAGGAACTCTTTAATTTTCCGGAATAACAGCCTATGTTCTTTTCCATGTCAAAGGCTACATGAATGCCAAATTTCAGCCAAATCCGTTCTGCCATTTTTGCGAGAATGAGTAACAAACATCCAAACATCCACACTTTCACATTTATAATATTAGTAGGATTAGGATTAGGATTAGTGTGATAGTGTGAAGTGTGATGTGATTACTATAAAAACTAAACCCAATCTAATATGGCTGGCATAGAAAATCTGCAAACTTATTATCCTCAGTTTTGGGAAGTTTGGGAAGCCATGTTTGGGCAGTTATTGATTCCCCGACTCCCCCAGTCGGGCGCGCCGGTACGCGGTGACTCATACAGGGACACCACGGTTTTTGTTCTGTCTGGAAAAAAAAACAGGAGCTATTTTTGAAATCTTCATTTTAACTCATAATAAAAAAGTAACTTTTGAAAGCTTCCTACGAAACTACATATTTTTTGCCGCGTGAATTTGGGTTTTTAAAGATCCCGAGATTACGTTGATTTTCCGACATAAATAAATAATTAAATTAAGGTGCACTTTATGGGTCTGCCCGCGAAATTCAAATTAATTTGGTTTTTCGCAATTTGTAAACTAATACGACAAAGTAGGCTTATGGCATTCTACTAGCGCCATCCAATGGCAGTATCAGTATCCACAGTATCCACAGGTGGATATAAAAATCTTTAATTTCAAGTGTTACGTTTAAGAAATTAGTCGAAATAATGAGTTTAACGTGAGTTACTCACAGATTAGTCGATACTCTGACTAATTTCTTAAACTGGTCCCTTTCAAGTAAAGATTTTTATATAAACCTGTGGAGATGATACTGCCATTGGCGCTATTAGGATGCCATATAAGCCTACATTGTCGTATTAGTTCACAAATTGCGAAAAACCAAATTAATTTGAATTTCGCGGGCAGACCCGTCTAGTGCCTTAAGTCCTTACTACAAACGAAAAGGCCGTTTGGCCTATGCCCAGCCGTACCCCTGGTACGGCCGTCGACGCATCGCCCTTTGCCCAGAATGTGTGAAGAGGGAGAGATCGTTTCCAAGCGACGTTTTTGGCTTCGGGCCTCATGGCCTTTATCAGGTGTCATGTAACGTGGTAACCCTGGTGCGATGACGTCATGTGACACCCTTCTCCCAAGGGGGGTTGGAGTGAATTTGGTAATGGTCGGGAATGTAATGCTAAATAGTATACATGTTGCGAATGAGGACAAACTTGCACTAAGACGTTTACTGATAATGTCGCTATTTGTTACGAATGGGGTTGAGGAATGACGAATGAGGAATGAATAACTATTTAAAATATTAAATAAATAACTACTGGCAAATAAAAACGGTTTTTTGACGGACGATCTAAAAGCTCTCGTGTAAATGAGGCTTATAAATTAAAGATTAAAAAAAGTCTGCCAATCCGCTCTTGAAGAAACATTCGTGGCTGAGAGTTCTCTGTAATGTTCTCAAAGGTGTGTGAAGTTAACCACTCCACAGTCGGCCAGCGTGGTGGACTACGGCCAAACCATTCTGAGATGATCAACTCAGCAAATCGCTGGACACAAGCGATACAAGACCATTGTTCAGAGATCCTTGCAAAACACAGCTAGGTATTATGCCGGATGCCCACATGCCCAAATGTAAGGAGGCATGGTTGTGCCATTTTCCTATAATGGAAAAATGTGTCATCAAATCTGATTTTTCTGTAACAGCAACGATTTGCTTTCGTTTTTCCAAGTCACGGCATTCCAGTATTGGCACGCTCGTTTCATGAATCACGCAAAGTCATCGTATCCCAAAATCATACAGTTAATTTAAAAGCTTGCTAGAAACATAATATTGCCACGTTAGCACGAAGAGGTGATTGGCTGATTAAGTATTATTGTACCACAGTATTATTTCTTTAACTGTGGTTGGCTAGAATGTATTCCAAGAGAATAGTAACTTATGTCATGAAACACTCATCACCAACCACTTAACACAGCCACACCCTCCGCTGCTATGACTATGCCCCATCGGTGCGTCTACTCTGCCCTCTGCTTGGGATTCTCAGAGGGATGCGTGGACAACACCCCCTGCCCGCCAGGTCAATTAGCCATGGTCAACAATATCCCATAAATAGAAATTGTTAACCATGTAACCAGGGTACACCGGCCCAAGCGCTGCTGTTACCCGCAACACTCAGGCACACGGGGAGGTTACCTGGCTGGTACCATGGTACCCCGAATAGGTACCCCCGACTTCAAAAAAAGGAGTAGGTTTTCAATTCGACTGTGTTTTTCTGTTTAATGTTTGTTACGCGATTACTACGTCAAATATGAACAGATTTTGATAATTTTTTTTTGTTTGCTAAGTGATACTTCAGAGGTAGTCCCATTTTAGTTTGGTGAAGATTTGATGACTATCTACGGAGATAGAGAACAGAACAGCTCAACGGATAAGAGTACTCGTAAATTGCTCGCGATTGGTGTATGGCTTAGTAAACAGTAGGTTTTTAATCAGGTGCATAATATTATAGCATATTTTAATACAGTGGAGCCACTAAAAATTGTGAAATTTAAAAAAATATTATTGTGAAAAAAAAATCAAAAAATAAAATAAAAACCGACTTCAATTACCACAAACACTGAAAAGTAAAAAAATATTTTTTGTTCCTAAACGTGTAATGTACGTATGAAGTCGGTCGAGCTTCACATTTACATTTCTAGTTTCTTTTACATATTATGCTCGTTTGACTTCGTACATACATACACGTGTAGAAACACAAATGATTTTTTACTTTTTAGTGTTTGTGGTTATTTAAATCAGTTTTTTCTTTACTTATTAAAAAAAATATCTTGATAGTAAAGTTGTAACTTGTAGCTAAGTTCCTAAGTAAAAGCTAGATTATTGTGTAGTTGGTGGAGCGGCGGTGTAGGCGTTGGGCGGACAGGGCCGCGTGAGTCAACGCCGTAGGTGCGGGTTCGACGCCGGGTGAAGTCATCAACCAGTCTGTACGGCAATGAATGAACATGGCCTAATTTAGCATGCATGTGTATATTGTGGTGCTGTTACGCAATTTGCAATTTTAATTTTTTTCAACTGAATTGTTTGCGTGTTTGTTTGTTTGGTTTATTGGAGTTGCAAAATTTCTTTGGGCAATTTTGGGATGGGTAAAAACTAAAAACTTTAAGGTCTCGTGTGGCATGCTAATGTTAGCCAATTGCTGTAAATTTTTAGAGTTCCGTATCCGAAGGGTGCCAACGGGATCCTATTTACTAAATCTCCGATGTCCGTCCATCGGTCCGTCTGTCAGCAGGCGGTATCTCGTGAACCATAGTACCTAGGTAGAGAGTTGGAATTTTCACAGAATATGTATTTCTATTGCCGCTGTAACAAATTTAATAAAATTTTAATACAAAAGGCAGCCATAAAAAATTAAAGAAATTATAAAGAGTTATTTCTTGTACCATGCAATGGTACGGAACCTTTCGTGTGCGAGTCCGACGCGCTCTTGACCAGTTTTTTATTTATTCTATCGATAAATCTAAGTAATAAGCACCCAGCCTACTTAGTTCTTTTTTTTTTTAAAATAACTTAAAAAAGAAAAAAAAATTGGGAAAAATAGAAGCAATTTTTTTTAAAGTTTTAAATTCTAGATCGACGTGGACAAAGTCGCCGGCATCAGCTAGTAATATAATACGTAAAATACTACTTATTCGAAGGATTTGTATTTATGAATGAATTTTTAGCTGAAGGCATTGATTGCATTGAAGCTTTCTAAATGTCAACAAGTGTACAAGGCAAGTAGGTATCCATAAATGCACTTAAGTGGGGTCTCTCCGTCACTCGCTTCATACAAACGTAGTTCCAATTTCATTTGAATATTAAGCAACCAAAGTCCATGAAATTTTGCAGACATATTCTAGAAACTAATATCTATGTCTGTGGTTTTCCAGATTTCTGTTAAAATATTCGGTTTCAAAGTTACGCGGTCTTAAAAATTTACATACAAATCTTTGAGTCCCTGTAATTTTAAAACTACATATTTTTAGAAAAATCTAAAACACCACAGACACAGATATTAGTTTCTAGAATATGTGTGCAAAATTTCATGGACTTTAGTTGCTTAATATTCAAATGAAATTGGAACTACGATTGTATGAAACGAGTGACGGAGAGAGCCCTGTTAACTGCACACAATAATTTCAACTATTTTGCTAAGTTCATTCTGTTATCAGAATTCACTTTTCGCATACCTACCCCCATTATTATTTTTAGGGTTCCGTAACCGAAACGCCAAACGGTACCTTATTACGCCACCGTGTTAGATTTTTTAAAATAAAAAAAATGCGAGCAAACGAGCAGGCAGGTCACCTGATGTTAAGTGATTACCGCCGCCCATGAACATTTGCAGCACCAGAGATGCTGCCGATGCGTTGCCGGCCTTTCAGGAGTTTGTTGGTCCGCCCCTTGAATAACCCCATGTTGTAACTTGTAATCTAATGGGAACACCGCCGATGAAAGAGGATTCCACAGTTTGCATGTGCGTGGAAAAAAGGATCTGGTACAACCTGCAACGGGCGGTCGATGACCAGTCACCCAGGTGGTGAAGGCAGATACATTTTGACGTGACAATGTCTTATAATTCGATTAGAGCCGGCTGCACGCACGAAAAAACATGACTCATGCGGCGTTACCTCGCTCTGAGGCGTTCCATGTAAGGCTTGAAGTGCAAGCGAGAGCGCGGAACGAGCGACAAAGAAGCACAATCGGCCTTTGTTGTCACGTTCAACTATCGTCAGTAAACCGACTTTACAGACAACCAATTTTTTTTTAAGGGACCTAAGTAGTTTAGTTGGAAATCAGTACTCTGAACAATTTATTTAACAGAATAATAATTATCGGTTAGTGATAATAATTAAACAATAGTTATCGTATTATTCGTAACCAGTGGGGCCTTGTATCGATTGGCAGATTAAATAATCGTCGCCTGTTCGCCTGTCGCCGACCTGGCGTGGGTGAACTTTACTACCGCACAGAAAAATTTAGTCAGAGATTATTTTAATGCTTACTTATTCTATTTTTTCTAATCATTCAACTTGTTAAATCTCCTCGGTTAAGTCGCGGTGGAATGTCTGTAAAGTTTTTACAGAAATTAGGCAGGATGCATAGAAATGAGAAAGGATTTACGGAAATTAGATAGGATTTACAGAAATTAGAATGGATTTACAGAAATAATGAAGGATTCACTTACAGAAATTGGAAAAGATTTACAGATATTAAAAAGAATTTATAGATATTAGGATTTACTTACGGAAATTGGGTAAAATATACAGAAGTTACAAAGATTTTACAAAAATTAGGAAGGATTTACAGAAATCGGGAGGAATTTACAGAAATACGATACAGGCTCGTCTAAATAAAAAAAAACCTAATTCAAATGAATTTATGTTGTATAACTAGTGCTTCTACGTCTGGGACTCTGCCTGTGGTTTGGCAAGTAGCTTCTACTGAGAAGAGCCAACAAGAAAATCAAAATGATTAACTACCTTACTTATTTTGAATAAATGGCTTTGACCTGTTCTCTGGGTCTCTATGATTTTTGAAAGTTCTAACTTCTATGTCTTGACTACTCTACACAAGCACGCGTAGGCGATCCAGCCTATTCCTATTACAATCACAAATGACTATTTTACCTCCGAATTTCTCCAAAACAGTCCGTATTACAGGGAAATACGGGTCAAATTCAATTATTCCGCGTTTCGAAGAATTTAGGGCTATAAAAGACAATTTCTATGAGCGTTTGTCTTCATTTACGCGGCTGAACTTATTTGACATTGGAGATTCTAGGCTTAGATTAGATCTTTTGATAGCATTTATTGAATACTATATGATTCCCGCGACTTCGTCCGCGTGGATTTAGATTTTTATAAAATCCCGTGGCAACTCTTTGCTTTTCCAGGATAAAAAGTTAGCTATGTCAATTTCCGGGACGTAAACTGTACCCATATAAATCGGATAAACGGATGAGCCTTTAAGAATCCCGTGGGAACTCTTTGATTTTCCGGGATAAAAGTAGCCTATGTCTGAAGCCGGGATGTAATCTAACTCTGTACCAAACATTAAAATCGGTTAAACTGAAAAGCTAGCAGACAGACAGGCAGACAGACACTTTGGCATTTATAATATTATGGTATGGATATATATTTTTTTAAGTTAATTACTTATCTGTGAACAGTTAATTAGGACTTACAATATAAGCTCTATTTTTATTATACGACTGCCAAAAAAAGGAGTGCAATGTTTTCAGGACTGATGTATGTTTCTTTGTTCCACCATAACTTCTAAATACCTGAGCAGATTTTGATGTAGATATGGGGCATATTGTTAGAATGATACATAATTCCGAGCGACTCTAGCTATAAATTTAAAAAAAATGACAGCTGTACGCTATTTTTAACCCCCGCCCCAAAAAGAGGGGTGTTATAAGTTTAACGTGTGTATCTGTATATCTGTGTATCTGTCTGTGGCATTGTAGCTCCTAAACTAATGAACCGATTTTAATTTAGTTTATTTGTTTGAAAGGTGACTTGATCGAGAGTGTTCTTAGGTATAATTCAAGAAAATCGGTTCAGCCGTTTGAAAGTCATCAGCACTTTTCTAGTTACTGTAACCTTCACTTGTCGGGGGTGTTATAAATTTTTAATTTACACTTGTCAAATGTGATTTACCTTTGCCTATCTGGTGTTTTATAAAATCTTTGATTAAAAAACGAATGCTCACGTAATATCACTACTATTTGGATGGGTAGGTATGCCTAAATATAAAGGCTTCCAGTTATAGATGTACCAGCAAAAACAATATCTTCGATTCATACGGTTACCAAGATACCCACTTACCTTAAGAGGAGTCTCTCCGTCACTCGCTTCATACAAACGTAGTTCCAATTTCATTTGAATATTAAGCAACCAAAGTCCATGATGCAGACATATTCTAGAAACTAATATCTATGTCTGTGGTTTTCCAGATTTCTGTTAAAATATTCGGTTTCAAAGTTACGCGGTCTTAAAAATTTACATACAAATCTTTGAGCCCCTGTAATTTTAAAACTACATATTTTTAGAAAAATCTAAAACACCACAGACACAGATATTAGTTTCTAGAATATGTCTGCAAAATTTCATGGACTTTGGTTGCTTAATATTCAAATGAAATTGGAACTACGATTGTATGAAGCGAGTGACGGAGAGAGCCCTGTTAAGAAAAATGCAAATCATTCAGTTGTTTTGATAAACAAGATTATTTAACCCGCCTACATCCATTATGTATTGCATTATGTACGAGCGGGCACCTTATTTGGGCAGATGAGTGCAGTGTGTCACTGGTTACAGGTAACAGATGCTTGATGGTTGACACAACTACACAATGAAAAGCTTCGGTCTGATAAAGTTCGATTACGGTAGAATGACAGCTACCAGTTTCACGATCGCAATCACCTCTGATTTGTTGACGCTCACCCACTATTTAGTCCAGTCAAATTAGTGGTCAACCTCGGAATGAGCTGAATTTTAGTATATAACTTCATTTTAGTTTTTTTAAAAGTCACATAAAATTTCACTCAATGCGTCGTAACTTATTCCAGGTCTTTCACAAAAATAGGTTTTTTGCATTTTCCAGCTAAACGGAAGTTTTATTATAAAATATATCAGACGAAAATTGTAGAAATATCAATTATCTACAAAAATTGTTTTATACTTTTTTCTAAGAGTCAGCATTCCTGAGATATCACGATTCTCAAAACTTTTCCGAACTCAGAACACGGACTACGGTTTCGTAGTCAATTTCACGGTAGAGCACTAATCAAGTATGGTTAACCCATGGTTTAACCACTAGTTGGACAGATGACATCAAATGAGTCGCAAGGAGCTGCTGGGTTCAGGGGAGCAAGACCGTGGTGTGTGGAAATCTCTTAGTTATGTCAAACAGTGGATCTATCGGTTGTCAATGATGATGATGATGATGTAGGTTTAATAAATCTGCTATACCTACATATCTATGGCTATACCCCTTCATGTTAGCTCATTTCCACCTTAGAATGTATCGTGATCGTCACTTACTACGCGAGATCATAGTCAAAGGCTAACTTCTCATTAAAACAATACCTAGCTAAATTAAGGAAAACGTGACAGACTGACCGACTGATCTATCAACGACACCTATGATGACCCCTTATGGAATAAAATAGGGGGTTGGTGTAATGTAATCAACGCGGACGAAATCGCAGGCATAAGCTAGTGAATGATAAAATCAAAAAGTTGATTGAAGTCCTCAGACTGAATACAGAAAAATACGCAGTACCAGAACTAAAAATCAATACCACCTTTTTGTTACATAACTCCCAATGCCTAACCTGAATCTAGACTAGACCCAGCTTCCCGTTGTCATGGCAACGGGCAGCATCCGCGGATCCCGGCCAACGTGCGAGGGAGACGGATGCATGAGTTTTCTCTTTCTTTCCTATGGAATAATTGAAAAGCTGCCACGCCTACGCCTGAAAGACCTAGATAGGTGCGGAGGGCTGATAGCACCGTACATGCTTGGGTTTTGATTAAGGTTTAACTACTGATTAAGTAATTTTTTTGTTACAAGGAGGTAACCTTATTTAGTAATAACAGCTAAATATCACGGCAGACCATCATCATCATCAACCTATAGACGTCCACGACTGGACATAGGTCTCTTGGAACTTGCACATGCTATGGTCTTGCGCCGCCTGAATCCAGCGGCTCCCTGCGACTCGTTTGATGTCTTCCATCGCTGCCCTTTTCTGTGCGAGATCACCATACCAGCACCTTGGGACCCCAAAGTCTATCGTTTTCGAACTATGTGCCCTGCCCATTGCCACTTCAGCTTCGTAACTCGCTGAGCTATGTTGGTACTTTAGTTCTTCCCCGGATTTCCTTATTTCTGATTTGAATACGTAGAGAAACTCATATCATAGCTTTCTCACCCTGGCAGACCCTAACTACCCTAAATCACTTGGCAGTACCACGGCTGGGTGCCTGCGGTGATTACTTGCTGTGGTACAAGCCACACACAGCATCATGACCTGATCCAATTCAGAAAGAAAAACATTTATAAAACCAATATTGATCATTGGTTGATTTGATACTGTATGGTTAGAATGGCCACTGCCCCAGATATCATTCTCTTTCTTTCTACCAAAAAATCACCGGTGGCTAAACATATATCATTCAGATTATTTATCACTTTCTGCATCATAGTCCTGAATACAGCAGAAAAAAGAGTCGAAAATCAAATCTTTTCACCTGAGTAACCTTATGATTACATTTCAAAGTTTAACCACAGGTTAAACTATGATCAAACAAACGGTGAGGCGGTCCAACTCGCCCCAGACTGTATTGATCTTCGGAGCGACGACCTAAAGTCTATCTAGAATAAAGCTATACGCTATGCGGGCCTAGGCACCCTGCATTATGATCAAAGTCCTGGATATTAAATCGTTCTAGACAAGACAAGATTTTTAGTTAAAAAATAATACTTATTTATAATCTAAAAAAATAATCTGTAGGTAGGCAAGGCACTTAAATTATTATAATGTAGTAAAAGTTATAATTATACAGTATAATTATATTACAATTATACTGTATAATTATAATATAAGAATTTAGATTTTAGATTTAGAAGCTTGATTTTATTTTCTCCAAATCCATAAATGGACATAATCACACTATCACACTTCACACTTAATATTATAAAGGCGAAAGTTTGTGTGTATGTGTGTATGTTTGTTACTCTTTTACGCAAAAACTACCGAACGGATTTGGCTATTTATAACGGAGATAGATTATACCGTTAGTATAGTAATGTTTTCATTTTCATAACGAATGTTGAGTTTGATTTAAGAATTTGGAGACTTTTAGCAAATAAACTTTCTTTGTAACCACTCCCGCTTTAATCCCAAAAAATAAAGATCGCAAGGTGCACCTAAGTACACGTAGTTATAAAATTAAAAAGTTTCCTGTTTTGCCAAGAGAGCTCTCGCTGCGGCATATACTAACAACCAGTATATTATATGCTTAGAAAATTCACAGAGAATGAAAAGCTGCAAAGCTATTATGTACTGTATGGTACGGTAGGCTTGACATGAAAATTGAATTTACGCAAAGGAAGGAAAACTTAGTTGAGTATACTACCTCCGTGTTTTTAAATTACAAAGAAAATACTACCTACCTAATGCCTATATTAGAAAAATCTAAACCAGTTTTCTAGAATTTACTATTATCTAACTAAAAGCGGTAATTTTTGTGGTTACAATATGGATCCTCACCATGGAGACGTGGTTTCATAAAAATACGGTCTCTGAGTTTTGCACAAAAAGTATAAACCTGTGCTAAAAACTTGTTTAGATAGTTATGATAGATGATGATGAATGACCTTAGAAAAACATGGTGACTTTTCTTTCATTTTTGAAACCCTTGTAACTAATCCAACGGTTGCATGGAAATTATTATCGCATGTAAGAACGTAGGTAAAAGACAGCTAACAAAGAAAATTAAACCATTAAAAAATATATATATGGGCAGTTACACAATAAAAATTGCTTTTAAGTTCTAAACGAGTGTAGATAGGTACCTAATTAAGCTTTCGAAAAGCAAATTATTATTTAAAACTCCTTGGTAATTATTTTAAAAGTAAGTTGGTAGGTATTTCTCTCATTTGTTTCACATTTTTAAACAGCCTTCAGTTAAAAGGCCTAAAATGCAAATTTAAATAGGAATGTCTCAAATCTTTTGCTTTAACGAACTAGCCTGTAGTAGAACTAAGGCACCAGTGCTATTGATAGCGATAAGCGATATACCTTCTATACTATAAAAAGCGAAGGCTGCACCGTTTTGCAGTTTGAGAGTATGACTCGTTGGGCACGGGCCATCGTTTTAGGTGTTTTATAGATGTTTTTCTGGTATTTAGATAGGAAACACGGACTACGGAAGAGCATTTCACACCGTAGCGGTTCGTATCAAAAACGAGTAGATTTAATTTAATTGTCAACCACATAAGGGTACCAACTGCCAACGTCCACGGTTTCTCGCTGTTCTGTGGTAGAACGGCGAAGGAGGAACAAGGTTATGAAGTTCCTAAGTACACTCTCAAAAGTATCCGAATCCGATAAAAAACCGATAAGTAGGCTACATATTTTTTTAAAGAATATTAGCCATGCTAATCATGACTAATACTCCCCTTTCCCCTCCAAATAAGCGTAAAGCTTGTGCCAGGAGTGGGTACGACAATAGTGCAACGGGTGGGATTTGAACCGCTGACCGTTCGGAATTCAGTCCGCTCCTCAACCGTTGAGCTATCGAGGCTCAACAGAGACATTGCGTCAGTGCTATTTATAAGCTAAGCAATTTTGCCTGCGAAAGTGATTCCAATTCTTCGGGCACAGCGATCTATAAATACAGTCTAATTCATCGAGTTGGTAGGTCTAGATACTTGGCAGATTCATTCCAAAGCATGAATATCACACACGCTATATAGCTACAAAGAATCGCTTAGGTTACGACTGCAGGCTAAGTCGGGTGGCAGTAAAGTTGGTACGTAATAAAATATAACGGCTCAGCATTGCGGTATACGTTTAATGACTTTACATTCAGTGCTATTTTACCACATTATACGCCTAATACCTACTTATTAGGTTACGTATCCGAAGGGGGAGACTGAGAACGCACGGGACCTTATTACCAAAGTTTTACGACTACCGGTGTCCGTTCGACCGTCTGTCAGTCAGCGGGCTGTATCTCCTGAACCGTACCCATAGGTAATCAGTGACGGATTAACCCTTAAACAAATTAAGCAATTGCCTAGGGCATCACGTCTGAGGGGGCACCAGAAGAAGCACAAAAAAAATCCGTCCTTTGGGCATCACATCTCACTCTCACGTCACCAAAAAAAGTTTCTAGGACTAATTTGAAAATTCGCGCGTTTTAAGTTGACATAGAGTCCGACCTAGAGTCATAACCCCACTCCCGCTTGCCCACTCGCCACCACACTTCGAATGCCCCCGAAAGCCGCAAGATGCATTTCAATAAATAAATAAATTATGCTTTGTTAGGGTGCCGTACCTCAAAAGGATAAACGGAACCCTTAACGAACGGATCACTTTGTTGTCTGTCTGTCTGTCAAGAAACCTATAGGGTACTTCCCATTGACCTAGAATCATGAAATTTGGTAGGTAGGTAGGTCTTATAGCACAAGTACAGGAATAAATCTGAAAACCGCGAATTTGTGGTTACATCATTTAAAAAAAAAATTAAAATATGTTTCAATTTTCAAAATAAGATAACTATACCGAGTGGGGTATCATTTGAAAGGGCTTTACCTGTACATCCTAAAACAGATTTTTATTTATTTTTATGTATATCTAATAACTTTTGATTTATCGTGCAAAATGTTAGAAAAAATACTCGAGTACGGAACCCTCAGTGCGCGAATCTGACTCGCACTTGGCCGGTTTTTTATTGTTGTCGCACCTACTCCACTTGTAAAGTACGTTACCATCTCATCATCTTATTTTACAAAAAACCGGCCAAGTGCGAGTCAGACTCGCGCACCGAGGGTTCCGTACTCGGGTATTTTTCCAACATTTTGCACGATAAATCAAAAACTATCATGCATAAAAATTAATAAAAATCTGTTTTAGAATATATAGGTAAAGCCCTTTCATATGATACCCCACTTGGTATAGTTATCTTATTCTGAAAATTTAAACACAATTTAATTTCTTATGACGTATTAAAAAAAAACTTCTAACTACATAGATCTCGTTCAAACTAATTTTCGTTAGAAGTTTACATGGTTATGTACATCATTTAGTAGTATATTTTAGTTTTATCATTCTCTTATTTCAGAAGTTACAAGAGGAGGGGGGGGGGGGGACGGACGGACACATTTTACCACTTTGGAAGTGTCTCTCGCGCAAACTATTCAGTTTAGAAAAAAATGATATTAGAAACCTCAATATCATTTTTGAAGACCTATCCATAGATACCCCACACGTATGGGTTTGACGAAAAAAAATATTTTGAGTTTCAGTTCTGAGTATGGGGACCCCCAAAATTTATTGTTTTTTTTTCTATTTTTGTGTAAAACTCTTAATGCGGTTTACAGAATACATCTACTTACCAAGTTTCAACAGTATAGTTCTTATAGTTTCGGAGAAAAGTAGCTGTGACATACGAACGGACAGACAGACATGACGAATCTATAAGGGTTCCGTTTTTTGCCATTCAGCCACGGAACCCTAAAAACTAATGTTTTTAGGCAGTAAAGGTTTAAAAAGAACGATTCTAGTAAACATACGGATAGGGGGGCCCACAGGCATGGATTGCTTAGGGCATCAAGTAGTCTTAATCCGTCACTGTAGGTAATAGGTACAAAGTTGAAATGTGCTATAACAACAAATAATAAGAATTTCAAAATTCCTACAGCTTGATTTGCATGTCAAAGTCAAAGGCTATATCTAGGTAATTTAAATAAGATCAATAAATAAATCGATGCCCTCATTTTATTTTGCATACGCAAGATCTACCTACTATCAATATAAATTTTTCAAAGATCGAACTATTGTACATTTTCGATTGTCTATGTGCAATGACGCGTGGCGCCGGCCAGAGACAAACGCCATTTTTTTAAACTAAAACGTCCGTATTGCATCATAATGCCGAAAGACAGCAATTAAAGTATTTAAACGAATTAAATACTTATGAGGAATTATGTAGGTTATGTATATAATACATTACATTACATGACTACCCATATAAATGCGAAAGTGTTTGTTTGTTGGTCGTCCCACTTTCAACCTAGTGATTTTTTGCATGGATAGGTAAGTACCTATGTACCTAAATAGTAAAAGACCTGGACTCTGGAGAGACATAGGTAACTACAATACCTAGGCTTTTTACGATTTTTGATGTCTAAGTCAGAACGACACAATTTTTAAAGGCCCGTCCGTTAAACATTTTGATTATGTACCTAGTTACTTACGTACAGAGATAGGTCGCTTTTATCCCGGAAAATCGATGTCCCATGGGATTTAAAAAAAACCTAAATCCACGCGAACGAAGTAGCAGGCATCATCTAGTAACCTGATAATAATTTATTTTTACGATGAAGTACCTAACCTTCATTTGTCATCGAAATGTATCATTGTTTCAATATCTCATTTTTGTCCCATTTCCGCGAGCATGTCTACCGGCCATTTGTAATCTAACCCGGGGGGCTTGCCTACATGAGACGAACGCAGTTTAGCTACCACACAGTTCAGAAACTGACATGCATCTGAAGAGTACCTATAATAAAAACACCACGTTCGATCGCCGCGTCACCGGCTGCAAAACACCCTCGAGTCGAGTCTGCTCTTGCGCATATCGTGCAAAAGGATTTTTTTTTTAATTTATAGACTAACGCTTGGCTGCAATTAGACCTGCTAGCAAGTGATGATGTAGCCTAAATGCAGCGCGCTTGCCCAGAAGTTGTCTATTCACTGTTGACTTAAAGGTATCAATATTAAAAGTGGAACTGGGAACTGATGCCGGAAGGGCGTTCGATATCCTAGAGTTTGTGAGACCGCGAATGCGTTCGCTTCTGAATAGTAAGTACCTAGGTACCACAAACCACACAGTATTCGTTAAGCCATTGCACACTATTCAACTAGTCACCAACAATTCAAAATATGATTATTATTTGAAATTACGATTGCCCTGCACTATCAAATTTTTTTAATACAGTTGCTCAAAAAGTGGCGTATTGCAGGGACGTATAGCGTTCGGGATGTGGGCTATTACATACTCGTGCTTTTTTTTTACCTTTCCCGCACTCGTGCTTTTTCTTTCCCAACTGTCAAAATAATGTCTATTAAAAAGAAAAACAAACCATGAAGTTTTTACTAAAAAAAATTTATGATTCATGCAAATACGTATATTTCTAAAAAGAAGCTACTAATTTGTTTCAATATCAGATTAATTAATGATTTGATTGAATGAGTTTGGTTAGGTTTCATTTCATTTCATCTCATTAAATTTCATTTTCATTTCATATCAATTAAAAACTTCTACTGAAGACTTGGCTGTATGGCATAGTTCCCTTTGCCTACCAGAATGGGTGAAGAAAAAAAAAACTCTGCTTATATTCTACGGTTGGCGCCATTTTTCAGAAATTTTCTTTGCGAGTTTAGTTGTTGGTTGCACAAAATGAGTGATTTTGACCCTAGTTTTTTATATCTATTAACAATAAAGTTGTTTTAAATTAAATTAAATTAAGTTAGTTGAGTTTATTGTGTTTTTATTATTACAGTAGAACTCCAATTATCCGAACTCCGACTATCCGAATCGCCGATTATCCGAATCACAAAAAATTGTCCAAAAAAAGTCTAAGTGCGCTATTATTCTTCCCCCCGCGAAGCCAGTGTTTGCGCGTCAAGTCTTGACTTGACTTGTCTTAACTTGCCGTTGTGCCTACACTGACTTCCCCCCGCGAGGTCGGTGTAGGCACGGCGGCAAGTTAAGACAAGTTCCGGCGCATTGCAGTCACGGCGCACCTGTCATTGTTTGTTTTGATTAGCCAGTGTGCTATTGACCTTGCTCCAGGACGCTACTCTTTCGCTACGGCTTACTTTTGTTTGTGCGTGTACAATACTGTATTGTTTTTATACCATGGCTTCAAAAAGAAAACGTGTTGTGCTATCGTTAGCGGACAAACTGAAAATTATAGAGCAACTCGATAAAGGTGTAACGGGTAAGAAGTTGTCTGAGATTTATGATGTTGGACAAGCAACAATTTCTGACATTAAAAACAGTAAGTCAACACTTTTAAACTTTGTTTCGGTGCTTGAAAATGAAGATGGAAGTTCCTCCAGGAAAACAATGAAGTCAGCAACCAACAAAAATTTGGAAGATGCCGTGTTTAAATGGTTTTTGCAGCAACGTTCTATGGGAAATCCGATTTCAGGTCCAATCCTTTGTGAAAAAGCCAAAATCTTAGCAGAAAAGCTTGGTTATTCATCTTTTAAGGCTAGTAACGGCTGGCTAAGGAATTTTAAATTCAGGCATGGTGTACGCGAGTTAGATTTGGCTGGTGAGAAGCTTTCAGCAGACTCTGCAGCTGCTGAAAATTTTATTGAAAAATTTAAAACTGCATCAGAATCCTATGATCCGGAGTTTGTTTATAATGCCGATGAAACTGGCCTTGTTTGGAAAGCATTACCAAAAACCACTTTGGCTTCTAAAAGGGAATCTAGTGCCCCTGGACATAAGGTCAGTAAAGAACGTGTTACAGTGCTTAACTGTGCCAACTCCACTGGAAATCATAAACTGCCACTTCTTTTGATAGGAAAGTCAAGAAATCCAAGAGCATTTAAAAACGTAAAAAAACTTCCACTCTTCTACAAAAGTCAACCCAAGGCCTGGATGACTGCAGCTTTGTTTACCGAATGGTATGATGAAGTGTTTATTCCTGAAGTGAAAAAGCACCAAAAATCGGTGGGAAAAGAAGGCAGTAAGGTGCTTTTAATTGTTGATAACGCACCCACTCATCCTACAGCAGAACTGTTGGAAAGAGAGAATGGGCAGTTTAAAACGACGTTTTTGCCTCCCAATGTTACAAGTTTGCTGCAACCCATGGACCAGTCTGTTATTGAAACAATGAAGCGCCATTACAGAAGGCAACTGCTGAGAAAACTGCTGATCGAAGGTGCTGAAGATGAAGAATTGGTTTTGGCAAATCATAGCAAAATAAATTTAAAGGACTGCTGTTACATGGTAGCGGAAGCTTGGAGTTTGGTTACGGCAGTGACGCTAAGACGTGCGTGGAATAAACTGAAAGGCCTACCGTCTGAGAAGAACAAAAAAAAAGAATCTGAAGAAAATGAGAAACAAGAATATGGAGAGGATGATGATGATGAAGATGCGTTGTCACTAGAGGAAATAAGAAAAATGATTGTAAAAATTCCTGGTTGTACAGAAGTAAGTGCTGAAGATGTAGGAGAGTGGATGGCTTGTGACACGTCTGACCCTGGTTTTCAAATTCTCAATGACGATGAAATTGTTGTAAGTGTGAGAGAAGATGTTGAAGTGGAAGAAGAACTTTCTGCTGATGTTGAAGTAGACGCTGGACCATCAGCTAGTGAAGCATTTGCCGGCCTCGAGACTGCTTTGAAGTGGATGGAGCGTCAGCCCGAGTGTGACCACTTGCAACTGCTTACCGTCAAGCGAATGCGTGACCTGGCTGCCCGAAAACGGTTGAAGACCGCAAAACAGCTTACATTAACGGAGATGTTTAAAAAACAATGATTTTTATTTCTAAACTTGTACATAAGTACATTTTATTTATATTTAAAACATGTGAAAATTTCATGTTTCTTTCATTTAATTCAATAAAAAAATAGTGCAATATCAAAACGTAGCTTTTATTCTCTCCAATGGCAATTTTTTAAAAAAAAATCCGATTATCCGAATATTTGATTATCCGAATGGGTCCCGGTCCCCATTAATTCGGATAATTGGAGTTCTACTGTATATTAAATTGCTTCATTATTTCGCAACTGTATTAAAAATAGTCGTTCAGTACACGTGCGGAACCGTCATTGCAACTCGTTCCGACTGTCAACCCTCGCCTTCAGCTACGCCTCGGCTCGGGTAGACATTTGTCGGAACTCTTTGCAATGACAGCCTTTCCGCACTTGTAATGAAATATACTATTTCAATTTTTTTTAATAGCCAATGCATGATACCAAATGCGGGATGATGCAAGGATTCTAACAATGCCCAGTACATCCAAATCTGTTCAGGCACTTAGAAGTTATGGTGGAATAAATCAAACTTACAAAAGTAGATACATGAACCTGATCGCAATGACCTCTGGTTGGCTGACACTCGCTTACTATTGGCTACAATGCATTGTTGCAACAAGAATACCATGAATTAGCCATTCACAACAATTGCTATTGTAATAATCATTATTCAGTCAGGTAAGCAAAAACTCCGTCTACTGTACGATGGCTAATCTGTGGCACAAGCTACAATCCATCATCCGGATTTCGGCACGGCCGTCCACCGCCAACACACTTTCTTTCCTTGTAGTTTTATTACTTACATAAAAATAATATTAGATTAGATAACTCATTTGGCAGGTTTCATTAATCGTACACAATGATGAATTTGAAAAGTAGGTACCTAACTTAGCTAAATGTCAGGGGTTTCTTTCACAAAGGCAAAAGATTACAACTATCGTCATCATCATTAGCAATCGATAGACGCCCACTGCTAAACATGTCGCTAGACTTCCACCGCCTGAAGTACAGGTCTTGCGCCGCCTGAATCCAGCGGCTCCTTTCGACCCGTTTGATGTCGTCTATCCGCTTAGGTCTCGGTGGCGAGTCTTCCACCGCTGAGCTTTCTGGTGCGAGGTCGCCATTCCTAGCATCTTAGTCAACCCATAAGGGAGTGTAAATTAATAGGGGTTTGAAATTTGTGTAGTCCGCGCAGACAAAGTCGTTGCAGGCTAGTTTTCAAATAAAACAGCAAAAAGGTCAGTTTATACAATTTATTGTCAGGTCAGCTGTGCCTACGCGTCGGCGATGGTGACCTCGACCTCGACCCCTGGCTCGATGTTGATGGAGGTGATCTGCTTCACGATCTCGGACGGCGAGTGCAGGTCGATGACGCGCTTGTGGATCCGCATCTGGAACCTGTCCCAGGTCTTGGAACCTTCACCGCAGGGCGTCTTGCGCGTCGTGATGCGCAGGATCTTGGTTGGCATGCGGACTGGGCCCTGGAAATATTTCAAATCTGTTATTAGGAAACAATTATAGTTCTACTAATCCATACTAATATTATAAAATATGCGAAAGTGTGTATTATCTGGTAACTGTTCACCCTCCACCACTTTAACTAATTTTGGCACAGAGATAGCCAGCAGCTCATGAAAGAACTTTACATGCTACTTTTTATTCCAGAAAATCAGTCTCTATAAGATTCCCGAAAACACTCACTGAGCGAAAAAATAACTCACAATGTTTTGTGGTATAACGTCCATGACGCGAAAGTCGTGCTAAGGCTCTTATGAAAATGACTTCAACACAGTGGCAATGAGGAGAAGCGATGATACATGTAACCACAACACGTTACGAGCTATATCTTTCATTCAGTAAGCAGGCCTTTGGGCTTAACATAGATAATACAGACCTACATAATGTTCTTAATTTCAATTTAAGTAGTACAATGTAAACTCATAAGGATGAAATATAAATACATATTGGTGTAGCTTCCCTATGAGCAGAGTACTGCACTGACAGCTGATACACTGCACTTTGAAAAGCACTGCTTTAGCACCTGTGAGGTGAACACAACTGTATGGAAACATTTTGTGTTTTCATCTAGGTGCCTATCTCCTTTCTACACTAGGATGACTTCCATATTTACAGTTAACTAGCAGATGTGGACATAGATTTAAAAAAAACCCAGTCAAGTGAGAAGGGTGTTGTACCATCAAACAAGATATGTTTTCAACATTTTCATGTGCAACATTGCAAGTTAATGACAACAGCTATGTAATTTAGTGAATTAATTTTTTCATGAACACATATTAATTTTTTTTGCGATGTGAAACCACAAATTCACAGCTCTCTGATTTTTCATTTACTTGTGCTACCTACCTGCCACATGATAAGTGGTCAATGGGAATGGGAATGTGGTCAACGGGAAAGTGCTCTATAGGTTTTCTTGACAGACAACAAAGTCCTAAGGGTTCCTTTTTTCCTTATGAGGTATGGAATTCTAAAAACTCTTAATCAGCACAAATGATTTTAGGCTTATTTTGTGGTTAAAAACATAATGTAAATAAGAACATACCATGATTAATATGATAATTTGGGATGATTGATTCTTTGATTCAATTACATGAGTCATGATGCAGTGCTGTAAGAGGTGAAGTTTAAGCTATCGTGGGTAGTATGAAACTACCTGATTTCTTGTTCTTTTAGCTGGATCTTCACAACTGGGTCGAAATATTGATAATTCAAAATCATCATATTAATTGTGGTTTATATCCACCATTTACATAATAAAAAACCTGCACCTGGTCAAGCATAAAGCAAGAAAATCCAAATACATATGATAATGTACCTTCACACTACATTATACAAAACCTGCACTCTGTACAAGCATATAGCAAGAAAATCCTAATAATGTACCTTCACACGCAGCTTCTGTTTCTTGGCACCATTGATCAAGTCAGAGCAGACCTTCTCCAGCGAGCGTACATTGCGGGATGTGAGGGTGATGCGGATGCGATGGATGGGAGACACCTCCGCCTGGGGCTTCTCAATATCTTTGCCTGACACTACGGCGGCTGCCTGGAATAGAAAACAACAAATATTTTTAAATCTAAATGGAGAAACAAAATAAAAAAAAACCAACACATAGTTCACTCAGTCTACTGGATCCACAAAACTTGAGATCCTGCATGTAGGTTATAATTTAAACAACTCCCAACATAATCTAGTCTAAAAAAAATCATGCATGCATATCACTATTACTAGTTATTACTAGAAATATTTAAAACCACTTAAAATTGTTACAGTCCTTTACTAATAACAATAAAATAATAAACTATCACTAAAGTTCATAATGAGTAGGTAAGCACTCTAATTCATAATTCCGATCTTTAAAATAATTAATATTATTAGAGCTAACGTTTAGCCAACATTGTTATTTACAGCAAAGGCCTCTAAATATTCAATATTTAAGAGCAAAAAGAACAAAAAGTAACACGTGTGAACATAACCTATAACAGTGTAAACATATTTTAAAAAGTACTTCTGTATATCAATTTTTTGGAAATTTTGCAAGGAACAAAGAAAACCGCTTTTACTTACCATGTTGATGCGATTTCCCGGTCGAGATAAACAACTTTTCTAGTAAAAATTGCTCAGCGCTGAACCGGAGAACAGCGAACTCAAACGTCACTTTTTCAAAGAGAAAAGAAAAGAAAGAGTGGGCATAGACCAAGACAAGAGAAAAACCTTTTATGGTGGCGCCACATGCTTGCGACAAGCTATATTTAAAAATCACAGAGTACTTTAAAAAAATACAGTTTCCCTTGGCTTCCTGCCAATCCACTGCCAATCTGATCTAAAGGCAAGCGCCGGCAAACATACGCAAACATCCTATCATGCTATGGCAACTTAAAGCTATGGGAGTCTAAGACTTTTAGCAGCGCCATCTATGAAAAGGATAGGCTACAAAAATATGACGGATTACGCAGTGTTACTAGACTAAAATATACAATTACAAGATGGGAATTTGTACAAGTTAAAAATCATCCTTATTAATTAATTTATCATTGAATGATAGAAAAAACACACAAAAAATATGTCAATAAATAAATGTACCCTAAACTCATTTTTGGCTGTAATGATATAGAGTAATTTATTGTTCTTTACTGATGCCCTATGTAAAAATGGTCATATTTAAGTTTTTACTATGGCATTACTTTATTGCAAATGGCTGCGTATGAGTTCCAAGTCGCTCGTATTAAACTTTTGCAATATATCTTAGGTATGGTTTGTGTAAGTAGGTCCAGTATGTCCTGTCCTGTCCTGCCCGGCTAGCATGGGCAGTAGATAAAAATGATATCCACTGATTTCTATGACATCAGTGGATATAATTTTTATCTACTGCCCATGCTAGCCGGGCAGCTAAGTACAATTTTATTTGAGTAGGTACTACATTCTATAGCTGTACCTATAGGTAGCTATATATACGATATGGCAAAATTTTGCCTAGACAAACACTAGAGGGCGCTCACTCGAAAGGACCGCCCATAGAACCCGACAGAACCCGAGTTGCCTGTCTATACCCAGTATAATATTGTAGTCTTTGCATCCTATGGCGGCTCCACATGCTTGTCAGTGCTTGTTGCTGCAAGCATGTGGAACCACCATGGGATGTTAAACTGTGGTACTATCCTCTAATAATCTGTGATTTAAGTGTTGCAAGAGTTGCAAGATTAATTTTCCTCTTTATTATAATAATTTACATAAGGCACATTTTGTTAAGTTTGTAATTTGAAATAATACGAAACTTAAATAACGTTATTTTATTTTATAACATTTATGGAATAGTGAGAATAAAACAATAAAAGCTTTAAAACAAATTAAATTAGGATATATAGGTACATATATGTCTGTTAGGGTTTAATTAAAATAATAATTACGGCTACAATGTTACACCTTCTTCCAATCATCTTCATTGTTCAAACATTATTCAACATTAAACTCTTAACTTGTTTGTCGAATTTCCTGAAAAATAAGATATTATACAAATAAATTAAGTTATAATTATACTTGTATAATACTTATGTAATATGTGCTTCATAATTATTATACTTACGGTGAAGTGATTTGGTCTCCAGGCAAGTGGAAAGGGTTACAAATAGCATCAGCATATAAAGCATGGAGCCTACGAAGCGCAGTCCTAACTTCTGCATCTCTTATGTTACTTCCACTGGGAGATGTTGAACTTGTCACGAGTACGAGTTTAATACGCGTGTTAGTAACGTAGCCATATCTAAAAATACAATTGATATTATTAAGACACATACAGATACAATAACACACGTGTAAAACTCATTCTAAAACTTGTAGAATCTATAATTTGTGCTACAGGTGTCATTCTGTTTTGAACTGTTAAAACGGACTGTATAAGAAAAACATTCACTATTCATAAATCACTCCGACGACGCTATGGCATTTAGATATTACATATTTTTTTAATGATACAGCGTTGATCTTTTGGTAAATTAAGACAAAATAAATAATTTACATTTTATGAGTATCAGTTGAATACAGTAGGCCAAGATAAAGGTCGCGTAGATCGGTCCGCGCTGTGTTTGCACTTGAGTTGGTGTTGCTAGTATTAGTTGTTGATAGTCTTTCTTCTAACGCATCGAGAGCAGTGTGAACCAGCCATTGCCTTGATAGTTCATTATCCGTACTGGTGTCATTGCCGATACCCCCAATGTAGAGTGGTGAATTCTGGAAAAAATAAATGATTTCAAATCAGCAAATTCTTACCTACCCAAGTTTACCCTACAAAATGGGGAAATTTTGGACACATTGTCTATTGTTATTATGACAGCAAGCAAAACTTGACGTCTGAAAATTTCAATTTCTGAAGGAAAAGTACTTAGTACACAAAGAAAAGCGTAGTTTTCGATTTATATAGTATTCATTGAGAATTTCAAACCGAAAATGTGCTAAATTCAATAATTTGAGCAGAACTTTATCAAAAATAAGTGGAAAAACTTACATCTTTGCCAATAACAGCCACACAAACAGCCATTGCTTGCAAAATCGAAGCGGAAGTGAATTGAAACGTCAACATTGAACATGACTTTCGATTTGTTTAATTGGCGGCATTTTTCAAATTGGAGACCAAAACACCATTAATTTATTAAAAGTACATTAATTACTTTTAAAATTATCTTATCAAGGATTCATAAGGCATTTATAAATGTATTTAAATTTAAATAGGTAACAACAAATTGTGTTGTTTTGGGTCTGACGCGACGTGAATTATTTTTTTAATAGTTACGCAAGTAATAATTAGTGTGTCGGTGATAATTTGATAAATCAACAAGTGATAACAAGGGAACCAAGAAAAACTATTACGATAACAGATGATTCACTGTTTCTAACCACACTGTCGATGTGTTTTCAACACATTTTTTGTGAATCTGTTCAGTTAACGATATAAAAGTGTGGCCGATAATTTACAAGCTTTTGACGATGGCGGAACGAGATCGAGAGAGAAGGCGGCGAGAAAACGAAGATCCAGGGGAGCTTCTGTACGAGATAGACGAGAAAGGTCAACAAGTTGTAGTCAAGTCTGTGGAATCAACATCAAGTGCGTACCTTCGGTTTACAAACAGAACCTCGCGCGCAGTAGACGTGTGGTGGAGGGACTTTCGAGGCGCGAAAAGACACTATATAAGGTTAGAAGCAGGCGCATATTTCGACATTAACTCCTTCATCACCCATCCGTGGGAATTCACCGATGTAGTAACTAAAGAAAGTTGTGTGATAAACAATAAGCCCATATTCAGACCACCGAGGAATATAGGTGGTATGATGTATAGAACTAATTGGAATATAACAATAAGGGTAAGATGCCTGCGAGACACTGCATTGCTAGCTTTAGCACAACACCTACAAGACCCAGAGGCGGTATATGCCCTTGGTTTACCCCGAGTTTTAGCGGATGAACTCCAGAAATTAATCTTAGTATTCCACAGGCCACGGACGCCTCCGCAGCGTGATTGACGACAGATTATCTTCACGATTGTTGTGATGATCATATTCTTGTATCTCACATGGTGTTATTTCCATTACCTTGTTACCAAGGTATTTGTCAAACTTTTCAAATAGTTAGTCACATTTCAGATCAAGTGCATAAGCAATCTCATAACAAACATGGTGAACTAATATGACCAATTTGTTTTGGTCTTTACATTGTGCTATCGAGGCTTTGAATGAGTGTTGGAATCATTACCTAATAATAATAATATTATTATTTAGTATACATTTTAATATATTCTAGGCTTATGTTAGTTAATTATATTATAAGTAAATGCATTTATCATATTTTATTGTTGCACCAACAATCCTCTGTAACTGAAAGGTATTTGGTGCAAACTGCAAAGATCTTAATTCTTATGCTTATATTGTCTGTGATAAGTATTGTTTTGTTGCGAACAAAATATTTATAGTTCTCTATTGTCTATTAAAACAAATTTATGAATTATATTTGTTTAAGTAATGTAAGGAACCATTCAGCGGTGTATATACTTCACACTTGACTGTGTATAAGGGCTGTTGCAATATTGAAGTAGATACCTACTTACATACTATTATATTAACATGCAAGCTTTAGACTGTCCATAAATGTTGCAACTTTCATGGTACACACTATTGATTCTGGACAATATAATCAATAATATTACAACAATGATTCAAAAAAAATTCAAAATATTTTTATTCAATTAAGTAAACTTTTACAAGTGCTTTTGAATCGTCAAAATAATCTACCACTGGTTCGGAATGCCGTTCCCACCGAGAAGAACCAGCAAGAAACTCGGCGGTTGCTCTTTTGATGGACAGACAGCGGATGCTTAACAATAGGGGCCCATTCGGGTTCAGAACCCAAAATGAGCTGGTTAGCTCATTTTGAACTGATTAGTGATTGTTTTTCTAGCTAGGTCGGTGGGTAACCACCCTAACTTTTAAATAGGAAGTCTTATGATGAAGAGGCATTTATTTTACCCTGATTTTGAAAATCAAACATTCAATGTTTATTGTATTACTGTACTTAGTACCTAAATTACATATAAATTACTGTACATAATATACTATATATATAATGTAATTGTATATAAGTCTAAAGTATAATAGGTATACTAGTAGTGCTTCATATAAAATATCTAATTTTATACTTACTGATAAAAGTGATAATTATATTTAAGTACACTTCAAATGTAAAGGAGCAAGATAGTTTTTCATTGTTTCTATTCCATTTACCTATTAACTACATAAGTAAGTAAGTAAAATGTAAGTAATATTAAGTGATCACAGTCAAGGGCTAGCTTGTAATTGAATGAAAACAAATAAGTACTTAGGTACCTACTGTTATTTATTTATGGTCGGTATGGTTCATGAACACATTTTAATTTGGATAGAATCAGGCGTTACTTTGCGGAAGTTCATGTTTAGCAAGAAACAGTTAAAAATTATTTTGCTATAATCCGCCAACAGAAAAAATCTGTATGGTCAAACATGCAGTTACAAGCTAAGCACCGCTTACCTCCCCAACCAAGCAAAAAAGCCAAGTTCCCAAGCAAGCACTGCCACCACCACTCACATGCACCACCACACAAGACTTTTCCACTACTCTCAAAAAGTAGTGAAAAAGTAGAGATTATAGCAAAATAATTTTTAACTGTTTCTTGCTAAACATTTTAATTTTATTTTGTGGCGTAACCACAAATTCACGGTTTTCAGATTTTCCCTCTTACGTGTGCTACAAGACCTACCTACCTGCTCATGATTCTAGGTCTACGGGAAGTAGGTACCCTATAGGTTTCTTGACAGACATACAACGAAGTGATCCTATAAGCGTTCCTTTTGCATTTTGAGGTACCTATGGAATCCTAAAAATGTAGTAGGTAGGTAACTTACTTTTATATTTTCAAATGATTCACCATGCCATACTAATAGGCAAAGCATATTCACAAAATCCATCCAGTCGGTAGATGATTACTTTTACAGACAAATATTTTTGATGACATCTTGCACCTCCCTAGTAGTTCCATTCACAGTTTAAAAAAAAACCGGCCAAGTGCGAGTCTTACTCGCGCACCGAGGGTTCCATACTCAGGTATTTTTTCCGAAAAGCACGATAAATCAAAAACAATAATGCATAAAAATAAATAAAAATCTGGTTTAGAATGTACAGGCAAAGCTCTTTCATGATACCCCGCTTGGTATAGTTATCCACTGTAGTTATCTTACTTTGAAAATTGAAACATATTTTTTTTTCGTAACCACAAATTCACGGTTTACGGATTTTTCTTGTACTTGTGCTATAAGACCTACCTACCTGCCACATTTCATGATTCTAGGTCAACGGGAAGTACCCTATAGGTTTTCTTGTCAGACAGACAACAAAGTGATCCTATAAGGGTTCCGTTTTTCCTTTTGAGGTACGGAACCCTAAAAAGACATAGTAGCCCACTCAGTAGCCATTGATCTCATGGTAAATGATGACCACGATGACCCTTCAACATAAGTATAAGGCTAGTGACACAACAACAATTTTCAGTAGCGATTAGGTTAAGGAAAGTTAAAATAACCAGTAGGTATGTACCTACTACCTAGGTACGTAATTTTATTGCATAAATATATGTTTTATTTGAAATCATAAATGATATGTTGTCTATATTATGTTTCTAAGATTATTAAATATATTTTGTAAGTCATCACTATGTGCCATGTCTATTAAATAATATTAATGTAATTATAATGTACCTAATTAATGCTGAAATGTGTATTTTAAAATGTCTGCTATTAAAATATGACTCTTTTATAAGTTTAGTTTTCTTTTTAAGCCCTGACCCAAAAAGAGGGGTGTTATAAGTTTAACATCTGTGGCATCGTAACTAGCTCCTAAACTAATGAACCGATTTTAATTTACCTAGTTTTTTTTTTTGTTTAAAAGGTGGCTTGATCGAGAGTGTTCTTAGCTATAATCCAAGAAAATCAAAGAAGGTTTTGTACGAAAAAAATATTTTAATATCACTCGGTGAATCAGCTATGTAGAACCAACTGATGTCAAATGTGCTCAGTGGCTACCATTCTGTGTTAAACACTGAGTTAGCGAATTACCCCACTGGATATGACAGTGTTCTCTTCCCGAGGATGGGGCTGCATGTTGTTTCCACGAGGGATCACCAAATGTGGCTCTTGATGTGTAGAGAGAACAGCAGGCTTTCTGAATGTGTTCCATACAGGACAGGGTGTAACCCAGAATGCTAGCAAAAATCTATACTACATTAACACAATCCAATGCCAATAACCTTTGTCTTGTCTTGTAGTTTAGTAGATTTAATATTTTTCAAACCCGCAATGTATAGCGCGCAAAACTCGGATCAATGCTCCACCTACGACGCGGCATTGACTTCGAGTGGCCTATTTACGGAACGTTCGTTGACCTCTAGCGTCAGTCAGATGTTGTACTTGCAATATATAACTTTAAAAAAAAATCTGTACTAATCAGTACTATTGCCTGTCTTCTTTTTCGCTAGCGTTCTGGATACACCCCATATATTGTTCGAAGAAGTGTTTAATTATTATTGGAAAGCATTTTACTGACGACACTGCGGTAGGGCCGATTTTGGAGGCAGCTAGATTGGAGTAGTCTTGGGTGGACTTTACACATGGGTCTGCCGCTCATGTCGGATGCATATGCTCCGAACGGTGCCCGGTCGATCTCAGATCCGACCTAGAATGACCGACACAAGATATGTTTAGGAGTCAATTTGCCACTTTTTCATCCTAAGTCAGCTCTGCCGCAGTGTCGTGAGTAGAATGCTTTAGCGGGCAGCTAACTGTTAGCGGCGAATAAAGGTGGTATGGCTTTTTTAATTTTCTCAGACTTGACAGAGTTAAAATGAGACATAAACTTGTTCTTAGATTTATTCTATTGTCTCTGAATCAGTCATATTATGGTCTCATTTAAACTTTGTCTTGCCAAAGTAACCTCTGATATGACAGGATTAATATACCGTTCGTTAAAGATCAACAAAAGGAGGTACTTTTGTTGCACAAGTCAAAGTTCTTAATCTTTTGACCATTAACCACCAGTTACGAGTTTGCAGCTCACTAATGTTTTTCGGTTGAGTTTAACTTTGCGGTAACTGGAGTTTTAACTGCTTTTTATGCAACTGGTCCTTAATAATAAAAGCCCAGAGTAGGGGGTATAAAAAATAATTTATTGTAAAAAAAATTGAATTAAATAAAATGAAAAATCACAATTCCTAATGGCAAGTCAACAGTTAAAATCACTCGGCATTCTTCATTTCCTTGTGTAAATGCGCCACTATGGCGACCGCGCCGCCCGGGATGAAACGAATAAAATTGTCTGCGGTTACCGGCCCCAGTGCGTACATGCCCTTAGGCGCGTTCAGTATCTCATGAGTACTCTTATCTATGGCTATGGGATTCGATCTTCCATCTACAGGTTTATTCGGGTCCATACCGAAACCTAAACCAGAACTATACGGGTTGACGGGTTGGCAATCGCAGTCAATTTTCTTAACACATTCATACGGAATGATATTTGTATTAGTATTTGTACATTTACATTTCACAGCACTAGTGTTGTCACTGTCTATGTCTAAGTTTCCCTCGCTGATTTTCCGTTTGTTACAGTTGGTTACGAGGCATTTTGTGTCCGTGTTGCCATTTATTTCGTTGTAGTTCAAGTATCTGGACTTGCAGCTCTGTATGCCTTGCTCGAGGACATTTTTGAGGTTATTCCAATGGCTTTTGAGGAAACACAGTCTTTGGCTCTCTTCTTTCTTCTCGATGCATTTGATGCATTCCTTTTGTACATCTATTTCGTTTAAACTGAAGTTCGTTTGGAGGAAGAATAGGTCTGGTTTGGAACCGATAAGGATAGCTATAAGGCATACTGTTATTTCTAGCGTCTCATTAGTGACTAAGTTAAGTAGTTTGACCCTCTTAGGCTGTAGGATCTCGTCTTCTTCCTGCTTGAGTTTGAGCGAGGCTTCTTCGCGGGCTACTGGGTTGATTTCCACTATCATGTGTTCTGGATACGGAGTGTAGTATGGATGGTTTCCTGATGGGCCGTCGAGCATCATTTTGTATACCTGTAAACATAATATATAAATATTAAATAACTAACATTTTTAATAATAAATATATAAATTTTATGAGTTCCAAAAAGAAAAATATAATTTTGCTTAAAATTACCCTCGAACCCCAAACTAAGTATCCAACTATACCGATGTGTAAGACCAGGTCGCTCCGTTGCTCTGTAGTGGCGTGATTGAAGAACAATCCAACACACTTTCGCATTTATAATATGAGTAGTGACGCTTACATGGCAGTAGTCCGGGTAGGCGACTGGCGACAGTTTGGCAAGCGAGTCGGCCGGGGTGCGGTGCACGTGGCTGACGGGCAGAGCCGCGAGGCGCGCTAGTCGCACGGCGTCCGCCGCGCTCACTCCCGATCCCACCACTAGTACCGATTTCTCTGGACTGTCGCCTTCTGCAAAAAGAGTTATTTTTTTGATTCCAAAATGACATAATATAAGTTGCTCAATAAACTTTTTTGTAAACTCTATAATTTTTATAATAGAGTTTACAGAATAGTTAAGAGTATATTATAGAGTTTACAGAGTAGTCAGATTTTTATAGAGTTCACAGAATAGACAGAATGTATTATTCAGTTAACAGATTTGTCAGAATGTACACAAGAATACAGTTTATAAAATGGTACAAATGTATAACAGATTTTACACAATAGTCAGAATGTATTATAGAGTTTACAAAATAGATAGAATGTATTATAGAGTTTACAGGATAGTCAGAATGTATTATAAATGATGCACTAGTCACCTGTAGTGGCTAACAGATGCAGAGCCCGCTCGACTTGGTCCAGCGAGTGTATGGCGTGTCGAGAGATGTGTGCGGGTAGTACATTAGGTCTGTCCCCCGCGCCGCACGCGATTATAACGCGGCGGCACGCGTACCGGAAACCGCAGCCTTTAGACTTGTCGTACCTGGAACAAATTATATCCAAATTTTTATTGACAAACTCAGGAAACACTGAAGCGATTTTGAAAATTCTTTCACCAGTAGAAAGCCTCGTTATTCCTGAGTAACATAGGCTATTCAAAATGGTACTGGAACTGGAATGGTAATGGTAAATGGTAAATGGTAAATGGAATTGATCCACAAAGAGAGAGAACTCGTGCGAAGGAAGCTCGCTTTCTTTGGGTACTTACAGAGAGGAGGATAATTCTCATACCCAGAGATCAGTGTTAGAAGGGTTAATAGCAGGCAAGAGCTCAAGGTCACCAAAAACGGAAGGTTGGACGATATAAGGGGGTCTTAGTTACCCGAAATTAAAAGAGGTGGCTTTAAATAGAGAAGCTTTTAGAATGATTATCACCAAACTTCGTTTCGAAAATGGCACGCGATGAAGATTCAAAAACATTAGAGATCCCTAAGAAAATTGTAATGAGCTACCCGTGTGAAGGCGGGGCGGGCCACTGGTATAATATATTTTCCTGTATGCAATACTGTTCAAATCAGACTTTTCTCTTACACTACATTTGTACGACGAGTGACGGAGAGTCCTCTGTTAATATCTTACCCGGAGACCCAGAAGTTGGCGGCGCGCGGGCACGACTGGTGGCAGGGCGGCGGCGCGCGCGGCGCTCGCGTCACGCTCGTCACCGTCACGCCGCAGCGGAAGTACCTCTGACAAGGGAAACCACTCACGATTAGACCATAGCATACTAGCCAAAACTGTAACGTCATCATAAATACAACATGGCGACGTGTTTCTCTCATTTGCCCCCTACATATGGATGTAACAAATTACATGGGGTGGATAGAAACTAAATACAGCCCACTATAAGTCTCATTGGCATACTAGATGGCGCTAGTAGTACGGTGCACCGCACTAACAATGACTCTCTGTATTCACCTGTCATCTCATCATCTGCACTCGACGGCAGGGTCTTCTACGGTTGCCAAGCGAAGGCCAAGGGGGCACGGGCCTCGAGGCATGGCCTCCTTAGCCGGGTGAGGCGCAGGGTAACTTTGTACTCTGGTAAAGATCTTTTAGACGGGATTTCACCGAATAAGGCCCGCCATCTTGGCTTAAGGTTATCAATCCGAGGTTGGTCTCTGTGTGCACTCCACTCTGAGGTACTTTAGTTCTTCACGACTATACTAGATGGCGCTAGTAGTACAACATACCGCGCTAGCAATATATCTCTATATATTTACCTGCAGCTTGCACGCCTGCACGTATCGCCTGCAGTAAGCAGCTACAGCTCGCGCAGGCACTCTGCCGGTACTTTTATCCCCCACCCCGGCGTGTGGGGGAAGCGAGAGCCAGGCCCCGGGGGACAAAGTTCTAACTCCCCCGGGAAACGTGTGCCACGCACCGCCTGGGGGACCTTTACCCAGGACCACATGGTCAATCTGAAAAGATGAATTTTTTCCCTTTTTAAACGGCTGACTCGACCCGTTTTTGATCGTGTGCTATTTCTGAATTGTTTATTAATCATATTAAAGAAGACCTACATTTAAAAAAAAAAAAAAATCAGGATTACATTTGCAGGAGTTTTGCAGATATTATGTTAGCCTCCCAACCCGGGCTTATTGCCTGGCTATATGGCCATGGCTATAAATAGATTAATCAGGAAATTAATCCATACTAAATTACCTCTTTCTCGACGTCGTACCGCCACTCTATGAGCGAGTCTTCTTGCATGCCTAGATCGGCGCAGGGCCGCAGTAAATTGTCTACCTGGAATCAAAAATAAAACATTTATAGCCTTTTTTAACCCCCGACCCAAAAAGAGGGGTGTTATAAGTTTGACGTGTGTATCTGTATCTGTCTGTGGCATCGTAGCTCCTAAACTAATGAACCGATTTTGATTTAGTTTTTTTTTTGTTTGAAAGGTGGCTGGATCGACAGTGTTCTTAGCTATAATTCAAGAAAATCGGTTCAGTAGTTTGAAAGTTATCAGCTCTTTTCTAGTTACTGTAACCTTCACTTGTCGGGGGTGTTATAAATTTTTAATTTACACTTGTATTATCATACAAATTGACTGTAGATCATATATTATCGTTAATATTTGCATGCTGAAGTGTCATAATTATATTATTCTTGCATGAAGTGCATACTTCATGCAAGAATTTCTAGATTTTTAAAACTTGGTAAACTACTCATATTTGGTATATAATAAAACATTTTATTTCATTTCATCTTTAATTTAAATTCCCCTATTTCAACTTCAATATAATAACTTCAATATTTCAGCTTAATACAAAATCGCTATGGAAATGTACCACAGCGGAAAATGTAATGAACTAATTAATTGATTGCATACATGGATACCATGCGCAGCATACAACTAACCCATTCAACTAGTCACTAGGGGATTGTATGCAAACATATGCAAAGTAGGTGAAAAAGTAACACTAATTGAATTTTAATTTAGTTTATACCATCATGATTTAAATTCAACCCATCGCCCGCCCATAACTGAGCTTGGGCCTCCTTACAGAATAAGAAGAGTTTAGGTTATAGTCTACGTGATATTTAATTGCTTAAAATAAACTTTCATAGTTCTAATAATTTGGTCGTGGACTCTTCTCAGACCTGGGCGCGTTTGGAACCCTCGTAGCTTTAGTTTCAGGTTTACATAATTATCACCACTATATAATCTTACAAATCTAACAATTCTGACCATCAAAAAAAGAAACTTGTCACCTATTTTGAATAAATGCTTTGACTTTGAGATCGAATCCTGGACCCTCAAATATGAGGTCAAAAGTCAGCATTATATCGTAAATCGTAATTCATACTAATCCATAGTAATATATAATATAAATGCGAAAGTTTGTCTGTCTGTCTGTCTGCTAGCTTTTCCCGGCCCAACAGTTTAATTTAATTTAAAAAATCAAAAGGGTTCCCATTTCTTACAGGATTTTTAAAAACCTAAAACCACACGGACGAAGTCGCGAGCATCAGCTAGTGTGTACATATAAGTAATACATGCGTATCGAAAGGTTGGTTATGTCGATTAATCACCAAACAAAAGAAGGGAGAAAAAAACGCAAAAGAAACGCACGATTTCGGCTGGTCACGACTTGAAAAGGTTTTTTTAGTCTGGCGCGTCGAATCGTGCGCTTGAACCCGAGTTCAAGCGTAACTAGTTGCTTTTTAGGGTTCCGTATCTGAAGGGTGCCAACGGAACCCTATTACCTGTGCTATTACTAAGCTTTCGCTGTCCGAACGTCTGTCTGTCTGTTCGCGCGCTGTATCACCTGAACTGTAAATAGGTAGAGTTGGAATGTTCACAGAGCGTGTATTTCTATTGCTGCTATAACAGCAAATATAATAAAAATTTCAATATGGCCGCCATGTAAATTAAATACAATTAAAAATACGTAGTGTTAAATCTTGACCGATGGTACTGAACCCATCGTGTGTGAGTTCGATTTGCACTTGACTGGTTTTTTAATTATTTATTCATGTACTAATAACTTAAAAGTAAAACGTAATGTTAACCAGAATAGGCAGTTTATCAAAGATGCAACACTTTTTTAGCTTGACCACTATTGATAATGTTTTTATCATTAGTGGTTATTGATAGTCGTGGGAACTGGTGTTTAGACCTTATTAGGTTCCGATTAGGTTGATGACCTCTGCCATATTAAACGTGTAGGTACGTTATATTAAACGGTTCATATATGTACATTGAGTAACTTTAAGTTAGTGCATGCTTTAGTATATTTTCTCTTATAAGTGCGCCTTGACAATCATTACGGTCTACTGCGATGTTCTAATGTGCATAATTATTATGTACGGAACCGCACTTGACCGGTTTTTTCCCTTTCAAGCTACGGAACCTTAAAAATATTACCCGATTCAATGCACGGTTTGACATCTTCTGCAGTGAACGCAAAACCAGTAGTCCAACCTGAAGATGCAATATGGTCTACGCAGAAAGTACTAAGGAGACGATAAGTTGTAAGGCACTTACTAGTAAAGCTATGGGGTTTTGGCTGCGGCCCTCCAGACCCTCCGCCAGCGCCATTAGATCGACTTCCAGCAGGTTCTGTCCGGGAGGCAGGTTTTGAAGTCTGGAAAAATTCCAATAAATCTAAATATAATATGGAAGGAATAAATCACACTAATATTATTAAGGCCAAAGTTTGTATGTGTGTTTGAGTGGCTGTGTGTGTGTTTGTTACTCTTTCACGCAAAAAATACTGGACGGATTTGGTTGAAATTTGGAATGGAGATAGATTATACTTTGGATTAGCACATAGGCTAGTTTTTATCTCGTAAAATCAACGGTTCTAGCGGGATTGTTTAAACATACTCGTATATCCACAATGAGGAATTATCTAGTGAATAAATTAATCTTAATATAGGAAAAGGTTGATTTATTTATCAACGGCAGATCTAACTACTGGACGGATCAGGCTGGAATTTGGCATGCAAACAGCTATTATGACGTAGACAATAGACATCCGCTAAGAAATGGTTTTTGAAAATTCAATCCCTAAGAAAAAAACACAAGGGACAAGAATCGACATAAGTAAATAAGTTGTAGGGAGTTAAGAAGGCGCCCTTGGAAACCACCCATAGCAAGTACTAGTAGACTCTCCCGCGATTCGGCCCATATAACTGAGAGGCTGGTGCGGCTATGGAAGGTGGAGGGTTATATTTCTTCCTCTTGGGCGTAAAAAGAAGGCTTACATCTATAAAGCGTATTTTGATTTTACTCATACTTAAGTTTCAGTTAAAACGAGACAGATTTATGGCAGTGATATAACGCTGTCTCGTTTTAACAGTGTCTTAAGTCTAAGTTAAGTCAAAGCGCGCTCTATAAATCTCAGCCTTATGGCTTACAGTCTTATTCATAAAAATTTGTAGAAGCTTTATTAGCTTGTTATAAGCAAAGTTCTCAAAAACATGATTCATAAACGTTCAATAGTGCTAAAAGTGTTCAATAACGGCTCCATAACTTATAACAGGCTGAACCCTACTATAAACCCTTATTAAAGAACAAGATGGCCGGCGTCTTGTCTTAACAGCTGATAATTTGTTTGATATATTATGCAAGATGTGAGGTTATATTTTTGTTTTGGTTGATTCTAGTGTCATTGCATTGTAATTATTATTTGTACGTTATTTATTCTGGATTCGAGCTGTGTACCTAAAAGTTCCTACTTAATTTTGAAGTTTCTTTTCATGTAATCATTCCTTTATATAGGTATGTGATTTCTTCTAACGTAAGAAATATGGCGATGATGCAGCTCAGTACCTAACTACATAAACCGAGAAGGATTTGGGTAAAAAAAAGGGCTGGCTCATTTTTTGTGCAACGGATCAGCCTGGCTGTCAAGCGTGGAAATGCAGCCAGTATTCTTGGCACCATTCCACACGGACATGATTTGTATAATAATTAGAATAAGGCTAACTTTAAGTTTTATTGTAATATTTTCAATTAAAGAAAAAAAGGATTTTATTCCATGAATGTCCAGGTACTGTATCTAATACACACTTTTACTATACATGTTTTTTTTAAATAGTATAATAAAATCTAACGCTAATTTCTAAATTCCTTCCTGTTTCCATATTTAATTAAATAAATCGGAACAAAACTCCTAACGATAATACCTAACTATCCTCCAGAACTCAGACAATTGACCGAAAACAAATGTCACACCTGCGTCACTTCTCTGTGTAGAGCCCAGTTTTTTTGCAATTTTGTCTATGAATTCATCAGAACGACAACATAACAAAGCGAAACTAGCCTATAGCGAGAATTTAGTTGTGAGAGGTTTATTGAACCTTTATGAATAAAGAAAGTTATGAAATGTTTAATAGGCCTAATGAGCATTTTAGCTAATGAACGTTTTAAACCTATAATAAGGGATTTTTATGAATAAGACTGTTAGACTACACAAGGCTCACCTGATTTTCAGCATTTCGTCAATGGGCAGGTGGTCGGGCACTCGCTTGAGGTGGGGGATGTTGCCGGCCAGCATGAATGACGTCACCATGCCGCTGGGGCCATTGCCTGTAACAACGAACTACGATAAACCCTAGGATTTTCCAATAAAAAAGTCCGAAATGTTCTATGTTAATCGCGAATTTGAGACTTCTACCAGAATTCAATCGATCTTAGCGACGTGCAAAAGTTCGAATAATAACTGAAATAAGTATGAATTAGGCATTTAGTGATTTTTTACCGATAGCTTTATAATTGCCAGAAGACATGCTTCGTCGCCCCTTCATTCAGCTTCACTTATTCGACCTTCGTTTCGCTATGGAGTTCGCCGGCTCGCTTCGTTCGCCCCCTAGAGCTCCTAGGCTGGCTACAGTCAACATCTTCGCGAGCTTCTTTCTGGCTTCGCGCTTTACAAAACACTTTAGGGGTAGGGCAGACAAGACTGTGTGGAGCCAGAGCGCTCAGATTTCGTTCTGGACCACATTTGGTAATATTATAATCTTATACATTACGTCTTATGAACTGGGTGATCATTTTACTAGAATTCTTAAATGAATTTAGGCAATCAATTGGAGTTTTCGGCTTTATTCCAGATTTTGTGATATCCCTAGGAAATTCTTTGGCGACAACATGGGATACAGTAGATTAGATAGGCCTTCAGCATTAACAGTCTTTTTATAGACTTTATACCGTTGCCACTGAGCTATCAAGGCCTAGCAATGGATTGCATCCATACGTGCAATCGTTTTGTCTGTATTCCCAATGTCACGGTTAAATTACAACAATAGTCACGTAACTTGTGCTAAGAATTCCATAAATTACCTACTACGGTTTACGCTTTACTGCTGATTTACCTAGTTTAGATGTTTAGTACTAACTTAAAAACCGGTCAAGTGCGAGTTGGACACGCATACGAAGGGTTCCGTACCATCATAAAAAATATTATAACCTACCTACTTGCCAAATTTCATGATTCTAGGTCAACGTTAAGTACCCTATAGGTTTTCTTGACGACAGACACGACAGACAGACAGACAACAAAGTGATCCTATAAGGGTTCCGTTTTTTTCTTTTGAGGTACGGAACCCTAAAATGCTTTGAAAAAATGAAAAATTGATAAAATATTTTTATATACAATCGTACTACCTTTGTGGTGCACAATAAAAGTAGGTATATTCCATTCATTCATCAGTGTGAAATAAGGATACATAATAAAAAAAATATAAACATTAAAATATCTTTCAAATGGCCACGAAAAAGTAACCAGGAAAACCGCAACTCCTGTTGAGTTACGGAAAATTGTCACAATAAAAAACAAATAAACGCTAAAATTAAAAAAAATCTAACTTACCGATAACCACAACTTCTTTGTAAACCACGTCATCTGATAGTGTGTGTTGGCAGGGCTTCATGTTGTCTCGCATTATTTGAACTAATATATAAATAACATATAATACAGCCTCCTTCTAATCACTTTATAGTCTGTTCAAATATCACGATTTTAAAATAGCCTTAATTTATATTATCCTTCTTATGGCTTTGAACTTAAACTCTCCTTTTATTCAGGTAATATTTTTCTGAGTTTATATTATTATTTAATATCTTCTCCTCTGTTATGGCTTATATATTTGCTATGCTATAATCTTCTTCTTCTTTTAATTAAGTTTAATGTATCTTCTTCACAGGTTTATGTCTTACTTATATTATTTCTAATTAATATTGCAAATAAATACACGTCACTATTTAATTAATTAATTCTATTAATTAATATTCTTTTTCTTCTCCAATTAATTAATGTATTATATTATTTATAATCTGTGACAATTACAGGTCCAATTATAATCTGTTTATAATATTTAAATTGAGAATTCGAATGCCTTTTTAGTCTGTGACTGGTAATGATTCTTGAGTATAGTTTAAAATAATTGAATTTAGAATTCTAATTTTAAATGCGTTAAAATAATAAATTAAGTATATCACGCGCAGTTTAAAGTCTTGCCGACTGGTCAGTTCTTAAGTAAGCCTCTTCCTTAACTTTTAGGTGAGTCCTGGAATACTATGGTTTGCTACTTGCTACTAGTGCGTCAATATCTGGAACGAAAAAAAAGAGTTTAAAAAATCTATTAAAATTATGCTCCTGAAAAAAAGCACATTATAAAATCGAAAATTATGTAAATGACAAACAAGCGTGGATTTGACCTGCCACTCCTTCCAGCAATGGGCGCGGCTTCAAATAACTTTGTACATGGCATAATATCACACTAATATTATAAAGGACGAAGTTTGTATGTGTGTGTGTGTGTGTGTATTTTGTTACTCCTTCACGCAAAAACTACTGGACGGATTGGGCTGAAATTTAAAATGGAGATAGATTATACCCTGGATTAGCACATAGGCTAGGCTCTTTATCCCGGAAAAATCAAAGAGTTCCCACGGGAATTTTAAAAAACCTACACCCACGCGAACGAAGTCGCGGGCATCAGCTAGTTGTACATAATTTATCAAATCTTTGAAAAGAGCAACCGCCGAGTTTTTTGCTGGTTCTTCTCGGTAGGAAAGGCGTTCCGATTAGAACCGGTGGTAGATGCAATTGACGATTCAAAAGTGCGTGTAAAAGTTTCAATTGAATAAAAAATATTTTGATTTGATTACTGCCCGCATATTATATTATTATGGTGCGTGCCCGGGATCGAACCCCCGACCTACCGATTGCAGACCGACGTCTTAACCTCTCTACCTATCTGTCACCTCTTACTATCACCGCCTGTTATCAAGTTGTTGATAACAAATAAATGTATAAAATATTTTATCAGCAGAGATTACGAGTTACGACATATTATTACAGTTGACTTTTTTTTAGTTTAGTAAAGGTCAACGTCTCTTCACCTACATTCAGCTTGGCTTTCCGCCAATACCTATCTAGGTTTTAAGACGTCAGTGTTCCTTTACAAATAATTACTAGAAAAATGAGAAAAAATAAATCAAAAACTAATATGCATAAAAATAAATAAAAGTCTGTTTTAGAATGTACAGGTAAAGCCCTTTCATATGATACCCCACTTGATATAGTAATCTTACTTTGAAAGTACTAATTAATTGTTTTTTTTTTAATTTTTTTATTTAAATTGCGAAATCGCATCGGCAGGATTCGAACCTGTGTCTACTGGGTTGTCCGACGCTCTAATCAGTAAGCTACGGCATTGTTCATGACCACATTTTTTTTTGTGATGTAGCCTCAAATTCACGGTTTTCGGTTTTACCGGCAAAACTTCATCATTCTAGGTCAACGGGAAGTACCCTACAGGTTTTTTGACAGACACGACAGACAGACAAACAACAGAGTGATCCTATAAGGGTTCCTTTTTTCCTTTTGAGGTACGGAACCCTAAAAATGGTCCATGCAAAGAAATGATTAGGTCTAGGTTGGACCGTGTTGCCTAGAATCTAGGCCCCGGATGATACCTATTCTCTCTTGCCTTGAAGATAATTACTACTTACGTTATACGTTAGATATATTATGTGCGATCATTAGTAGATCATTATTACGCATGTATACGCCTTCAAGTTTATTTATAGTGGCTAGTAGGTGTGTGGGTATATACTATGACGCGACGTATCACATGTAACCGTTCTCACAGAACGGTTACATGTGATACGGTATACACCGATAAACATGCGTTTATACATATTATAGTGATAATATAGGACGCAGTTGTATAGTCGATGCGGAAATATGGGAAAATATAAATGGGGAAGCATGGCTATACTCTATCTACGGAGAGAAGTTAATATTGGTCGCTCTCTGTAACGCAATTCCATAACAATGACAAAGACAAATATTCCACTGTTCCCACTAGATTATGATTAGACATAGGGTTATTCATGGGGCAGACCAACAAATTCCTGAAAGCCCGGCAACGCATCGGCGGTATCTCTGGTTCTGCAAATGGCGGCGGCGGTAATCACTTAACGTCAGGTGACCCGACTGCTCTTTGGCTCGCAATTTTTTATTTAAAAAAAAAAATGTTATAATAAACAGTGGGCCATGATGAATGATAGATTTAAATCTCTGCCATAAGATTGAATAGCCTAGCTAACTGTAGTGGAACTGCAGTATTATCAATATCAATGACATACGAAGTGTATCAAACAAATTACCTAATAGATACGAGCTCCATTTATATTGTACATATCCCCGACAATGTTTCCATTGCTAGAACATTCTGCACAAAGGTTTTGTTTATTTATCCGCGAATGTTCGCAACGATATGATTAAGATAAAACTAAGGCACAACGCACATCTTCGCAGAATCTGTGTGATTAAAATATAAAGTTGTTAAAGTTCAAACTAAAACCCAACTACTTAGCGTACTCCTCTTCCAATCCTTTATTAAACGGTATAAGTATAGTAAAATTGTTTTCCTGTCGGTCGCTTGGTATTTTTAGGGTTCCGTACGTCAAAAGGAAAAACGGAACGCTTACAAAATCACTTTGTTGTCTGTCTATCTATCTATCCGTCTGTCGTATCTGTCAAGAAATCCTAAAAGGTACTTCCCGTTAACCTAGAATCATGAAATTTGGTAGAAACCGAGGTAGGTCATATAGCACAAGTAAAGGAAAAAATCCGAAAATCGTTTTGAGGTCACATCATAAAAAAAATATTAAAATGTGTTCATGAATAAATAATTAGTATTTTCAACTTTAAACTAAGATTAAAATGTGTGTATAAAAAAATATAAAAATAAAAATATGAGAATATAAAAACGGCCAAGTGCGGTATCATATGAAAGGGCTTTACCTGTACCTACATTTTAAAACAGATTTTTATTTATGTTTTTGCATAATAGTTTTTGATTTATCGTGCAAAATGACGATAAATCACGACTGCAGGACGGAACCCTCGGTGCACGAGTCTGATTCGCACTTGGCCGATTTTTTTGGATAAAAGATATCTTGACACAAACTCGAATCTGTGAGGAACGTTGGTAGTGGCTGACCGCCATATTGTGACAACCGCACTACTGAGTAGAGTAACGCGGCGGGGTACTACTATTGGTTCGCGAATTTTTCCAAACACTAATTTATCGATTCAATAAAGACTAGGGTCAATATAAATAGTCTAAATGGATAGTATTGCTTAAACTTAGCCACGCCCCTATCACCTATATTTTCCTGTGTATTTATTACAAGCAATTATTTTATTACAATCATGATTTCATAGATAACACGTTATCATGAATTGGCAGTTGTTGACTCGTAGAAAACACTTGCTAGTAGTGTGACGAAAGTGATAACTAGATGAGTGATACCTATTTTATTTTGATAAGATTATAAAATGTTGCGTAGGTAGTCCCGTCAACTCACGCCGACCTGCGGCTGACTGGCGTAAGGGGCGTTCGTCAGCCGATACATAACCAGGTCAGGAGGTAGCGCGCCGTGTTCCGGGTGCGCTTCTGAGACGGAGCTGGTAGCAGCCAGCCTAGCGATGGGACCCGTCCGCTTGGCGGCGGGTCAAGTCCTGGCGGGAGTGCGGTGAATACTACATTAGTGATACCCGCGCAACCGCCAGTCCGTTGAGGAACAAACACAGGTTTTAGTGGGTGCAAGCCCCACATAACCCCTCCGTTTCCCCTGACGGAAGGGTATGCGTTAGGTTAGGCATTTCCTGTGTATAAAAAAAAAAAAAAAGGTAGTCCCGTCAAGTGCTTGTCGAGATAATATATGAAGTAGGAGATTGGGTTCCGTACGCATGATAGGTTGCTAAAACCCTTATTTCTAAAACGGTTATTTTTTTCCAAAAACTATGTAAGAAACCTCATAATGATTTTGGTATCACTTCTTTTGTTTAGCACTTTTTATCTGCTAATCAAGATGTAACTACTATTAACGTGAATTTTTTTTTTCTAAAAATATTTAGTAGGTATAAATAAAATAAATAAATAAAATTTTATTTCAGACTGAAAAAGTCCATATTATTACAATATAATTATAAAGTAGTAAAGCAGTAGTAGATTTTTATACCTGTATCCTTCTGTACTAAATTTTAATCTTATAGTTTATTTTTAAAATGGCTGTGACTCACAGATAGAAAGATTTTCATCTTTCCCTATCTTGGACGAGAGAAAGTTCCTCCGACATCAATGATTTAAAAAGTTATTTCATTGGTTCATTTTATTTCATTTGGAAAGAAGATTCTACTGAGAAAAGCCGGCAAGAAACTTAGTTTACTACGGAACCCTAAAAATGGATGTAAACAGGATGATGGAAGATTAAGGTAAAGCGCAATTTTTAATCTGGAACATCTCTACGTCTCTCAATATAGACTTGGCTGCCAAACTGTCTGGAGGTTATAAAACACGGAATAGACGTTACATAGTGGAACCGTGGGACCGAAGTGTTGGCTCAAGTCTCTACACAAATTATGTATGACTAGCTGATGCCCGCAGCTTCGCCCGCGTGGATTGGTCAGATCCCCTGCAGCATCAGGATTGAGGAGTTGGACTCCAAATTTTTTATGAAACAATGTCGCAAAGTTCCTCTATCGATTAAAAAAGAAATGACGCAAATCGGTTCAGAAATCTCGGAGATTTCGGTGTACATAGGTAGAAAAACACAACTCCCTTCTTGAAAGTCGGTTAAAAAAGTAGCCTATGTTACACCCTGGTCAAGCCTCTACTTGTATGTGAAAATCCCGTTAAAATCGATTCAGCCGTTCCGAAGATTAGCCTTTTCAAACAGACAGACAGACAGACAGACAGACAGACAGACAGACAGACAAAAATTTTAAAAACGTGTGATTCAGGTATGGTATCGTTCAAATAACCACATGACCTTAATATGTGGTAGTTATTTCGAAATTACAGACAGACACTCCAATTTTATTTATTAGTATAGATATAGATGTACCTACCTACGTCCTAGTGATGTATCACTCACATTAAAATGGGTTAAATATGATTGACGAGGTAGATCGTCTAGGACAATAGTTCCTATTGATGATATTTCTAGAGATCCGTAGCAAATGAACCTAGGACACCGCGTCATTTTAGGATTACGTAGTACGTTACAGTACAACCAAATTAATAATGCGCATAGAAATCTTCGTCACTGTTCGGCAACGGTCGTATGATACACATGATATTGACTCCTATTTGTTTATAACAAGGTGCAAAATTCGTCGTATTCCCAGAAACACCCGAATCATTGAATCGTAAGAGCCCTAAACAATGCACTTGCATTTTGCACCTTGTTATAAACAAATAGGAGTCAATATCATGTGTATCATACGACCGTTGCCGAACAGTGACGAACATTTCTATGCGCATTATTAATTTGGTTGTACTGTACATCCGAATCTAAAGTGAACATTTAAAACTACGACACTTGGGTCACTTTATTTTGTAGTGCCTCCTCCATTCCCTGTGTGGCACCAGTATTTTAACCACACTTTACGTTCAGACAAAAAGTTAACACTTATGTTCGTTCTTTGTTGACGTTACATCATCTACTTCTTGTTAAAACTCTATTTTACTGTACAAGATCGAAAATAGATTGAGGACGTGCGTGCACTTCAAGGAAGTTACTAACGCAAAAATTTCGCTTGTCTAAAAATACGGTATTTCTTAGTGAGTGTTCTTAGCTACAATCCAAGAAAATCGGTTCAGCCGTTTGAAAGTTATCAGCTCTTTTCTAGTTACTGTAACTTTCACTTGTCGGGGGTGTTATAAATTTTTAATTTAAGTACACTTGTTTATTTTTAAGAAGGCTATAAAGGGAACTCTAGCGAACAAGTTTCCTTTACACAAAAAGGACATCCATTAATTAAATGAAGAGCAAGATGCGCTTTAAAATAAAACGGATCATGTATAATTTATGAGACTGCATTTCTATGTGGAAGGGTTAGTCGCTTCCCGCCGTCCATCTGTCCGTCTGTACGCTTAGATCTTTTAAACTATGAAACGGATTTTATGCAGTTTTCAAATTTTCATCAATAGATAAGAGTGATTCAAGATGAAGATTTATACGTGTATAGTATCATATTGTAAAAAAGTTATTAATTTAATAAATAATAAAGTTAATTATTTAGAATAAATAAATTTTCAATTCTATTCTATTATTTTGTGTTAATTTGTCGAAATATGACGATAAAATTATTATTGTTCAAGATGTCGGAAGAAATCAAGCGAGTTTTCATCGAAACCGCTGTCATGGCTAATAATAATTTGCAATGGAATTGAACAAAAAACATACAGTCGAATAGAGGACCTCCTCTTTTTTGAAGTCGGTTAAAAATATCTTCACATTGTAGCAATTTTTTTATTTGGGAAGCTATTTAGATTTTAGACGGATACGATACACTCACACCACATAAATCAACATACATTGAACCCGTGCGAAGCCGGGGCGGGCCACTAGTTAATTTATGAGACTGCATTTCTTAATGCATGTGATAGAGTTACGTCGCGTCGGTCCTCTTTTAATTAAGGATAATTTATCTCAATTCTCAAGTTGATAAAGGCAATTGCTGTCTCCATTTTAATTGATACTAATTTATTGGATAGATAGATAGACAGATACCAGTTTATTTTCTGTACCTAAGTTCAACTTGCACCGACCTTTTAAATAGGTTTAAGTTAATAGGGTTCCGTACCCGAAAGATGCCAACGGGATTAAGCCTCCACTGTCCGTCCGTCCGTCCGTCGGTTCGTCTGTCTGTCAGCGGGCTGTATCTCGAGAACCGTAATAGGTCGAGAATTGAAATATTCACAGAATATGTATTTCTATTGGCGCTATAACAACAAATACTAAAAAATTCAAAATGGTCGCCCTAAATGGGTAAAACAGATGTGTGAAAGTATAGTCCACGCGGACGAAGTCGCGGGCATAAGCTACTAATTTATAAGTAAATCTAACGTTATCTTTTGGTTCTTCAAACCGGATATGAAGCAATATTTACGAAATAGGTAAGTTTATATAAATATTTGATCAAAGTTATTATAACCCTAGGTTATTTAATAGTAAATAAGCTTAACACAAACCGATAAGTGGTAACGCCCATATCTTGTCGAAATAGGGTAACCATCACATTTAGAACAGCCAGACTTAAGCAAAAATGCAGTTAAAAAAAATCGAAAGAGAGTTTTTTGAGGAAGTAGCAACTAGAAAAATCGCTTTTTTGAAAAATTCCTGAGTATGCAAGTAAATATGTACAACTAAATGCGAATAGGTACTCACTTAATACATCACACTAATATTATAAAGGCGAAAGTTTGTATGTGTGTGTGTGTATGTTTGTTACTCCTTCACGCAAAAACCACTGGACGGATTTGGCTGAAATTCGGAATGGAGATAGAAAGATAGATCCCGAAAAATCAAAGAGTTCCCACGGGATTTCGAAAAACCTAAATACACGCGGACGAAGTCGCGGGCGTCGGCTAGTAAAAAATAATAAAATAATAAATCTGTAATAATAAAATATTCTGCAAATTTTTGATATGTCGCGCAAATAAAAAGTTTATTAACTCTTTTTTTATACCTAGGTAAGTATGTGATAAAAAATAAAAGGTCATTAAATATCCTGAGTTAGATTTTTAATCCATCCAGGACAAACTGGAAGATGTCCTAGTAAAGTGGTAGGGTTGGTGACCCTACATCTACGTCTCAATGTTATCTGATAAGTGGTATCTTCGCGAGTAGGTAGTTTAATTCCGTTATCTGTATGAGAGATAGATAATATAGGAAAGTATGTCGCAATCATTTATAACGATGAATCAACAGAACAACATACACGATGACTTTTCTTTATAGCCTACCTATTCAAAATATTCAGACTTTTATAAGCTATTCAAAATATTCAGGCCTTTGTAAACTTTTCTAAATATGCAGACTTTTGTACGCTTTTCAAAATATTCAGACTTTGGTAAGCCTTCCGAAATGCATATAGACTTTTGTAAGCTTTTCAAAATATTCAGACTTTCGTAAGCTTTTGGAAATACATATTTATACCTTTGTAAACTTTTCAAAATATTTAGACTTTGGTACCTAAGCTTTTAAGGGTTCTACTCGAAGGGTGCCAATGGAAACCTAGTACTAAGCCTCCGCTGTCGGTTCGTCTGTCTGTCTGACACAATTTAGAAATACGAATTCCCAAAAGGATTCTGCCAGGAATCGAATCTCGGACCTGCCACTTCTAAGATCACAACGCTCAGTATTGCACCAAAAGGGAGGTCAAATTCACATGATTTTGAATAGCGAGAAACTCGTTACATACCGGAAATAAAATTAAAATTTTCCGGAACTCACGGAACCAGTCGAGCAAAATGAAAACTAATTCCGTACCTACTTGATCGAAGGTTAAATGGAAGAGACCGCTTTCGCAATTATACCTTTTTGTGCTATCTCGTTTTTATTTGATTTCCTTGTTTGTGATCTATTCCTGTTGTCTATATCTAGCTTAAAGTGATTAGTGTTATCATAGATACAAATCAAGTGCGAATTTCACACAAAGGGGTCCACCACAAGATATATCTAACACTTTTTGGGCCATCTATATTATGTGTACGTAAATTCTAATTTCTAACCTAACATCAGTTACTTATTAAAGCTCTGATTTTTTGGGAACAAAGATATATTTAAAAACTTTAACAGAACAGTAATGAAAAATTACATTCTTTAAGAATATGCGGATTTAAACAATTTTTAATAAGTAAAAAAATCTCAATGAGAACCACTTAAAGTATTTTTTATTTATTTTAACTGAAAGCCGTTTAACAAGAAACTTATAATTCTTTATACTTTTTTTTTGCCTAGTAATGTAGGTATGCCTATTCTTCATTAAAATAAGGCTTCTTAATATATACAAAGTAACTATTAAGTTAATAACTGCGCATTAGTATCTTACCTAACATATTATTCTAAGAAATATAATAATTGTTTCCTATTTACGTACAAAAAAAAACCATTAGCCGGCTACATCGGAATTGAAACACTTTATTAGCTACCTAAATTCGTAGTACACTATACTTACAAAGAAAATCAACAAGTGTAAATTAAAAATTTATAACACCCCCGACAAGTGAAGGTTACAGTAAATAGAAAATAGCTGATAACTTTCAAACGGCTGAACCGATTTTCTTGGATTATAGCTAAGAACACTCTCGATCAAGCCACCTTTCAAACAAAAAAAACTAAATTAAAATCGGTTCATTCGTTTAGGCGCTACGATGCCACAGACAGATACACAGATACACACGTCAAACTTATAACACCCCTCTTTTTGGGTCGGGGGTTAAAAATAATAGTAAGTAGGTATATAAACTTGATTACCTCCACAAAAAATGAATAAAACGATAAATCACTGCAGCCTTGTAACGACCAACCGGAGCATAGTTAATGATAACGAAACATACGTCCGCACTGTACCACGTTTGCCGGTAAACTAAAGCTAACTCATATAAGCCATAATAATATTTATGTTCAATTCAAGTCTCAATAGACGATGACGCTTGACGAGTGATGACTCTGAACTTCTGAAAACTCAGAAGAGGGGTCTTCCCGTCATTCACACCATACAAACGTAGTTTGGCTTGGCTTTCATTTGAATACTAACCAATTCAACTCAATGTTTTGTAGATTCATTCCAGGAATTAATATCTGTGATATTCCAGATTCCTGTAATAAATGAAAATGTGCCACAATAATTTACACATAAATCTTTAAACCCGTGTAACTTTAAAACTAAAAGTTTCTTTCTAGAACGTGTCTACCATCGAGTTTAATTAATATTCAAATGAGAACCAAACTACGTTTTTATGGAGCGAGTGACGAAGAGCCTTCTGATAAACATATGTAAAACTTCACATGTGACACTGACTAGACTTCCAAATTTGAAATTGTAATTATTGGTTTATATACTATCTATATAGTAATTATTGTATGTTTATGACACAGCTATTACATATTAGTCTAGATACGTTCTATTTTAAACGTTGCAGTATATTCAACTCGGCTGCATGTGCCATGTCGTTCTTAATAACCACCGGCCTTTTAGCGCCTCGTAGATACCTAGTTACAATGCAATGCATTGACATTCATCGAGCTCTGATCTAGTGAGTCAGAATAAAGGAGTATTTGATACTATTGTGGGCTCGACATGGGCTGATGGTTACAATATGGAGCTATAGATCATCTAAGGAATAGATAGATCGAAATCGTCTATCAATCTTTGACGAAGGCTAAGGCATCTCTTAATCGGCTTGACTTGTCTAGAAAACAGGAGACATGAGATTCTATCCTATGTTGGCCATATTTGTGTCTTTTATGGTAGAGAGAAGTAGAAGAATCAGAATTTATATTCCGAGCTTTAGGGATCAAGTTAAACCTTCGTAATAATTAAGGAGGTAAAGGACTACCTTGTACACCACCAGCAGGTAATTACTTAATATATATAGATGAGTCTGCAAAAAGCCTATCAGAAAACCAGACTAACATCGAAGAGTTCAAGATTAGCATTCAGTAGGTCATTTCTATAAATAAATAGAAACCAACATAATATGCCTCCAAAATTGTTGATTATTCAAGGTTTGGAGCATACGCGACATTATCTAGTCTAGTGACGATATTTTCACGTTTAGACTAGCAAAACGAGCGCTCGATAACAATATAACGAGCGCTTATAATATGCTTAATATCGATATTTATTTATATTTTGCACAAAATTCAACATATTAGTATCTAAGTCATAAGCTTAGCCATTTAAAATATTGTAACATCAAGCAAGAACTAGGGAAATTGCATTCGAGTGGGACATAGTGCTGGTGGCAGATCTTGCCCTAAAGTTTGCTTGTAAATACGCCTAGCCTTTAGAATATATATTCTCGCTATCCTGAAAACTTTGTCCAAAATGGGATGAATATATTTACCAAAATGGGACAGTTACCTATATTCAACTTTATTATTATTTATACTTAATAGTGCTTTCTCTGATGACTCTATATTAGGTATCACTTGTGGTTAAACGCCTTTCAAGCTCTTTTCGTAGATATCTTTAATCCGTGCTATATGTGATTAACTAATTAATAATAATTATACAATCGTAGATACTATATTATTATCTTTAATCTGTGCTTTAAGTGATTATACAATCTAGTTTTTAATTGATTAATTGAGCCTGACGTCATTACATTTTCGGGCATGTCGGTAAAAAACTAATTTAAAGAATTCCTTACATTTTTTGTATGTCTTACTATTTACACTGTATGTGTGTTACGTATACATCTGAAAAATCATAAAATCACACAATTATGGCAATTGTATGATTTTATGATTTTTAACCGACTTCCAAAAAAGGAGGAGGTTCTCAATTCGTCGGGATCTTTTTTTTTTTTTTTTTTTTTTTTTTTTTTTTATGTATGTTCCCCGATTACTCAAAGACCCCTGGACCGATTTGGAAATTTTTTTTTTGTTTGGAAGGGTATACTGTGCAGGTGGTCCCATATAAATTTGGTGAAGATCTGATGAATATCTTCGGAGATGGAGAACAGAACTCCTCAATGGATAAGAGCAAATTGCTCGCGATCAGTGTAATAGCTCAATAAACAGTAGCGAGCTTCACTCTTGAATTTCTAATTTTGTTTTAATATGCTCGCTCGACTTCATACCTAGGTACATTACATGTGTAGCTAAACAAAAATTATTTTCTACTTTTTAGTGTTTTTGGTTTTTGAAGTCGGTTTTATTTTTCTTTTGAAATTTTTTTTTGTACAGCAATCCTATTTGTACAGATGTTACAATACTATCAGTATCGGTACAGCTTGTCATTGTTATAATCTTGTTAATTAATATGCAGCCGCGTTCAGTCCAAGGTGATTCAATGAATTTGCAATATCATTGAATAATGAATTGTATCTACGTGCGTTTTACGCGCTTTACCTACGAGTGACGACCTAATTATTCGCTAAGTAATCAAGATTCCAAGTTCTTAAACATTTAGACCAACGACAAACTACTCCGCCTGGGCCCTGGACAGAGGTAAACTTAGGAAGGTGGTGGGGCATCAGGGCACATCCCACTAAACAAACACCTTTTCGTTATAGGTGTCACCGACATTCCTCTGTGCAGGGCCTGCATGGAGGTTGATAAAACACCAACGCACGTGTTCCTGGAGTGCACGGGCGTGGCAGAACAACGAGAACGGCATCTGGGATCCCCAACCTCACTTCATGAAGCCCTCGTCAACCTGGGCGGTCTACTCTGTTTCTGGAGCGAGCTTGGATGGAGTCAATAAGACCTTTGTACGCTACCCATATTTTGCAAATAAATTTTCAATTTCACAATTTCAATTTCACAAAATCATTTATTCAAAGTAGGTACTTACTCTACTCTATTTAATGCCCAGAATAATTGTTAGATTTGTAAGATGATATAGCGATGATAATTAATTACCTAAACTTAATAAAATTACTTAATATGTAATATTAAAGATATGCATAGCATACACTAACAAATAACGTATGTAACGTAAAATAACTCCTTCAAAGTTCCCTCCCGTATACCGCGGTATCCTATTCCTCTGTTCACTCACCGAATCAGTAGAACCAATCTAGGTCGTCATTCGTTAATACCAAGGTTTAGTAGTACATATAAGGAATTTTTGGACAAAGACATTACCACGGATCTGTTTTGCGATAACCTGGCTAAATTTAAAGCCAAGTTGTTCAAATCATTGGATTCCTCAATGGGATAACGATAATTAGTGTCAGTCCCTAGCCGTAAGTATATTGTATTTTAGATGATTTAGATAATTTACGAGTAGCTTAGTTTAACTTAACTTTACTTTAACTTAATTTCCATCTTATTATATTCTTTTAAAATTTATAACTTAGGTATTTTTTCATAGTCCTTAGGTTAGCTATTATATTTTTTTTTTTATATTTTACTGTACGACTTATGTTTGTGTTAATGCATGCTGTGACTGCCCGTAAGTGGAGTTGCATAAGAGCCCTAGAATTTAAGGAACAAACTGTATTAATCTAAATGTGTAACTCTGTGGGCGGTACCATATTAAATAAATTAAATTAAAATTAAATTAAATAACATTGGTCGTTGCCATGCCACCCGTCCGCACAATCTACGACAGACGAAAATAAGTCGTAAGGTCAATTGGCCAAATTGAACACAATTATTACGAGTGTTATCTTAATCCGACGAAAATTTCCTATTTCGCTGAATTTACATGTGTGGGCATCGTGTGGGTATTTATCAAATCCGGTGGGAACTGTTTGGTTTTCCGCGATAAAAAGTAGCCTATGTGCTAATCCAGGATATTATCTATCTCCATTCCGAATTTCAGCCAAATGCGTTCAGTAGTTTTTGCGTGAAGGAGTAACAAACATTCACACACACATACACACAAACTTTCGCCCTTATAATATTAGTGTGAGTAGATGATGCCCGCGACTTCATCCGTGTAGGTTAAAAATCCCGTGGGAACGCTTTGATTTTTCGGGACAAACAGTTGTCTATGTCAATTTCCGGGACGTAAGCCATCTCTGTTCGGCTAAACGGATGGCCCTTTAGGAATCCTGTGGGAACTCTTTGGTTTTCTGGGATATAGAAACCCCGTCAAAATAGGGTAAACTGTTGGGCCGTGAAAACGTAGCAGACAGACAGACACACTTTCGCATTTATAATATTATAGTAAGTATGGCAAACATCTGTAAAATGAAGTTTTACTTATTAAAAAATAAAAAAACCGGACGCACGACGGACAGACAGACAACAAAGTGACCCTATAAGGGTTCCGTTTTTTTTTGAGGTACGGAACTCTAAAAACTAAGAAGATAAAAAACAATAGTACAATCAGTACAATATTAAGATATACCAAGCGACAGAAAACAATTTTTAATATTTTAGTATAGAGAAGTAGTCAGGCTTTAGTTTTACACTTCATCTTCAATGAAACAAAATGTTCTGATAACATTTGATAAAAGTAATAGTCTTTGCCCTTTTACATAGAGAGATAGAGTAGTACTTGTATTACTATGTATTATTGATTATGTAAAGGTTAAATGTCGAGGTATAAATCAGTAGAATATTATCACTTATTGCGCAGCTGTACACTTTATGCGACCTTCCATTGCAATATAGGGACCTACCGCTAAGGGCTTTCTAAGAGAAAAAACCGGCCAAGTGCGAGTCGGACTCTAGTACCGACGGTTCAGTATTCGGATATTTTTCCGACATTTTACACAATAAATCCATAACTATTATGCATGAAAATAAATTAAAATCTGTTTTAGAACGTACAGGTAAAGCCCTTACATATGATACCCCACTTGGTATAGTTGTCTTATTTATACGGAACCCTCGGTGAGCGAGTCTGACTCGCACTAGGCCGCCAAACCAATAGCCAATATACTGCATATGAATGTTCCCACGATACATTATTTACGTGCTATAGCTACCTGTGTAACTTAGCACTAAGGCTCTAAACACACTACAATAATATAAACAGTAAACAGCTATTTTACGTCGTATAAATGTTATTTATTTTACTAACACATTGTGCAAATATAATGGACTAAGAGCCAGCGCGTGCCAGACCTTCGTTATTTAAAAAAGCTGAAAGTTTAGTAAAAACTTTAAGCTTTTATAAAATAACTAAGGTCGAGCACGCGCTAGGTCTCTCTCTATAAATTCTTAGAGGTATGGGTTAGTGGTTCCCGATCATTATACTATGTATCATCACAATCCACATGGCACGGGGCACGGACTATCTTTTTATTTATTTATTTATTTCATTTATTGCAAGATTGTAAGTAAAAAAAGATGTTACATAAATTTTAAGTTGGTACATACTACATATCCACAATCTGCCATGAAATGGCGTGCAAAAACTAGCTTTATCTACATTTTCAATAAGTACATAAAATATCATTTTTAATCAATAGAAAATTTAACAATTCAATATATGTATAAATTAGCAAAAGAAGTTTATCGCCGCCTATCTAGCGGCCCCCTGCGACTCGTTTGATATCGCCTATGTATCTATGTAGATTCTAGTAGGAGGTCTTCCAACGCTGTGCTTTCCATTGCAAAGTCCATTTTTGGACCTTGAGACCTCAATGTCTATGGGTTTTTGAAACATGTTAATGTGCATTGCTCATGGCCACTTTAGCTTCGCAACCCGCTTAGCTATATCGACCACTCCGATTCTCTTACGGATCTCCTCCTGATTTTATCACGTAGAGAAACTCCAAGTAACTTCCTAAACCAATTTTTGATGCAAAAATCAAGAAATATCTATATATTTAACTACCTTTTACGTAGGTACTATTGTACGGTGTAGTGTAAGGAAGGTTTTATGTATGTAATTCCGTAACCATAGCGCTAGGCAGCCATAAACATGTTGTAAATTGTAATAACATTGAATGAATCAGCAGTATTTCAAGGACTATCGACCATATCCACATAATGTATGTTGATATAATGTAGCTTATCTGTTGAACGGTTCCAAGAACAATGTATTGCTTATGCACCTAGATTTCGAAAATACGTAACTTTAGAATGATTTGATTACCTAGTTAAGTTATTATTAAATCAAGGATATTATGTATCATAGAAGCAACCGCAACCAGCTTTGTATTCAGCTGCCCACACCACAAGATAGTACAACTTACACAAATAGAAGAATTCAGATACAAGTTAGCCCTTCACTGAAATCACTCCTGGTGGTAAGTGATGATGTAGTCTAAGATGGAAGCGGGCTAACCTGGAAGGGGTATGGCAATACCCATATCCCTTTGGTTTCTACATGGCATCATACCGGAACGCGAAATCGCTTGGTGGCACAGCTTTTTCAGTAGGGTGGTAAGTAGCCATGGCCGAAGCCTACCACCAGACCAAACCAATGGTTTCGAAATTATAAAATTCCGGGACCTCCCAATGTCCCGGGTTCGATTCCCGGCAGGGTCCCAAGGATTACAGGTTTATTGGTAAAACCGGAGTTAGCATTAACATAACCGGAGTTTCGATTTTCATATTTTTAGAAGAAAGTCAAGGTTTTTTTGCGGTTAGGTATACAGTACGAAGTTTTCATAAATTGTACAATGTACATATAATATAGGATAACTTTTATCCAATTTTATCCATGAAAAACCTAATTAAAAAATGTAAAAGAACAGTCTTACTAATTTACTTTAATTTACTTAGTTGGAGGGGAAAGGGGAATATTAGTCATCATGACATTCTTTAAAAAAAAAAATTACTACGTAAAAAAAGTTTCTTTTTTGTTTTTCTAACTGATATTTTGTTTCATTTCATCCTTAACAGATCCTTATCATCTATTTAAGCGCAAGAAATCGAACGCATTATTTGATCACATTCAAGTTTTAGGAGCTTCGAAACTCCAGAACTCCGGAGTTCAACGCTGAGTTCCAATCCCACGTTTTACGTTACCTATCCGTTTTGCGAAATAATATTATGCAACATTTCCAGTCAAGCAATCGGGTATTGACGAGAATATGTAAATAAGTAGGTAGCTATGGTAGATTGATTTATACCTGTGTGACTAAGCAACTTTTGGTTAGATTGCCAACAATATATCTAACTACTTACTAAGGTTTGACTTAAACATAGGTTACTTGATATGGCTCTTTTGACGATCAATAAAATCTGTCAGCTTCTTACAGTTATGGTCGATTCTATCGATCGTTACTGGCCATCTACAGAACCCTAAAAAATAAAAATGTCGTGAAATGCGAGTCAGATTCACACACGAAGGGTTCCGTCCCATCGCACAACAATTATTATTTTTTGTGATATAAGCTCAAATTCACAGTTTTCGGATTTCCCCCCTTAGGTACCTACCTGTGCACTAAGACCTACTTACCTGCCAAACACATTCTAGGTCAACATGATGAGTACCCTATAGGTTTCTTGACATACACGAGACAGACAACAAAGTGATCCTATAAGGGTTTCTTTTTTCTTTTGAGGTAGGGAACCATAAAAATACTTAGATCAACATGTATGACTCAGCGATTCGTGTTAATGTTTAAAATTGACATGATAAAGCGTAATTTGCTGCTTTGCACTGCAATTAGAATCACATTTGTATGTTCATTGGACGTTATTATTATGGCTTTTTTGTCGTTTTTCATCCTTCACAATATTATAAATTACACCTTCTCCGACTACCTCTTGCGCAAGATTTTTTTATCGAGTCGATATGACGTCACATACGTAACTATTATATACATGCTAAAAATAATCCTTAGCGCACACCAAAATCAAAATTCTAAAACACTTTTTTTACAAATCGGTTTTTAGTACACATCTACAGTCTTGCATCTGTTTTTAACCCCAGACCCAAAAAGAGGGGTGTTATAAGTTTGATGTATGTATCTGTCTGTGGCATCATAGCTCCTAAACTAATGAACCGATTTTAGTTTGGTTTTTTTTGTTTGAAAGGTGGCTTGATCAAGAGTGTTCTTAGCTATAATCCAAGAAAATCGGTTCAGCCGTTTGAAAGTTACCAGCTCTTTTCTAGTTACTGTAACCTTCACTTGTCGGGGGTGTTATAAATTTTTAATTTACACTTGTCAATATATTTTAATCCATCTAAAAATCTGGAAATATTCATAGTAAGGTTGTGTTCCTATGAAATTATACAAGTAGGTACATTTTTATAATTATAAATTATGAGAGATTGATATGAGTGCCTCCATATTATAATTGAGTATATATAAGTAGTCAGAAATTAAGGTAATTATTTACTTATTTACATTGATACAAGAAAGGACTGTACAATTTTTTATAGATTTTTCTTGCAAGTAACTTCCTAAAGATTAATTTTACATTTCAGTGAACAGAATCATAAATAACTAAAAATTCAATGCCATTTAGATAAATCATTCACATAAAAATGTATTATTTATTAAAGGCATTGATCTATTATAATGATTAAATTGAATAAAAAGGTCACTTCTTTTTCTTAATTATTTATTTATTGAGGAAGTTTTTATTTTTTATTTTATTTTAATTTGTGAGTTAGTTATAGTAAACTTTTGTTCACTAGGGGCTCAATTGCGGTAGAATGATAGCTACAATGTCACAATCGCAATCACCTCCAATTTATTATTGGTTGACGCTCGCTCACTATTGGCTATAATGCACTAATTATTGCAAGGAGAATACCATAAATTCAGTCAATTACAACAGTTGCAATTGTAATAATGATTGATGCAGGTTTCATAATTGTTATGGTACTTCAGTTATGCCTACAAATTTTATAAGCAAAACATGAATCATTGATTTAAAAAATTTAATGTAAACATTGAAATGTGAATAGTTTTTCTCAGAAAAGTAAAATATTTGAGAAGAGAATAATGCTTAGTTTTAAAACATTATTGTAACACAGTATAGTTACTGTAGTAAGTATATCTTATGGGCCATTGTTTTACTGTTCAGATTTAAAATATTATAGGTACCTACTGGTGAATAAATATTTCAAAGTTCAATATACTGCTGTATGCCATATGGCCATCGAGTTCACCATGCTAGCCTAAAGCATATTGGCATAAGTATTCTGCCAATTCAAAATTAGCCAGCACGGTGGACTATGGCCTAACCCCTTCTCATACTGTGCTCAGTAGTATGCCTCCGACGGTTTGATCATGTTGATGATAATGATCGTTTAACCAAATCTGAGAACAGTACGGAGACCTCTGAGATGCACAGGTTTCCTCCCAATGTTTTTCCTTCTCTGTTAAGTGATATTTAATTTTATTGCTTAAAAAATGCATATTATATCCAAATACTAGAGGTGTGTACCAAGGATTGAACCCCAGACTCTGAAATCTTAACCACTAGGCTAATAAGTACAGATCAATATCACACAGACAAAATGTCTTCGGAAGTTACTATATAAACAGTCAAGTCACACCTAAATCATTAGAGAAAGAAAGTAGTTTTCTAATAAGAAGTCATCTTAAGACATTTCAGAAATTACAGCTAAGTATACCAAGAGGAAAAGGTGACTATTTGAACTTATGAACTTGATAAAGGTTATGAAAAAGTATTCTAAGATATGACTTGTTACCTAATCACTTAGTTATTATCGATTTTTTCCCCAATTAATTACAGCCAACAGCTTACTAAGAAATAATCCAATAATAAACCAAGCACGACAGAACAACCTACGTGATTGAGTAACAAGATAATTCGTAGAATTACTGGAAGACGAAGTGACCAACCGGTTGAATTAAAAACCTATAATAACTAAGTAACCAATAACGACTGAACAAAAGTACGTTTCATTTACATAAGATTTATCTTATAAGAACAATTAGCATTATTATCAAAGTAACCTAAGAAAAAACTTAAGTTTTCAATGAGTATCCGACGTGGATGAATCGATTCTCCTAAGTTTTATACGCCTTTAGTAAAAAGCATGACTATATCACATGATAAAAGGAACCAGGTTTTCAGTTTTATTTCATAAAGTAATATAAGAAAATAATAAATTACTTACCCAATTCAATATTAACTCGATGAAAGCGAAGTCTAATACGATTTAAATGTTCTAAATTCTAATCACACTAAACAACTACTTCGTGAATTAATACAGGTTAAACAATAACTGCAATAAATTAATTTTCCAGCACAAAACGTGGAACGCACGAGAGCACATCAGCCGCAACTTTTCGGTAGTCCAATTCCTCTTTTTCTAGAAAAATTGCACTGTAGTCTGCACCTTGTAAAAATATTCGAATTTTTGTAGTTCTCCATGATTTCCATTCGATTTACAAAATTTGGCGCTGCTGTCGTTTTCTGACATTTGAACATAGCGTTCTAAAACTTTTGCATAACTTAGTGACAGGTTTTTGCCAACTTTTTAACTTAACTTGACTATAAACAGTAATAGTTAGTTAGGCGGTAATAGCATAACAAATAATTTTTTATTCGAATTTATAAATAAGTTTCAAAACTATAAGAAACTTAATTTCAGGTTACATTTTCATTTTCTCTATTTTCTGAACTAAATCCATAGATTCTCTAGATGAATGTCAAGATGTCAGATGACAGCTTTGACAGTCACAGACGTCACAGACCCAACAAGACACCTCGGCTGACATCACAGACCACGAATCCGGAGATGACATCATAAGAGCCATAGAGTAAAGTAATCTAGACTTCGTCTGTTTTGGTGTTAGCTGGCGGGCGTGCTCTGCCTTTTTGGAGTGTTTTTTTTTTGTTAAAACTGACTGGAAAGCGCTCTAAGGGGGTGCCGTGCGTATGTCGGTTATAGTTTAACCACGTAGTGTTTATATACTCTTTGAGTTTAACTAACTTGTTACAAATAACTACAAACTTGACATTGGCTAATCTTTATAAAGCCAGACGAGAGAGAAAAAAAAAAGTAATCTATGGCTGACACAACTTTTTACCGGATACTTTTTAGTTTTTATTTTAATATATGTGCATTTGGTAAGCAAAAAAAGCATAATAAAATGTCCAGTGCACGTTCAGGACGTTTACTACGTGAGCTTGAAAAACTGAATGTCAGGCCACCATGGGGAATAACTTGCAAACCCGAGAAGGAGGATGTTATGGACGTGTTAAAAGTCAGCATGCTCGGCCCCCAGGGTTCTCCGTATGAAAAAGGGAGATTTGAGCTTACTATCAACATACCAGACAGATATCCCTTCGAGCCTCCTCAAGTCAAGTTCCTTACGCCTATATACCATCCCAATATTGATAAAGGTTTGTTAAACTGTGTTATACATCCAGCATTAATCCGTTGATGCAGTTTGTAGGCCCAATCTTAGAACACCAGCTAAAGACCCATACTAACCTTTTTGTGTTAAACCCTCTCAATCTCTGTTCTTCTGCTGACATCAAGAGGGTTGTAATCAACCCATTGCCAGCCCACTACTGAGCAAGGGTCTCCTTCCAAAATGAGAAGGGTTTAGGCCATAGACCACACTGCCTTAGTGTCGATAGGCAGACTTCACACACCATTGAAAATATTCTAAAGAGCTCTCAGGCCTTACAATGTTTTCCGTCACTATCAAAGTATTTTATATTTGATTGATTAAAAGACACATAACTCCAAAAACCTCCCTAATACAAGCCCAACATCTTAATCACTAGACCATCACCTCGCTCTAGCTAGCCTACTTTTTAACCAGCGCGGAGAAACTAAAATGCTGTGTATGCCTGTAATGATAACTGTACTAGACAATTATTTTATCATAATATTTTTAATGTTAATACAGTGTATCGCTGGTGTATCATATGAAATACATAAATAGCCTAGCTAATACATTACATATGTTACAAATGACTAACCTTACTATTAATGTTGCCAAACATAAATGAATTTCTTACTCTTGAAAACTTTTGCAGGTGGCAGAATCTGTATGAACATATTAAAAATGCCTCCCAAGGGCTTATGGCTGCCCACTTTAACCATCGAGTCTCTCCTCCTCGCTATACAAACACTGCTAGCATATCCCTTCCCGGAAGATCCATTGATGTTAGATGTCGCGGATGAGTTTAAATATGCTAAAGAGCAGTTTTTAGAGAATGCGAGGAAACATACAGAGCAGCATGCAGTGTTAGAAAAGAAACAATAAGTTTGGTTTAAATAATAATAAAATTGTTTGTTGTACGTAGGTACTGTTGTGTAAATCAAGAGGGTAGTGTTAAGAATAAGTAGTTCACGCACAACAGATGGAAACGTTTAAGTGCAGAAACCAGCCCAGAGAAAAGAAGAGAAGAATAAGTAGTTATCAGTAGCGGTCAGTCAGTGTTTCAAAATGTAGTCACTTATCCAGGAGCGCCGCTGATATTGGGGGCGCTGATAAGATCCACGGGTGCCTTTTCTGGTAATTCTTAATCTAAGTACAGTGTCCGGAAAACAACTTGAATATTGATGCGATCGGCGGGAGCACGCGATTGGTTGATTAGTTGGCGCGGGAGCATGCTATTGGTTGATAAGTTGACCCTTGCTTCCTAGATTCGCCAACTTTCCTCCACTACGCTGCTTTATTCAAGCTGTTTGTGGGGCACCTTATTGTGTAAGATATGAAAAGTGCTTGTATATTTAATAAATTTTGTAATGTTTCTTCTGTAGTTGGAAATAAGATAGTTGCTAAGGGTCCAAAGCATTTGCGCTGCGCTGCGCGGTCTTGCTCCATACAAACTCATATGAACTATCAAATATAGTTATCACGCCGCGTCGCATAGTTACCTGCAGCATCGCTCAAGTGAGCTTTGCTGCATACAAACTTACATAAACTATATTTCGCGCATTACAACTCAAATGCGTTTGGGCCTTAAGAATGTGATAAGTCTTGCTTTAATTAAACTATATTTGATTGTAATAAGTACATTAAGAGTAACTGGAGGGATGGGATGTAACCATTTATTTCTACATGAGTGTCCAAAAAATGTAGAGATACACTCACTACATGTTTTTAGGGTTCATGTAAATAATGATGATGGTGATGTATCGAGTTAGCTTTGATTGCCGGTCATTGAACCGCCCATAGGCGTCCAAACTGTAAATTGTATAATTAATATCCAGATTGTCTTATATTTTTTGAATAAATAAAAAATTTTGTATTTGTTTTTTTTTATTTCTAAAATTCTTTCAGAAACTTGGGACTGTAAAATAAAGAGTTAACAAATAATTTAAAAGTTTATTTGTAACCTACTTAAAATAATACATTACATCGACAGGGAACTGTTAAGTTTTAAGTAGGAATGCTTAGAATTGATTAGTAGATTCAATACTTACAAACTTATTATGACAAAAATATTATAAAGCAAAATAAAACATAATTTGAGATCAAATCCATTGATTTAACATGGTGGTTCTAAAGAGCAATGAGCAAAATATTCCTCACTGCAGCCACTTAGATTTATAACAACAATGTTAGATAATAAAGAAGATTATTATACCAAGTAGCTATTCTGAGGCCTTTTTACCCATAGTCCTTTATGCCTACATTTTTTTTTACAAAATTTCCCTTAGGTTAGGTCATACTGCCCTAGTCTCATCACTTTACTTAATTATAATAATTTTAAAAGTAGATGTATAAATATAATGTGAACTTTCAAAAATATCTAACTTTACTAAAATCAACCAGTATCTGTACTACTTTCATCACCAGAACTAGCACTTTCTGTTTCAGAAGAACTACTACTTTTAACCTTCTTAACACTTCTAGAAGATTCCTTGGGTTGTACTTCTGAATCTATTTTATCTGTCTTCTTCTTTGGTTTCTTTTCCTCGCTGGTTGTCGGTTTCAAAGTTTCTGTAGAGACAGTTGCAACCATTTTTGATTCTATTTGGGTTTCGGAAGGGAACTCTTCCTCTTCTTCAACTGGTTTTTTTATGACTGCTTGGGCTGCTGCTAGTTTGTATGCTTCTGGGTATTGTGTGCTGGAATCATAAAATATTTTTATGGTATAGTGCGTTTCAATGAATAGTACCTATGGCGTTATGTTGGCTCCCCTGTCTGTCCAAGACATTGGCACCATATTTGCATAAGAAGACACACATTTTATTTATTTTCATTTGATTTTCCTGAATGAATGAAATGAAGTGTCTTCTCATGCCAATATGGTGCCAATGACCACCCAACAGACAGGGGAGCCAACATAACGCCATAGGTACTATTCGTTGAAACACACTATAATACCAATTTTATCTATACTTTTGTACTTTTGTAATAAACAAAGAGGTAAAATTTGTAAGTTTGTTTGTAGGATGTAATCTCGGGAACTACTGAACCGATTTTACCAATTCTTGCACCAGTAGAAATTTAAACATTGGTTGTCCAAAATCTACCAAAATGTCATAGACAAAAATATTAGTTTATGTGCAGTTGAAAATTAAAAATAAGTCCTAAGAGAAATTATTATAGTTTTGCAAATGAGTTGGTAAAACAAAGCTTTTCTATGGCACTAACTACTTGGTATTAACAAACACCCAAGATAATATTATCACACTATCACTGAAAACATCCCAAATATAAAATATAGATTTTGAAACAGGTATTCTGTTTGGTTGCCATTTTTAGAGGAAGTGATGTGTGAGAGTTACTCTCATCTCATGTCATACCTAAGTTTTTTTACTTCAATATTTATTACCTTAGCTTAGTCTTAATAGCTCTGATCTTCTTGAATATGAACTCCAGGTCCTTCTTCATGTCTAGCAAGAGTTGCGTGTGCTTCTTGAACTCCACCGAGGCAGCCCGGAGACGGCTAGCTGACAGCTGGTTGCAGTTGGTCAGCATTTCTGTTGTCTTCTCAAACCTTTGTAGCCTGCAAGATGCCAATTACATAAGGTGAGGGTGTATAAAGTATTGTATTTACCTACCTACTATTTATTATATGTATAGTATAATTTTGCACTGTGCATTCATTTGTTATTTAACTAAGGCAAAATAAAACTTTTTTCTATAGTTTGAAGTTCGCTTGTAGGGGGTAACCTCCAGAAGAGGGTCTAGATTATAGGCAATATCTTAATTTTGTAGATCAAGCAGTTTAAACGGTAGCTAAACTAATGTGGACATTTTAACAAGGGTTAAATAGTAAATAGATAGTCATGTTAATAGTTAATTATTTGAAGTTTTGTGAAAATAATGAAACATAGTCAAACAGTATGGAAGCAGAGGGAATAACGAATGTGAGAGATGTTATTGACTAGTCCACAAAGCTAAGTAAATCGAATGAAACGTACATGGTTTTCTGCGCTCGAATGATTACTTCAACATCAGTTTGATCCACCATCCCGGCCAGGCCCTGGACAAATACCTCTGGAGCCGAGTAGTTCTGAAAGCATTCTATCGAGAAATCGCTCTCTGGGGTATCATTGGCCATTTTTACTAGGTAAAATTAGTAAAATTCAAAAATAAGGGAAATTTTGCCCACAACAACAAGACTGCAAGATCAAGATGAAAACAAAAATCAAAATTGACACTGACAAATGCCCATGTTATAATGTCAAATAGACATTGACACTTAGCACTAGTGATGTGGAATCGGTAAGACTGATATTATATGATTTTTAAATATCGATTCTAGTAATCTTCTTCGGGGATCGGCATTTACTTCGAAATTCGACTAATTTTACATTACCTTGTAGAGGCTCTAGTGAGTAAGCATTTTCGAGCTACGCCGTGCGAGGCGTAGCGTAGTAATTCGTCAGTTGCTTGTAGCTCGCAGTATTGCATGGTAGCTTCCAAAATTGTTACTTAAAAATATTGAATACTTAATAATATATATTTTTTAGTGTTCATTTCTTTTGTTTTTCTTACTACCCTGGTAGAGAACACGGCGCTATATATCCAGCAACATCCGTCGTACGTTAAATATCTGTACAACCTGATTCATATTTTGTAATAATTAATAATAATTAAGGTTCCTATAATATTAATCTATGATTTCTTACATCATAGATATTCTAGACTTCGCGCACTTTTGAGAACATTATGGAGAACTCTCAGGCAAGCGGAAACCATACGTTGTTTACTTCACCATTATAGCAAGTGATATTTTTAATTGCTTAAAACGCAAATAGGTTACCTACTCCGAAAAATTAAAGGTGCGAGTCCGGGATCGAACCTCGGACTCCCCGACTAAGCGGCCGACGACATCTTAACCACTAAGCTACCACTGCTTCGAAATGAATCCATACTAATATTAGAAATTCAAAGGTGTGTGCGTCTGTCTTTTAGAGATTTGAACAAAATTTTGTACACGAGATGGAATAGGGTAGGTATATTTTGTCCCAGAAAAATCAAAGGTTCCCACAATATTAAAAAAATATCCCGTGTGAATTTATTGAGGTATTTTTAAATAAGTAGTTTTTCATAAAATATTTAAATAACATTAACTAGGTATGTAGGTACTTATACATAATTTATTTATTAGCTTCTGAAAATTCTATACCGCCATTTGAGCTAACCCGTGAACATCCAAATCGAAAGGTATTCCGAATTTCTGAAGATCATGGCCCGCATTTTTTCGCCACACTAATTTCGGAATAGTTTTTCCCTGTTCTACTAAGCTTTTTTTATTGAGCCTCTCTTTTTGTTGTAAGGTTAATGGTAGAATACGCTTTTGAGCATTCTGAGTTCTTAGATTATTGTTAATGCTATTCTTGTAACTAAGTATTTTATCATACAACCACTTGGGGACGAAAATTTTGTTATCATTTTCAGTCTGCGAAACTATTTTCATGTTACTTTGCTGTCCGAAAATAATGTTTACAATTTCTTCCTCTATAGCATCGTCCTTCATTTCCCCGCGTTTGTATTTCAGTTTAATACTTCGCAGTTTGCTTCTTTGGTATGGCGAAATATGTTTGAGCTTTAGAAAACTGGATAGCTTTTTATCTTTTACATAATCAAACACCTTTGCTACTACTAGCTGTTTAATAGTTTCATAATGTCCAAAAAATTCTTCTGGTGTAACAACATTCTTGGATCTTTCGCTTGCTTTATCTTCAGCATTGGCGAATTTTTTTAATCCTTTAAGAACTTTCTGGAACATTTCTTTATCCTCGCCATCTTTGTCAACATCTTTTCTAGTGGGATCAAGAAAATCCTCATTTCTAAGAAGTAGATCTAAATCTGATTTATCCAGTATCACTACGTCAAGATTATCGTTAATTTTGATCCTCTTGCTGTTTAACAAATTCTCTCTATCAACTCTATTTTTGCTGTCTCTTTCATCATCATATTCGTCATTGTCTCTAGTATGTTTTGTTTCTTCGACATCATCAAAATACTTGCCATCATTTTTAATTCTATCTTCATTATCTCTGTCCCTTTGTTGATGGTTTTCATCTATATCCCTATTTCTATCCTCATCCCTCTTTTCTAAATTGACGATATCCCTATCATATCTGGTTTTATCATCCTCTCTAGCTAGTTGTTTGTTGACTTCATTAAGTACTCTATCTACCTCATACGTCAAATCTTCTTCCTTATTATGACCGCATCTAGCTCCAGAGCATCCACACCTACCAGTAGCCTTGCATCTGTTTTCAGCATCTAATCGTAGGAACTTCTTTACATCAGCTTCACTTCGCTGTCTTTTAGGTTTTAAAAACAAGTTCATCGTCTGTATATTCATGAGGTTAGGAGCACTTTTACCACCTTTAAATTTAGCCTGCGCGTGCTTGTAGTGACTTGGAAGGTATACTATTTTGGAATTATGATTCCCTTCATCATTGTCTTCAGTTGGTGCATTCAATTCTTTAAGTATTTTCCTCAAAGCTTTTATGGTATCATCGCTTTTGATACCGTTTACAGCAAAAATGGCTATGAGAGACAAAATTTGGAAAAGTCTTTTAGTCATATTTTGAAATTGAAAGAAACTAAAACTAATGATATGGCTAGCCAAAGTTAAAACAGAAATGAGATATGTTTTGCCGTTGCAGTTTGTACGTAGGTACTTAATAAAAAGATGTTAAACCAGGCGTGAAATTGTTGCTAGAACATTAATAAAGTTGATTATGTTATCTTGCATGAACAATGAACATTGACATGAAAGATGATAATAATTGAAAAATGTAGGTAGTTACCTACCTAAGTATTATTTAATAAAATGATAGATATGCAAACATATTCTTGAAATATTGCATAATACCTAGGTAAATTTTCTCCATAACGTATCGTACATTCTCTGTAATTAAAGATTTTCAGATATTTTACCCGATCGAAGTAGGGTGGGTCAGTAATTAGTAACTTTGATAAAGTTTAGACATATTACTCATAGTTCAGATAGGTACCTACTACTTATAGTTACCTACTACCACGGTAATATTATCTGTACAGTATTCTAACTCGGCCGTATCTTTGAAATAAATACCTACAGCTGCGCGGTACGTAAACATGCGATAGGGCTGCCCGCCTCCAGCATTTTAATTTTTGCCTACTTTGTGTTTCCATCTAGTTTTGTGATTGTAAATATACTTTTTTATATAAACAAGTAAAATACTTTGTGAATTGCATAGGAAATGCCCAATAAAAATGCGTGTTGTTTTTTGATTGGTAGATTTAATTAAAAAACCATGTTTATGATTGTATAACAAATCGGTCTTATACATTTGAGACCGAATAGTAAAAAAATTTTAATTCTAGTATAAAGCTTTTAATTAAAAGTTGTCTTGGGAAACATGGACAAGATGAAGAAAAAGGAATATCTTTTACTTGGTTATAGATAGATACCTGCAGCTACTTTACAATTTATATATTTGGTTTTAATTGAAGTTCGGAATATTTTCTCCATTTTTTCTATATATTCCACAAAATCAACGCTGGGTACAATCAAAAAAGTTTGCGAATTAATCTTATTGCAGTCCCGGTAACTTAAATACCGACATTCGTAGCTGAAATTGTGGCTTCTTTGATCTGGTTTCACATACAACGAAAAAATCGCACGGTTATTGTTAGAAAAACAAAACACCGCCCGTTCGTCACTGCGGCACAGTCGCGACCGTCTGCATGTCGAGCGCCTGCCGACATCGAGATGCGTAGGTATAGCTCGCGTTTCGTCCGTTTGTATGAAGTTGGAATACTGATACATAATATTACCGTGCTACTACGGCGAGAACTTCGCGATTTTCTTGAACATAAAACAGTGATGGTTTTTATCAATGGAGCAGAAACCAGATGGCTGGAAGGCTGGAAATAAAACGAGCGCAATGCTGCGGCGATTACAGATTATACCGGCATCAGCAAGCACGCGTCATCTGCCACGTACGTGACGTCGCGGGGAGCCATTTTGATTTTTTCCCGCGCAATAACTGAACAATGTTTAGTGTTGAATTTATAACGTTGAAAATTCTGTCTGAAATGCACATAATATCACTGTCTAACAAGTATAAATTAAAAATTTATAACACCCCCGACAAGTGAAGGTTACAGTAACTAGAAAAGAGCTGATAACTTTCAAATGGCTGAACCGATTTTTTTGGAATATAGCTAAGAACACTCTTGATCAAACCACCTTTCAAACAGAAAAAAAAAACTAAATTAAAATCGGTTCATTAGTTTAGGAGCTACGATGCCACAGACAGATACACAGATACACACGTCAAACTTATAGCACCCCTCTTTTTGGGTTGGGGGTTAGAAACCTCAAATTGATTTTAAAATTTTCCAACTCTCGCTTTTTATTTTATCTTGTTTTGTTTACCAAAATTTGAATGCCAAGCGGCTCTATGTAACGATAACAGGTCTCTTTATCTGCTAAATTATAAAAAAACTAAATTTTTTTTTTTTTTTTTTTGGATCAACAAACGGTAGCACGCAGTGCTTGGGAAAAAAACAGTAATAATATAAAATAGTAATACTATACGTGCTACCCACGACGTCAACCACATATTATTAATTATACTTTACTACATAGTTACATCTATAAATTAATATTAGTGTTGTAATTAAAAATATATTAGTTAATTTATTCTAATTACCCTATATTCTAATTACCCTACAGCCTTAGTTTAATATAGTTTTTTATAATTTATTTTTAAAATAGTTGTGACAGACAAAGCTGGACGAAATCTTAAAGACATCCTTGTTTCACTCTTCTCATCTCGTCTTGCTAAAAAGACTGGAAAATTATGAAATGAAATCAAGAGATGTGAAATGTATATTTTTATCACTTAAATCATCAAATGAAGCTTGCTTTTTATGGTTATTTTATCACGATTTATGACTGTTGGTTTAATTATTGTTATCAAAGCATCGCTTAAAATTAAACACAGTAGTAATACTTATCCAATATTCTGCATAATTACAAAAAACCTAGAATAATTTAATATTTGCAATTTCTAAAAAGTAAAGATGTCGCAATGATGGTATGATAAAATTTAATTTTACTGTTCATCATCATCATCATCATTCACTGCTGGACATGGGCCTTCTCAATTCGCGGCACCACATTCGATCCTCAACTTTCCTCATCTACTTCCCGCCATCCTGTTTATATCGCCGATCCATCGTGCTGGGAGAACGCCCTACGCTCGCACTATACGCGATCTTCACTCTTACTCTAGGCCTTCCCGGCTCCAACGGCCAATATCCACCACTATCACTGCCCACCACTAAAAACAGTTGTATGCAAACGCGGCCTTATTGCTCAAATCGATCTCTACCAGGCAACCTTTGGTGAAAGGTGAAACTAGTGTGTTGGATAGTACTTAAACACGCAATACTATTCTTATTTATAGTATAGTAGTAGTAGGTGAGGTTGGTAACTCTTGCGCTTCGTGGTAAAAATATTAATAAATTGGCTCTCAAATAATATAACACTGGATGGCAAAAAGTTTTTTTTTGCGATTAATTAAGTTTTTTCTTTTAGAAACTCATGATCATATTTCTGGTTACCATCGTCACTCCAGCGTTGTGCCAATACGCTATTCAAACCGGCCTGCGCCCCGACGTCAGGTTCGGCGAAGGCAACGACAGGTTTGACATCACCAACCTCATCCGACAAGAAAAGAAGCATTTTAAACCTAATCTAGACTCGCAGTCTGAAGAATTTAGACGAAGGTATGTTATACAATTTAAAGAGTGGTGATAGCCTAGTGGTTAGGATGTTAGCCTCCTATTCGGATGGTTTTAGGTTCAATCCCGGGCACGCACCACTTACTTTAGTGCGATTTAAGCAACGGTGAAGGAAAATATCTCGAGGAAACCTGCATGCCTGGGGGTTCTCCAAAATGTTTTAGAATATGTGTATAGCCTGCCGATCCGCACTTAGCCAGGGTTTTCTATGGCCGAACCCCTTCTCATTCTGAGAGGAGATCCATGCTCAGTGAGCGATGATTGATTAGATTGACATTTACAGGTCTAAACCACGAGACAAAAAGAAATATTATAAAGCAAACGAAAACGATCTTCCATGGCCTAAATTACTGAATACCGAAACTGGGAGAAGTATTTTAAGAAACAGAATAAAGAATAAACTTGAAGACCATGTCAACAATCTCGCTAATACGGTTATACACAAGATTAGAGGCATGCGACGGAATGAGGAGTTTGCGTATCATGACGATATGAATAGCGAAGGTGATGGGGAAGACTTTAATACCAACCTTAGAGCATTTGACCACGTTCAGGATTTTAATGATGATGAAAATGATTATGTACGAAGACAAAATCGTTTGCAAGATATTGTCAATAAGTTGCATGGGACAAATCAAACTCGGCGGATGGCGATGGATCCCGAGAAAGAAATATTGTTTCACTACGCGTTCCCCGTTGATATGAAGATTGAAGGGTTTTTGCAAGCGCCTGTAAATTAAATGAACTGATTCGTTAAAAAAAGAGAGAGTTCGTTTGTTATTTTTTATAAAATTCAAAGAAAAACTAAGTAGGTCTACCCTACATATCCCTATCTATCTCACATCCTGTTTTGTTTTGATAAAGACCAGACCGTATATTTAGAAATTATAAAATTCCAATTCCCTGCCGGGAACCGAACCCTGGACCTCTTACTAACAAGACCACAGCGCTTACCACTGCGCCAGGGAGGTCGTCAAAAAAACAGCTCCTATACTGAATTAAAAAAAAAAAAATAGCCAGTGTCACTTGGTATGATAATTCTAACGATATACCATATTGACATACTATAACCTGTTGAGGCATTTATAAGTTACCCATACTAATATCTATACTAATAAATAAAATTGGAGTGTCTGTCTGTAATTTCGAAATAACTACCTCATATTAAGCTCATATGGTTATTTGAACGATACCATAACTGAATCACACGTTATTAAAATTTTTGTCTGTCTGTCTGTCTGTCTGTCTGTCTGTCTGTCTGTCTGTCTGTCTGTCTGTCTGTCTGTCTGTCTGTCTGTCTGTCTGTCTGTCTGTCTGTTTGAAAAGGCTAATCTTTGGAACGGCTGAACTGATTTTGACGGGACTTTCACAGGCAAGTAGAGGATTGACCAGGGCGTAAAATAGGCTACTTTTTTAACCGACTTTCAAAAAGGGAGTTGTGTTTTTCTACCTATGTACACCGAAATCTCCGAGATTTCTGAACCGATTTGCGTCATTTCTTTTTTAATCGATAGAGGAACTTTGCGACATTGTTTCATAAAAAATTTGGAGTCCAACTCCTCAATCCTGATGCTGCAGGGGATCTGACCAATCCACGCGGGCGAAGCTGCGGGCATCAGCTAGTCTATTATAAATGCGAAAGTGTGTCTGTCGGTCTGTCTGTCTGCTAATTTTTCACGGCCCAATAGTTTGCTAACTCTTCACGGCCCAACAGCTTAACCGATTTCGATGAAATTTGGCACAGAGTTAGTTTACATCCCGGGGACGCACAAAAGCAACTTTTTATCCCGGAAAATCAAAGAGTTCCTAATGGGTGTTTAAGGGTCTAATAGCCGATTTATATAAGTTACAGAGGTAGCTTACGTACCGGAAATCGACTGCGGATACTTTTTATCCCGGTGTAAGAGTAAGAGTCCCCACTGAATTTAAAAAAAATCTACATCTACGCGGATGAAGTCCCGGGCATCACCTTTTTTTTTTTTTGTTGATAGTGGTGAAATAAAGGAACTCCCATACACGAGCTCTGAAGCTCACCACTACGTTAGGGAGGTCGTCAATCTATGAAAATTGAAAAATCCAAACAGTAATGGCAGCATGTGACGTCACGTCCGCTCGCAGCTGTCGCGGGCTCTGCTCTGATGTTATTGTAATTGCCGCGGCAATCGTGTTTTATTGCGGTTTTACATTTTTTACTGCCCAAAAAAGGAGTGTATGTAATATGTATGTGAGTTTTATTATTCCACCATAACATAACCAAATAACAGACCACATTGGAATGTATGGGGTATCGTTAGAATCTTCACATCATCTACTGCACTTTTTCATTTCATTTCATTTCATTGATTGCAATTTTCATTTATTTCATTTCTTTTTTCACTTCATCCGCGTGGATTTTATTTTTTATAAATGCCGCAGGATCTCTTTAACTTTCCAACAGTGCCAAATTTCGTCAAAATTGAAAGGTCAGTAGCTCAGCTGGGGCTCCAAAATCAATTGAAGGTCAGTATAGATAAAACCATTGGCGCTCCAAAATTAAAGGTGCCCACGCACTCAAACTGAACTGCAGCTGAACTGCGCGTCGCGGCAGCGCCCCGCACAATATTCTCTCCAGCTGCGACGCGCGACAGTGACGTACGCGCAGAGAATATCCTGCGGGGCGCTGCCGCGACGCGCAGTTCAGCTGCAATTCAGTTCGAAAGCGTGGGCACCTTTTGGTTAGTTGTTAGATAACCAAAGGGATATGACTACATATCTATGGGTATGACTGACTTCCACTTGGCCGGTTTTTTATTATGAGATAGGTTTGTCCTTAACGATATTAGTAGTCTACTAGCAAACTAACTCTTTAAACACGTAACGAAGTATCAAACAAAAATATCACCATTGCCGTTTTTATCAACACAGCAGCACCAGCTGCGGGGGGAATCTGGAGACGAAATAAAACACGATCGCCGCGGCCATTATAACGACATCAGAGCACGCGCCGCGCACGTGACGTCACCACACGCCGCCATTTGCATTTTTTTCAGCGAGCTGTAACTGGCTGTAACTCTACCAAATGCATTTGCGGTTTTGAATCTAAAATCTGTGTCAGACCTTACTAAAGGGTTCCTACTCTACAATAAATACCTATCCATCGTACGTAACTAGTAGTTCATGATAACTGATAATATTTTAATTCAAAATGAGGCCCACTTTGAGAACCACTTGTCTGTCAGTTATCTGTCTATCTGTCTGCCTATTACATTGGAAGTTTTTTATTTTTATTCTGATACAAGTTAGCCCCTGACTGCAAATCTCACCTGGTGGTAAGTGATGATGCAAACTAAGATTGAAGCGAGTTAACCTGGAAGTAGGGGTATAAGAAGAGGTATGGCAGTTTTTATCAAACCCATAAACCCCTTTGGTTTATACACGGCATCATACAGGAACGCTTTGGTTTCTACATGGCATCACACCGGAACCACCCGGTGGTAACTAGCCTCGGCCGAAGCCTCCCACCTGACCAGACTAGAGATTTAGAAATTATTAAAAAAAATCCAAACCCCTGCCGGCAATCGAACCCCGGACTTCCCACTAATAAGACCACATTGCTTACCGCAAGTCGTCAAACAAATAACCTACAGATTGAATGTCTAAATGAAAATGTATGCTGAAATTCGGCGAAATAATCAATCACCCCAATTTAGCGAACCTACGGAACCTACAATCAAATATTATACTTAACTTTAATCCATATCCTCCATACTTAATATTATAAAATACGCGAAAGTGTGTCTGTCTGTCTGTCTGCTAGCTTTTCACGGCCCAGCAGTTTATCCGATTTTAAGAGCGTTAACGCATGAGCCTGGTTGGCAAGTTTAGGTATTTACCCGAGGTTCTTTGTTTGTTTCCGTGAACGGACGTACCGAGTTCAGTTTAGTTTATAACAAACCGTTTTGATCCTAGACGATTTTCAAACGGATTATTTTTTCAATATTTTTAAGTATGTGGTGTTAGTTTGTCGTTTTTTTTAAAACAGTGTACTGTCTTTATAGATTAAGTATGAGTGAATAAAACTTATAATTGTAGTCAGTACTTAATACTAATCTTTTATATACTTGTGTAAGTATAAGAGAGTCAAGAAATTATACAAAATTCAACTTTCCTTATACATATTTACGAAAATATGGTTCCAGGGTATCATGCACAGAATAAATAATTACACCTACTATATTAATTTTCACATATATATTTATAAAGGCTGGTAAAATAAATGTGAAATCCGTCTAAAATTTAAACAATCTTAAATATTTAATTTGCAATATTATCAAAAATATAATGCAATGCTACTAATACTCATAAAGACATTGAGCAATTTTTCTTATTTATGGTCCTTTACAATCTTTTTAAATTTTATTGTTAGTACTAAATCGTACTTACCGTAAGCGCAAAACAATGGACAGTACAGTGAAAGGGATTAACAGGTACAAAAATGCAGATGTTACACTTGAGTAGGTATTTATTCATCAAAAATAAGTGCACTGCTACGCGAGTCAGCTAGGGATACAAAAACAAAATAAGATAAAGTTCAAAACTGAAAGTACAAAAACCCACCAACTACTTTTAAAGACTTCACCGCAGATGATTGATTTATATTTGAATATGTATAAATCATTATATACATGTATTCGAAATTTTCATAGTAAGTGCTATGATTTGATATTGAACTCGATCCATCTATTTCAAGTTTATTTTTTCTTGATATACATTTCTTTTTCATGTCATGTGTAGGTAATACCAATTTCGATATACTTTTTGGATTTTGTAGGTTATATCTCTTACATTCGTTTTGATTATGATAAGTTCTTTTATGACATATCGGAAAATTTTATGACATATGACAATATAGTCTCTAACATACGGAATGGTAAAGCTAAGCCAAAGAGAGATCTCATTTATCAAAATTTAATGTGCAGTTTGGCAGTAATAAGTGAATTGATGAGTCGATAAACAAACAAACACGCAACACAACACGTGACAGGTTGTGATGGCAATCAAGGTAGGGACGCCCCGCACACCCACACAATCCGTGGGCTAATCCGGTGCGGGATAGCGCGGGTGACGTGCGAGTGTGCAGAACGTCCCCCGCCTCATACCTCGATTGCCATCTCGACCTGTCACGTACTATACATAGCTGCCGAAAACTCAGTCCTCCCTTAGTTGGATAAAGAATTGTTTTATTCAAAAATAAAACCATCATAAAGATCCACGAGGGATGACCACGTGCAAATGATAGTAATTATCCTATTGTTTCAGGTGTTATGCTAGAGTGTACAATGTATACAACCAAAATCTAAATACAAAATACCGTACTAATGCTGTAAAAGACAATAAACTAATGCTATTATGCAAATGCAAAAAAAGAAATCATAATGGAATACAAGAAACTGCGCTAATGCCATAAAAGGACGATGATTCATCAAAATTTTATTTAGCGGCTAGGACAAATAGCAAGGGTATTGGCATATAGCATTGTCAGCCGGTAATAACTGTAAAACTATAAGCCTTTAAGAATATTTAATTCTGAAAAGTTATAATTCTAGTCAATAACTAATTATACAAAATTCAACTTTCTGTTTATTTAAAAAACATGGTTTTCCTTATCACAAACAGTATAATGAAACCTTGAGTATTGAGTTTTACAAATTTATAAAAGCTTTTGAAATAAATGTGAAACCCATGTAGTTAAACAGTTAAAAATTTACTTTTTAGAAATTATTAAAAATATAGATCAATGCCACTGCTCTGATAGGCATTAATCTATTCTCTACCGAAATCGCGTTTTACAATCTTTTCAAATTTTGAAAATTAAATTATTCCCTTTCAATGAAAGGGAACAATAGATACCAATGCAGCTATTTGCTCGAGGCAATACTTATTTATTAACTAGCTGATGCCCGCAGCTTCACCCGCGTGGATTTAGGTTTTTAAAAATCCCGTGGGAACTTTTGATTTTCCAGGACAAAAGTAGCCTATCCGTAATAGCACGTCCCCGGGATGCAACGCATTTCTGTACCACGTAAAAACATCTAAACGGATGATCCTTTAAAAATCCCGAGGGATCACCAGGATTTAGGAATGCAATTCCTTACAGCATCATATAAACACAATTTAAAAACATACAAAAAGTTTTTATCTATCTTTAAGAAAAAATAGCGAGTATTAAAAATACCTAGTATTGAGAAGTGATAGTCGCACTACAATTTCAGGTAAATCGTAAATAATCCGATAACAATTGCTAAGCAAACAAGCGTTACGTCCGTTCTCGGAGAGGCCTCGGCCGGTACTGATTTCCTAGTTCAATTTACTATTGCTCGTTGCACGGTTTTGTAGTGTGTTTCAAGATTATTTTTTGGAAAAAAATATTAATTAAATTTAGATTTTTTTTTCTGTATATATTGCCAATATGTTCTACTTTAATGAGTACTTAGTTTTATTTATAAATGATGATAAATAACCCACCTAAATGACAGTTTTATGTGTCTGTAGTTTTATGAAATTATGACTTTTTTGTTTGAATTTTTATAATGTAAAAAATGCCAAACGAAAGATTTGGTTCTGTCATCTTATTAGTTCAGGACCTTTTCTTTGGTAAATATATTTCTTTGTGAGAATCAACCAAGTAACTTTTGATGTAGTGAACGTCAAAGATGACACGAAATCCAAAATTCAGTAATAGTCTTTTGGTATTTTAGGCAATAAAAGATAAACTATGAATAAATTGCAAAATGTTGTCTGTCAATTTAATAAAACAGGAAATATTCTACAAAGTAGTATATAAATGTTTTACATAAATGCAGTGTTTAATAAAATATAGGGGGGCAAAATAGCTTAAAAATAGCTCATACCGGTTCAACACTCTTAATGAAATTTGGTAGAGCGTTAACTTACATCCTAGGGAGGAGATAGGCTTCTTTTTAACCCGGAAAAACAAACAGTTTCCACGGGATTTGAAATTTGATACAGAGGTAGCTTGCATCCCGGAAATGGACATAGGCAACTTTTTAACCCAGAAAATCAAAGAGTTCCCACGGGATTTTAAAGAAACCTAAATCCACGCAGATGAAGTTGCAGGCATTATCTTGTTAAGAGTGTTGAACCGGTATGAGCTATTTTTAAGCTATTTTGCCCCCCTATATTTTATTAAACACTGCATTTATGTAAAACATTTATATACTACTTTGTAGAATATTTCCTGTTTTATTAAATTGACAGACAACATTTTGCAATTTATTCATAGTTTATCTTTTATTGCCTAAAATACCAAAAGACTATTACTGAATTTTGGATTTCGTGTCATCTTTGACGTTCACTACATCAAAAGTTACTTGGTTGATTCTCACAAAGAAATATATTTACCAAAGAAAAGGTCCTGAACTAATAAGATGACAGAACCAAATCTTTCGTTTGGCATTTTTTACATTATAAAAATTCAAACAAAAAAGTCATAATTTCATAAAACTACAGACACATAAAACTGTCATTTAGGTGGGTTATTTATCATCATTTATAAATAAAACTAAGTACTCATTAAAGTAGAACATATTGGCAATATATACAGAAAAAAAAATCTAAATTTAATTAATATTTTTTTCCAAAAAATAATCTTGAAACACACTACAAAACCGTGCAACGAGCAATAGTAAATTGAACTAGGAAATCAGTACCGGCCGAGGCCTCTCCGAGAACGGACGTAACGCTTGTTTGCTTAGCAATTGTTATCGGATTATTTACGATTTACCTGAAATTGTAGTGCGACTATCACTTCTCAATACTAGGTATTTTTAATACTCGCTATTTTTTCTTAAAGATAGATAAAAACTTTTTGTATGTTTTTAAATTGTGTTTATATGATGCTGTAAGGAATTGCATTCCTAAATCCTGGTGATCCCTCGGGATTTTTAAAGGATCATCCGTTTAGATGTTTTTACGTGGTACAGAAATGCGTTGCATCCCGGGGACGTGCTATTACGGATAGGCTACTTTTGTCCTGGAAAATCAAAAGTTCCCACGGGATTTTTAAAAACCTAAATCCACGCGGGTGAAGCTGCGGGCATCAGCTAGTTAATAAATAAGTATTGCCTCGAGCAAATAGCTGCATTGGTATCTATTGTTCCCTTTCATTGAAAGGGAATAATTTAATTTTCAAAATTTGAAAAGATTGTAAAACGCGATTTCGGTAGAGAATAGATTAATGCCTATCAGAGCAGTGGCATTGATCTATATTTTTAATAATTTCTAAAAAGTAAATTTTTAACTGTTTAACTACATGGGTTTCACATTTATTTCAAAAGCTTTTATAAATTTGTAAAACTCAATACTCAAGGTTTCATTATACTGTTTGTGATAAGGAAAACCATGTTTTTTAAATAAACAGAAAGTTGAATTTTGTATAATTAGTTATTGACTAGAATTATAACTTTTCAGAATTAAATATTCTTAAAGGCTTATAGTTTTACAGTTATTACCGGCTGACAATGCTATATGCCAATACCCTTGCTATTTGTCCTAGCCGCTAAATAAAATTTTGATGAATCATCGTCCTTTTATGGCATTAGCGCAGTTTCTTGTATTCCATTATGATTTCTTTTTTTGCATTTGCATAATAGCATTAGTTTATTGTCTTTTACAGCATTAGTACGGTATTTTGTATTTAGATTTTGGTTGTATACATTGTACACTCTAGCATAACACCTGAAACAATAGGATAATTACTATCATTTGCACGTGGTCATCCCTCGTGGATCTTTATGATGGTTTTATTTTTGAATAAAACAATTCTTTATCCAACTAAGGGAGGACTGAGTTTTCGGCAGCTATGTATAGTACGTGACAGGTCGAGATGGCAATCGAGGTATGAGGCGGGGGACGTTCTGCACACTCGCACGTCACCCGCGCTATCCCGCACCGGATTAGCCCACGGATTGTGTGGGTGTGCGGGGCGTCCCTACCTTGATTGCCATCACAACCTGTCACGTGTTGTGTTGCGTGTTTGTTTGTTTATCGACTCATCAATTCACTTATTACTGCCAAACTGCACATTAAATTTTGATAAATGAGATCTCTCTTTGGCTTAGCTTTACCATTCCGTATGTTAGAGACTATATTGTCATATGTCATAAAATTTTCCGATATGTCATAAAAGAACTTATCATAATCAAAACGAATGTAAGAGATATAACCTACAAAATCCAAAAAGTATATCGAAATTGGTATTACCTACACATGACATGAAAAAGAAATGTATATCAAGAAAAAATAAACTTGAAATAGATGGATCGAGTTCAATATCAAATCATAGCACTTACTATGAAAATTTCGAATACATGTATATAATGATTTATACATATTCAAATATAAATCAATCATCTGCGGTGAAGTCTTTAAAAGTAGTTGGTGGGTTTTTGTACTTTCAGTTTTGAACTTTATCTTATTTTGTTTTTGTATCCCTAGCTGACTCGCGTAGCAGTGCACTTATTTTTGATGAATAAATACCTACTCAAGTGTAACATCTGCATTTTTGTACCTGTTAATCCCTTTCACTGTACTGTCCATTGTTTTGCGCTTACGGTAAGTACGATTTAGTACTAACAATAAAATTTGAAAAGATTGTAAAGGACCATAAATAAGAAAAATTGCTCAATGTCTTTATGAGTATTAGTAGCATTGCATTATATTTTTGATAATATTGCAAATTAAATATTTAAGATTGTTTAAATTTTAGACGGATTTCACATTTATTTTACCAGCCTTTATAAATATATATGTGAAAATTAATATAGTAGGTGTAATTATTTATTCTGTGCATGATACCCTGGAACCATATTTTCGTAAATATGTATAAGGAAAGTTGAATTTTGTATAATTTCTTGACTCTCTTATACTTACACAAGTATATAAAAGATTAGTATTAAGTACTGACTACAATTATAAGTTTTATTCACTCATACTTAATCTATAAAGACAGTACACTGTTTTAAAAAAAACGACAAACTAACACCACATACTTAAAAATATTGAAAAAATAATCCGTTTGAAAATCGTCTAGGATCAAAACGGTTTGTTATAAACTAAACTGAACTCGGTACGTCCGTTCACGGAAACAAACAAAGAACCTCGGGTAAATACCTAAACTTGCCAACCAGGCTCATGCGTTAACGCTCTTAACTATAAATAAATACTAAAAGATGCCCGCGGCTTCGCCCGCGTGGATTTCGGTTTTTTAAAATCCCGTAGGAACTCTTTGATTTTCCGGGATAAAAAGTAGCCTATGTGCTAATCCAGGATAAATTTCAGCCAAATCCATTCAGTAGTTATTGCGTAAAAGAGTAACAAACATACACACACACACACACACACATACAAACTTTCGCCTTGATAATATTAGTGTGATACTCGTATGTAGAGCCCGTAATCAAGTCTTACTCGAATTACAAGCGCGGAAGCTAGAAGCCAGAAGCTAGTAAAACATGAAAGAGCTTGTAAGTTTCAAAAGTTCTCATCTTACATTAGTTACCATGCTGCAGACGGCTGCAGACAGAAATCTATTATAATTTTACGACGTACAGCAAGCACACACCGCCGCCACCTGTCCAAACCATAACACCCCAGTTGTACCAACAGCCACATAAGAACACACCTCAAAATACAATGTACTGTATTGTTGGGTGACCGATCGTAACAACCATAAGCGTCACTCAGAAAAGCAGATTACCTAATTTAATTAATTTTAACGAAATCTGGAAAACCAGTTTCTAAAAATTATATTAATCTACAAAATTTCATTGTTTGCGATTGGTTAGTATCCAAATGTCAATCCTCAATAGCTCAACGGTTGGTAATAGTAACGAAAGGTCGGCGGTTCAAACCCCACCGTTGCACTATTTGTCGTACCCACTCCTGGCACAAGCTTTACGCTTAATTGGAGGGGAAAGGGGAGTATTAGTCATGATTAGCATGGCAAATATTCTTTATTAAAAAAAAGTGAGTTTTCTGGAATTAAAAATTATGTTTAGTTGGAACTACAAATAAACTCCTCTGAATTGTTGAATTGAGGATTATGAAAATGATAAAAAGGTGGATCTGACGGTGCTTGCTCCACTTAGCAGAATTACAATTATTTGGCATCATATTTTAAATTGAATATTTGAAAAGAGCAGCCGCCGAGTTTCTTGCTAGTTCTTCACTAGGAAGAGCATTCTGAACTACCTATGTAGATTCACTTGATGATTCAAAGGACTTGTAAAATTTATTTGAAGGAATAAATAAATGTTCTAATGGTAGGTAGGTAAGGTATATAATATACAGTAGGGTAGGGTATTAGATAGGTAGGGTATAGTGGCTAGGTAGGGCAGTACTCTACAATCGCATGTACCTAATGTCGATACTTCCCGTGACGTCATTAGTCACTAAGTACCATAAGCGTAAATTCTAATGCAATTTTGCATGGGTGCTCGCCTAATGAGTTTGGTACTATCGCCACCAGAATTCTTTAACATTTTCAAAAGACACAATAGCAACAATTTACGAGTACAATGGTTGGTGGTAGGTAGTTTTGGGTGGGCAGGACCGACAGAATATAGGAGGTACATGGATAAACTGTGCCTGCCATAAAGCCGGGACTCGACCGCGAAATGAGCGAGGTCATTAATGAGTCCGTTTAACTCGCAACGACAATTTCCATAGTTGAAGGCTCTTTCGCGGTTGACCCTCAACTATGGAAATTATCGTTGCGAGTTAAACGGACTCATTAATGACCTCGCTCATTTCGCGGTCGAGTCCCGGCTTGAAAAATAAACTAAAAAGTAAAAAAATTCACATTTGAAAATTGCGCCATACAGCCCGCCATATTGAACTTTTCCAAAAAAGTTATAACCAGTTTCACTCGGGATGATAATATATGGATTCTAACAATACCCCATATATATCCAAATCTGTTGAAGGATTTGGAAGTTATGGGGGAATAGCGAAACTCAGGTCAAAATAATCTACAAAATTATTCATACATTTTTACCCGTGACTGTACACGTAATATCAGTTTCGTATACTTAATGCCCCACCTGAGTCCTGTAACGACGTATTGGCGAACCGAAAAATGGCTGTCGTTACACTTTGTCGTTATAAATGTATGTGGTTTGTTTGAATTGGCAGAGTGAAAATAAAGTAACAGCCTGTTTCCTGAGAGCTTGACGACCAAAATCTTCGAATAATGTGTGTTGTCAGACTCAAAATTCAAAAATTCAAATATTTTTATTCAATTAGACTTTTACAAGTTCTTTCGAATCGTCAAAAGCATCTACCACTGGTTCGGAATGCCTTTCCTACCAAGAAGAACCAGCAAGAAACTCGGCGGTTGTCTACTCGGTTGGCGGCGACTGTCTACACGAACTGTTCTAGAACCAGCGTCTGTTTTAAAGTCTCGTATTTATCTTCTGTCATCTTCTTTAATATGTGCCTCTCCATTACTGAAGCTCAGCTCTTCCTTCTTCCCACCCCTCTTTTTCCAGCTATTTTACCCATCATAATTATCTGCAGCAGGCGGTACCTATCGTGTGTAATAAGGCCCGGGTACGAGATCTTACGCTACTTGATGGTTTAACTAACTCAGTCTTCATCTGTGTCCGGGCAAGAACCTCAGCGTTAGACACCTTAGCCATCTTATGCAAAGCATCCTGCGATACGTCCACGCGATCTCTTACCGCAAGTCCTCCACTAGGGTCCATCCCTCACAACCATATAAAACTACGGGCCAAATGTAGCATTGTAGGAGTCTGATACGGTGTTTTAGAGAAAGTTGACAACCCCAAAGAACTTTCTTCATCTTCATAAAAGATGTGGAAATTATTTGTTGTGGGAGGGAGGGTCTATTACGACATCCTCGACCTCAGCCGCGTATTTACGTTCTGGTGCTGGGGTTACATAATAGAGCTTTGTACAATCAGTTAGCAACCCAATATGGTACGATTGCTAAGGATTCCTAGGCTTGCACGTGTTACTCGCAGGTGTTAGGCGCAGGTGGTGTAATTAGTTTGGGCATGAATTCACCGGATTACAAACGTTTAGAAATCGTACAGACAACTTAAAACTAAGGGCGCATTCACATTCTGTCGTGACGACAAATAGTCGTGCAGTTTAAAGCGTCACAGCTTCTATATTTGAACGGAGGTGTTCACATACCTATACCTATTACATGACGGCGTGACTAACTGTCAGCCACGACTTTTTGTCTGTGACGACAGATTGTCGTGATAAAGGGATAGCGACGACAGTCGTCCAACGACGGTTGCAACATCGTGGGAACGCGCCCTTAGAGTCTCCACAAATAAACCATTTACATGTACTTTTAAGAAGAGTAGTTTTTGAATTGTATCTTGTTCAAGTTTGCATAGATTCAAAAATAAATTAAAAAGCTCGACGTAAAGCAAGGTATTTAAATGTTCTACTTTTAAGATTTTTAAATTTCGTTAAAACTTAAAAGAGTCGTCAAGCCCAGAACTCTAGAGGCTGTAAAAGCAAAAATTCGCACCCCATAAACGCTTCGCATGAAAAACAAACGCGCCCCGCCGTCCAACAACAGTTTTCATTAAAAAAATCACTTTCAGAGGCACGGGCAGAGTTCCCGCCCTGAGTTCAGTTGGTGAACGAGCGCGCTTCCAAGCGGACGCCATTGCCATTTCCCGCATTTTCTTACGTCAGGCAGACATCGCGTTCGGAAATACGAATTTTCAGCATCCGAAACATTCGTTCAGAAATCTTGTGTTCATTAATTTATTTCTAGTTTTATTTACCATTTATTTGTGATAATCTGTGATTTATTTGAGTGAGTGTGGGCAATAAAAACCGGGAGCAAACCCGGGAGCTGTCAGCTGTCAAAAACGTCGAGGTAAGCGCAATGAGATTTATTGGCGCGCTATAAATTAAAGGGATGTGTTTTGTGTTCAGTTTTTCTTTACAGGTGAAAATTAAATGAGTATATATATGTTATTTTATAATTTAGGTACCTATGTTAGCCATTTTCACTATTTACAAACTTGGAACTCTATAATACATAATATAAATTACTAATTTAATGATTATTTATTTGTTCGGTTGATACACGCATCTATACTAAATAGATGATGCCCGCGACTTCATCAGCGTGGATTTAGGTTTTTGAAAATACCGTGAGAACTCTAAATTTTCCGGAACAAAAAATTTCAACATAATCGGCTCAGCCATGAAAAGCTAGCAGACAGACGGAGACACATTTTCACATTTATAATATTACTAACTTATTCCCGCGACTTCGTTCGCATGGACTTCAAACCCCTATTTATTACCCTTTTAGGGGTTGAATTTTCAAAAATCCTTTCTAAGTGGATGTCTGCGTCTATGTCTACTTTCAGCCCGATCCGTCCAGTAGTTTAAGTTGTGCGTTGATATATAGTATGAATGGTAATATGAAAAATGTTTTACTTTAGTTTACAAAATACCTATCCACAGAGTATAGTTAGATTTAGAACCCAATATTAGAGGGAAAGGGTTCCAGAACTTCCTGAACAAAGGAAAATTGTGCAGAATTTAGCGCTTATGGAAAGAGAAAAGTCCTTGATATTATCAGTAAAAAGGTTATTAGATTTAATAGAACGCCACCTGCTGCCACCAGCTGCGCCGATATAGCGCCGGTAAACTTTTTACTTTTGACTGGTGCCCGCTTGCGTTGAGTACTTGCTTTTCTAAACGCTCCTCTCTTGTTTTTGTTAACTTTCAGTTACAACAGTTTTTTTTTGTAAAATATCATAAGTATACAAATAAGAAAAAAACTTAATACCTAACCTTTATTTTATTTTATTAATCTTAGAATACACCCTAGTGAACTGAGCGTCAAATATTCATGAACACATTTTAATTTTTTTTGTGATGTAATCAAAAGAGCCTCAATAGCTCAACCGGTAAGGGAGTGGACTGAAAACCGAAAGGTCGACGGTTCAAACCCCGCCCGTTGCACTATTGTCGTACCTACTCCTAGCACAAGCCTGACGCTTAGTTGGAGAGGAAAGGGGAATATTAGTCATTTAACATGGCTAATATTCTTTTTTTAAAAGAAAAAAAAAACAATTCACAGCTTTCGAATTTTTTTCTTTATTTCTGCTATAAATAGGACCTAACTAACTGCCTTTCATGATTTTCATAGGTTTTCTTGACACACACGACAGACGGACAGACGTACAGACGGACGAAAGACAGAAAGACGACAAAGTGACCCTATAACCCTTATATGGAACCCTTATAAAAATCCTTTTTAACCCCCGACCCAAAAAAGGGGTGTTATAAGTTTGACGTGTGTATCTGTGTATCTGTCTGTGGCATCGTAGCGCCTAAACGAATGAACCGATTTTAATTTAGTTGTTTTTGTTTGAAACGTGGCTTGATTGAGAGTGTTCTTAGCTATAATCCAAGAAAATCGGTTCAGCCGTTTGAAAGTTATCAGCTATTTTCTAGTTACTGTAACCTTCACTTGTCGGGGGTGTTATAAATTTTTAATTTACACTTGTTTCTTTTGAGGTACGAACCCCCAAAAAACAGATTTCAGTCTTTTATAATTTTGGTCTACTGAGGTTTCAGCCTGGCACCAGGTGGTAGTTAAACATAAAACGTTATTAGATTCCATAAGGCGACACCTGTGCCACTAATATCAATTCATTCCGCCGACTCGCCTCGCCTTATGGCTCTGAGATTTTTATTGTTTTCATTTTCATATTTCTACTCTTGCACGGCTTTTTAGCGATCCGTAATCAAATCACTACCCATATTATAAATGCTAAAATGGATTGTTTGTTGAGCTCTTTTTATTCAAAAAGGAGATGTATGCTTGTTGTTGTTTGTCTTTCAATCACGTTGCAACGGGGCAACGGACCGTAAGCTCTACCACCACTTCGCTTAAAAAAGTGTATAGAAGAAATCCATACTAATATTATAAATGCCAAAGTGTGTCTGTCTGTCTGTCAAATTGTTGTCTGTGTGTTAAATTGTTGGGCCGTGAAAAGCTAGCAGCTTTTCACGGCCCAACAATTTAACCGATACTGACGAAATTTGGTACAGAGGTAGCTTAGGTATATCCCGGGAACGGAAATAGGCTACTTTTTATCCCGGAAAATCAAAGAGTTCCCACGGGATTCTTAAAGACCCATCCGCTTAACCGATTTGTATGAAATTCGGTACCGAGGTAGCTTGCGTCCATGTAATTGACATAGGCACATTTTATCCCTATCCCTATAACTATTATATCTTATTATATTTTTTTATTTAAAATCAAACAGTTCCCACGGTTTAAAAACCTAAATCCACGTGCACGGAGTCGCGGGCATACTCTAGTGCATTATAAAGTCGTGAGTTGTAAATCCTATGCAACTTTGAACTAGGTACCCGTATGCAGGTCCCGCATCATCATTTGCACATTTCACATTTGCAATATTAACACATTTCTTAAAATGTGTTAATATTGTTGTAATATATATATGATTTGTGTTTTTTTTTTGATTGTTATGTTTTATGTACGCATTACAATTGTTAATTGTAGAACCTACGGGGGTGACATAGTCTCCTTAGACTAAAACCCCACCAAAAAAAAAAAGAAAAAAAAAAAAAAAAAAAAAGTCGTGAGTTGTAAATCCTATGCAACTTTGAACTAGGTACCCGTATGCAGGTCCCGCATCATCATTTATCTCCCACACGCCCGCATTCCGGTACAAAATATAAACCCCGGCATATTTCGAAATGATTACGGTCTGGTTAAGTAGTTGTTACGTAGTTTATGCTAGTTATTCGATTCTTAGGAGTTACGACAAATATTTTACACTCAGAGGGACGCGCGGACACACCCCTTCCCTGCCAGATCAATTAGCTATGGCTAACAATATCCCATGAAGGGAAATCGTTAACTATGTTACCAGGGTACACCGGCCCACGCGCTGCTGCTACCCGCAGCACTAAGGCACAAGGGGAGGTTACCTGGCTGGTAAAGCACAGCGTTGGAAGATCTCCTCCTAAGTGGACAGACGATATCAAACGAGTCGCAGGGAACCACAGGAGGTGACAAATCGTAGCGTGTGGTAGTCACTACAAGAGACCTACAGCCACTCTATGGAATTCCACTCTGAGTAACGGTTAAAAACAAATAGCGAGCAAACGAGCGGGTCACCTGATGTTAAGTGATTACCGCCGCCCATGGATGAATTTGCAGAACCAGAAGAACCGCCAATGCATTGCCGGCCTTTCAGGAATTTGTTGGTCCGCCCCTTGAATAACTCCATGTTGTAATCCAACGCCTGCTTCTATCCAATAAGTAACTTACCTAGTGTCTTATCTCTACCCTGCATTAGTGACAAAGGCGCTAAAATTAAAATTCAAGCTCTCAACAGCTGTGCAAGCCAGCCGCGCGTGCGTCGTGTTTGCGGACGAACACACTCTTTGTGTTAAACAGGTGTTGTGCTCCGATGTAACACAATGCCGGCCATTGTGGCAGTTTTGTTATTGTTTTAACAGTTGATGAAATAATTTGGTGAGGCAAAACACTTTTTAAACTTAGGTATGCTTTGCTACGGAAACGGAAATTTGTTTGGTGGAGGCTTCGGCCGTTGCTAGTTACCCTACCGGCGAAGACGTGCCGCCAAGCGATTTAGCGTTCCGGTACGGTCTGTCGGAAATTACCACCGACGGAATGTGTCTGGCAGTATTGAATATTAATTAAACAACAACAATCGACAATCTTATGTAAAACATACATAAAAATCTACCCTCAGATTTTAACAAAAGTGGGCAATGTTTTTAAAGAGGTACCTATAAATTGGCGCACAGCACAAGTTAGCCAATATAACTAGTACGCACATTATTAGTACATACTAACACTACTCATATCCCATACATTTTGTTTCTTAGAAAATAAGTAAGGTCTGGCTTCGCTTCATGGATTTTACTCCATACAGCCTAGCTGAGGCAATATTTCTCTCACTCCACCAACATCCGAGTCGCCAGCGGTCTGTGTACAGAGTGTACACAGCTGTGCGCAGTTCGCCAGATGCGAACTCTGCCACCATAGATATTCCCTACCCAGCGACTGCCACCCTTTACAGGCCGATTTTAAAAGGTTACGTACCTATTTATAGCATGGAGAAAATCTGTTAAAAATCTAAAAATACATTAGCTATATTCATATTGAGGAGTTGTTAAAAGGCCTCTTATTCCGGGGGTCAGTGGTTCGATCTCTAACTTTTCAGAAAAAAAATTAAACATGTTCTAACGGTGAAGGAAACCTGCTTGAGAGTTTTCCATTATGTTCCCAAAGGTGTGTGAAGTCTGCCAATCCGCACTTGAACTGATTTTGACGAAATTCAGTACAGGGATAGCTTGTATCCTGGAGACAGACATAGCTTTCACTTATACTTTTTATCCAACATATAAAAAAACCACGGGATTTAAAGAAAATCTGAATTCACGCGGCCACGAATTATCTAGTATTCTTTATTTTCTCCTCTCTTGGATTTCCCGGGAATAATTACTATCCTACTATCCTACCAACATTAGCTCTAGGATGGCAAATATCTTTATGCCAAGTTTCTTCAGGATCAGTTCAACTATTGAGACAAACAGACAGACAGAGTACAGACAAAGATAACCAGATACAGACACACTTTCGCATTTATTATATCATCTAGGTCTATGATGATATCTATTCCGCAATAAATAAAAGTCCTATAGTTAGTACCACATAGTCCTTTGTTTGGTTTATAGAGGTCACCGCCCAGTAGGGTCATAAAATGGTAAATAAGACGGCAAAGCATTAAACAAAGCGTGGTCAGTGGTGATAATGCGCCTCGATGTGTAAACGAAGATAAATCGCCTCCCGAGTGCGGGCGCGGCCTTATATCTCACCATGCGGGTTGGACGGATAGCAGAAAACCTGCCTCAAAATCAGCGCTGCAGTATCAGTAGTCCAATACTGCAGCATTATGCTAAGACTGAACTCCTTTAGGTCACACACAAAATTTGTATTTTCTAGTTGATAGTTTTAAATCGTAATTTTGTAGTCTTAAAATCGATTGTATTTTTTTCATGTGTGTTATACTTTGTGAGCTAAATAAACTTTTATTTATTTTATTTTAAAAAACAATGTATTTTTAAAAGTAATCTACAAAAAAATTACAATGAAAACTGTATTTTTATTTCTAAATTATACATGTCTTTAAATGTGAATGACTAATCTAGCAACGTACTTACAGCTTACAGTACTATGGACGGATCAGCCTGCAATTTATTTTTATTTTAACGTAGACCCATTCTCTAAGAAAGGATTTTTGAAAATTCGACCCCTAAGGGGGTAAAATAGGGGTTTGGAATTCGTGTAGTCCATGCGGACTTCATTCAACACTTCAAAAATCCTTTCTAAGCGGATGTCTACGTCATAATAGCTATCTGCGTGCCAAAAAACCCAATTTGTCCAGTAATTTGATTTGCGCGTTGATAGAGCAGTCAACCAGTCAGTTAGGCGATCAGTCACCTTTTCCTTTTACATATATATATATTAAGATTGACCTTGTGAAAAAACAGCAAAAAGTATAATATTTTTTGACTTGCATATTTTTCTGCTATCGCTCCCACCCGTATGAACTGCCTACGCAGCGTCGCCCGCACTGATAAAGTGCGAGTTACACCAACATTCCTCCGTGGGGTATCTCCTCTCATTTAGCTCAAGGTTGTTGCTTACTATTTGTACTGGAAACCCTAGATTTTCTTAAATAAATTAAAAAAAAAAATTCAATTAAACTTTTACAAGTACTTTTGAATCGTCTAATTGATCAACCATTGGTTCTGAATGCCTTTCCTACCGAGAAGAACCAGCAAGAAACTCGGCGGTTGCTCTTTTCAAAGATTTGATATACAATATTATGCCATAAAGTAATTGCAGATCCGCGTATTGCTGGAGTGTAATATGCTTTTAAGCAGCATACTTACTTTTAAAATAAAACTATCATCATCATGTAGAATAGAAGCAGGCGTTATTTTGCGGAGGTCCATGACGTACAAGGAACCAAAAGTTTAATTTGCTATAATCCGCCACACCAAAGAAATCTGTATGGTGCAACATGCAGCATGCGACATGCGCCACCCGCCCTCCCACTGATAAACATGCAGGAAAAGCCAGCCACCAAGCAAGCCACACGCAGCACCACACAAATTCCAACACCACTCGACGCACGTTTCGCCCCGACACCGGAGCATCCTCAGGAGATGTAGACCTTTAAATGCCTATTTTTTTTATAGCAGCAATAGAAACATACATTGTGTTGTGTGAATATTTCAACTTTCTACCTATTATGGTTCACGAGATATAGCCTGCAGACAGATAGAATAGATAGACAGGATGGGCGGACTGTCAGCGGATGCTTAGTGTAACAAGGTTCCGTTCGGGTACGGAACCCTAAAAAAGAGTTCAAGATTTAATTTGCTATTGACGTAAGTAAAAACTCAAGTCCAACGTTTTATCAATAGGAAGGTGATGCGGGCGCCTGCAGCTCTTATCTACAAACAGAATGATGCAGGTCCTCTCATTGATATAATTTATGTACGTACTACTCACCCGCACTTCTGATTCAATTGGACATATGGTTTACGTGTGTTATCGTTATACAAGTGTAAATTAAAAATTTATAACACTCCCGACAAGTGAAGGTCACAGTAACTAGAAAAGAGCTGATAACTTTCAAACGGCTGAACCGATTTTCTTGGATTATAGCTAAGAAAACTCTCGATCAAGCTACCTTTCAGACAAAAAAAGATAAATTAAAATCGGTTCGTTAGTTTAGGAGCTACGATGCCACAGACAGATACACAGATACACACGTCAAACTTATAACACCCCTCTGTATGGGTCGGGGGTTAAAAAAGATGCCTATGTATCCACAACGTCACTGTTCAGCTTTGAGTATGAACCACAGTACCTCAAAAGGACTCAGAGCCGTCAGTTAAAAAAAATAGATAGTAGTATATCTGGCGCCCAAAAAGCGTCCTGATCCATTGATTACCTTCGTAGTGACGTGAAGATCGAATAACGAAGCTGAATGAAGGGGCGAAGAAGTATAAACTAAGTATAAACCTGGTGCTAGGATTAGGTACGACAATAGTGCAACGGGTGGGGTTTGAACCGCGTGCGCCGACCTTTCGGAATTCAGTCTGTTCCTCAACCGTTGGGCTATTGAGGCTATTCATATCAATGAATATAACAAAATCTTTACTTTATCTCACAAATCCAAATCTCTATGGTGAACCATGGCGGCATTATTATTATGTATACTATAAAGTGAAATACACTTCTCGCCCAAGGATACTTGTAATATTTTGCCCTGTCCATCAACCTACAAATAACAAAATATTAAATAACTTACAAGCTATTTCATTCCGAATCGACAGAATTCATTTCGCGAAACGTTTACAATACAAAAAGGTTCCCACGGCGTCCGCATTAGGTAGGGAGGGTATATAAGCTGGTATATATTGGAAGTTTAGTTGATTGGTTTGGTTTTAATCAAACTTTTGCTCGGATACCTGCGCCTGACAGCCCGGTTATTGCCGGCGGCTTTATGTACGACACACGTACGGTATACCACAGCATAAATACATACAGTGAGTTGATATTTGCGGACAACCTGGCTTTATGTACGGTCGGCTTCAGAATTCGAGTAGCAATACCGCGAAACTATTCCTAAAAACCTGTCGCACAAGGCCTTTTTCTGTAAACAAGCCACAAACAACAAATAAATGCATTTTCTTTCTTACACATCTAATGCATGTGCATAACCGTGCCACGCGAATATTATGGTCACTAAGGTGCTAAACAACTTACGGCCTTTGACTGTACGTTAGCGTCAGTCCAGAGATCCTAATCCTACATTATAAGGTGGGAAAATTTGGATATAAGACACCACAAGGCTTCATCATCATGATCAACCCACCGGCCCACTAATGAGCACGAGTCTTCGCTCAGGATGAGAAGGGATTAGGCTCGCTGGCCCATTTTTTTAAAATATACTAGCGCTTGGCCAGTTAGCAAGTAGGTAATGATGCTGCCTAAGATGGAGCGCGCTTGCCTAGAAGTTGCCTATTCACTCTTGACTTGAAGGTACCCAATACCCATAATATTAAAATTGCGGATTGGCAGACTGCGCATACCTTTGAGAACACAATGGAGAACTCTCAGACATGCTGGTTTCCTCACGATGTTTTACTTTAATTACTTAAAATACATTTGGCTCCGAAAAGTTAGAAGTGCGTCGTCAGGCGGTGGGATGGAAATTCGTGAGATTTTTAGTCCAACATAACCACTTTGCTCCCCGCGTGGCCGGTGGTATGTACTATGACGGATTTTCTTCACGGAAAAAAGAGTAACTTTACGAAATAGTAGGTAGAATGGGTGGGGTTTGAACTGCCGACTTTCCGGATTTCAGTCCGCTCCTTGAACCGTTGAGCTAAGTTGAGTCTATTGTCCAGCCTGCTGTCGAAGTTTTTGGTAAAAACCACCGATATTGTAATCCTTTCCAGCGGCGATGGCGCCGGGGGGAGGCATCAGCTGTGCCCCCCCCCCCCTGTCAACCGCAGCCTCTCTTCTCTATACAAATTGATTCGTTTGATATACCTTGCTGCCTATGCAGTGTGTAATTTGATTTTTGTAGTTTCCTACCTCGGTCATCCTTAATGGGTGGAAAATTTCTGGAAAAGGGCTGTCTGTCTGTTTGCTAGCTTTTCACTGCCCATCCGTTAGATAGATTTTGACAATAGATATTATTTGATTGAATTATATTTATTATATTATATTATTATTATATTATTATTATATTATACTAGCTGATGCCCGCAGCTTCGCCCGCGTGGATTGGTCAGATCCCCTGCAGCATCAGGATTGAGGAGTTGGACTCCAAATTTTTTATGAAACAATGTCGCAAAGTTTGCAAATCGGTTTAGAAATCTCGGAGATTTCGGTGTACATAGGTAGAAAAACACAACTCCCTTTTTGAAAGTCGGTTAAAAAAGTAGCCTATGTTACTCCCTGGTCAATTCTCTACTTGTCAGTGAAAATCCCGTCAAAATCGGTTCAGCCGTTCCCAAGATTAGCCTTTTCAAACAGACAGACAGGCAGACAGACAGACAGACAGACAAAATTTTTAAAAAGGTGTGAATTAGTTATAGTATCGTTCAAATAACCATATGACCTTAATATGCCGTAGTTATTTCGAAATTACAGACAGACACTCCAATTTTATTTATTAGTATAGATTAATAATTATTTAATTGATTATAGAATTGAAATTATTTGTTAAAGAATTAGCGTGCATCTTGACGGAGGATACAGGCTATTTTTTGGCCCGGAAAATCAAAGAGATCTAATAGTTTTTGATTTATCGTGAAAAATGTCGAAAAAATACCCGAGTACGGAACCCTCGAGGCGCGAGTCTGACTCGCACATAGTCGGTTTTCATAATGATGTAACACACAAATAGACAGACAGATGGACTGGACGAAACTACAAGAATTCCTTGTTTTATTACGGAACCCTAAAATAGAGATTTAGGATTTTTCTATCTGTTGGTTGTGAGTTGTGACATGAGCGAAGTTTTGCTCGTGAGTTCGTCCACGTGGGTTCAACAAGCGTGCTCGAAACAGAACCTACGAGTAGGTACTTTCCAACAGTGTGTTTAGGAGGTTATTGGTGACACAAGGCGTCGGGAGTTGCACAGCTGTTGCCTCCCAAGAGTGCCCGCTAACTCCCAACCCCTGTGAGAGTACAATTGTTTCTAAACTACCTCCACTAAGGCTGTGAGGTTACTTAGGTAACCCAAAATTTTTATTTATTTTATTTGTACCAAAAACAATAAAGACAACAAGTGTAAATTAAGAATTTATAACACCCCCGACAAGTGAAGGTTATAGTAATATAGTAACAAGAAAAGAGCTGATAACTTTCAAACTGCAGAACCGATTTTCTAGGATTGTAGCTAAGAACACTCTCGATCAAGCCACCTTTCAAACGATAAAACCTAAATTAAAATCGGTTAATTACTTTAGGAGCTACGATGCCACAGACAGATACTCAGATGCACACGTCAAACTTATAACACCCCTCTTTTTTGGTCGGAGGTTAAAAATGTTGGAACTGGCTGTAAACTAAATTGTTTATATTTAAATATATTCTTATTCTTATTCTTTTTCTAAAATCCTTTTGTTTTACGTTCGATAACTTTTTACTTCACTTCAAATATATATCTCAAACAGGACGTCCAAGCTTTTCTTTTTACTGATATTTTTCCTATAAATTCAAAATATCCCAACACGTTATCAGCACGAAGGGCTCTTGGGAAAAATCATAAGTGGAAAAGTGGTGTTAATTGTCCAGTGTTGCTATATTTGTTGCGAACAAGGAAAATCATATTTAGATATTTTTCTTTCCAAATGTCGCAAGCAAGCGGAGATATAAGTGGTAACAAGATGTTACATTCGTCGTCAGTTCCTCCTTTTAGTCTTAAAAATAGAGAAGGATATCCAACTTGGAAATTTAAAATGCGGAATTATTTACTGCATGAGGACCTTTGGTTTCCTATAGATGGGTATCCAGAAGGAGATACGACCGCTGCACCAATTAAGGTAAAGAATGACGCTAAGGCTCTGGCTAAAATATGCTTAACATTAGACGGTGTAGCGATTACACATGTAAGATGTGCAAAAACTGCAGCCGAAGCATGGGAAGCCCTGAAGGCAGCTTTTGAGGATAAAGGTATGGGCCGAAGGCTAGCATTAGAGCGTAAGCTTTATAGATTAAGTCTTTCAGACTTTGAAAATATTGAACAATATATAGATGCAGTTCTGTCAACGGCACAAGACCTAGCTGACATAGACAAAGTAATAGAAGATAAATCGATTGCAGCTATATTACTAGGAGGTCTCACATCGAAATATGAGCCATTGATTATGGCACTTGAAAACTGCAACATCGATATTACTTCCGATTTGGTCAAAACAAAACTATTAAATGAAATGTCTAAAAATGACACCATACCAACAAATACAGTTTTCCAGGCCAAAGGAATGAAATCCAAACCAAATAAAATGATTATTTGCTATGACTGTAACTTGCCAGGGCATAAACGCCCGGATTGCCCTCAGCGACGTAATAAAGAAAAAATAAGTGTAGCAAATGAAGTCACGGATTTGGTCACAGCACTTACTGCTAATTTTTCAAATAAGGATGTTTGGTACGTAGATTCTGGGGCTACAAAACATATGACTTTCAGAAAAGATTGGTTCCGGGACATTAGGTCAATGAATACTGGAAATATAACTGTTGCAAATGGTGAAAGCGTTAAATGCTGTGGAATAGGAAATATTTCTATTAAGACACCTGGTGATGTATTAAAAACAATAAGTGATGTTGCCCTAGTACCAGATTTAAAGGCTAATTTACTATCAGTACAGAAAGTTATTGATAAAGGTTTTGTATGTGTTTTCGACAAAAGTGGATGTAGTTTTTATAAAAATGATACTTTTTGTGTTTCAGGTGATTCTGTCCTTCATGCTTCGCCCTGTGGTGGACTGTACATAGTTGATGGTACTGTTAATATTCCACCTAAGATGAATAGTGAAAATATTGCGTACGAGGTGCACACTGACTGTCTGAGCAAGTATCAGCTCTGGCATAAACGGTTAGGACACTTATGTCGCATAGGCATGAATCAATTGAAGAATCATCAGGTAGGAGTAGATTTTACTAAGGTTGATAAAAATAGTTGCATCGCTTGCGTAAAAGGCAAACAAGCCAGAAAACCGTTTAAAAATGTAGCGTATAATAGGGCGTCATCACCTTTAGAACTAATCCATAGTGATTTATGCGGACCAATGTCCACGACATCTTTTCAAGGAAACGTTTATGTTTTAACTTTCATAGATGATTATACTCGCAAGATTTTTGCTTATTTTTTATCTTCTAAAACTGAGGTAAAGAATAAATTTTTATTATTTCGAGCTCTAGTTGAGAAACAATTAGGTTTTCAAATAAAGGCTCTTAGAACCGATGGAGGAAAAGAATATGTAAATAAAGAGTTTTCTGATTATCTTTCTTCAAATGGTATTGAGCACCAAGTAACAACACCTTATAGTCCGCAGCAAAACGGAGTTGCAGAACGAACGAACCGTACAATAACGGAAAAGGCAAGATCAATGTTGGCCGAAAGCTCACTCTCTAATGCATACTGGCAAGATGCTTTCCAAGTTGCTGTTTATTTGAAAAATAGGTCCCCTCATCGAGCTTTGAGTGGCAAAATACCTTATGATAAGTGGAGTGGTCGACAAAGTGATCTAAGTCACTTAAGAGTATTTGGATGTCGAGCTCTAGTACATATACCTTCATGTAATAGAAGGAAACTAGATTTAAAAGCAGAGGAAGCAATTTTCGTTGGCTACTCGGAAGATCCTAATACTTATGTTTTTCGGGATCCTGCAAATCCAAGACGTATTATTAAGTCAAGAGATGCAAATTTTTTTGAGAATTGTTTTACAAATTTAAAGGAAAATGCATCAAAACCTATAGTTCAAAATACGGAGTCAGTATTACTATTCGAAGAACATATTGAACCTGATGATGATCAATTTTATGATTGTGTTGATTGTTGTAGTCCAGAAGGAGAATCATCTGTTCCTGTGAACATGGATAAAGAGTCTCTTTGTATTGAACAAACGCAAGTAAGTAATGAACCCAGATACCCATCTAGAAATAGAAAGCCACCTGATTTTTTAACTTATCACGTCTCTACTGATGTTGATTCAGGTGAACCAACAAACTATTCTGAAGCTGTACATTCAGAAGATGGTAAAAAATGGGATTTAGCAATGACTGATGAATACAATTCACTAATGAAGTTAAATACCTGGGAGTTAGTAGACAGACCAAATAAAAAGGTTATTCCCTGCAAATGGGTTTATAAGCATAAGAAGGATGCTTATGGCAATATAACCAAGTATAAGGCAAGGCTAGTGGTCAAAGGTTTTAATCAAACAAAAGATATAGATTATCATGAGACGTTTGCGCCTGTGATTCGTCATTCTTCCCTGCGTACTTTGTTTGCATTGGCAGCAGAAGAAAATCTTAAAATGAGACATTTGGATGTTGATACAGCATTTCTTTATGGAGATTTGGAAGAAGAAGTATTTATGGAACAACCTCTTGGTTTTTGTGTGAAAGGCCAAGAAGACAGGGTTTGCCGGCTTCGAAAATCTCTATATGGTCTCAAACAGGCACCTCGTGCTTGGAACAAAAAATTGAATGAAGTCCTTTCAAAAATAGGTTTTGTAGGAACTTCTTCGGAGCCTTGTGTATTTACGAAACTTTTTGGTGATGAATTTGTTATTTTGGGTGTCTACGTGGATGACATAATTGTCTTTTATAATTCTGACGTGACGTTTGACATTGTTAAAAATGACTTGTCAAGATATTTTAGTTTGAAAGATCTTGGCAATTTGAAGTCATATTTAGGATTACAAATAGAAAGGAATCAAAATTACATAAAAGTTAGTCAATCTAATTATATATTGTCCATATTGGACAAATTTAATATGAGTGAATGCAAGTCGGCTAGTACTCCTTTAGCTCACAACAAATTAGAACGAAACGTTAGTGGTGAGTCATTGCTGCTGCCTTACAGAAATCTAATAGGATGCCTTATGTTCTTGGCAGTCAATACACGTCCTGATATAGCATTTGCAACGAGCTACTTAAGCCAATTCAATACGTGTTTTTCAACGGAACATTGGAAAGCAGCAAAAAGGATTCTTCAATATTTGAAGGGTACACTAGAGTATTCCTTAATATATAGGAAAACTGGAAAGCCGTTAACAGGGTATGCAGATGCTGATTGGGCAAATTGTCCAATTGACAGAAAGTCTTACACGGGCTATGTCTTCAAATTAGCTGGTGGACCAGTGTCTTGGGAATCAAAGAAACAACCAACTGTTGCTCTGTCATCCACTGAAGCTGAGTACATGGCTCTTACTGCAGCAACTAAAGAAGCCTGTTATTTACGTAAATTTATAGAGGATATTACCGGTAAGATATCTACAATTAAGATATTGTCAGATAGTCAGAGTGCACTAAACTTAGCTCACAATCCTGTGCACCATAGCAGGACGAAGCATATTGACACTCGTTTTCATTTTATACGAGAAAAAGTTAGTAATAATACAATTATTTTAGACTATATGAAAAGTTGTGATACACCCGCAGATATTCTTACCAAACCACTTGGGCCTATCGCAACTAGTAGAATTATAGGTAGTTTAGGTCTTAGTTAGTTTTTTATTTTTTTTGTTCCTGTGTGTTGATATGTTAAGTTTTTTTTTTGTAAGACAATTTAGTTTAAAGGGGGATGTTGGAACTGGCTGTAAACTAAATTGTTTATATTTAAATATATTCTTATTCTTATTCTTTTTCTAAAATCCTTTTGTTTTACGTTCGATAACTTTTTACTTCACTTCAAATATATATCTCAAACAGGACGTCCAAGCTTTTCTTTTTACTGATATTTTTCCTATAAATTCAAAATATCCCAACAAAAAAGAAAGAAAAAGTGGACAGGGAAGCACTTATCTCTATAAGAGATCTCTACCAGTGACCCTTGGCAGTGTGAGAGGTTGGTTGTAAAGAGAGTAAAATAGGTAAGTACAGTTAAGATGGAATATATTAATGAATTTTTTTTTACTGGTAATGTACTTCTTAAAGTTATTAAAATTAGCGCTTAAACGTATTTACCTGTCCACATTAGCTATTTAAGTCATAATCCACCACGCCTGGCCAAGTGCCGATTGGCAGACTAACACCTTTCAGAGCATTATAGAGAACCCTCAGGCTTGCGGACGTCCTATATTTAATTACTTGAAACGCTCATAACAAAGAAAATTTAGGTGTTCAATTGAATTACTACTATAAAGGTACAATAACAAATATTAGTAAGTTATCAAAATATTTTCTAAAATAAAGATTTTCTAAAACAAATTTTTCGCTTGAAAAATTTACCTAAAGCCCGCAAAAAGCGAACCGCATCGACTAAACAAACCTTGTGCAAAACTACAGGTACTGTACAATCCAAAACATCCATACTACAATTCGAAATCCGAAACACACGTAAGTTTCCAAAATAAATACCACATAAATTCTGCGCCTGAAAAATTTACATAGATCCCGCAAAAAGCGAACCGCGTCAGCCAAATCATATCAGGGATCACAAACCTTGTCGAAAACTACAAAAACTCAATTACGGGCCACGTCAGTCGCACCCATTTGGGTTCTTCTAATAAATAAAAGGAGGCTGCGGTTGACAGGCTGTAGGGGGCACAGCTGGTCCTCCCCCGAGCCCCGGCGCCACCCCCTGAAGGCTTACAAGTATTGCCACGGTTTGGAAAAGGTTTGAACTTCATTGTTGATTTTTCATTAATTTAGGCTTGATAATGATAGGTAAGTGTAGTACGCGACTGGTCGACATGGCAGTCGGGGTGGGGACACCCCGCACAGCCCTCGTGCTAACCCGGTGCGGGATAACGCGGGTGACGTGCGGGTATACGGTCCATCCCCCAATTACCATGTCGACCTATCGCGAACTATAAAATTCTTAATTTTTTTTCAGTTCAAAGTTTGAAGAATTGTGTCCGAAACGAAGCTGAAAGGTCATATTTTTAACAGTATGTAAATCTCCTAAACATAGGAATATTATGGAACAACATACTTGCCTTTCCGGCATCCAAAAACGGCAAGGATGCTGTACAGATAGGTATTAAATAGGGCTCAGGCGTAGAGAATAAAGAGTATGATATTTTTAGGTTTAGAGTTTAGACTACAGACGTGAATGTACTTATGACCAAAACCTTCTAAATAAATTTGATTAAAATTAATATGACTTTTAACTTCAACGGACTAGCTTATGCCGGCGACTTCATCCGCGTGGATCACACAAATCAAACTCCTATTTTACCCCCTTAGGGGTTGAATTTACAAAAATCCTTTCTTACCGATCCGTCCAGTAGTTTGAGCTGTGCGTTGATAGGTCAGTCACCCAATTAGTCAGTCAGCCTTTTCTTTTATATACCTACTTACGTATATAGATTTCAGCAAGCTATACTACTTACTTAATATTATAAATGTGATGGTGAGTCTGTCTGTTACCTTCTTACTGACGTACGTACATTTGCATTCCGGAGACGGGATATAGGCTACGTTTATCCCACAAAACCAGATAAGGAATCCATGAATCCATGTGGACGAGGTCGCGGGCATTAGGTAGTAGGTACTAAGTTATTCCATCATTCATCAACACAGCCTTAAAATCAATCGCTAATTATAATTATGATCTTCAAAGGCTCAGGAAGGAAGGGGTGTCGACAACAGCTGCGTTCCTCTCGCCTCCCCTCCACTAACCCCCACTAACCTCCACTCTGTCAAACACAGCACCTCTATTTATTCACGTAAAGCCGAATTGGTTCGATTGATAACATGCTAAAATAATGTAAATCAATCGAATCGAATGAAGTACCTATGAACACACATACTTAGCTAACTGATGCCCACTAGTAGGTATACCTGTCCGCATGGATTATGGTTTTTTAAAATCCCGTGGGAACCCTTTGATTTTACGGGATAAAAAGTAATCTATGTCACTCCCCAGGTCTTTAACTAAGTATGTTATCTATGCAACAAATCACGCCAATAAGTTACGCCGCCGGCCTTTGCGACTAGCGACGTGATTGGAGAACAAACCAATAAATCAACAAACTAGCACAATTTCGTATCACATCGCACATTATACTATCACACTAATATTGTAAATGCGAAAGTTTATGTGTAGTACGTGTGTATGTGTGTACTGTGTATGTATGTTACGCTTTCACGCAAAAAACTGCTGGGTGGATTTGGCTGTGGAGATAGAGTATACCCTGGATTAACAAATAGGCTACTTTTTATCCCGGAAATTTAACGAGTATTAAGCGAGTATTATGAAGAATTTAACTCGTTGTTACATTCATTTAGTTATATTTAGGTAGGTACCTATTCTCTTAAATGAAACAATTTCAAAGCGAGTTCAATCCAGGAATTCCAGTGGCAGGTACAGAAGGCGGTAATTGAAAAAATTAAGCATAAAAATTCACATTAGCGCCGGCTAAGCGCTATAATATTATACGATTTCCTAAATGAAAATCCATATAACACAGCAGTCGGTGGCATATGGTGGCGCTCCCGGATCCACTCACACTGGATGTGGCTCGAGCGCAGTTGATGAAACCGATCTGTAAATTCAGCTGTTTTTGTGATAATTCACTGATTAAACTTTAACAGGGGTAGAGGTTTTTGAAACGATATAAAGGGCAAAAGGATGATAGAATAGAATAGAATATAAATATTTTTTTTCCGTTTTTTAAAAATGTTGGATCGTCAAATGCCATTAGATTTTGCCTACTACCCTTTTGAAAGTCACAAAGCACAGCCATAAGGACCTCGGTCCACCACATAGTTAGTTGGAACTACCACTTCAGAAATATGATTTTTTTTCTTACGATGAATCAAATCATTCATACGCTATAATGTCTATTTATGAAATACGATAAAATTGTAAGACTTTATTTATCATAAAACATGTTATGTTAATATAGTTCCCGCTAAACCGCAAAGCCGAACAAAAAGTACAAGTGTAATGCTATCAAGTACATCTCTTTGCCAATTCTTGTCTACGACAGGTTCGTATTAATTCTGACGACGACGATGATATGTTTAGAACTGGTGGGGGTGGATTCCATACAACTGATGGATCTTGATGTTTAAAAGTGATATCTTTGAAGTTGTACCCCTTCTAGTAACCCTTACTCCAGTGTCGACATTCATTAAAATTTGCCAAACCCGCGCGCCCGTCGTCCACACCTGACGCCCAGCTCGAGGCGAACTGTGCCACGCCGTCGATATCGCTGTGTCCCCAATACATTGCCGCTCCACTGCGCAACAGCTGGGAACACCGCCGCACCTAACCAGTAATATATAGCCTACATTGCGACGCTATTGTAACAGCTGTAATTTGTATACGCCGCTGTTCTTGAACTGCGTAATCTGATTTGTTATAACAAACTTTGCCAATACATTACGTGTTTGTTGCCTTTAATAAATTGGCCACTTTTTTAGCGAGCGGGCAATGGAAAGCGAAAAATAGTAAAGTGCGAATGTTACTTATTACTTTTTGTTACATAATAGTTTTCCTCTGGGAGCAGGTGGTATAAATCTGGCAGCCATATTGATGGCAACTGAACTTAAGCTCGAGTGAAGGACTTTTTTTCAGGAATGCTTTTATTGGAAAATCGTAAACGGGCTGTTTTTCCAACTTGGGCTTTTAATTGTGAAAAATAACGAGGGTTTTAGGTTCGATAAACGTTTGGTTGATTTGGCAGCTACCTACTCGTAGCTTACTGTAATTTTTTGAGTATTTTATAGGTACTTACTTGCTAACTTGATTCATGTTAAACAAATACGTTTTGTAGTAACAGTACTTTGCTTTTTAAGGTTCCGTACCCGAAGGCTGTCAACGGGATCCTGTTACTAAGATTCCACCCGGCCGTCCGTCCGTCCGTCCGTCTGTTTGTCAGCGGGCTGTATCTCCTGAAACCTAATTGTTAGAAACGTAAATTTTTTCACAGAATATGTATTTCTATTACAACTAATCTAAGTACTAAAAATTTAGAAATGGTCGCAATAAAAATTAGAAAAATTATGGAGTTTATTTTTTGTACGGAACCCTTCGTATGCGATTCTGACTGGCACTTGACCGGTTTTTTTTATTGTGTGAGATTTAGTGGAATTTTGCGACAGTTGAGTGAAATTTTGTGGAGAATTTTTCAAAAATGGCAATTTCAGAATTGAATTTTGTATTTCTGAGTTGAACCAAGACCTTTTGTTATTATTTCGACCCTATGTGTTATGAGCTAATGCAACCTTCTTGCCTCATGTAATGGCAGAGAGGTCCCACGGAGCCTCAGGTGTCGGTTCCCAGGCGCATGCAAATATTGTTGATTCTCCGGCTCTCTCGCCTGTTTATAAACCGGTGAAGCGCGAGTTGGACTTGCATACGAAGGGTTCCGTACCATCTTGCAAGATATACCTAACACTTTTATGTAGAACACTGCAAGTTAATAACGGAGAAACGGTTAAATTAAGCTTTTGATTCCTAATTTTATAATTATACAAGGAATTTGCAACGCAAGGAAAAATTATACAAGGAAAGGAAGGAAGGAAAAATACAAGGAATTGAAAACAAGGAATCCACTCAAAATTTTAATTTTTTTTTCATTTCAAATTAAGCTTTTAAATTTTCCTTGTATAAAATTAAATAATTTTTCTTCACGTTTCAACTTTAATTTAAAAAAAAATCTACTGTTGTTTCTTTTTCTTAGGTTTGTTATTATGAATACTGTAAAATATTTTCTAAAAGTGAATTATTTAATAATAATTATAATGTATATTTTGTTATACCCCAACAGGGTCTCATTGTGTGTACCCCTCATATTATCCTTGTAAGTAGATACACGCAAAAATAAAGAATAAAGAATTCCTACAATTCCCTATTAGTCGCGGGCATCAGATAGTTAACAACATTACTAGGAATCTGCCTACCTAATGAATCAGTTCGCTAATTATTGTTATAGGTACAAGCTAGTGATAAATACATAAATAAATTACCCGGCTAATTGTTTTCGGGCCACAGCAGCGTCCTGGCACAAAAGCCGCCGTTATCCGGATATATATGTTTGTATGTGCGCTCGTAGCTCGGACACGCGGCATCTGCGCCCGACGATTTATATGTTTGCTGATAAAACACATATATATTGCTGCCTTTGGGTCAGTTAAGTAATACATTATATTACAGTTTTTAACCCCCGACCCAAAAAGTGGGGTGTTTTTACAAGTTTAGTTAAATAGGTATTTTGTGTTAGACGGTTTTTACTGCCCAAGTCCGCAGGAAAATCTTCTTATTAACCCCTGACCCAACAAGAGGGGTGTTATAAGTTTGACGTGGGTATCTGTCTGTGGCATCGTAGCTCCTAAACTAATGAACCAATTTTAATTTAGTTTTTTTTTTGTTTTAAAGTTGGCTTGATCGACAGTGTTTTTAGCTATAAGTAATCCAAGAAAATCGGTTCAGCCGTTTGAAAGTTATCAGCTCTTTTCTATATACTTTAACCTTCACTTGTCGGGGTTGTTATAAATTTTTAATTTACACTTGTTATTGTTACGGTAAAGTGCGCTGCTTCCGCACAATATCTATTTATTAGAATTACAGGCAATATATACACTTATACTCTTTTGAAACCCCTCTTTACTTGTAGGTACCAACTCTGATTTACCTAATATCAGAAGTGGGATGGCAAAAATAAAAACAAAACACAGTAGGACATGATTTCTTTCAACTCAACTCTGTTATTAGAATAACAGTCAATGTAAACTCTTTTGGATAACCTTTTTCTTTGTACCGACTCCGATCTACCCAATACTACAATATTATTGCCCTTGTTGACTCTTTTATATATTTTTTGCCAGATCGCAGTTAGCGTTACGCTTATGTGCGTTAAAATTCGCTTTAACAAACAAGCAAACAATTACCGAGGTCGCATCTGGGCGGGCGGCACGCGGACAGGCGGCGGGCGGGCGGAACACGCAAACATGTATAAATACGGGATAATTACGGATTTACGCGACGAATGCTGTGTGCGTTTAGAATTACTTAATGGGGTAGCACAACATTTAGATTATACAGGTGTTTTCTAAAAATCTTTTTCACAAAAGGAATTTTTCCCATTTAATACTCGGCCTTCAAGTCAAGAGTGAATAATTCAATTCAATTCAAAATATTGTTATTCAATTAAACTTTTGCAAGTACTTTTGAATCGTCAAAATAATCTACCACTGGTTCGGAATGCCGTTCCTATCCCGTGAAGAACAAGCAAGAAACTCGGCGTTTGCTCGTTTCAAGTACCTATTCAATTTACAATAATAGGCATCTTCTAGGCAAGCGCACTCCACCTTGGGCTGTATCATCACTTCCCATCAGATCTGATTGCAAATAAGCGCTAGTCTATAGATTAAAAAAACTTTACGCTTCAATTTTGTTAAGGACGATGATTTCTTTAAAAAATCTCAAAATCTATTTTTAGTATCTCCTTATAGAGAACCTCTATACATGATCGCAAGTTTTCTACACTCAGCAGTTTAATTTGTAGGTACATTTATATGTCAGTCAGTTAGTTTTTTTTTGTAGTAGGTAACTAGTTTTCCTGTGACTTTATTTGCATGGATTTTGATAAAATCCTTTCTTAATGAGGCGATCTGCCTTGAAAAAAGGAAAGTAGGTATTTGGGAATATAAAGTGTGACACACAGATAGACGGACTGGATGAAACTGTTAGACTTCCTTGTTTTACTACTAAAACCTAACAAGTGACCTATATCCACCAAAAAACAAAAACTCCCTCAAAACGCTCTATTTCGATACACAAACTATTCAGCATGTGCAGCAAAACTTAAACAATTTCGAGTTTAGAAGTGGTGCGCAAAATCAAACTTTTATATACAATTTTAAGCAAATGCCTATCGATTGCGCCAGGGGGCACCATCTGGCGAGAATCTTTTCTATATTAATGCGGGCGACAGTTGGCGACCCCTGATATCAATATACTGTACTGTCTATTATGAAAGTGGGAGTTAGACCTACTTTGGTAAAGGATGTTTATGATCAACCCATCACCGGCCCACTACTAAGCACGGGTTTCCTCTCAGAATGATAAAAGTTTAGGCCATAATTTGCTACGCCGCTGGCCCGGTATTCCAACTGCTTAGATTACAACATGGGGTTATTAGATTACAACAAGGGATGAGCCAACAAATTTCTGAAAGGCCAGCAACGCATCGGGCGGTACCTCTGGTGCTGCAAATGTTCATGGGCGGCGGTGATCACTTATCATCAGGTGACCTGCGTGCTCGTTTTTCCTGAATCCAGCTGGTAGATCCATCAGCAGTATCCATCGGCAGTCGATTAGTTTAGCAGATGCATTCAACATGCCTCGGTGTTATTAGCCATGTGGCGCGGCTGCGGGGGCGTGTCTTACGCAGGTATTCGTATGGAGAGTGTTAATGTCACGTGATTGAACCGGAATGTACCGACAATAATAATCCATACTTCCATACTAATATTATAAATGCGAAAGTGTGTCTGTCTGTCTGTCTGCTACCTTTTCACGGCCCAGCAGTTAAACCGATTCTGACGAAATTTGGTATAGCGTTAGCTCATATCTCGGGGACGGATATAGGCTACTTTTTATCCCGGAATATCAAAGAGATCCCACTCAACCATCCGTTCAACCGATTTGTATGTTTGGTACCGAGGTAGCTTTGCGTCCATGTTATTGGCATAGACAACTTTTTATCCCGGAAAACCAAACAGTTTCCCAAGGGATTTTCAAAAACCTACATCCACGCGGACGAAGCCGCGGGCATCCTCTAGCATAATATAAGCCTCGATAGCTCAACGGTTGAGGAGCGGACTGAATTCCGAAAGGTCGGCGGTTCAAACCCCACCCATTGCACTATTGTCGTACCCACTCTTGGCACAAGCTTTACCCTTAATTGGAAGGGAAAGGGGAGTATTAGTCATGATTAGCATGGCTAATATTCTTTTTTTTTTTTTTTAAAGAAGGTTATTTTGATAATTAAAGTCAACCGTTGCGAACGTGTGTCTGTCTGTCTATCTGTTAGCTTTTCACGGCCCAACAGTTCAATCAATTTTGATGGAATTTGGTACAGAGATAGCTTGCATCCCGGGGAAGGACATAGACTATATCCCAGAAAATCAAAGAGTTCCCACGGGATTTTAAAGAACTTTAATCCATGTGGGCTAAGCTGCGGGCATCATCTAGATAATATGGGTAGTGATTAGATTTGAAACTGACCAGAGCGCCATGTAAGCCGGCCAGTTATATGTATATTTATACCGCTTCACTGTTATATGTACGCGCGATTCACGCGTCGACGCTACATTACATTCATGACCGCGATGCGCTTCTCAATGGGAACATGTCAGACAGAAAACCAGTGCTTCTTAGTTGTTTATATCTATATGGAAAAGTGTTTTTAGGGTTCAGTACCTCAAAAGGAAAAAAGGAACCCTTAAAGGATCACTTCGTTGTCCGTCAGTCCGTATGCTGTGTCTGTTAAGAAAACCTATAGGGTACTACCAGTTGACCTAGAATCATAAAATTTGGCAGGTAGGTAGGTCTTATATAGCACAAGTAAACCCGAGTAGTACCCGAAAAGTTAGACAAGAAAAAATGGGACAAGGTTTTTCTTATAAAATAATTCAAAATAGTTAGCATATCTGTAAATCATATATACATACTCGTAGTTAGTTATAGTTAGGCTCAGTTAAACTTAGTTTTTTTAAAACATTTATTCCTGAAGACGTCAATCCATGGATATTGTAATTTCTATCGAACGATAAGACTTATAATTTATTTCATTTAAATGTAAAGAAAAAACCTAACACAATAAATCTACTAGGAATTTAATAACCGATCCAAAAAAGGTCCAATTACGTGCAAATGTAAAAATTGTAGCACCTGTGCACGCCACCTGCGCGCTCTAACGAGAAACCTACCCCTTGCTACCCCTACCGCTACCCTCTACCCCCTACCCCTACCCACCCACCCGCGCCCCCGGGGAAACTATTTGTCATGTACTTGAGGATTACGGGATTTCACTTTTCGGAATGGGTTGTCATGGGATTTTGGATCGAAACGTAATTTGAATCGGACTAGTTACCGATTTTTTACAGATGTGACAGAAAAGGACAAAATAGTAGTAAAAATCTAATTACATACTTAGTAGAGAAATATAAGAAGTGTAGTTCCTCGTAACTACTAAACCTTTTAATTTTTACACGACTGCTCAAAAACTGGCCAAGTGCGTGTCAGTTTCACGCACCAAGGGTTCCGTACTCGGGTATTTTATCCGACATTTTGCACGATAAATTATGAATAAAAATAAATAAAAATCTGTTTTTGCATGTACAAGTAAAGCTCTTTCATATGATACCCCACTTGGTAAAGTTATCTTACTTTGAAAATTGAAAATACTAATTAGTTTTATTTGTTCATGAACACATTTAATATTTTTTTCACGGTTTTCGGATTTTTTCTTTCACTTGTGCTATAAGACTTACCTAAGTGCCAAATTTCATGATTCTAGGTCAACGGGTAGTACCCCATAGGTTTCCTTGACGGGCAGACGGACAGACAGACAATAAAGTGATACTATAAGGGTACCGTATTTCCTTTTGAGGTACGGAACCCTAAAGATGCCCATTCTCCCATAAAGTTTTCTTGCAGTCTGTGTATCGTTATCCGTAGCGTGGAAACAACATGCATAGTGTCAGTATAATAGCAGTATGGAGTATGGAAGGCTGCCAACAGCGGGCTTGTAGCAGCTGCGACATGTAACCCAGCTGTGGTACATCCTACACAGACATACAGTCCAGCTGTTTCACACTGCGTTACAAACAATTAGCATAATATAACTACTGGAAAATCGGTCAAGTGTGTGTCACAATAGTAAAAATAAATAAAAATCTGTTTTAGCATGTACAGGTAAAGCCCTTTCATATGATACGCCACTTGGTATAGTTATCTTACTTTGAAAATGGAAACACATTTTAATTTGTTTTAAATGTATCACAATAATCACAAATTCGCGGTTTTCGGATTTATTCCGTTACTTGTGCTATAAGATCTACGTACCTGCCAAATTTCATGATTCTAGTTCAATGGGAAGTACTCTATAGGTTTCTTGACAGACAGATAGACAGACAGATAATAAAGTGATCCTATAAGGGTTCCGTTTTTCCTTTTGAGGTACGGGACCCTAAAAATGTTCGAGCTTGGAGTCCCAAAGTCCTAATGGAGAGCTCGCACCGGAAAGAGTAGCGGTGGCACTTGGCAGAACCCCACTAGATGGACAGACGACATCAAACGAGTCGCTGGGAGCTGCTGGATTTGACAGCACAAGACCGGAGCGTGTGGGAGTCCCTGCAAGGCTTTCGCTTCTGCCGTCGTTCCCCACTAACTGCCATTTTTAACCCCCGACCCAAAAAGAGGGGTGTTATAAGTTTGACGTGTGTATCTTTGTATCTGTGTGTCTGTGTATCTGTGTATCTGTCTGTGGCACCATAGCGCCTAAACTAATGAACCGATTTTAATTTAGTTTTTTTTTGTTTGAAAGGTGGCTTGATCGAGAGTGTTCTTAGCTATAATCCAAGAAAATCGGTTTAGCCGTTTGAAAGTTATCAGCTCTTTTCTAGTTACTGTAACCTTCACTTGTCGGGGGTGTTATAAATTTTTAATTTACACTTGTGTTTAATTGTTCCTAGAGAGTGATTGTGCCATTTTGCTGCTTTCTAATCACTGATTAAAAAGCAGCAAAGTGGCAGATGTCTGTGCTTATTTAATTACCGAGTTACGACCGAGTTATATCGTTTTATTGTCATTCTCTGTTGACAAACTGTTGTAAGCATTTTCGTGACCCGTGCTCAGTAGTGAGCCGGCGATGGGATGATGATAATGATGACTATACTACTACAATAGATATATTTTGTTGTCAGATGGAGGCGAAGGTGAAGGAAGAGGTGACAGATAAGGACTACAGTCAGCCCTCCACCACGGCCGAGAGACGGAAATGTAAGTGACAACTAAACACACATTTTTGTATTTAATTAGTTTAAATAAGGATACTAAGTAAATAAGTCATTTAAAATCTTTTTCAGCCTATTTTAAAAAAGCGCCTCCACCATTTTTTAAGAATTTTATGCACTTACCCAGTGACGCTCGCGTTTTCAAGACGAATGTAATGACGTATATTATTCGAAATTTGTGTAATCTATGCGGACAAAGTCGCGGCATAAGCTATTTCTAAATAATGCTGTTACGTATTTGGTAGGTATGCCTATCCTGAATTCTACGGACCACAGGGCACAATTTCCTCGAATACAAGTACAAACTCTACGCCGTAGATAGTTCGTACTCGTAGAGGATCTGTCGGCCGCCCGTAGACAAGTTCTACGCATTCCAGGGAATTGGGAATTACATTCTCAGAGATGTAGAGAAGAGACATACGTATGATTTTTATTTATTTATTTTTTATTTTTATTAATAAGGTTCGCTAGCGATTTTTACAAAAATGATCTTAAATTAAATAAAGTTAAATTACTGCAATGGTAATTAAATAAATCTAAAACTATAGTAAAGTAAAGTTAACCTAGGAGTAAGAATAGTAAGACAAAAAAAAAAATATGTTGAAAAAAAAAAAAAGAAATTTCTGCCATTAATTAGTAGGTAGGTACACAGAGAACGTTTCTTAACACTATTAGTTATATATATATTATATCATATATAGTTTATATATATGATATAATATTTAATATGATATCATATATATATAGTTTATATATATGATATAATATTTCATTTCAATGCTAGTTGAGTAAGTAGTTATAGAAAATTTCATTATTTTCATTTAGCCATTCTCAATATTGCCATCTATGTTTGTTTGTTTGTTCCCTGGCGCGGTGGTAAGCGCTGTGGTCTTATTAGTGGGAGGTCCCGGGTTCGATTTCCGGCATGGGTTTAGAATTTTATCATTTCTGAAATTCTGGTCTGGTCTTGAAACAAAGGGAATATGGGTTTAATGAAAACTGCCATACCCCTTCAAAGTTAGCCCGCTTCCACCATCTGCATCATTACTTACCACCCTCCAGGTGATATTGCAATGAAGGGCTAACTTGTATCTGAATAAAAAAACATTACGTATGTACGAATATATTCCATTTCTTGCTGGTTGAGTGGTTATAGATAATGAACAACAAATCGACATGTTTTTTTTCCATCGATATAGTTAAAGACCTGAAACTCTGTGTTTCGAATAGATTGAAATAGATATTTATACAAATAAACTTTTACAAATCCTTTTGAATTCAAGTAATTTGGAAGCCATTCCTACAGAGAAGAACCAGCAAGAAACTCGTTGGTTGCTCTTTGCAGATGTTCAATTTACAATAATTTAATTAATTCGACTACTAACCTATGTATGTCTTGACCCTAATGACACTTTTCTGGAAGACGATTTATTTTATATTTAGATACTTTATTCTGTTACTAGCCGATGCCCGCGACTTCGCCCGCGTGGATTTAGGTTTTTTGAAATCCCTTGGGAACTCTTTGATTTTCCGGGATAAAAAGTAGCCTATGTGCTAATCCAGGATATTATCTATCTCCATTCCAAATTTCAGCCAAATCCGTCCAGTAGTTTTTGTGTGAAGGAGTAACAAAAATACACACACACACACACACACACACACACACACACACATACAAACTTTCGCCTTTATAATATTAGTGTGATTCCATTGCATTAGCCCAAAGTATCTCAATTTAGTTCGGAATTGAACGCCATTAAGGTGGGTACATATAGACAGTGTATGATGGGCGTGGGTCGCTGTGGGCGGTCGGTGCTCGGTGGGAATCGGCAAGTGTGGCGCGATCATGATCAGACGATAGCGTCGGGCGGCACGGAGCGCTGGAATACAGTGATGTAAACATTTATGAAGTGGCATTTTTATTACAGGCTTTGTATCTCAATTTTTACACATTTATGCATAATCAGTAGTATTTCACAGAGAAAAATGGAGGAAAAATCATTACTTTTCATCCTCACTCTATTAAAACTGTAGTATGCGACAGATCGAGATGGCAATCGGAGTATGACGCGCACGTCACCCGCGCTATCCCGCACCGGGTTGGCACGGGGACTGTGCGGGTGTGCGAGGCGTGCCCACCCCGATTAGTTCCACCATCTCGACCTGTACAATGGGTATCATCATCATCATCATATAATCAACCCATCGCCGGTTCACTCGTCTCCTTTCAAAAGGAGAAGATTTAGACTCGAGTCCGCCACGCTGGCCAAGTGTTGATTGGCAGACTTCACACGCCTTTCAGAATATTATGGAGAACTCAGGCATGCAGGTTTCCTCACGATGTTCTCCTTCACCGTTAAAGCTAGCAATAGTGGGCTAGTGACGAGCTGATGATGATGATGAGTATTTTTGTAATGAGTTTTAATGCGTTAAATTTTAACCTAGTCATTTCTAGAAGCTCTACATCCTCGCTACTTCCATTTGTATAAATAGCGGGGTACCAACGATTGGAATTGAACATGATAGTAGCGAATAACAACAACTACTGAGCACGCTACCAAACATCACAACCCATGATATTATTATAAATGCGAAAGTGTGTTTGTTTGTTTGTTTGTTGATTTGGTAGTTTGTCCTTCAATCACGTCGCAACGACGGACGACCTGATTTTTTGCATGTGTGATATAAGCAGAAATAGATTCAAATGAGTGATTTTGACACAGTAGGTATATTGGGACTCGGCAATGTCTCTATGGGAGTGTAGGTACAAACTTACAAAGGTACAGGTGTTCTATTTCCCTCCGTGTCCCCTTTAAATCCCGCATGGGAAGGACCAGCTGGCCTCTTCCCGATCCTGTCACAAATAAAATATTTTTGATACAATAATATAACCTCCCATTGGGAGGTACTTTTATGTGTCTCAAGGATTTAAAACTTACTTTCCTACTAGAGATGGGTATTGTTGCTACTTTTAAATCATTTTCATTTGGTGTTTTTTTTTATTTTTTAACCCCCGGCCCAAAAAGAGGGGTGTTATAAGTTTGACGTATGTATCTGTGTGCCTGTGGCATTACAGCTCCTAAACTAATGAACCGATTTTAATTTAGTTTTTTTTGTTTGAAAGGTGGCTTGATCGAGAGTGTTCTTAGCTATGATCCAAGATAATCGGTTCAGCCGTTTGAAAGTTATCAGCTCTTTTGTAATTACTGTAACCTTCACTTGTTGGGGGTGTTATAAATTTTTAATTTACACTTGACTTCACAGGGATTGCACAAGTGATTTTTCACGTAAAATGAGGTGTCAATTTTTACACTAATTAGACTCGTTTGCTACATTAATAACGATATACGAAGAAGAACGATATACATACCTAAGTATTACCTACAGAGTGAAAACATTACTAAATATTGAAAGCAAGCATCAATGCAAGCAAAAAAAAGCGGTCTAGTGTGAGTCGGATTCGCACACGAAGGGTTCCGACTTCCGTACCATCGTACAAGAATTACCTAACACTTTTTAATAGGGCTCTCTCCGTCACTTGCTTCCACTCGTTTCATACAATCGTAGTTCCAATTTCATTTGAATATTAAGCAAGCAAAGTCCATGAAATTTTGCAGACATATTCTAGAAACTAATATCTGTGTCTGTGGTGTTTTAGATTTTTCTAAAAATATGTAGTTTTAAAATTAAAGGGGCTCAAAGATTTGTATGTAAATTTTTAAGACCGCGTACCTTTGAAACCGAATATTTTAACAGAAATCTGGAAAACCACAGACATAGATATTAGTTTCTAGAATATGTCTGCAAAATTTCATGGACTTTGGTTAATTAATATTCAAATGAAATTGGAACTACGATTGTATGAAGCGAGTAGAAGCGAGTGACGGAGAGAGCCCTCTTTCATGGCTGGCATTTTGAAATTTTTATTATTTGTTACTATTGTGTAAAAATTTCAACTTACCTAATGCGGTTCACGAAATACAGCCCGCTGACAGACAGACGGACGGATAGACGGAGAGCGGATACTCACCTAGTACCTACTAGTGTTCCGGTGGCACCCTTGGGGTACGGAATCCTTGAAAAAACATTTCCCATTTGAAAAATTCCCCGAGGCTGCAATCATTAATTCATCAGACGCAAACAACACACGATTAGAGCGATTGTATCCGATAATCATACCTATACTACGTCGTTGTAGGCGGACTTCATCATGTATTCATAACCAGCGGACAGGTACAATCATAAACAGAACATACGACTACTTAAAAGTAAAAAAAAAAAAAACTAAATTAAAATCGGTTCATTCGTTTAGGCGCTACGATGCCACAGACAGATACACAGATATGTACACAGACACACGTCAAACTTATAACACCCCTCTTTTTGGGTCGGGGGTTAAAAAATAGAATTATAGACAAATCTAATGATTGAATCTAGCTGATGCCCGCGACTTCCCGTTTAAGTTTTTAAAAATCTGTAGAAACTTTGATTTTCCGGGATTTTCCTATTTAGCCGGCCATTGTACGTAAATTCTTCTTCTCTTCCTGGTTTTTTTTTATCCGGGATAAAAAGTTGTCTTAGATATCAATCCATCTTCGAGATACAAGTCATTCTGAACCCAAATGTAATTAATATCGTAAACTATAAACCGGAAGCCGCATTAAAATCCGTTAAGTAGTTAGAAAAATCTAAGCGTATAGAGGGACAGACGGTAGGAAGCGACTTTGTTTTGTACTATCTATCTAGAAAAGGGTAAACAAGAGAATTTCCATATAAACAAAGTAGGTGAAAGCGTTTAATAACACGCCGTCCCATTTGTACATAGTTAATGCGCGCCCACAATCATACTAATCGATTGGAGGGCGTCCTCTACAGCAAACAGCATTAATAATAAACCGTGCGAACCGACAGCCTGTGTCGCAGACCGACACGTCTACGAGTGGACTTAAGAGGGCTCTCTCCGTCACTCGTTTCCTACAATCGTAGTTCCAATTTCATTTGAATATTAAGCAACTAAAGTCCATGAAATTTTGCAGACATATTCTAAAAACTAATATCTATGTCTGTGGTTTTCCAGATTTCTGTTAAAATATTCGGTTTCAAAGTTACGCGGTCTTAAAAATTTTCATACAAATCTTTGAGCCCCTGTAATTTTAAAACTACATTTTTTTAGAAAAATCTAAAACACCACAGACACAGATATTAATTTCTAGAATATGTCTGCAAAATTTCATGGACTTTGGTTGCTTAATATTCAAATGAAATTGGAACTACGATTGTATGAAACGAGTGACGGAGAGAGCCATGTTAAGGCTAGCTCGGACTAACACCATTCACTTGTGACGAGCGATTTTAGTAAACGCCCAAAAAACGTACGTTAGTATATTAATTTATTGTAGTTGAGTGTAGAGTATTTCAGTAGCTATAATACTCGCTACTGCCCAAAAAAAGTTCACTTTTTCAGTACAATTCACAAGCGAGTAGTGTTTTACTATTCTACTTGACTAAATTTTTATTGCTCAGACACGTTTAGTTACTAAATCACTCGCTGATTGACTTAAATACTATGCGTAACTAGCCTTTTGTGCTCAAGGTAAGTGTAATTCAACATGAGTTAGGACCATCAGGCCGCGATAGATTTCGTACCGAGGCCATATTTTATGATCGATAGGTACCTCATTTTGTATTCCTCATCGTTGAGAGTCGTGACTACAAACATTAGTATTAATTTTGGACCCTGTGGTCTTATAGTGAAACACTGCGTACGTCTCCTCCTCGAAGGAAATCGTGCTGCTTTTTGTTCATCCCTATTCTGAAATCATTGTTTATGTTTGATTTCAACTCGTAAGCCTATAATAATAGAGTCTAAAATGTGTTATTGTAGTGTTTCCGTGGTATTTAAATTAAAGGTCGAACTTTCTTATTAGAAAACGTATTCGAAAATCAATTTGCGAAAGAAAATACCTTCTAATTTGTTTTTGTCTTTTCATCATCATTATCAACCAACAGACGTCCACAGCTGAACATGTCTTTTCTAGGGCCTTACACACGCTGCGGTCTTGTACCTCCATGAATCAAGCAGCTCCCTGCGACTCGTGCTCGAATCCGAGCTTTCGTGTGAGACCCATAGTTAACAACCACTTCTCGAATATACATTTTTTTTAACCCCCGACCCAAAAAGAGGGGTGTTATAAGTTTGACGTGTGTATCTGTGTATCTGTGTGTCTGTGTATCTGTGTATCTGTCTGTGGCATCGTAGCGCCTAAACGAATGAACCGATTTAAATTTAGTTTTTTTTGTTTGAAAGGTGGCTTGATCGAGAGTGTTCTTAGCTATAATCCAAAAAAATTGGTTCAGCCGTTTAAAAGTTATCAGCTCTTTTCTAGTTTTCTTGTAGAAAAGAAGGTTAGATAACCCTTAGGTTCATAATATTCAAGTGTCAATTGACAAATGTCAAGCTGTCAAGATGGACGTTGCCTAGATATACATAAATATTTATTTGAAAATGATGTTTTGGAAAACTCAGATACTTTGGATTGTAGGCGCGGAATAGTCCAAGAAAATCGGTTCAGCCATTTGAAAGTTATCAGCTCTTTTCTAGTTACTGTAACCTTCACTGGTCGGGGGTGTTGAAAATTTTTAATTTACACTTGTATTTATTGAGTTTAAAAAGAATATTAGCCATTTTTAATCATGACTAACAACCTCCAACTAAGCGTAAAGCTTGTGCTAGGAGTGGGTACGACAATAATGCAACAGATGGGGTTTGAACCGCCGACCTTTCGGATTTCAGTCCATTCCTATAACCGTTGAGCTATTGAGGCTTATTATGTCTTCAATGGCAACACGCACTGTTCGAAGACTTTGGTCTTCAAGCACTGTGGAATTTCGATGAAAAGACATCTCGAAACTTTCCGCACGCTGCTCAACCGAGTTCAATAAAACTGATACCCCTAATCATTTTCTACAAAAAAAACTGTAAATAACTTAAATATCTCAGCTCAATTAAAAAGATAGGATGTAAAAGTTTTCCGTACGTTTCATGGCCGCACGGAATCGAACAGCCATCCTCTGCAAACTGTGATGCAGTGATGAGTTACGTGCGAACGCATAATACTTACTCATATTACTTAGCTGGTATCAACTAACTTAACTAGTATTTTTTCTTTTAACTAGTATAATTTATCCATCGACTTTAATAAAATTATGGAACATTATAGTGGTGCACTGCTCATGCTGCTGAAGTAAAATAAATGGTTGAACAGAGAATAAGCACGGATGACCAAACAAATATTGTATGGTAGGTATTAGTTTCATATCATATTTGTTAGTGTACAAAAACCGGTCAAGTGCCAGTCGGACTCGCATATGAAGGGTTCCGTACGATCGTACAGGAGATAACAGTTTTTTTTTTTTTAATTTTCATGGCAGCCGTTTTGAAATTCTTATCAATTAATTATTTTTTCGCCTATAGAAATAAAAATTCTGTGATAATTTCAACTTTCTACCTATAACGATCCAGTAGTTTGAGATGTGCGTTGATAAATCAGTCAGTCACCTTTTCCGTTTATATATTTATATTAGTGTGGATAAAGATTGATAGGTAAAGCTCACGCGCGCGACTTGCACGCTCAACTCGGTCGCTGAACACATAGACCTGTTCAGCTGCTCACTGAGCGAGTTCATAGGGGCCACAACGTTTTTGTTAAGTTTTAAATAAAGTAGGTTATTTAAGTTTAAGTCAGTTAGTTGTACATAGTAAAAGTATGTAATAATAAGTAGATATAAATAATTTAAGTTAACTTAGCTATCGCATTAGGTTAGCCTGTAATGATAGTTTTAAGTGGTCAAAATAAATAAATAAAATAAATAAATAAATAAAATTCTTCAGCTCTTTGTCAAAACTATGTGTTAGTAAAACCCAAATGCTGTATTGCGCTAGAAAAACCGTAGCGAGCTGCGGGTGACAGAATAAATAAAAGTTTGGTAGTGCTGCGCGAGTGTGCCGCGTGGAGCCGACAGCTCTCTGCTGCAGGCTAGTGATGTGCCGCTTACTAGTTGTGTTGACTATCGATAGTCAAAAATTCCAGTCATCTAGTTCAGTACGTACGTAGTTGAAATTCCTTGGTCACGTACGAAGAGAGTTGCTTCCTCGTTTCTAATCCGAACCGCTAGGTTATGGAACTCCCTTCTGGCATCACTTTTCCCTTCCACTTTTGATATGGGCATTAATTTATATGTACTTAATCTTCAAGTCAAGAGTAAATGGGCAAGCGCGCTCCATCTTAGACTGTGTCATGTCAGCTCTCAACATAATACATAATATTTATATTTCAAAATTATCAATAAATAATAACAATAATAATATGATCGATAATATAATCGAAATCAATTAATAAAAAATTTAGATTTTAATAGTGCTGAGACAATATGAAGTTAAAGATGCCGTGAAAGCATGTTATAATTCAAATAAATCAGATCCAATAAAGTAGGGCAGTCAAAAACCGCAAATGTAACCACGCGCTGGCGTCTGCTCGTCCAAATAGCGAGCCAGATGCGTGTGGTGTTAGATAAATGGTTTTAAAGCATTTTTATTGCTTTATTTTATACACAATTTGCAGACATTTGGTTTGGTTGTTTAATAATTTTGTTTTAATATAAAAACCATGATTTATGCATGCCTCAAGCTGATTCATTTCACCGGGGACGTTATAATATAAAATGTTTAGACGAAGTAAAATCACAAGCGTTTAAGCAAGCGTAGTGTGGGACGCCCTCCAGGCTCCAGCACGATGGACCGACGATATAAAGCGGCTGGCGGGAAGTGGCTGGATGAGGAAGGCTGAGGACCAGTGTGGTGGTGCTCTATAGGGAAGGCCTATGTCCAACAGTGGATGTCCACAGGCTGATGATGATGATGATGATGAAAATCACAAGAACCTAAAAATAGATTAAGGTTTATCTTTTCAATGTTAATGAGTAATTTATTCAAATTCTACGCGTTTCCATTCTTCTCTGATGGCTGCCTTCCTTGTGCACTAATGTAAGTGAACGTCTAACGCAGCCCTCACTTGGTCTGTCTATGTCATAAACGATAGAGAATTATTAGAAGAGAATAAATTTTTAGTCAAAAAAACTTTTACAATTGCTTTTGAATCGTCATCAAAATAATTTACCACTGGTTCAGAATGCGGTTCCCACCGAGAAAAACAAGCAAGAAACTCGATATATCGATATCTCTCGACTATATCGATACATAGTGTCCACACACGTCACTACTCGTTATAGAGCGCTGCGTGTGGCGGCGACACCTCGCCCGAGGCCTTTCATAGCCGCAATTACTGTGAAAATATACTAATAACACTCGCAGAAAACTTACGAACCACTTACAAAACATTCTTAATAGTAACAACTATTTATGCCTTATTGCTTTACTACCTCCTTTAGCTCTACAAAGGCTTCTATTCGCATGGTAGCAAAACCTTTTCCCTGTACTCTCAACCGATAGACGTCAACTGCTGGATATAAGTCTCTTGTAACGACACCCACACGCCACGGGGTTTTCTTGGATGATTCTCATTTCCTTAATGTTCCCCAACCATAGAATTCACGTCAAAAGCTTAAAAAAACTTGGAAAATTATCGTACCAAGTTTGCTACCAAACTTTTGCTGGTTTTTCTCAATTTTAACTACATTCCCAACAAATTAAACAGTATTTTCTCTAACTTTACCAAAACCAGCTTTCTTCGCGTAGTGCTGTAGTGAAGTCGGGCAGTATTCAGCGGCCGCGTGTTGGTGACAGGATGATCAGTGAGCGCTTCACTCGAGAGCCCTCCGTTCGAGGCACGCCTGCCCTCTCCGGCCTCCCTCCATTCCACTACTACACTACACTCTCTATACCTACACTATGATTGATGGGAACATTGTTGCATCTAGGCAACGATCATTATATCTAGACTAGCTGATGCCTGCGACTTCGTCCGCGTGGATTTAGGTCTTTACCCTGTGGGGACCCTTTGATCTTCCGAGACAAAAAGTAGCGGAGAAATCAAAGAGTTCCCACGGGATTTTTAAAAACGTAAATCTAAATCAGCTAGTTTGTACCTAATATTAGTATCGATATGGATAAGGGTGGATATAGTATAGAAGCAGGCGTTATTTTGCGGAAGTCCATGATATACCTACAAAGAATCAAAAACTTAATTTGATATAATGCGCTAAAAAAGGCAAATCAGTATGCAACAAGGTCTACATATCTCCTGAGGATGCTCCGGTGTCGGAGCGAAACGTGTGTCGAGTGTATTCTGGTGGATTTGTGTGGTGTTGCGTGGTGGTACTTGGAGCTTGGTGGCTTTTCGTGTGTGATAGCAGTGGGAGGGCAAGTGGTGCATATTGCATGCTGCATGTTGCACCATACAGAATTGTCTGGATTATAGGGAATTAAGCTTTTGGTTACTTGTATTTGTATATCATGGACTTCCGCAAAGTACCGTTTCCCTCTATACAACAAATATAAATATGCATTAGGATAAGGGTGGATGTTACAGTTTTGTTCCATCTGGTTAGAAGTGGACGCCTATCTCATGGCCTCGCCCAGGCCGGGCTGTGCAAACGTCGCGAGGCGCGTGCCGACGCATGGCGCTCGCTGTTTATGGTGGACGGAACTTTTACCCGCCATTAGGGAAATCGATTTTGGCATAAATCGGAAATTTGAAGTAGATACCAATTATTGGCATATTATTGTAAACTGAATATGTACTTGAAAAGAGCAACCGCCGAGTTTCTTGCTGGTTCTTCTCGGTAGGAACGGCATTCTGAACCAGTGGTAGATTTTTTGACGATTCAAAAGCACTTGTAAAAGTTTAATTGAATAAAAACATTTTGAATTTGAATTTGAATTTTTGATTATTCATTCATTTAATTTTGGTTCGAAAAATCGATTGACTTTGGGGTTCCAAGACGCTAGATCATCCTATCACCATCACGCGACCGCTAAATACAAGCCCGACTTTCGTATTCCAGAGTATAATTTCGTCATATCAAAAAAAAAAGCAACTCCGCTCATTGTGGCGTTATTCGTAAGATACGACAATACATGGGATTTTTAAAAGACCGAATCGTCTTTTTGACACAAAGGTAGCTTTAATCCCAGGGATGAACATAGACTACTTTTTGTTTTGGAAAATTAAAACAAAAAAACCTAAATCCTCGCGGATAAAGTCGCAAACTGTAAGTAGGTATATGCACGCCGGGCAAATCATGTCGCTTACGCGATCATCCAAGAAGCTAAGCGATTAGTTTATGTTTTAATCCAGCTTAGAATCCGAAGGGGTATGGGTTTAATAAAAACTGATATTCCCCTTTCAGGTTAGCCCACTTCCGTCTCAGACTGCATCATCACTTACCACCAGGTGAGATTGCAGTCTAGGGCTAACCTGTATCTGAATAAAAATAAAATGAAACCGGCCAAGTGCGAGTCAGACTCGTGCACTGAGGGTTCCGTATTCGGGTATTTTTTCCAACATTTTGCACGATAAATCAAAAACTATTATGAATAAAAATAAATAAAAACCTGTTTTAGAGTGTACAGGTAAAGCCCTTTCATATGATACCCCACTTGGTATAATTATCTTACTTTGAAAATTGAAACACATTTAAATATTTTTTTCTTTTACATGATATAACCACAAATTCGCGCTTTTCAGATTTATTCCTGTATTTTTACTATAAGACCTACCTACCTGCCAAATTTCATGATTCTAGGTCAACGGGAAGTACCCTATAGGTTTCTTGACTGATACGACGGCAGACAGACAACAAAGTGATTCTATAAGGGTTCCGATTTTCCTTTTGAGGTACGGAACCCTAAAATACCTTCTATTTCTCATTTAAAACTTGTCGTCAATAATTAAATTAAATCATTTAATGGATAGTTCGATGAATTTCCAATCAGTGAGCAATCAAGGCGAACAACGGTGATGTTGGGGAACAAAGGGCATCACGGGGACCGAAATGCGACGTCACGGCTCACGTCGCTTACACGCATTTAGTCTGACGGCCATGGAAACAGCGGGCCTACTGAAAAATATTATAGACATAATATTATACTAAAATTTAAGAAGCCGTGATAGCCTAGTGGTTAGAACATTGGAAGTCGGGGGTTCGATCCCGGGCACGCACCTTTAACTTTTCAATTATGTGCGTTTTAAGCAATTAAATATCACTTGCTTTAACGGCGAAGGAAAACGTCATGAGGAAACCTGCATGCTTGAGAGTTTTCCATGTACTCAAAGGTGAGTGAAGTCTACCAATCATTGGGCCAGCGTGGTAGACTATGGCCTATTTTACCTTTCTCACTCTGAGAAGAGACCCATACTTAGTAGTAAGTCGGCAATTATAGGTTGATTATGATGGTGATAATATATTTACCAAATTAGCCCAGCCGTCGAAATCGAACGTCCTGTAAACTCTTGCGAACTCCTCCTAAACGGGACTCTTCTTTGCATTTTAGTCCGTTTTAAAAATATGGTAAAGTTAAAAAAATATGTTAGATAAAAACTACGTACGGGGGACGCCCCGATTGCCATCTCGACCTGACGCATACTATACTCTACAGTGATCTTTGATTTACAATAGTTGCGAAGGAGACTATATTGAGAAATGAAATTATTTTATTTGCAGACCTTTGAACTTACTTTCCTTGTTGTAGCCACCACGTCAGGCAAAGACAGGCGATCTCCAGAGCAAGAAGATACCAGGTCATCGCCCACACCTGGACCACCCAGCCCCCAGAACAACGGCACTGCTGGTATATATCGATTGTTTAGCTAATTACTTATTTATGTGAATCTTTGCTTGTTTTACAAGTAAAAGGTCTGGGTTGGATCCCCAGTAGAAAAATATGACAGTATTAAAAAAAAAAACATCTAGACGAATTGACATCCTCCTCCTCTCTTGAAGTCGGTTAAAAATATAGCACGAATCTTAGTCCCGTCATGATTCATGACCAGTGACCACGACTCATGCAATTACCTACTGGGTCGAAATATCGGTAATTCAAAATCTTCATATTAATCGTCGTAAGCACCATATAACATGGTATGTAATATAACATTTCACAACTCGTTTAATCGTCCCCAGCCACTCTCTCATCAACGGAATCCTTATCACCACCGCTGCCCGAAGGCTCTCGCTCCGCTCCAGCGCTGCAGCGCTTAAGGAAGTTCCTCTCAGCGCTGCAGCAGTTCGCTTCAGACGTCGGCACGGACACTGGGGAACGAGTACGACAGTTGATTTTCAACCTTGTTGTAAGTAGTATAAAGTCCAACTTACAATTTATTTAAGGCTCTCGCTTCGTAGCGCCTTTCAGCGCGGCAGCAGTTCACTGCAGACGTTAGAATCTGAAACGATACTGTAAAACAAGTGCAACAGTAGATTTTCAACTTTATTTTTATAAAGAATAGAATATATTTTACAATATTGAAAAATGTTATAGAAAAATAGAGCCACCTGCGTAGCACGTTGCTACGGACGTTCGATTCGCTCACGCCTACGTGAGCTACGAAGTTTACCAACGGTTTTTTTTTTGTTTTTCGTAGCAGCTTTCATTTCACACATCAGCATCGGTTAAATTCGCAGAGTTAGGATATACCCATTCTCTCTTCTATGTAAAGTGTATCTAAAAGATATAAGAAAAAACTATATAAACTAAAAATCTATTTCGTATGTGATACTAGCTGATGCCCGCGACTTCGTTCGCGGGGATGTAGGTTTTTTAAAAATCCCGTGGGAACTCTTTGATTTTCTGGGATAAAAAGTAGACTATGTGCTAATCCAGGGTGTAATCTATCTCCATTCTAAATTTCAGTCCAATCAGTACAGTAGTTTTTGCGTGAAGGAGTAACAAACATACACACATAAACTTACGCCTGTATAATATTAGTGTGATGTGATTTTTATGGTTCACCAGGCGGGAGTGGTGAACATCGAGGACTTCCAAGCTGGCGTGCAGGAGTGCACCAACTACCCGCTGCGGGCCTCCGTGCCGGGCTTCCTGAGGGCCCTGCTGCCTCTGGCGCAGAGGGACTTGCACGCGAGGGCGCGGAGGGTGAAGCAGGTAGCATTCTAATATCGTACTTACTTATAATTATACTTAGAAATTGATGTACTTAGAAAGTCAATCCGAAAAGTCTATTTATTTGAACTAACATATTTTTATAATATTAGCGCTTTCAAGTAGACAGCGTACCTGTTTACACTAATAGAACATAGAATTTGTTACTTAGTGAGTTAGTATGTAATCTCTGAAACTAATGATCCGATTCTGAAAATTCTAGATAGCTATGAGATAGATAGATATGCCAGGTAGCTATATTATCTGGTAGGTATCCCCGAGGTAATTTATTGAGGAAAGATGCAGGGAGAATGAGTTAGAACATGTTGCTCTTTACAGACACCTCTGCAATACATCAGATCACACGAGCATCTAATCTTGGAGTCGGGAGGCGACAGCAGCGACATTTTCGCGCCGCAGCAAAGCGGCAACGAAGCGGCAGCCAAGCGGCGCGCGAGCGATCCGTGAGTAGATATTATTGATCAAAGTGTTTTTTATTACCCTGGTATGTGGGGTATCATTGTATAAAGTTCATTGAGAGGACTGTATTTTTTATTTATCTTTATAAAATAAAGAAATCGGAGGGCGTCAAAAATGTCAATTTTTGTGACGGGGGCTATCTCAAAAACTAAACTAGTTAGGAATATGAAGTATCAGTATATTATGTACCATATACTGTATTTAAACAACAAATACTGAAAACAACGATTTATAAAATAGTTTGTAAGTTGTGACCAAAACAAACAAACATTTTTTTTGGATTTTCTTTTAGGTTTACTGCGATGTTTTCTAGCTTGGAAAAGTAATATCTCATACACCCAAAATGTGATGTTCATAATAATTTTACACGGAACCCTAACAGAGCGGGGCCTGACTCGCACTTGGCAGGTTTTTCTTGTTTTCCCAAACGAATACTTAAGTACAACACAAAGTAATGAAGTTCCTCAAGGTTAACATATTTTTAGACAAAAACCATTAAAAGAGTGAGATACGGGTTGACAGTTTGACAGGGGCATATTTATCTTTTTTACATTTTTTATACTCATAATTTACATGTTATCAAACACCGAATAACACTTCAATGGTTAACTTTTAAAGTTTAACCTGTTTTGAATTTTGGTACAGGGATAGTTTGCATCCGAGCAGGACATAGGCTACTTTTGGTCCCGGAAAATCAAAGAGTTCCACAGGGAATTTTAAAGAACCTGAATCCACAGGAAGAAGGGAATCATTTACTTAGTGTACCATACATCCTTAGATAAGAGTTATTTGGCGATTGAAAAATCAGGCCTAATAGTAATAATTAGTATATAGATACCTAGTAAATAAACTTATAATATATTCTTATACTTCTTACTACACTAACATTTTACACTTAAACTTTAGTAATTAAGTATTAATTACGATATGTGGCTGACGTAGAGGTTAGCACGTAAAGTACTACTATATTATTTATTCTGCTGTATCATTTTTTAGCACTGGGTGCTACCGTTTGTTGATCCGAATAAAAAAATAAAAAATCTGACATGTACTCGATACTTGACCAGTTATTTGAAATCTAAGGACTGTATTTGGTCAAAAATCAAGATAAAGCGATAAACAATAAAATAATGGTCACAACAGACGCAGGTGAGTGTCGCGGACAGCCCATTTGCGCCTCGCACCACCGCGCCGCCGCGGACCGCTGTCCCAGCCAAATGTAAACTCCCAGCTCGATCTAATGCTATGAACTTAAAAATCTCTGCTAAGCTTTTAGTGAGAGACTACTAAAACGATTAGCGTATTTATAACTTAGATAGATAGATAGATAGAAACACTTTATTGCACACAAAAACACATGTAAAGGATCACAACACAGAAAGAATAAACACAACACAGAAAAAAAAAGAAGAAAACAGAAAAAACAATTGTGTGCAAAGGCGGCCTTATTGCTTGGAGCAATCTCTACCAGGCAACCTTTGCTGAAAGGAGAAGTGCTAGGGTTGGATAGTACCAAGTCGCTTAACTTAATGCTAAGTGTGCATATTACGTGGTTGTTACATAGGATCAGCCGTCAAATAACTTCATAGTCAAGGAATAAAGACGTTACGACAACTATTTTCCTGTACAAAAACTATCAAAACCTCAAATTTATCCGTCAGATAAAAGTTAAATTTGTTTTTATGATTAAAAAATCTTGTGATATTTGGCAATTGCAAAATGCATCTATCTAACTACAGGTCACAAATTATGGCTAGTAAATTGTTTATAGGCTTCTTCTACATGGTTTTCCTTTGACAGAAATATAAAGTACTTGCATAAAAATATTTTAGTAGAGCAGACTTTAATTTTTAATGAAACGCTTTATTGTTTAGTGTCCTAACTTGTGTTATAGCGACATATAGCATCGCTTCTGTGGTGGAGCGTTGTGTGTTGGTCGCATGTCAGTGGCACGCTAGGGACATGTCGGCAAGTTTTTGCGGTCCGGCGATGAAACGCTTTATTGTTCCATGGTGTTCTTACTTGTTAGATTATTTACAGTTATTGAATTACTAACGACCCGCCTCGGTGTCACACGGAAAGCATATTACTATTTTCATAGGGATCTCCAATTAAAATATATAGCCTATATTACTCAGGAATAATGTAGTTTTCCATTGGTGAAAGAATTTTCAAAATCGGTTGAGTAGTTCCAGAGATTACCCCCTACAAACAAACTTACTAACTTTACTTCTTTATAATATTAGTATAATAATAATATTATATAATTGTTTATTATATTAGTAGATAATACCCGCGCCTTAAAATGGATTTAGGTTTTTAAAATCCCGTGGGAATCCATTAATTTTTCCGGTATAAAAAGTTGACGGTCCCTAAGAACAAAGTCGTATCTGCTAAATTCGCAATTTGAGTAAAGAGCGTTTGAAGTTTCCTTTAACTATAATTTTAATTATTTCCGCCTTAAAAGTAATAAGAGTAAGAAATAGCCAAAAACTGCGATGATTTGCTTATTTGTGCAAGTTTGTTAATTAATTTACTGCATATTTGAATAAAATGGCCTTTTTATAATACCATACACACACACACAAACTTCCGCCTTTATAATATTAGTGTGATAAAAGCTTTTAAACAGATAATTATACACAGCCTCTGTGCCAGCTAACCGCACGCGCGGGTGTTCTAATAATTTTCCGTCCGCCATGTTGGTCCGCCATATTTGCGCGCAGCTAACGAATGTTAAAGTTCGCGCCTTGCCAAATGATGCCATAACTCACAGCTAGACAATACCGCAGGATATATCATGTAGATACCAATAAAAAGTGTTAAATAAAAAAAAAAAAACAAAGCCAGTAAGGCAGTAAAGCCTAGTCAAAGTGAGGTCAGCAGATTTTCCGTGAAAACGTCGGAATATATTATAATATTAGTGTAATTATGTAATTTAATTATATATTTATCAATCTCTTTAATACAATGGTCACACACCAGTTGTTTTTTTATTGAATAGATGAATCAATGAATAGACAATTAGTGTAAATTAAAAATTTATAACACCCCCAACAAGTGAAGGTTACAGTAACTAGAAAAGAGCTCATAACTTTCAAACGGCTGAACCGATTTTCTTGGAATATAGCTAAGAACACTCTCGATCAAGCCAACTTTCAAACAAAAAAAAACTAAATAAAAAGCGGTTCATTAGTTTAGAAGCTACGATGCCACAGACAGATACACAGATACACACGTTAAACGTATAACACCCCTCTTTTTGGGTCGGGGGTTAATAAATACCACTGCATGCGTAGGTAGGTATGTTTGATGGATAGCCTTTTGAAAAGTAAATTTTGTTATCAAGGATAGATTGTAGACACTTTAGGTATTTTAGAGCGATGGTAGAGCGTTCCCAAAGTTTAAAGTGGGGATTTGTGTGGCTGATTACTTTTGTAACTGTCATTAAACACACGTTTAGCCGCGTGTCCATATGTCGCTGATAATTTTTGGATCGCAATTTGGTAAAATAAAGCCATTTTTAGTTAAAGCCATTTTATACTAGACGTAATTGTCGCTTGCTTTTCCTTTAGTAGTGGGCGGATGGCGACTTCTTTGGGGCAATGGAGCGCTATGATTATAAGCGGGAAGTCCCAGGTTCGATTTCTAGCAGAGACAGTTTCGGAATTGATAATTTCTAGAATTGGGGGAGGCTACGGCCGTGGCTAGTTGCCACCCTTGACCCTACCGGCAAATCCGTGCCACCAAGCGATTTAGCGTTCCGATACGATGCCGTGTAGGAACTGATATGACGTAGGTACTTATAGGTTTAAAAAACTGGCACACCCCTTCCAAGTTAGGCCGCTACTACCTTAGAATGCATCATCACTTACAACCAGGTGAGATCACAGTCCAAGGCTAACTTGTAATCGAATAAAAAAAGACGGGCGATGCATATCGCATACAGATTTGTCTATTTTGCGAATTATTATAACTCAAACTCAAAATCACTTATTCAAAGTAGGTACTTACTATTGTACAACTTTTGATGGTCAGAATTGTTTGATTTGCAATATGATATAGTGGTGATAATTAATTACGTACCTAAATTATGAACTAAAGCTACGAGGGTTCCAAACGCGCCCAAGACTGAGAAGAGGCCACAACAAACTCAGCCGGGTAGAAGCTTGTTTTTCCTTTATGTATCATGGACTTCCGTAAAATATTGCCTGCTTCTATCCAAGCCTTTCTTTTGTGTTGAGCTAAAAAGACAACCCGTGAAAGTAAATAAGTATTGTAGTAAATCTATCGGATCGGAACAATGGGCTGTATTACGGAGTTGGAACAAAGCCGGCGGCTGTTTGCGGGAAACTTTCGGTAATTAATTGAGCCAGTTCCAAAAACCGTGTATAGATTACGATCTTTCAAATGCAATACACTACAATGCGTGCATTGGCTGCCGTCCATGTGTGCTCCGAGGCTTAGACGGTAGCGTTTTATTAAAGAAAATGCATTGTTTTTATTTTATTTATTCAGACACAAGTTAGCCCCTGACTGCAATCTCACCTGGTGGTCAGTGATGATACAGTCTAAGATGGAGGCCCTGGAATCCATACTTCCAAACTACTTATACATATATGCGAAAGTGTGTCTGTTTTTCTATTTTTTACCTTTTCATCATCATCCTGTCATTTCAAACGATTTTGATGGGTACCTTGCATCCTAGTGACGGACATAGTCTTTAGACTTTTGTCTCATAAAATTAATGAGTACCCACCGGATAGACCTATTACGGTTCATGCACAGAACACTCCTTGTGGGTTCAAGAGATATAGCCGGCCGACAGAGAGATGGATGGACAGTGGAGGCGTATTAATCCCGTTGGCACTCTTCGGGTACGGAACCCTATAAACAAAGCTCTTAACTGGTGTTTTGTCTGTTTACAAGATGATTCAAAGCTTTTATATTTGCGTAACTTCTCACAAAATTACAGTATGCATTTTTATGACATAAAAAATGAAGTCTAAACTATCGGACAGGTCTTTGTAATGTTAAAATTTTGCCTGAAGTGTGACGGGCTTTGATCATCCAAAACATGGCCGCGAGCGATGTCAGCTGTACTGTCTTGCGTCTGACATTACCTTACTGTATCTTATAACAGTAGCTAGAACTGAAATGAGAGATAACAATTTATATTGTATACAAATATGGATTGCATTGCGAACATGGTCCATTTTCTCTTACAAAATAATTGTTATTTAACTGTGACAAAATAATTTTCAACCCCCGACCGAAAAAGAGGGGTATTATAAGTTTCACGTGTGTATCTGTGTATCTGTGTGCGTACTATACTTCATCTCTCGCAGCACTGCAGTTTAGTATTTTTAAAATGCCGTCAAACCACGAAATAAGCCTAAAATTCTCTAGTCAGTTTCCTCGCACAAACAATTACTTTCCAGAATCAGTTCGTGTATTGGACCATAGACAAGCATGGCGCGCTAGTTTGTGCAATCGGCAATAAATAATAATCGGGACAAGAGTCCGCCGCGCTGTGAGAGACCGCCGTTTAATCGACCATTTGGCTTCAGTTTTCTGTACATAATGCACCAGTGCCTACCACGCGTGGCAGATGGCCCGCGAAACCGTTTATGATCCATTAGCGACCCGCCCCGGCTTCGCACGGGTGCAATATAAACTACTAGAGGATGCCCGCGACTTGGTCCGCGTGGATTTAGGTTTTTAAAGATCCCGTGGGAACTCTGATTTTCCGGGATAAAATGCCTATGTCAATAATTACAGGGACGCAAGCTACCTCGGTACCAAATTTTATATAAATCGGTTAAGCGGATGGATTTTAAAGGAATCCCGTGGGAACTCCTTGAACTTCCGGGATAAAAACAGACACACTTTCGCATTTGTAATATTAGTATGGATTGCAAATGAATACAAAATAATACCAAACTATAGTACGCGACAGGTTGGGATGGCAACCGGGGTAGGGACGCCCCGCACATCCGTCCAGGCCCTGCGTTAACCCGCTGCGGGATAGCGCGAGTGACGTGCGAGTGTGCGGGCCCGATTGCCATCTGTCGCGTACTATATATATAAACCATCCTCTTGAATCGCTCTATCTATGTATTAGTGAAAACCGCATTAAAATCCGTTGCGTAGTTTACGCGTACAGACAGCGGGAAGCGACTTTATTTATACCCTGTAGAAATACTAATTCACTCAGAACCCAAGGATTAGTGAAAATTAAAAAATATGTAAGCTTGTAAGCCTAAAACTAGTAAAATCTAGTCCAAACTGAAAGTTTTTGTTACTACTATTTATTAGTTCTAATTAAAATTTGACTTAGGTATCTAATAACACAAAATAAACAATATAAAAGCTAGCAGACAGACATACAAATATACTCTTTCGCATAATAAGATCCTATTAGTACCTGTGCATATTATGGGTTTTATGTTCTTCAACATTTTTGTTTAAGAACAGCTTAAGAGGGCTCCTCCGTCACTCGTTTCATACTATCGTAGTTCCAATTTCATTTGAATATTAAGCAACCAAAGTCCATGAAATTTTGCAGACATATTCTAGAAACTAATATCTATGTCTGTGGTTTTCCAGATTTCTGTTAAAATATTCGGTTTCAAAGTTACGCGGTCTTAAAAATTTTCATACAAATTTTTGAGCCCCTGTAATTTTAAAACTACTATTTTTAGAAAAATCTAAAACACCACAGACACAGATATTAGTTTCTAGAATATGTTTGCAAAATTTCATGGACTTTGGTTGCTTAATATTCAAATGAAATTGGAACTACGATTGTATGAAACGAGTGACGGAGAGAGCTCTGTTAAGATGAGAAGTTTAAGTTAGCTTTTTGTTCCAAAAAAGTAAATCGTCAAACAACTGCAAGATTTTGCAGATCTTAAATAAACCTTAATCTCGAAAACTTCACACAATGAAGAAACTGGCAGAATCTTGTAAATTCATTAACAATTAATTATAATAGCCGAAGTTGCCGAAGTTCGGCAATTAGGTACTCTACCACCACGTCGGACAACAAAGATAATGCCGGCTGCAGATTTATTCACTTCTTACCTATTTATAAAATACAAAGGACTGATCACTGATCAAAGGAAAACTTGTTAACTGTTCTTGTTGGAAAGTTTTCAAGGGGCTGGTATAATCTTTATGTAGCTGTCAGCTATAGATATAATGTAATAATAGACCAGATTTTTAAAATACAAACGTATGTATTTTATTTTAAGCGATTTGGTGAAATATTGACGTGACAACGTCTTATAATTCGATAGAGCCGGCTGCACGCACGAAAAAACATGACTCAAGCGGCGTTACCGGCGGTAACGCCACCAGGCGGCGATCGGCCTTTGTTGTCACGTTCAACTAGCTCATATTAGAACTTTACTTCAACTAGTTATACTTAACTAGTAAAAACTGGAATTAATTAGGTACGAGTATATATCCCAGAATGAAATTTGATTACCTCGCCGACTCCATCGCAGTGTTGGCTGTAAGGACTAAGGAGGACCTCCTTAGTCCTTCGCAAGCTTCTAAAGCGTTCCTTTTAAACGAAAGTCAAGGGGGTGAAGCTGAATGAAGGGACGAGGGAGCAACTAAAATCACTAGGCTATCAGTTATCACTGCTTTTGAATAGTATGGTTTAAAACCTTAGTTTACTCTATCGTTTCAGGTTCTACGATGCTCAAACCAACGGCTCCCACGACGACTACCCGCCGCACGCCAAGCGGCCGAGCCTCTTCAACCCCTCCCCTTTCTACGCCCTCCCCAGCAACGCCAGCCTCTTCGACTACAACCCCTACCACAGCTACCACGCGACACAGGACACCGGCTTCGAGAGGCGAGATGGTAATTCCTTACCTCTAAAGGATTAAATAAGAAAGGTTCCAACTTTGCAGGAACTTGTCTTTTCAAAGGATGATATTTCCTATTTAGTATTCAGGCTCCCGATCAGGGGTTTTGGCGTGATAGAGTCATGACAAAAATAAAACTGTAAAGTAATTGAAATATAGTTAAATATAAAATATATATTTGACGCCACACACGGACGTACAATTTGGTTTTAATGTATCCACGTGAAACGCAAAAATCACCTTTGAGTTTGAGATAGCTTACGATTTCAAGGATATTAATGAAAAAGATTTAACTTTGACTCAAAACCTTAATACCAATACAGCAGGATTGAAGCAGTGCATATTAGAAACAAAGAATAGAACTAATCTATAAGTATTATTAAAGGGTAGATACGAGTCTATGAAATTCCCTTTGATAAAGGCCTAAAGGCCACTAAGTCGGCGTGGTCGTTTTAACCTAAATTTTATTGCTTCCCAGGTGGCATCACGGTCCGAGACGTATCGTCAATGAACGCGCCCTTCTCAGAGCCGCGACCAGCGCTGCTGAAGAGTGATGACGAGTGGAAGAACATCAATACCATGCTGAACTGCATCCTCAGCATGGTGGAGAAGACGAAGAGAGCACTCGCCATATTGCAGCAGAGAGGTATGACAATCATCAGCTTTAAAGAGCTCCAGTGCTGGTGTTGTAGGACAGATAGGTACGAAGCCCTGCTGAAGAGCAATGACGAGTGGAAGAACATCAACATCATGCTGAACTGCTTCCTCAACGTGGTGGAGAAGATGAAGACAGCGCTCGCCATATTACAACCGAGAGATATGACTATATGACAATAATCAGTTTGTATGGTATCCTCCATCAGCGGTTATGCTGACCAGAAATTTTTTGAGACGTGTAGAAACAAACCAAGACAAGAGTTCTATTTCTAGACTTCAGCAATATAGCATAAATAATACGTTATTTCGGAGAGTGTGCCCAAGAACTAGTTCCTCCTTAACCTTTCTACTATGGTACTGCAACTCGCAAGGTATCGCCAAGGTCTGCACCCGTACGTCGTCGAAATTCCATGAATATGTACGAAGTGATTTGCCTCCTCGTTTCTAATTGGAATACTTTACACATTTATGTCATCGTTGTTTCAGGTGTAGAGCCTCCAGAAAGCAACGATATAAAAAGGGCAGCCAGTGAAATCATGGCGACCGCAGTACGGCAGACAGAAGAGAGGGTGGCAGAAGTGAGGAGACGAGCTGAAGATGCAGTCAACCAGGTCAGCACTAATTAATTATTTGCATAGATATGTATTATTTGTTAAATTAACCCCCAAAAAAAGCGGCTGACGAATAACTAACTAATGTTCCCTATCCGTTTGTCTTATCACCTCAATTCAGTGCTTATGAAATCATCTCGGTTGGTTTTAAACCAATAACAAGTTAGGGAGATTGTATTTATCGCTTGCTTAGGGGATCGAATATTTTCCATAGTGAACAACTAAATGATATAGCCATTGAGATACGGAATAGGCCAGTTACGGAGTAGTACTGATGTAGTTTTAAACCAGAAAAGAAGTACACGTTTGCATTTTCTTTCCAGGTGAAACGCCAAGCCCTCCTAGAATTGCAACGCGCGGTAGGCGCAGCAGAAACCAAGGCCTTAGAGCTGGTGGCGGCAGAACGAGGGAAGATGGAACGCCTCATCGAGCGACGGCATTCCCCACCTCCTGTACGAGACCTGAGCCCTAGTGCAGCTGGACAACAGAACGTATGTTCACAATCCTTGCATCCTTAGACTGTAGAGCTGGTGGCAGCTGAGCAAGGGAAGATGCAACTCCTCATCGAGCGACGGCATTCCCAACCCGCCGGATGAGACCTCAGCCCCAGTACTGCTGGTAACAAAGTCTGATAGCTGTGTGTCGAAAATACATCAGATCCAATACATACTGCTGGTTCGGTATACCATTCTTACTGAGGAAAACCAGCAAGGAACTCAGTGGTTGCAGTCGACAATCGTAACAAGTAGTTTTGTTCTTGCAGTGCTGCTGGAACTGCGGACGCAAGGCGCAGGAGACGTGCTCGGGCTGCAACGCGGCGCGCTACTGCGGCGCCTTCTGCCAGCACAAGGACTGGGAGAACCACCACCAGGTACCAGCAACTTCTTTTACCATTTCTTCATAAGGTGTTAAGTTATACCTTGACTCAGTCTCCCCTGGTTGTAAGTTTGTAACTATGATGGCATGCAAGGATACCACATCCATAGCATTACTTGTAAATTAAGACAATAGTTATTATCAAAATCACTTATTAATATTCTAGTAACAGATTCTAAGATCTAATCAAGAAACCCCTTTCGCAGGTCTGCAGCGGTCGAGACCAAAAACCAACAACCCTCTTACGAACATCCCCTCCAACCACTCAGACAACCCTTCCGAAACCCTTAACCCGCTCAACCACCCCGATAACAACCACACAAACCCTCCCAGTAACCACCAACACCGACAGACAAGACAACCGGCTATCACTGACAACCCTGAACTCGGCTGAAAGATTACTCACGACGAATCTGGCAACCCAAGAAAGAAGTTTAAGTGCAAACTCGGAAAGAATCGCGTTGGCAACCCTGTCAACCGCCCAGGGTCTCATTAGCGGGATTGGTGGAAAGAAATGACGCCTCAATAAAGACTTTTTGGGTAACACCATCAAGTTTCCACGAAAAGTTAGGAGATGAACTCCTTAAATGGGTTTTTAATGGTGTTTTGTTTTGTACAGTTGTGAATTTTTTGTAAATAAAATATCAACATAAATTCATAACATTACTCAAATGGCGTTTCAATGGCAGCCTGTTGAGACCTTTGAGAAATTATGGAGAACTCTCAGGCATGCAGGTTTCCTCATAATGTTTTCCTTCACCACTAAAGCAAGTGCTTTACCTAAATTAATTGCTTGAACTTGTAACGCACATAACGTAGAGGTCCAAGCCCGGGATCGAACCCAAATAGGGCCCTAATAGAGCCCTAATAGGGCTCCAAAGTCACCGTAACTGTTAGCATTTAAATAGGATCAAAGAGTTATGACCTAGCCAATGATACGAGCTTAAGTTCGCTAATGTGTGCTGACTGGTTACTCTCAAACTTTTCCTTTGAGAGCAGTAATTTTCTCGTTTCGATATTTTGTGTAGATGTCGAAAGTATCTAGCAGGAATATTAGAATAATAAATTCTAGGTCTATTTCACTATAAATAAAATAAGCAATTATTATCATCTAATTTATTTTAAAGTTACTTTACTGTAAAATGTACATAACCAAATTATTATTGTTTGTTATTTAATACATTATTTTATTTTATTAAATCATTATTAAAATAATTTTATGTAAATATTATTTAACTATTGTTGTGTTTTTTTAATTTATATCTAAATCTTTAGTCGATTACATTTTAAGATGAGTGATTTTATTCTAATGTTCCTTCCTCGTTTTAATACGTTGTGCCATAATGTAAGCATAGTTTATTAATAATAATAGGTAAGAGCAAAAATATATAAATTAATTTAATTTTGAGGTTCTTTCAAATAATTCCATGTCTCATTTTCCAAATTTAGCAAGTAGATACCTACTTTGTCAAAGATTGTTTGTCTTATTTTTATCTAAAAGTTGAAAATATTGTTATCAGATACATAGGTAGGAAAAGTTAATTAAAAAAACTCCACTTTTGTAAACAATATGTCACTTAATTAACGCACATTAAATATAAACGCACTTAGATACCTAATCTGTATTAACTATAAATGTTTTTAAATATCAACAAGTGTAAGATAATTGAAATAACTTTAAGTAAATTGATATTTTATCAAAGTGTGTGCAATATTATTTATAATTTGAGTGTAAATTTTCGAATTTAATAAATACTAAGTATGTACCTAAAATGTACATATTAGAAATATTAAATTAATAACGAATTCATTCCGTACTATGTTGTATTTATGTCTAGTTCACGAAATATATGAAAAGTAAGAAAATGTATATTTACCGTTTTATTTATTGCCCTGAGATTATTTCCAATCCCAAACTTAGCAAAGTGATGTCAATTTTATCAAAATCGGTGCAGTAAATCCTAGTTAGATATCATCATCCACTCGAAAGGAAGTAAATTAAAATAAATCTTCCCAACGAGTCACCTTGAGTAACAGTGTGACTCTCGTTGGGAATTACAATCATCATTACAATGGATAACAAGTGTAAATTAAAAATTTTCAACACCCCCGTCCAGTGAAGGTTACAGTAACTAGAAAAGACCGAAAAGACCTGATAACTTTCAAACGGCTGAACCGATTTTCTTGGACTATTCCGCGCCTACGATCCAAAGTATCTGAGTTTTCCAAACAATCATTTTCAAATAAATAATTATGTATATCTAGGCAACGTCCATCTTGACAGCTTGACATTTGTCAATTGACACTTGAATATTATGAACCTAGGGGCTATCTAACCTTCTTTTCTACAAGAAAACTAGAAAAGAGCTGATAACTTTTAAACGGCTGAACCAATTTTTTTGGATTATAGCTAAGAACACTCTCGATCAAGCCACCTTTCAAACAAAAAAAACTAAATTAAAATCGGTTCATTCGTTTAGGCGCTACGATGCCACAGACAGATACACAGATACACAGATACACACGTCAAACTTATAACACCCCTCTTTTTGGGTCGGGGGTTAAAAAGTTGCAACGAGTAACAGTGTGACTCGTTGGGAGAACATTTTCGAAAAATTCCCAACGAGTCGCACCAAAACGAGTAACAGTGTCCCATCCTGTATTTTGACATCCTCTCTGACGAAGGACACTTATCATCATCAACCCACCACCAGCTTACTGAAGCTACGAGGGTTCCAAACTTAAAACTATATCCCATTTGATATTGGTCAAATGTCAACCAATATCAAATGGGCTCGGTGGCTATCATTAAGTGTTAGACACTGAGTAAGCGAATCACCCTGGTCTCCTCTCAGAATGAGAAGGGTTTGGCGATAGTCTGCGCTGGCCAACTGGCTTGGCAGACTTCTCACACATTTGAGAACATTATCGACAACTCTCAGGCATGCAGGTTTTCCACGACGTTTCCCTTCATGCCGTCACTCGTTTCATACAATCGTAGTTCCAACTTCATTTGAATATTAAGCAACCAAAAACCATGAAATTTTGCAGACATATTCTAGAAACTAATATCTGTGTCTGTGGTGTTTTAGATTTTTATTAAAATATGTAGTTTTAAAATTACAGGGGCTCAAAGATTTGTATGAAATTTTCAAGACCGCGTAACTTTGAAACCGAATATTTTAACAGAAATCTGGAAAACCACAGACATATTTGATTATTATTGACTTTATTGTGTAACTTACAAATTCTAATTACTTTGACAAATTTATTTTTATTGTGTAACTTAATTTAATTAGTGTAATTGGACTTAAGAGGTCCGTTCTAATTAAATAATTAAATAAATAAAAAATAAAAAAAATAAAAAAAAAATAGATATTAGTTTCTAGAATATGTCTGCAAAATTTCATGGACTTTGGTTGCTTAATATTCAAATGAAATTGGAACTACGATTGTATGAAACGAGTGGAAACGAGTGACGGAGAGAGCCCTCGTTGAGATTTCCATCATAATTCAAGTCATCGTAACGCAATGACATCGTCAAGGTCTGCATCCGTACGTAGTTCCTCGGACACGTACAAAGCGATTTGCTTCCTCGTTTCTAATCCGAACCGCCAGGATATCGGTCGCCTTTCCAGCATTTGTTTTCCTTTCCACTTTTAATATTATGGGTACCTTCAATTCATGATTGAATAGGCATCTTCTAGGCAAGCGTGCTCCATCTTAGGCTGCATTCATCACTCGCTAACAGGTCTGATTACAGCCAAGCGCTAGTCTATAAATTAAAAAAAGGTAAGGCTTGAAAACATAATATTTCTTACTCGAAATCGAACCCTAGACTTTTTCTTGCTAGTGCTGCAGCATGTAGGTTTCCTCCAAATGATTTTCTCACGATATTTTATTCTTTAGCGTTAGAACAAGCATTATAATTCCAAAAAATACTATTACTCTACTATTTTGGTTGTGTAATGTTTTATTTTTATGTTTCTTTTTGTGATAGTGTACAATAAAGCATATTTCAATTCAATTCAATTTAAAACTACTTATATGTATATCCTCAGATGACCTCTTACCATCAATTCATCGGACATTCAATTAAACTGTCACTCGGAGTTAAAAATCGGGATATTTTCTAATTTCACTGTCGAGATATGCTTGCAATCGGCCCAGAGTTGACGTGTGATCAAACGAGCTTCAGCCGGTGAGAGGGCCGCTTTGCTTCGAGTATAAGGCTGCCTTTACACAAAAAACATACTCACATACTATGATGCGGAGCGAAAAACTTGTGGGTCCCGCCTATGAGATAGCTTCATAGGAGCAATGCATATACATTGAATAGATTTTTTATTGCGATACAAGCTAGCGCTTGACTGCGTTTTCACCTGGTGGTAAGTGATGATGCATTCTAAGATGGAAGCGGGCTAACATGGAAGGGGTACACTACATCGTATCGGAACGCTAAATCGCTAGATGACACGGTTTCGCCGGTAAGTTGGTAACTAGCCACGGCCAAAACCTCGCACCAGACAAATTATATCTATTTATTTTATTTATTTTGTACCAAAACTTAAACTTTAGCTGCAATCAATAGACAAGACTATAAGCAGGTTCGTTGTGTTTTCTGTGACTTTACCAGATTTTAGACTCTCTAGTCTTGTAAAGTCACTCCATTGGAGAGCCACAGTCCTCAAGTCTGTAGAGTATCGAGCACATTTGCCCGCTTCAATCGCTGTAGTGTTTGTGCAGTTAATAGGCTGTTTGACACCCCGACTCACTAATTGAGGTTATTTTTATATTTATTGATCTTGAAAGAAAGAATTATAAGAAAAAACTTTTATTTTTTAAAGCTTCAATCACTGTTGGCATCTCTAGATATTGGTGTATTTCCGAGTGTGAACAAACCGCTGAGTTTTGGCAATGAAAACTTAAAACTGTAACGTAAAAAACATTGAAAGGACACACACAAGGATAACTAATTTTGGGTTTGGTTGGTTTATAGTATACCTAGCTAAAAAGTTGTTATCAAAGAGATTGGTATTCACATCCCCCGTGGATAGGCAGCCTTATCGTCTCCCCACAAGCCTGATATTTTGTTGGAAGGTTAAAGTTGACATGTGATTAAAACAAGCGGCGGCGGTGGCCGGTGAGAGCACCGCTTTAGTTCGAGTGTGGCGTGCCTGCGACGTGATGAGTACAGTGACCACGTGGGAAGAAAATTGGAGGAAGTTTTTTTTATTCGCTTACAAGTTAGCTCTTCACTGCGATCTCATCTGGTGAAGTGATGATGCGGTTTTAGATGGCAGCGGGCCAACGTGGCCGGGGTGTGGCAGTTTTCATTAAACTCATGCCCCTCTGGTTTCTACACGGCATCGTACCGGAACGCTAAATTCTTGGGGGCACGGCTTTGCCGGTAGGGTGGTAACTAGCCACGGCCGAAGCCTCCCACCAGACCATACCAGGAATTTAGAAATTATAAAATTTCAAATCCGTGACAAACTAGCAAACAGACAGACATACACACTTTCGCATTTAGATATAATATTATTGTATGGAAGTATAAAGAAGGTACAGGATAGGCTCAATTTTCTTTAATTTTTCCTGTAAAGATTTCATGAAACTCTATTGCAACTCGTAAATGTGTCAGATTTTTCGCTTTACAAACATCGAAAAAAAGGGGTAACGTAATTTTTGATGTCAAAAAATAAGATACTTACTTCAAAATGGATAAAAATTTACCCCACTTCCAAAATTTCGATCATTTAGAAATCTTTCATCTTTACATATAATAAAATTGTAGAAAAGTGGTGTCTGTACAATGGAAATATATAAAAAAAAAGTAGCAGGGGTTGTTATTATATCGATGCCGAACCCGAAATTGTAATTTTTTTTGCCTGTTTGTCTGTTTGTCTGTGTGTTTGTGCACGCTAATATCAGAAACGGCTTATTCGATTTAGATACGGTTTTCACTAATATATTGTAGTAAGCTTCACTTAACATTTAGTGTTTATTTCATGTCAATCGGTTCATAAATAAAAAGTTATGTCAATTTAAAGAATCACGGCGAACATTTTTAACGTACAGAGTACGTACTACACGCCTCGCGCCTGAGCGTCCGTGGCTATATAAAGCGCGTTGATTCCACGCGAACGAAGTCGCGGGCAAAGCTAGTTTGCAATAAGGTTGGGCAAACATTATTAAAAACTATTTACCTATTCCACACTTTCAAGTTAAGTGTCTTATAGCATTAGTAGGATAGCTATTAAAATAAGTAATGTGACGGACGGACGGGTAAATGTACTTCTTAGTCGCATGGGGGTTTTTACTATTTTGTTACGGAACTTTAAAAGAAGATCAGGAAAAAATAATGTCCAAAATATTACAATAGTGTGGTGCCCATTTAAAATTTAATTTCGAATCGAGAGTGGACACCGTCGCGTCGCGTCGTGACAACTGACGACTGCAGCCTTTGAAAGCACTTTGCGACGTCACGTGACGCGACGTGACGTGACGTGACGTGACGTGACGTGACGTGTGGTAAGTGGTTGATGAAAACATCGTGAAACTATTAACAGAGCGAACTAGAGTGAGGGAACTCTCGGCTTGATCCTGAATCGACGATATGTCAACGAGAGCTCTCCGTAATGTTCTCAAAAGTGCGTGGAATCTATCAATCCGCACTTGGCTTGCGTGAGCGGACTATGGCCAAAACCCTTCTCATTCAGAGGAGAGACCCTACTTTAATTTTTTTGACTATTAACTGATCAAAGTAATTGTACTTAAGTAGTAATTAGTAAACCAAATGGTTTTCTCAACAACAACAGCTCCCTTCACCTTTACTTCAGTTCCTTTTGTTACTCGATCAAGCCAGGCAGCGCTCGCGGCCATGTTGCATGAACAAAGCATGTCACGTGTCACGCGAGACGGTTACAAAGACGTGTCCGATTGTTTACATTTCATTTGTTTTGTCCAATAAAATATGTGATACTGTTATTTTCATAGTGGTGATGGAGTAGTAGTCATAACGTCGGTCTCCTATTCAGGAAGTCGGGGGTTTTATCCTGGGCACGCATCTCTAACTTTGCGGAATTATGTGCGATATATGCATTTAAATATTATTTGCTTTATTTAACTATCTTTATCTATTATATATCTGTGTAAATATTAGTTTAACTAGAACATGCCCACAATTTATTGAATTTGATCATTTGCCCATTATTGTTTGCCCTGCTATTCAAATCAGAGCCAAAATACGTTATGTTCAAATCCGTTAATCTAAGCAGTTCAGCAGCGTTAAGCGTAGAGAAACGACAGACAGCCAAAAATTAAAAAAAGAATGATTTGAAGTCTAGTCGATAATAATGTTTTCTCCGATTAAAATTTTCAAAACATATTTAACTAGGTGATGCCCACGACTTCGTCCGCGTGGATTGATTTTTTTTTTAAAATCCCGTGGGAATTCTTTGATTTTCCGCTACAAAAAGTTGACAAAGCCAATTTTCGGGGCGCAAGCTACGTGTGTACCTGCATATAAATCGGTTAAGCGGATGGGCTTTTAAGATTCTTTGATTTCCCAGGATAGAAATATAGCCTATGTCCTTCCCCGGGGTTTAGGCTAGCTATGTACCAAACTTCATCAAAATCGGTTTAACTGTTGAACCGTGAAAAGCTAGCAGACAGACAGACACACTTTCGCACTTATAATATTAGAAGATATGTATGGATAATATGGATGCAGATTCAGAATCGTCCAGTTACAGTTTTATTAAAAGTAGGTCCCTATTAAGAAGAAAGTAAGCCTTTGAGATTGAACTAAGAGTCAAGACAGATGATCGAGCGCAAAGACCGCAGCGCCGGCGGCCATGTTGCTTTGAATACAGCGTGACACGTGACACGGGATGTTCACCATAACGTTACAAAGACTGTCCGATTTGCAGACAGATTTTAGGTTTAACTTGGAATGTTTTTGTGTCTTTATTAGTCTCTACATCTATTCATGTCTATGGACGGCTAAACAAAATATAGTCAGTAGTAGATAGACCAGGTACCTAGTTAATGCAAAGAATTACGGCACAGTTTACGTTTACGACAGTTAGGAATCTTGTACCTAACAAAAAGTCGAGGCTTCACCTACACTAGCAGGGGTCAGACTCAGATGTTACCTATATAGGTACCTATTTGGCGCTAGTTAGTTAGGAAGACTATAAAATAACAAGGTTTCTTTGATTTCACGTCACGACTACCTAGCCTAACATTTGACAGATCTAGATTTCAGGTTTAAACCGAGAGTTTCCTCATTATGGTACAGTCTCTACTCTCTACAATTATATCTACGTACTACAAATTATGCATATTATTACGTACCTACCTACTAATGAGTAAAGTAATGATTCAGTGATGAATATACTCACTAAGTAAGAATAAATTACGTACGGTTGTTCAAACAGACAGTCATTGTATGTGTTATACGGCGATAAAGAAGAATCTAACCGATCTGTAAGCCTAAATCGAAGAATAACAATAAATAATTATACCTACCTATACTTACAAGCGCTCTCACTCGCAGTCGTTATCAAATATAATATAGCGGTACATGACATCACTTCAGTGGATTGTTTATATTTTGAACTTGCTAATAGGTACCAGTTATTACTAATAGTATTTAAATGAGTAATATAGTAAACTTGCACAGTAGGTACATTCCACTTAGGCCTTTGGAATGGAGCGACAAAAAACAGTGTAAGTTTATCGCCAATTTGTATAATCTGGTGTTGTATAGAATGTATTCTACAAAATGCCTCAAACATTCAGGCAGTGTATAAAATATTATTTATTTCATACTTTACCTATGCATTAATCGGAAATTATGTGTTAAATTCGGGACGAAAAATGTCTCCAAATAAATATTCGTATACGTATATACTCGTATGATTGTCTGTCTATCCATTTATGAGACTTTTACTGGAACTGATGCTGGAAAATCCCTTTGGCACTACCCGTTGATGTAGGTCGTAGGATATATCTGCGTCTATTCCGATTTATGTTCATAATGGTGGGGCTTCATTAGCGGCCTACGGCGAATATAGTAGGTAGTATAGACCACAGAGTATATTGGTATAGACTTTGGCAGGTTAGATTATGCGGACGTATGATTTTTTGGCACGAATTATTGCTCATGTTGGCCGCGCAGAAGGCGATGTAGTTGACTGCGTAGATGTAGACAAAAACATAACGTTTATCCGTAGAACAGAATGGAATAGAATATATTTTCATTCAAGTAAACTCTTACAAGTGCCTTTGAATCGTCAAAATAGTTCACCACTGGTTCGGAATGCCGTTCCTACCGAGAAGAACCAGTAAAAGCACGGCGTTTATGATTCGCCCGCTAATGAAGCCCGACCATTAATGACCATGAGCAAGTGTGACTCGTTGGGCACCTCCGCAGCAAACGGGTTCAAAGTGGAACGGGCCGTTACAACGCCACATAAACCACACGTCTCGCGTAAACTTCACACTCGCAGTTGTTATTTGGAGTGACACGGGCGAAATGAAAACTTTTGTGAGTAAACAAAAATATATTATTTATTTTGTTTCTATCCAAAAGAATTGTTTAATTTATTTAACTTAATTAAGAAAAAAAATTTAATTCAGTATATTGAAAACTTTCTATGTGAAAAACCTACTTGATTTTTTAACAAGCTAGATAAAAACAAATAAAATCGGTCTTTACTATCTACTTTAGTTTTTACTTAACGCCCGACCCAAAAAGAGGGGTGTTATAAGTTTGACGTGTGTATCTGCGTATCTGTGTATCTGTCTGTGGCATCGTAGCTCCTAAACTAATGAACCGATTTTAATTTAGTTTTTTTTGTTTGAAAGGTGGTTTGATCGAGAGTGTTCTTAGCTATAATCCAAGAAAATCGGTTCAGCCGTTTGAAAGTTATCAGCTCTTTTCTAGTCACTGTAACTTGTCGGGGGTGTTATAAATTTTTAAATTACACTTTAGCTTACTTAAAAGGTAAACAAGTAGCATCTCGCTGAAATGCGTAAAAAGTCGCATTGTACGTACCTCATACGACCTTCTTACCGCGAACTGAAAATATATGAGTAAAAAAACCAGCCAAGTCCGAGTCAGATTCGCGTACCGAGGGTTCCGTACTTATTCCGACATTTTGCATGATAAATCAAAAATTATTATGCCTAAAAATAAATTAAAATCTGTTTTAGAATGTACGGGTAAAGAAGCCCTTTCATATTATGATACCCCACTTCCACTTGGTATAGTTATCTTACTTTGAAAGTTGAAAATACTAATTATCATGAACACATTTTAATTTTTTTTTGTGAGGTAACCACTAATTCACGGTTTTTAGATTTTTTTCCTTTTCTTGCGCTGTAAAGCAACTTATCTGCCAAATTTCATGATTCTAGGTCAACGGGAAGTACCCTATAGGTTTTCTTGACAGACACGACAGACGGACAGCCGGGCGGAGACAGATATGTAGGTATTATAGTCCGAGACAGGTTGAGATGGCAATCAGGGTATAAGGCGGGGGACGTCCCGCACACCCGCACGTCACCCTGTGCGGGGCATTCCCTCCCCAATTGCCATTTCAAGGCATTTATTTCCACAATCTCTTAAATTGTAATTGATTTTTACCCCGAGTGGGTTTATTGTAATTTGTAGGTCATATCTACTCAATTTTTATCTCTCATTTATTTATTTTTCACATTTTATCCTATTTTTAAACAATAAAATAACAAAAACAACCGTCTCAAGAACCACTGCCTTCTGTATCTTACCCTTGATCCAACAGTTAAGCGCCAGTTTCTTAAGATGTTGGTCGAAACTGTTCGCAATAAGACCGTGGACTGATACAACTATCGGTACAATAATCGCTGAGTCAACACTCCACATGGCGGTAATCTCGTGGGCCAGGTCCAAGTATTTCGATACTTTTTCCTTTTCTGCTTTCACTAGATTTTATTATGTTTGTGTTGTGGGGTTTGGGCCACAGAATCGGGAATAATATCTTATTAGGATTTCTGTGGATTGGGCCAAAGTCTACGCAGGCAAGTGAGAATTGACAGACTTCACACACCCTTGAGAACATTATTGAGAACCCTCAACCATGCAGGTTTCCTGATACTTCATTTGTAATACTTGAAAATGATGTTACTTATTTACAGTATGAAACGATACATCCCGACCCCTTTGAATAGGAGGCCGACGCGACGTCCTAACCGCTAGGCCATCATCGCATTAATTTATTAAAGGCATTATAATATGCAAGATTTCCTGTTACGCCAAACTAACCTGACTAACATTGCGGAAGAAATAGCCAGCAATTACTAATTAAGAGCTTACTCAGTTTCTGACTAATCTATTATCTAACTGACCTGGGTCTATTCAGCTCATAAGTGCTCATAAACGTATAAGGTTAAAGTAGGTATAGAGTCATAGACCAACGACCTCTATGCAGATTACTGTGCTACTAAGACTACGTACTAGAGTCTAGACGGATGTTCGAACAAGCGGGCTGCAACTTTTTTAAGATGTAAATAAAACCGGTCAAGTGCGAGTCGGCCTCGCTCTTTTAGGGTTCCGTACATAATTATGAATATGATATTTTGGGTGTATGAAACCGTGAAAGAAAAACCCAAAAAATGTTCGTTTGTTTCAGTCACAGCTTACTAACTATTTTATAAATCGTTGTTTAAATCTAAATTTCATATTCCTAACTAGTTAGTGTTCCTAAGTTTTTGAGAAGAACCCCCGTAACAAAAATGGTCTAAAAATGACAACTTTAACAGCCCCCCATTTCTTTCTTGACATAAAAAAAAATATATATTCGTTCTCTACTCAATGAGCTCTAAATAATGAAACCCCATTTCGGCACCTTTTTCATGTATGAGAGCTCCCCTAAAAAATAATTTGATTGAATTTTTAATTCAATATTTAGTTTTGGGGCAATGTTCTACGCGAAATACCAAAATTTCAGGTTTGTCTAGGTTTCGTCTACGAGCCAGAGACCTGTGACCCGCGGGCATAGAGATGGACAGACAGACAGATAGACAGACAGACAGCAAAGTGACATTAATTATGCCCTGTAGGTACATTCTAGAAATTTAATATTCAAAACTCTTATCTTTTGGTCGATTAAAAATAGATTTCGTGATGAGTATTTATTTTTAATCGACCACTAACTACTTAGAGAGATTTCGATTCTCAATAGGCTCTATTAGAGCAATTAATATCTTTACGTATTAAGATAAAATATCTATTAAGTAGTATTTTTTATTATTACAAGTTAGCTCTTGACTGTGTTAGTACGTGATGACTTGAGTCAGTCTAACATGTAAGCGGGGTACTTCGAAGCCCCCCATAATCCTTATTAATTTCTACATGGCATCGCGCGTTCTAGTACACTAAATCACCTCACGGTACAGCTTTGCCGGAAGGATAGAGTAACTAGCCACGGCCGTAGCCTCCCACCAGACCATACCAGAGACAATTTAGAAATTATAAATTCTTAAATTACCCCTGCCAGAAATCGAACATAATTAACACCTTGCACTTATAAGACCGCTCACCACTGCACCAGGAAGGTCTTCATTAGGTATAATATATAGGTCTAGTATTAAGTACGATAGTGTGTGTAATAGCGGGGACAACGGGGCAAGTTTTTGAATAATTTTATTCGAATCCCATTGTCCCCGTTAACGGGGACACAGATAACGGGGACACAGATAGCGGGGACAACGGGACTACACGTTCGTTCGTGGGTCCAAAGAGTATGTAATCATTTGGTGGGTGCGTGACAGTCTAAACTCTCATCTTCAATAACAACAAACTAACGATGTTGGTCCTATCATATAGTAATTTTGAATGAAGCCAAATATTCGTCGCCCCTTCATTCAGCATCACCTACTCGACCTTCGTTAAGTTTGACCTGATAAGAGTTTTGACAGTAAATTAGGTAGGTATACTTCATTGCGTACCACGAAAATACAAAAGGACAGATTACAAAAAGAAATATTTACCAAAAAGGTGTTATTTAGTATAGTAATAATACAAAATAAAATATAGAATAGGTATGTTGAATCTTTCAGTTTGTATTCACCACTGTTTTCCTGGTGTCGGTGATGGTATCATCATCACCGGTTGACCACCGTCCAAGCATCCCGCCGCCGCCGTACTATCCTAAACCACCATCGCCGCTGGAAGGCGGCAGGCCTGATGTAAAAGGTTAGCTTTGAATAATAATGAATGAATGAATATACTTTTACTGTACACCACAAAATTAATACACTAAAAAACCCGGCCAAGTGCGAGTCAGACTCGCGCACCGAGGGTTCCGCACTCGGGTATTTTTTGCGACATTTTGCTCGATAAATCAAAAACTATTATTTATAAAAATAAATAAAAATCTGTTTTAGAATTTACAGGTAAAGTCTCTTACTTGAAAATTGGTACTACATACTAATTTTTGTTCATGAACACTTTTTTTGTGCTATTATTAAGACCTACCTACCTGCCAAATTTCATGATTCTAGATCAACGGGAAGTACTCTATAGGTTTTCTTGACAAACACGATAGATGGACAGACGGACAGACAGACAGGCAGACACAAAGTGGTCCTATAAGGGTTAATAACGCGGCACGTATTGTATAATTACAGGCTATCCCCATCAGAAGCCATTGTATCCCACTGTGAGGAAGGGAGAGTACGTGTGCGGCGACAAAATCTGCAAGCTGACCCCGGGAGTGGAGCCCCCGGGCTGCAACGGCATCTGCCAATACCCTCTCTAACCAACTGCAGTCAGGCTGCGTTCCGAACCGGTGTGGTGGTAGACTGGTAGCCTTAGTCTTTTTTTTTTTTTTTTTCTCTCTGGCTTTTACAATGATTAGCCAATGTCAAGTTTGCAGCTATTTGTAAAAAGTTAGCCAAACTATACAAGCATGGACCCCGTCTGTGCTGGCGCTCGCCGACACACGCACGGCACCCCCTTAGAGCGCTTTTCAGTCAGTTTTAACAAAAAAAACACTCCAAAAAGTCACAACACGCGCGCCAGCAAGCGCCACCACAGACGAAGTCCCTTAAAGTCTTTTGCACATACGATACGACACTAGGCAAGAAAAGATTAGAATGCGCGTGTCTGACCCGACATAGAAAAAAATATCTTGTAATATTCTGTATGATCTCATTTAACAACCAATAGACTGAATTTCTTATAAGACACAAGAAATTTTCTTATAATGTGCAAATGGCCTTAAGGCCTAAGCCTGCATAGACAAGGGACAGTACTCAGGCATGAATCTATAATAGGTAGGTACTAGGTATACTTGGAATGCTTACTCGTAACGTGATACCTACTTCAAGTATTAAATTCAATCGCTATCCCACTTCTACCCAGCGAAAGATTGCACCCCACTAGGGTCCGATCTCTCGCTCTAATTTGTTAATCAAAGTGGGATAGCGATAAGTAGGTTTTGCTTCAAGTAAGTACTTGTTAAAAGTGAAGTCTCTATTACTTCTACTCATTCATGGTCGAAATAGATCGCTTACAACTGCATTGAATAACGCACGCATCGGACTAAGGTTGAAATCTATAGACCGCACTTTGACTTTTAGACTTGAGACACTGTTAAAACGAGACAGCGGTATACAGCTGGCATAAATGTTTCGTTATAACCGTGTCTCAAGTCAAGATTTCAGCCTTAAAGTACCCCGTACTAAAGTCTCCCGAATAATATATATATAATAATAATAATATTGACCGTCTGATGGTCTGGACTATACCCGTTATTAGTATATTATCTATGGTCTGGACCGCACAAAAGTACAGGGGGATCTACCACTCGTTCGGAATGCCTAGATTCTAGGTAACCGAGTTTCAGGCTGGTATTTCTAGGCTCTAAACATGCCCCTAGATAACCAGCCGGAAACTGTGTTGATAAAAGCCTTTGTTTATTTATATAATTAATCCCACCTAAAATGAAAACATACCTAAAAAAAAATTTCTTTTTAGTTAGGTTGTAATTTTTTCCTTTGCTCAAATCGGTGCCATAGTTTTCTTAAGGTTATATATTTTTTGTAAAGGTGCATGGACCGACCTATTGAACCATGGCACCGATTTAGAGCAAAAATTTCAGATTTTGTAATAAAAATTATTCAATACATACTATTTATTGGCGTCACTCAGAAAAGCAGGTATTATTTAAATATTTTTATCGAATTATTGGAATGTTTCTCAAAACCAACACAAAAAACACCAGGTTCAATGTGTAGAGGTTATCCGAGAGTTTTAATCTAAACAAATTAATGCCAAAATAAATAATTTAATTAGAGCGTGATTGCTATCACAACATCTAATTATCCAGTTCACAATCCAAATACCGAAAATATGCGATATCGCTCCGAATCTCAGAAGGAGACTGAACTAAAACCTTCGAAACACCCGTATTTATGCAAGTTCAATCTTGTTGGCCTCCTAGCAACAGATTGTATGACATCGAATGAGCGAAATATCGATTTTATCAAACTACCTGCATTAGATAAATTAATAATTTTATATTATTTTTGACAACTCAAATCAATTTTTAAAAATAACCTTACAGTTCGGCCGTCCTGAATTTAACACGTCCTCGTGTTTCTAATCAATCATGTCATGTCAGTCGCGGGCTTCCTTGCCCTAAGTCAAATCCAAATCATGGGCTATCCTGCCCTCCGTCAAATCATTAAAACCTACCCTTGAACTGCCGAACTCTCAGTTTTAATATCCAGTCAACAATAAATCCTAACGACTAACTTCTCATTCGATGTATACAAAATCTGAACCACTTATTGCAAATTACTTTCCACTTCACAAAAGACTAAATTCTTAAAAAAAAACTAAAAAATTTAATCACCAAATCAAACTCAATTAAAATTTTAATCAAATGTGGGTTGTTTAAAAAAAGATACCAAAGCAAAATTAAGGCAACGTGAGACACGTCCCGCTTCTGAATTATTGGCGTCACTCAGAAAAGCAGGTATTATTTAAATATTTTTATCGAATTATTGGAATGTTTCTCAAAACCAACACAAAAAACACCAGGTTCAATGTGTAGAGGTTATCCGAGAGTTTTAATCTAAACAAATTAATGCCAAAATAAATAATTTAATTAGAGCGTGATTGCTATCACAACATCTAATTATCCAGTTCACAATCCAAATACCGAAAATATGCGATATCGCTCCGAATCTCAGAAGGAGACTGAACTAAAACCTTCGAAACACCCGTATTTATGCAAGTTCAATCTTGTTGGCCTCCTAGCAACAGATTGTATGACATCGAATGAGCGAAATATCGATTTTATCAAACTACCTGCATTAGATAAATTAATAATTTTATATTATTTTTGACAACTCAAATCAATTTTTAAAAATAACCTTACATATTTAAAGTAAAATAATGCGTTAATTACCGCAATACAATCTACATACAATTTCAATTTCTTAATTACGAGTATACGGTATTTCAAAACTATCAAATAAACCACAGATACAACAAAAAATAATGTTTTATTCGTCTTTTTTCGTACCCCTATTATTTTCCCACGTTTTCTGCGAAGTTTTAAACGTGGCCACATCGAGTTTGGCAGCTATGAGGCGGCCATAGTTGGTGCTGTTCAACAGATTACTCTTGTCGGAGATTTCGGACATAATCTTGATCTTCTGTTCCATAGATGCTGCTTCAAAGATTTGCTCAAACGCGCGGGAACCGTGTTGGGATAGTGCCAGTGTTTGGTAAAAACCCTGTAAGGTAGATAAAAGAAAACTTAAAAAATTAAAAAAAACATACATTTGTATATTGGATAACTTTGAAGCAAACCGAGTTCACGTCAAAAGCGCTTAATCTCGGTGTCTATTGACACTGGAAAAGATGAAATGGACTCCGACACGCAGTTGGGATCTACATCATCAACCGACAGACGTCCACTGCTGGATACACAGGGACTTATTGTAAGTCAAAGTCAAATATTTTATTCAAAGTAAGTACAATTGTACAACTTTTTGGACTTTTATTTTAATTTAACCCCTTACAACGTGGGGTCATTCAAGGGGCGGACCAACAAATTTCTGAAAGGCCGGCAACGCATCGGCGGTACCTCTGGTCCTGCAAATGTTCATGGGCGGCGGCAATCACTTAACATCAGTTGACCTGCCTACTTTTTTGCTTGCTATTTTACTATATTAAAAAAAAACTTCCCCACGCCACAGTTTTGTGCCGCCCCTCATTCCAGGGGCTCAATGCGACTCCACCTTTGGGACCTTTGGACCCCACCGTCTATCGGTTTTTGGAACCATGTGCTTTGCCCATTGCCGCTTCAGCTTCCCCACCCGCTGGCCTATGTCGGTTACTGGTTCTCCTATGGATCTCCTCATTACTGTTTTGATCACGTAGAGTTGACGCGAGTAAATAGCAGATACAAATACCTTTAGTTTCCATATAAGTTTGTCCCTGGCTTTGGCTCCGACAAACTGTCCTTTACAAAAGGCATCCGCGACGTGGCTTCCCTTCGTGTCACACAAGATGTACACCAGCTCTTCAGGAGGCAGCTCCAGAAGACACGAAACTACTTTGGCTGGACGCTGGAATAAAAAAAAAAGAGAATATAAGAACATAAAAATTAAAAAAAAACCTTGTTAAGAATAAAATAGCACAAGCAATTTATTCATTTTTTAAGTAATGCTTTAAACTTTAAAGCATATGTGCTACTTTCTGTACACAAAAACATAGTGAACTGTAAGTATGTATTAGATTAGATTAAGGACAGTTATTTAGTTAGTTAGTTAAGACTATAAATTAGATTTAGAAATTAATCACAAGTAGATTTGTACGTGTCGCCCTTTCTCTATAACTGCACCTCACCCCGAGAAAGGCCAGGTGAATGAATTTTGCTTGAGGTTCGAGATTTGCCCTAAAATAGAGATTTCTCAAGAGCCATAACTTTTGAAACAAATATAAGTTTACTGTATTAACTGTTTTAAGGCATAGATAATGGTGAGATAAATCGTTATATGGCTTAGTTATAGATCTAGAATAACAAAGAATATAATAATAGGCGTTGTCTGGAGAAGCGCGTAAGAAGTGTACCCTTAACAGCAATTACCTGGAAGTCCAGCATAGTCTGCAGTATGACGGAGCCATGAATGTGTATGAAGTACTCCTTCTTGGTATCATTGTCTCGTAGGGGCGCCATTTTTAGACACTGCACTGCAAAATGCTTCTGGTTGTCTGGTTCCGAACAGTTGAGCGCTTTTTCCAAATTCTGGGAATTTAAAACTTTTAAATTGATCTCTAGGGTTTTAAACAGTTAAGATATTACTTACTTTAACGGTGAAAGAAAACATCGTGAGAAACCTGCACGCCTGAGAGTTGTTTTTAATGTTCTCAAAGGTATGTGAAGTCTGCTAATCTTGACGGCCTCCCAGACGCAGTGGTAAGAGCTGTGGTGTTATTAGTGGGTGGCCTCGGGTTCGATTCCCGGCAGGGGTTTGGAGCTTTATAATTTCTAAATCTCTGGTCTGGTGAAGTGGGAGGCTTCGGCCGTGGCTAGTTACCACCCTACAAGCAAAGCCGTGCCACCAAGCAATTTAGCATTCCAGTACGATGCCGTGTAGAAACCAAAGAATACTCCTTTGGTTTCTACACGGCATGCATTTCATGAAAACTGCCACACCCCCCTTCCAGGTTAGCTCGCTTCCATGTTAGACTTCATCATCACTACTACCAGGTGAGATTGCAGTCAAGGGCTAACTTGTATCTGAATAATAAAAAAAAATCTGGACTGGGTCACCATGACAGACTTAGCCTAAACACTTCTCATTCTGTTCTCAGTTCTCGTTCATTCACCCATACTCAGTACTAGGCCGGTTTATCATGAGATGATGCCATCCATGTAGATTCAGATTTTTAAAAATCCTACATCCATCTTTGGGGTGCAAACTATTTCTGCACTTTTTGTCAAAATCGGTTAAGCGAATGGACATTGAATAGACATACATAGAATAGGAAATGGACATTTATGATATTTATGGAATTATCTATGTCATACTTTGTGCCTACTCGCTAACATTGGCTTCAACTTACCTGTAAGAACTGCATCTGCTTGGTTTTGATCCGCAGACACGCCTTGGCGATGGCCACCAATACGCCAGTGTTGCCGCACGCCAGTATTGCGTCATACTTTGTGGCCAACTCGTCAAACATTGGCTCAAACTGAAATCCAAAATCGTACTTTATTTACTACAAGCTGATGCCAATGACTTCGTTCGCGTGGATATAGGTTTTAGGGAACTCTTTCATTTTCACAGAGGACAGAGGCACAAACATACACACATACAAAACTTTCGTATTAGTTTGATGTGATAGAACAGCAAAGGATAACACATCGAAGACGCGGTTCTAACAATTGCCATTCGTAAACAGGGGCTTGTGTCACGTTTGTTAAATACGTCAACCGATTCGTGAAGGTCTGCACCCATACGTGGTAGGAATTCGACGGACATGTATGAAGCGATTTGCTTCTTCGTTTCTAATTCGACCCACTAGGATATGGAACACCCTTCCAGCATCAATTTTCCCCTTCAATTTTAATATGGGTCAAGAGTGAATCTTCTAAGCAAGTGTACTTCATCTTGGATTGCATCATCACTTGCGAGCAGGTCTAAATGAAACCAAACGATAGTTTATAAATAAAGTATAGGCACCTGTAAGTCAAAAGTGAACAGGCATCTTCTAGTAAAACACGCTCCATCTTAGGCTGCATCATCACTTGCCAGCAGGTCTGATTGCAGCCAAGTGCTAATCTATAAATTAAAAAAAAAACAACACAGACCTCTTCCTTAATATGGCAGTTGTCCATGAGTCTTTGCACTGTAAAGTTGAGCATCTTCATACAGGAGAGACGTCCGAGGCGGTGGATGAAACAGCGCGCGTATATCTGAGTGTACGTCTTCTTCTTTGACACAAACAGAGCCGCTTCTAGTAACCTGAATTATTGGAAAAAAAATCGGTCAAGTGCGAGTTGGACTTGGGTACCAGAAAGACTTTCTGTGACAGAAACAGACATGTAACTTAAATAAATGAATCACACTAATGTTATAAAGGCGAAAGTTTGTGTGTTACTTTTTCACGCAAAAACTGCTGGACAGATTTGGCTGAAATTTAGAATGGAGATAGGTACCCTGGATTAACACATAGGCTACTTTTTATCTCGGAAAATTAAAGAGCTCTTACGGGATTTATAAAAATCTACATCCACGAGAACGAAGTCGCGGGCATCAGCTAGTTTCGAATGTAGGGATCACTTTTGGGAGGCAAAGTAGGTAGGCATTTTTTTAACAAACAGTAAAAACAAAGCAAAATAATAAGAGCTCCTGCGGGTGTACTGACACTATGTCAATAAACAGACTATACTAACCTAACCGCAGATTCATTCTCAAAAACAGGAGGCAAGCTTCCAGAAGTTTCAACTTTCTTCTCTTCATTCAATTCCTTAATATGAATTTTAGCCTTCTTCTCTTCATTCAATTCTTTAATATGAATTTTAGATATCTTCTCATCATTCCCTACTGAGTCCCAATCTTCAGGTGCAGTTTCAACTTTCTTCTCTTCCTTCAATTCCTCAGAGTCAATATCCATTGTATCCTTCTTCTCATCATCACCAGTGGAAACCCAATCTTCAGGCGCAAAACTTTCATTTAATAACTTCTTTATTAAACTTTTAGTTAAGTTCTTGTCTGTGTTTTTAACTGCATATAACAATACTTGAAGTAATGCAGAAGTTATGTTCTTGTATGGTAAGTCTTTGAACTGGGGCCACGCTGACAATCTAAAATAAGATAATATGTAACAAGTTATGTATTAAAATAATGTTGTACTGTTGGCATTTATAAAAGTAGGAATAAGCTGTTTGACTTGTATGCAGAAAAGCAATATAATTTTACTCCAGCCTTTGTTCAATATGTAAGAAATTATTCAAAATTATTTAGAAATGTTTGCATACAAGCTAAGTCAATTCACATAAAACGAAAAATTATTAATTCAGATAATAAAATAAAAGCAGCTTGGGAAATCATCACAGATGAAACTGGGAAACATAAAATGGAAAATAATAATAAATTGGAACTTAAAATTAACAATCACATTACTGACTCTGACATAGAAATTGCAAAGACATTTGAGGACTTTTTCCGAAACATCCCAGTTACCACTACTAGTTCCCTTAACTCGTCGCCAACAGAAGCCTATAATCTTCTTAGGGGCAATGTTTCTGAGTGCAGTGTACTATTTAAGTTTGAACAAATTACCCCACATGATATTATTAAGGTATTCAAATCTTTACAGTACAAAAAAACAGGAGACTTATGGGGGATATCAGTAAAAGTAATCAGCAATATTATTGATATTGTTGCTCCATATCTTGCTCTAATTTTTAATAAGTCCGTAGAGTCAGGATCCTTTCCAGATCTTATGAAATACAGTAAATTGATTCCTCTTTTCAAATCGGGCAGTAAAAGTGACCCAAATAATTACAGGCCAATTTCGATTTTGCCGACTTTTAGCAAGATATTTGAAAAAATTATGCTCAACCAACTGCTCTTGCACTTTAACTTGAATAAATTACTTCACTCGGAGCAGTATGGTTTTACTAAAGGACGATCAACAATCGATGCGGGCGCAATGCTTTTAAAGCATATATTCGATGCGTGGGAGAACTCACAGAATGCCGTTGGAATTTTCTGTGATTTGTCTAAAGCATTCGACTGCGTTGAGCACGAGACTCTCTTAGCTAAATTGAGCTATTATGGAGTCAAAGACACTGCGCTTAGTCTTATTGCGTCTTATCTCAGTGATCGTATACAAACAGTATGTGTAAATGATGTGAAGTCATCCGGATCAGCCTCATTAATGGGTGTTCCTCAAGGCTCTATCCTAGGTCCCTTCATGTTCTTGGTATATATAAACGATCTACCATATTTTGTCCAAAATACTTGCGATATTGTACTATTTGCTGATGATACGTCTTTGATTTTTAAATTAGATAGAAATGAGAATAATTATGACGATGTAAATAGAGCCATATCGCAGGTCACTCACTGGTTTACTGTTAACAATTTGCTTTTAAATGCAAAGAAAACCAAGTGTGTCGAATTCGCACTGCCCAATACCAAGACGACAAATAACATAAAATTAATGATAAATAATGATATGTTGAAAGTAGAGGAGACCACCGTGTTCCTGGGGATAACTTTAGATGCAAAGCTTCAATGGAACGCCCATATATCAACACTTGCTGGCAAACTCAGCTCTGCTGCTTACGCTGTTAGAAAGATTCGACAGATAACTGACGTGGAAACTGCAAAAATTGTATATTTTGCCTATTTTCACAGTATTATGTCTTACGGAATCTTGCTATGGGGTAAAGCGGCAGATATTGGAAAAATTTTCGTTTTACAAAAAAGGGCAATACGCGCAATTTATAATTTAAAACCGCGCGATTCCCTACGAGAGAAATTTAAGGAAATAGGTATTCTTACAGTAGCTTCTCAATACATTTACAATAATATAATTTTTGTACGACAAAACATCCTCAGCTACAAAAAAATCGGTGATTTCCATGACAGGCCAACTAGAAATCGTAATAAGCTCGCAACTCCTACGCTCCGCCTCAGAAAAGTGGGAAAGTCATTTGTGGGAATGAGTGTAATATTTTATAATAAAATTCCACAGTCAATATTAGACTTGCCTTTACCAAAGTTTAAAAAATCCATTAAAAGTATGCTCCTGGCAAAAGCATATTACACAATCGAAGATTATGTAAATGATAAAAAAGCATGGATTTGACTCGCTCCAGCAATGCGCGGGTCTGCAATTGCTTGTATAGTATAGAATATTATTGTAAATTGCACAATTGAAAAGAGCAACCGCCGAGTTTCTTGCTGGTTCTTCTCGGTAGGAACGGCATTCCGAACCAGTGGTAAATTATTTGACGATTCAAAAGCACTTGTAAAAGTTTATTTGAATAAAAATCTATTCTATTCTATTCTATTCTAATGCTACATTATATTACTTTCATATATTTATTAATTAATATAAAAAAATTATATATTATCCTCTTCCTCTTTGTGATATTATAAAGATTCCCATCTTATATAAAAAATGCCATATTTGTGCCAAGATAAAAATAGTCATTTACAAAATCGGACAGAGAATTTTACTTTTACAGAAAATTCCTCATACTTTATTCTGTTCAAAAAATAAAGTATGTAGCTAAGTGCATGGTAAAACTTATTTTATTTGGATAATGTTAAAGTATAAATTGCTAAAATGACAAAATATAAACCCCCAACAAAAAATATCTAATTGAGGAATTTCTTAATAAAAAGATTGCATTGAAATTTTTTGTCATCTACTCATATACTGGTAAGTGCATCTTGTAATTGAAGGTTTTCATATTTATGCTTTCATTGATATTATAATCCTAATTTAAATGAAATAAAAGATAAGTTACCTGTTGGCAAACTCCTTAACGATTTCCTTATATTCATCAGGCACAACTCTGTATTTCATTTCAGTGGAATGAGGAGGTATACTCGGATTACCCTCTTTTGCCTGTTTAAACATATTCTGCTTTGGTTTTTCCCCAGGCAGCAACACAATACCGCTCAAACACTTCAATGCACTACGTAAGATATGATTTGCGTATCGATCCCACACAAAATCTTCCAAATTATTCAACACATACTTGCTTATTTTTAATGTAAATTCATGGCATGCTGTAATATGTTCATCTGTGTATTTTGATTTGGTTTTTTTACGCTTTTTCTTTGGCCCTTCGTCGTCTAATTGATCAAGGATTTGTAAATACTCAGTTGCTCTGTCACAAGACACTCGTAACAAAGTCTCTATTATATGACTTGTGAAATTGTCAGAGCATAGACGACGTAGTTCTGGTGATAGGACTTCTATAAAGCGTTCTAGGTCTTCTGGTGTGGCATATGGGAGGAGTAACTCTATGAGACGGCATCCTAACTGGTTGCCGACTATGTTTAACTCTTCACCTTTTGTTCTTTCTAACACATTGTTGACTAGGGCTTCTGTAAAGATAGTTAATGTTAGTGGAGACTTAGTACACAGAATAAAAAGATTGCATCCTGTCAAAACTCAAATCTAGTCTATTTTCTAATAGTTGATAAAGAAACGAGTGGCAGGACTGGCAGGGAACTTTTGTGGAAGGTGACAATTTTAAGACTTCCTATGGTAATCAATAATGAATGTATTGAATGGTGAAAAATAAAAATTGAGACAGTCTTGTAAATCAGTTTAGTTAGCAAACCTAGATGAATAGCAAGAGTTTGCTAAAGCAAACAATAATGTAATCTGTAATGTAATTTATGAAGCAAAAAAAAATACTAAAGAGGTTAGAAGTTTGTTTACATTTAAAAACATATATTTGACGAAGATTTAGAGATAAAAGATGTAAAATGTAAAGTCATACATACGCCGCTCGTCTGGATCCTCAACTCCTTGCTTGATAGATTCCAGAATTTGTACAAAATAATCATACAAATCCTGTGGTATTTGAGTACCGCGTCCCATTTGACCTTTTTTCGCATATTTCTTAGCATTTTTCAAAAAGTTTTTACGCTTCTTTTTTTGCCTTTTGTGTGGCGGATTGTTATCATTGGATTCTTCACCCATTATTGTTCAAAAATCACAAAATTTTAACAAAAAACAACACAAAACAGGTGATTATAGTAAAGTTGGAGGTTATTTTGTCTTGTCAATGTCAAGTCACAAGTTTTTTTTTCTCTCTCTCGTCTGGCTTTACAAAGATTAGCCAATGTCAAGTTTGTAGTTATTTGTAACAAGTTAGATAAACTATACAAGTATGGACCCCGTCTGTGCCGGCGCTCGCCGACATACGCACGGCACCCCTTTAGAGCTCTTTCCAGTCAGTTTTAACAAAAAAAATACTCCAAAAAAGCAGAGCACGCCCGCCAGCTAACACCAACACAGACGAAGTCCAGTCACAAGTTTCAACTTTCAACCCAATGTGTTGACAGTTGACACCTGACACAATTTTGATTCGTTTTCATTAAAAATCGACTTGTTCGATTCAAATCCTAACTCTAAAGTGTCTAAAAAATTAAGTAACTGCCCCAAAAGAATGACAATTATTTAATTAGCTAAAAATAATAACCATCTCAAAATTTGCTGTTTATAAAAATATATTCAATTATTTCTCCATCATTCGAGATGAATAAATAGGTACTATGTACACTGGTACATGGTACAGGAATCTTATAGGTACCCATGCTATGTATCTAATTAGTAGACAATAGCTTTGCGTAGATACAATGCAAGACAGTAAGTAACTAGGTAGGTATGCGAAATCAAGAGCATCACTGATTACAAACTGAAACATGCATTGTACTTTGTAAAGTACAGTCTAGCGTTTGAACGCTCCATGAATACCAAGTAACTAGCTGTATGACTGCTCAATAAATCATATTATTATCTTCCTGTGCTGTTCTCTGCTACTTTTTATTTTAATCTTTGGGCAACTTAGAAAAATTCGTCAATATTGACACGAGATTTTAACCCGAGAGCTGTCATTTCACCACTGCGCCATGGGGATCTATTTTAAGGGTTCCGCGTTATTTATTAATAAATCGAAGAGCAAAAAACTTTTTAATTTCCTCAATATTACGTAGCGTAGGTAAGCGTCGGTCCCGAAGGGTATAGGTACCTACTAGCTAGACTAGGCTTTCATGATTCGGATTTTGTGCTTTGAAGTTTTGAAAGTAACGGTCATAACCCTGAGACGACCGGTTAGCTGAGAAGCGGAATGCAAAACTCTGTACTTAGATGTCCAGACTGTTGGTACTGGGATCGAGACCTTGCATTTAAATTCTACTCGTATCCGTTGACAAATTCCCTGGAAAACTGTCAGGGAAAGGAGAAGCAGACATATTTCTTACTCATCCACACAAAGAAATTCATGAATGTGCTTCGTCTCTCAATCAACGTAGCAAGCCAAAGAACCACAAAGGCGAAATCAAAACCAGTTTAGTTTGGCGCCGGCTTTATTCAAAACACGTTGTGTGCGTGCTCATAATAAATTGAAATTTAAAAAAAAAAACGTTATCAAAAAGTTCGTAGTTGACGTGAAAAATGACTCATTACAAAAAAGTTCGTGCGCTTTAAAAAAATAGGTAAGAAGTTGAATAAATTAAAATAGAGTTCGATATTCAAAATTTAAGAAATCGATGCATTTATTTTTTGTGAGGAATTTTTAATGTCGGGATCGCTGGCTGTATGGTACTAACTTGGGTATTAATTAAAAAAGTTGTGTGACAGGGAGAGGTCGTCAACCTTTTCCCGCTTTCATAACGCATGGTTGATGTTTCTTTAATAATGTTTTGTGTATGTTTACTCTTTCTAAGTTTACTTTATGTATAACTTCGTAACTTACCGCACACCTTTGATTTTTAATAGCATGCCAAGTTACCTACTGTTCTTATAATAAATAATTTACTATCCCCTGTTGCCTTAACTTATGTTATTTTATATTTTAACTTGTTAATTATTCCAATTAAGCTAATTTCGTAGTAGTATTAGGTACTTAATACCTGTTTCGGTTACTAACTTTTGAACATCTATTAAGTACCTACTGACTTGGTTATATTGAATTTACATGTAGAATACTACATTAATTACCTAGGTACTTAACTATCTTACCTATTATTTTTAATTTTCCAAAAAATGCCATTTTAATAATTAAAATATTACGTCTACATATATCAATCTAGTTCCTATCTCTGTTAAAATTCTTAATAATTTCGGTAGCGTGTGACTATAACCATACCCATGACCATTGAATTATTAAGTAAATATAGGTACCTAAGTAATATTACTCATGTAAATATATTATTTAAAAAAAAACCTTGCTGAATTCAGGTGGCTAGTAAATAACTGGCAGATCAAATTCAACAGTCTGGAGTCTAAAATAAACTAGGTATTCGATCGTAAAACATACAGGTAAAACGTTACAGCTCAGCGAACTTTTTATTTTCTACCGAGCTTTACTTCGTTGTAGGGTTCCGTAACTCACAAGGAAAAAAAGGAACCCTTCGTTCTCTGTTTGTTTGTCTGTCAAGGGTCAAGACCCGTCGAGGGAATCAAAACCTATAGAGTATCCCGTTGACCTAGAATCATGAAACTTGGCAGGTAGCAATGTCTTATAGCACAAGTATAGTATATTTAGACCTAAACGCTATTATCGCTCGATCGTATTTCCCGCTGATCAGCCCTCTACACTGATAGGCGTCGAGAGTACAGTCGTAAGCAAAAATGACTAGTGTAAAAATGATTTCATTTAATTGCCGATCGGTCAAACGTTCCTGCCAGCATATTCGAGATCTATGTAGTGACTATCAGGTTATCGCGATCCAGGAGCACTGGCTTCTACCTGATGACCTTGACTTCCTGAATACTATCGATGATAAGTTTAGAGCGTACGGTGTGTCTGCGGTCGATACGACGACTGGTGTACTCAAGGGTCGACCCTACGGCGGCGTCGCGATACTATGGAGAAAGGATATGTTCCCGACTGTCACCCCTATCGACTGTGGTAACCCACGTGTGGTTGCAGTTCGCCTAGAGCTCGCGCGTCGCAGTATCATAGTGGTGTCGGTGTACATGCCCACAGAGGCCGCGGATAACCTACCGGTGTTTACGGAATGCCTAGGAGTCATTAGTGCAGTGATCGCGTCACATGACGATGTAGAAAGTGTCATCTGTCTAGGTGATTTTAATGGTGATGTGTCACGTAAACATAGCCTATTTGGCCACGAATTAGTTGCCTATTGCGAGGAGGAAGAATGGACTTGTGCGGATGTATGTACTCTAGGCGTTACATCAGGTACATACACGTACCTGAGCGACGCGCACGGCACGACCAGCTGGATCGACCATGTCGTAGTCACGAGCGCTGCCCTGCGCGCGCTCAGGAGTGTGCGTGTACTCAACAACGTCTATTGGTCGGATCACTTTCCTTTAGCTGTTGACTTTGATTTTGATGTAATTGTGCCAAAAAGTAATTTGATAAATAGAATACATGTGAATAAAATTCAGTGGGGATATAGAACCTCGGACCAGCAGTGTGAATATACCGAATTATGTAGCCAATACCTAGATAAGTATAAATATGATAACCTGCCGTGTTATGGTACTTCTTGTAACATGCATGGTCATCACCAGTATATAGATTCATTATATGCCAGCATGATTGAATGTTTGTCTAGGGCTGCCACTGACACCTACACAGGAGGAGCTAGGATCAGAAAAAAGACAGTGGTGGGCTGGAATCGACATGTGAGGGACTCCCATGCCAGGGCCAGACATTCATTTCTGATGTGGAATTGGCAGGGGCGTCCTTCTCATGGCGATATTTACGAGGAAATGACTAATTCAAGAAAAACTTTTAAACAAAAATTAAAATGGTGCCAATCTAATCAGGACAAAATTAAAATGGACATAATCGCAACCTATAGACGAAATAATGACTTTGGAAAATTTTGGAAGGAAACGAACAAACTACAGCCTAAATGCAGTACTCCTGTGTCGGTGGGTGGTTTACACAACCATAAAGATATAGCAAACTTATTTGTAAATAAATTCCGCGTAGACTGCCCGATAGTCGGCGCGTGCCCTAGCGCTGAGTCACTCTCCGGTGGCGGCGCGAGCGCGGGAGACTCGCGCGCGCTGCATGTGTCGGCCGACGAGCTGGCGCGGTGCGTGCGCGACATGCAGCGCGGCAAGTCCCCGGGCCACGACCACCTCAGCGTGGAGCATGTGCTATATGGGGGCCCTAGGCTCTTCCAAATAATGGCTACATTATACAATACATGTATCGATCATAGCTATCTTCCTGTAAATATGACGAAAACAAATGTAATACCGATCGTTAAAAACAGAGCTGGTGACGTCTCCGACCCTAAAAACTACCGCCCTATTTCTCTTGCAACAATATTCTCAAAAATTTTTGAGAGATTGTTAATATCTCACTTAAATTGCAATATCGAATTACACTGCGGTCAATTTGGCTTTCGTAGCGGTTTATCAACAGACTTAGCTATTTTTGCCTTAAAAAGTACTGTAAACTATTATCTCGCCCGGGAAACATCCGTATATGGATGTTTCCTGGATCTGAGCAAAGCATTCGACACCATTAATTACAATATTTTGTGGAATAAGCTACGAGCTACAAAAGTACCTAGTAAGATAGTGGATTTGCTACAGTTTTGGTATACAAACCAAATTAACCAAGTAAAATGGCAAAATGACTTTTCCGATACCTACCGGCTGAACTGCGGTGTTAGGCAGGGTGGTCTGACGTCACCAATTCTGTTCAACCTCTATGTAAACGAACTGATCGAGGAACTGAGCAGTGCTAGGGTAGGCTGCCAGATTGGAGGCGTCAGCGTAAACAATCTTAGCTACGCCGACGACATGGCCCTGCTCAGTCCCTCGGTCTGCGGCCTGCGTAGCCTAATTAACATCTGTGAAAAATATGCAGAAAATCACGGTTTATTATATAATGTGGCAAAAACTGAAGTGATGATATTTAAATACAAGAAAGGCCCAGAAAATGTACTGCCAATAAAACTATGCGGCTCCGAACTGCGATATGTTACTAAATTTAAATATCTAGGACATGTATTAAGTGACACGATGAAAGACAATGAGGATCTAGAGAGACAAAGACGGTCTCTGGCGGCAAAAAGCAATATGCTGGCTAGACGTTTCACCCGCTGTTCCCGACAGGTAAAAGTCACCCTGTTCAAAGCCTACTGCCAGGCGCTCTACACCTCCCAGCTCTGGTACACTTACTCCAAAGCAACTTTTGACGCACTTCGAGTGCAATACAATAATGCATTCCGAGCTCTGCTGGGGCTGCCATGGAGGTGTAGCGCGTCAGGTATGTTTGCGATGCACAGGGTTGACGATTTCTACGCTATAATGCGTAAGGCCAGGGCGAGGTTCTTATCCCGACTGAATTACAGTCAAAACCTAATATTAGGAACTCTGAAGTATTATCATCATAATGAACCAAAATTTTTCCACGTCTGATGTTTTTATTTTATTTTATTAATTTTATTTTGTTTCATTTCATTTTATTTTTTTGGCACAATACACAATATACAAAACTTTGACTATAATATTATTATTTTAATTACTTCAATTATTTTAATTTTACATTATTTTATTTTATTTTAATTTTAATTTACGTAATTTAATTTAATTTGTATAAAATTATGGACAATTTATACTGTCTGAAATAAAATATTTTTATTTATTTATTATTTATTTATAGGGAAATATCAGGAACCCGTGAATATGCGGTTACGTCCCAAAAAAATTAAAAAGTGTATTTCTTGCACGGAACCCTTCGTGTGGACCGGTTTTTGGGCGCATTCCTGTCCGCAGTGACGTCACCGCGGCCCGTGGCCGACACGGGATACGAATTGACCCGCTTGATAACCGCAGCCTTCGTGAAAACACACGATAAGATAAACCGAAACGCTCCTCAGCAAAATTAAAAAAAACAGCGCGTTTGAATTTAGAACAAGTCATGGACTTAAATCAAGAGTTATTTTCTAGGTAGACCGTAACGTAGGAACAACAAAAATAAATTGTACGAAAATTCTTTAATTTTCTTAGATAGAAGTACCCAGCTGTTACTTTGCGGAAGTCCATTCGAACGGTACAACGAACCATAAACTTAATTTGCTATAATCCATCAAAATAGACAAATGTTCTTTTTTTGTTTGGTGGTTTTTTGTAGTGCCAAACCAACACAATGCACTTCGCCAGTGTGTAGATCGATTCCCAAAAACCAACATCAATCATTATTACAATCGCAATTGTTGTGATGGGCTGAATTTATGGTATCGTTGTTGCAACAATGCATTGCAGCCAATAGTGAGCGAACGTCAACCAATCAGAGGTCATTACGATCGTGACATTGTAGCTGTCATCCTCAGCAATCGAGCACCTGTATGTTACAACGTACAGCATGTGATGCACTGCTCGCCCTCCCACTTCTAGAGAAGCAGGAAAAGCAAGCAATAAAACTGTCCAAAATCTAGTCCCGTGTGTTTCATTTCAATTTGTAGATTGCTGGATTAGAGTTAGCCGGCCTTTACTATTGATTTAATCTCATCGGGCCTGTACTCCGTAGCCCCATTCTTCTTTATTAGCTGATTCGGTCGAAGGTCGAGGGGAAGTCAAGTGGTTTACAAGTTGCTGTCTGTCATTAGAGTCATTAGCTATGCATGTCTCATCGTCTGTTCTAAGCCGTAACTGAAAAAATATTTTTTGAGTTATCGACCTAGGACCAAAGTAAAATCTAACTATGTATTAAAAACCTTGTCCTTTTTTAGGGTTTCGTACCCAATGGTGCCAACCAAATATTACTACGCCTCCGCTGTCCGCCCGTCCATCCGTCAGTCCGTCTGTCAGTGGACGTATCTCGAAATTAGATTTTTTTTTATTCTATGGGGGGTCTATGATACCCGTCGTCCAGTCGGGGTATGTAAGATTTTTACCTTCTGAAAAAACTTCACCATTACTGCGACTTTCCCCATTCGACTTTGCTTTTGTTGCTCATCTACAGTCTACACAATCTCACGATATCACAGTCTGAGTATCTTCAGTTGCAGTATAGTGCGTTTTGACTAGTTACCTTTTGACATGACAGTAATTTTTTTGACACTTACGATAATATTTCCCAGCGATCTCAGGCTTTCGCTTCACGAGTGAAGCACGGGCTTAAGTTAAAAGTTAGGAAACTTAATCTCAAAGTAGGGTCCTCGGTATTAACTTAATTTTACGGCTTCCTTACGAAACCATAACAAAACTTTATGTTAGTAATGTAACTATTAGTAGGTATAAGTACGTACCTTAAATAAGTACCTACTAGATAGATGCTACGATCCAACGTTCAGTGTGTTTTTACACGACTCAAAAAAAAGAGTGTAGGTAATTGTTTAATTTTTTCAGGGTTCATGTACGAATTTGTTGTCATGTAGGTACATTGTTTATGTATGAATTTTCATCAGGTTTCCCTTCCACTTTTATAGGTACCGTCCAGTCAAGACTAAATGGCTATCTTCTAGCCAAACGCGCTCCATCATAGGCTGCATAATCACTTGCCAGCAGGTCTGATTGCAGACAAGCGCTAGTCAATAGTTAAAAAAAAAATTATGTGAGTTTCCTTATTTTGCCAGTAGTTCTAAATGCCTGAACAGATTTGGATGTAGGTATGGGTTGTCGTTATAATATGTCATCCCAAACAACACTGGCTGCTTTCTTGAAAAAAAAGTAAATCGAATATGATTTTTTTTAATTTTTTAGTTCGTTATTTGGCATGGAAGTCGTGTTTTCAATTTTTTTAATTACGAATTGTCCAAACGCCTCAAGACTATTGAGGCGTTTGGACACTTACAACTAGACTAGTTTTCAATTAAACAAGAATATGATTGCAGTAAAGGCCAATCGAAGCATAACGCACGTTTGGTCAGCGAGCCGTAACTTAGATATCAATAATTATAACCCCACGATGGCGACTCAAGCAGTAACTAGCAATACGGAGCAACCTTTGCTAGAGTTCAACAAACTTAACTCACAGATTCCACATTTTTCACGTTTCACGCACGATTTGTCTTTCCTTTTTGCAGATTCCCGCGAAATTCAAATTTAATTTCGTATTTCCCAATTCGTAAACCAGTAAAGGGTCCAGTTTAAAAAATTTGTTATAGTATCGACTGATTTGTGAGTAACTCATGTCAAACTCATTATTTTGACGAATTTCTTAAACTGAACACTTTCAAGTAAAGATTTTTATGTAATCCTGTGAAGATGATACTGCCATTGGCGGAATTAGAATGCCATAAGCTTACTTTGACGTATTATTTACAAATTGCGAAAAACCAAATTTGAATTTCCCTATTAGACGTTTTGTGCCTTAAGAATTTTCTTAGATGTTGCATGGAACTTAAATTCAAAACATAGCACCAAAATGTATAATATTTCAATATCTAAAATGTAATACATAATCAAGGCTAATAAAGTTCGGATGCATCTTGATTCCTGCGCAATGTCAATTGCACTGCACAGGGATCACGTTATGTTGGCTTCTTCTCAGATCAGGGCGCATTTAAAACCCTCTTAGCCTTAGTAATTAATTATCATCGTTATACCTATCAATATCTTACAAATTCAACAATTATTTATTGACAGTCAAAAAGTGTAGGTACAATCGCACCTAATTCGAATGCTTTGTTTGAGTTTGAGCTAGATATGTCGAATTCCTAAGGATCTTATTTCTCCCCTCACTGCCCTAGATTGCTCATGTACTTATTCCGCAACATTGTAAAACCGCATTTGATTGATCGAGTTGCAGATCTAATGTTACTACTTAATACTTATCCTAAATGATTGCGGTTTGCAACAAACAACTGTCGGTTTACAAGTTAGACTGATGGAATCTAGCTAGACATAGGTACGTAATATTAGCGCAAAAAGTACCTCACTGTATCATTTGTTTTTAGGTACTAGATAAAGTACCGCGACGCTGGCCTTCCAGTGGGGGGAGGGGTGTGTGTGTGTGTGTGTGTGTGTGTGTGTGTGTGTGTGTGTGTGTGTGTGTGTGTGTGTGTGTGTGTGTGTGTGTGTGTGTGTGTGTGTGTGTGTGTGTGTGTGTGTGTGTGTGTGTGTGTGTGTGTGTGTGTGTGTGTGTGTCTCGGATATATCAATAAAACATCACTTGCTTTACCGGCGAAGAAAAACATCGTGAGGAAATCTGCATGCTCTATAATGTCCTCAAAAATATTCATAAAGGTGTCTGATTTCCTCACAATGTTTTCAAACAGAAAAATTCGACGTGCGTGCGCAGGATCGAACCGCCAACCCACCGAAAAGCAGGCCGATCTGCGCTATAAGCTATAGTTATCGTTAAACTAGTGTGATATGCCAACATAAACATACTATGTTTACCGGCGCTGCTCGTAAACTATTGTTGTTTGAAACACTCCTCCGTCCAGACAGATCCTGATTCCTGGCAATGAGCCCATTAGGAGGTTAAACGTACCTAAGAATAGAATAGAATAGAATATATTTTTATTCAAGTAGCTAAACTTTTACAAGTGCTTTTGAATAGTCAAAATAATTTACCACTAGTTCGGAAAGCCGAATAAAGTTGTATTGAACGTAAGTTTTTCGGTCTGTATATTACTTGCACCTTTTGACGGCCCACTGAAAATAAAAAAGAATCCCATGGGATTTATAAAACCCCTAAATCCATGAGGCTGAGTATCATTTAATTTATCATATTTTTTCCTAAAATCTCATTTTTTAAAGGGTATACCTATTACCACAACTCACGCGTTCGAAATCGATCAATGCCATCAATAGATAGCTAGAAGATCATTTATAGAATCTAGTTAGGGTTATCTATCGATTACATTGATCGTTTCAACATAATCGAGTTAATCTTCGACACATTTTATCGATGTATAATATTTATGGATTTTGAAAAGAGTGTATCTGATCGGTACCTATACAAATAAACATAATATCCATAACAATAAATTGAAACACCATCAATATTTCTGCTCATAGAGCCGTCACTACGGTTTTACGACTCGATCATGCTATGCCAGTCGTTTTTATGGCGGTTCTCTGCCAAGAATGCAGTGCAGCGCACAACTCCGGAGTTTACGAGTATGTGCTCTCACGTGAAGTATGAACTTGCGTGCTATTTTAAGAGGGCTCTCTCCGTCACTCGTTTCATACAATCGTAGTTCCAATTTCATTTGAATATTAAGCAACCAAAGTCCATGAAATTTTGCAGACATATTCTGGAAACTAATATCTATGTCTGTGGTTTTCCAGATTTCTGTTAAAATATTCGGTTTCAAAGTTACGCGGTCTTAAAAAATTTCATACAAATCTTTGAGCCCCTGTAATTTTAAAACTACATATTTTTAGAAAAATCTAAAACACCGCAGACACAGATATTAGTTTCTAGAATATGTCTGCAAAATTTCATTGACTTTGGTAGCTTAATATTCAAATGAAATTGGAACTACGATTGTATGAAACGAGTGGAAACGAGTGACGGAGAGAGCCCTGTTAAGATTTATCGGCATCTCTCCTTTAAACAGTAGCTGTTGTTAAAGTTCCTTTGTTTTTTTATTCCCTCACCTGGTGGTAAGTGATGATGCAGTCTAAGATGAAAGCGGGCCGGTAGAGTGGTACCGATAGCCACGGCCGCATACTCCCACCAGACCAGTGGGACTCAGTGTCTAACACAGAATGATACCACCAAGCTCATTTTTAATCCATCAAAGGTTTTCTATGAAAAAATACTTTACTATCACCCAGTGAAGCAGCAATGTAGAACCAACCAACCTCGGTGGCTTTCATTCAGTGATATACACTGAGTTAGTGAATTACCCCGCAGACCAGAGTCACTTTAGTGATGAAAAAGAAAGTATACAATGATAAATACTTTATCTACCCAATTTGAATAATTTAAGAGTTTGACTTTGATCATAATGCGAATACTCAACCCGACTCAACTGAGTGAGGCCTGAGAGTAGAGCGGGCACGAAGGAGCTCTCAGTGGAAGGTCTCAAGTAGACGAACGTGACTTTAGTAACTGGAGTCAGGTCTGAAGATAACAGTATACCTACTTACTGAAGTTCTGAATGGATGAATCTTACTCTATATTTATAAAAGCGAAAGTTTGCGTGTATGTTACATAATAATATGTGTGTGTATGTTAAAACTACTGGACGGATTTGGCTGAAATTTAGAATGGATACCCTGGATATACCCATAGGCTACTTTTTATCTCGGAAAATCAAAAAGTTCCCACGGGATTTTCAAAAACCTGTATCCACGCGAAGTCGCGGGCATCAGCTAGTAATTTTGTAACAAATTTAACAATTTCGACCATCAAAAGGAGTACAATTGTACCTACTTTGAAAAATGATTTTGACTTTGACTTTGTACAGTTGACGTAAAAATGCCGCCATGAAAAATTACAAAATTAAAAAGTGTTAACTTGTAAAAAAGTATTTCTATTTTCTTGTACGATGTTTTAAAATGCGTACTATAACTTTAATAGTACGGAACCCTTGGCCGGGTTTTTATTACACTTTTTTACGCATGTTTACGGCAACTGTATAAAATTTTACACGCAGCAGAACTTTCCGACTTGCACTTGACCGATTTTATTTTATTATACGCGTAGAATTTTCCAAAGTGAATCACGAAATTACACAAATTGTTACTTGTTTATTTATCGCTAATTTGTTTACAGTAAGAGATTTCTGAACGTTCACAGTTTACCTCTCTTGTAATATAAATATTTATTTTGCTGAATTCAAGGTTGTTCATTTAATCTCTTCAATTCATAGGGAACATTTTCAAATTCCGCCATGCATAGCATACGCCGTCGGTATCTCTATAAATATGTACGAGAGAAATACCTACTTATAAGTAGAGTTTCGGGTCGTAACTCTAATACCCACCTACTAGACAAAGTGTAACCAGAACGCTAGCAAAAACGAAGACAGGTGATAGTTCTGATGATTATTGATAAGGTTTTACAAAAAAAAAAAAACGCAAAAAAATTATAAAATTGTATTTTTTAAAGTTCACAATATATTGCAAATAAAACATCTGACTGACACTAGTGGTCAACGAACGTTACGTAAGTCACTCGGAGTCAATTCCGCGTCGCAGGTTTTGCTATACATTGCGGGTTTGAAAAATACTACTCGTAAATCATTAACACCACAAGATTTTTTGTCGGCTCTTCTCAGTGTAACTGCTTTCCGAAGCGGTGGTAGATTCCCAGACACTAGTAATTAATTGTCCTACGTGAAAAACAACTCTGAATTTTGAATTTCTCACGTATCTCAAAATATTTCAAAACAACTAGAACTGTTTTGACATTGTGTGCTGATCAGTAATTATTGTTTCAGGGGGCAGCAGAATGCGTGAAAGTCTGCGTCGCCTGGCGTCAGATGACGGCATGGCAGCGCGACTGAACGCTGGCAGAGTTCGCGTCGAACTGCTCACTGGGGAACACATTACCGTTGACGTTGAGGTAATTGTTTAAGGGGACTTTTGGTTTCGCCTGGTGTCAGATGACGGCATAGCCTTTACCAACTCTCGTCTGCAAAATCACTCACCAATCATCATCGCAAACAAGCGGTCATAGCGTAGTGGTTAAGTCGTCAGCTTAGTAGTCGGAGGTCTGGGGTTCGACCCCTAGCATGCACCTATAGTACGTGACAGGTCGAGATGGCAATCGAGGTGCCTCCGCTCTAGCCCGGTGCGGGATAGCGCGGGTGACGTGCGGGTGTTCGGTGCGTCCCCGTCCCCCCTCATACCCCGATTACCATCTCAACCTGTCGCGCACTGTATAATTTTTCGGAGCAATAAAATATCACTGGCTTTAACATTGGTGAAGGAAAACATTGTGAGGAAACCTGCATGCCTGAGATGAGAGCTCTCCATACAGTTCTCAAAGGTGTATGAAATCTGCCAATCGGCACTTGGCCAGTATACTATGCCCAAAGCCTTTTAAGAGGTAGACCCGTACTTAGTAGTGAGCAGGCGATGTGTTGATCATGATGATTTACCTACTATCCGGAAGTTAAGGTACCTAACTCTAATAAACGAATGATGTTACATTTCAGAGAAAAGCCACGGGTGGCGATCTCTTGGACAGGGTGTGCGATGTTCTGGACGTGATGGAGAAGGACTACTTCGGCCTGCTGCACGTGCAGCGCGGGGACCCCCGGGTGTGGGTGGACTTGAGGAGACGACTCTCCAAAACATTCAGAAGTAAGTTCAAGATAACTTCCCATCTTCTTTGTCGTTACGCTCTTGACTGAACGGTCGTGGTTGTCATTGCAGTGCTGGCGTCTCCAGTCCTCTCTGGTGATTGCCTTGCTTGTTATGTATGGAGACGTCCATCGCAGCCCTTATTTGGTCTGTCCATATCATATTTCCCATAAATAACCTAATATTACTGCCAATATTTTGCCAGATTTAAAAAAGATTGTTTTTATAATATGGAGAGTGGAGACCACATCTCCTCTAGTAGTAGATATAATGTTTTTACTCAGAATTCAACCAGTAAGCGGTCAGGTGTAACTAGTTTAGAAATAAAAGTGGCTTAGCCCTCAAGAATAGCCATAAAAAAACATTTGATCAATAAATTGATTTTACCCAGAATTCCTCGACTTTGAATAATGAGAGACTCCGCTGAAGCGTTGCCTTGGCTTCCTAATCCTGAACTGTCACCTGTGTAACCTGAGGGTATACCTTTTTTTTTTTTTCCTTACCATAAAGCTCCATTATATAATGGTAGCTTTATTCCTATTACGATCTAGCCTATGGGCTAATAAGTAATTTTATTCTAGCTTAAACTTCTACTTATGAATAATTTCTAAATCTAATTTCAGTCCAATAACTGTCCTTAGTTTATTCTAATATGCTGAGGGTATACCTAAAAAAGAAGTTAATTCGACATTGATTGTAATTCGCAGATGAGCCCTGGGACGTCAGGTTCGCTGCCAAGTTCTACCCGCCAGAGCCCTGCGAGCTGAGGGATGACCACTCTCGGTACCAGCTCGGTCTCGCCGTGAGACGGGATCTTATGGAAGGTGACTCATTACTCTTTCCCAAGTTTAGTAGTTGACTTTCCTTCGGTGTCTTCATCATGATCAACTCCTCGTCGGCTCAGGAACATGGGACTTCTCTCAGTATAAGAAAGGGTTTGACCATAGTGCACCACGTTGGATGGGCAAGTGCGGATTGCAGACTTCACACACCTTTGAGAACATTATGAAGAACTCTTGGCATGCAGATTTCCTCTCGATGTTTTCCATCCATCCTAGCAATTGTATTACGTAACATGTTTAAATTTAAAAAAAAACATGATTTATACCGCGTTTTTTTATTGTTTCAGGTCGTCTAACATGCTCGAACATCACATACGCTCTACTCGCGTCGTACGTGCTCCAATCAGAATTGGGCGACAGGGAAGCGCGCGTGAGCACGGCCTTGATCTCCGCGCACAACTCCGTGCCGCTCCACGTGCTCACGCCTGACCTGGAGGATAAGGTCGACGAGTTGTACAGGAAACACAGGTAACTATAAATCTGAAGTACTCGCGCGTATATCTCTTAAGTCCTGCTAGCGCACGTGGTCCAATCCCATGATTTGACTGTCTTCCTTATGAAATAATTCGCTTTCTTGACCGAGGAACATCAAGGCGCGTTCACACTTACCGTGAAGCCCTTTCAATCTGAACTCAGTATTTTAATTCCTTAATTCCTTCACTTCAAGGACTCAGTATTTTAATGGCAGCTATATTTCCTTCACTTCCGGGACTCAGTGTTTTAATGACGGTTATAATATATCCTTCACTTCCAGAGGTCAAACGCCAGCAGAAGCAGAACTCAACTACCTCGAGAATGCCAAAAAACTAGCGATGTATGGCGCAGAAGTGCACAGTGTGAAGGATTCTGACGACGTGGACATTTGCCTCGCCGTCTGCGCAGCCGGCATCTCTGTTGTTAGAGACGGGTATTATGACATACCTACTTGTTCAGATTATTATTACACGCATAATGCGTAGTATGCCTGAGTAGGTAGTCATCGTCAAGGTCTACATCCTGTACTTGGTTGAAATTCCTTGAACAAGTACGAAGCGATTTGCTTCCTTGTTTCTGGTCCGAACCGCTAGGATATGGAACGCCCTTACGGCATCAGTTTTCTCTTCCACTTTTAATATTGGTATTTTCAAGGCAAGAGTGAATAGGCAACTTAGAAGTTGCCTATTTCCAATCGCGCTCATGGCAAGCGTGCTCCATCTTAGGCTACATCATTACTTGCTAGCGGGTCTGATTGCAGCCAAGCGCTAGTCTGTAAATTTTCTATGCTCAGAATAAGCGCTTCTAAAATCAATGGCTCTAGGCTCGGAGTTACTCTACGTGATCAAATCAGAAAGAAGGAGATCCGTAGAACCAAAGTACCCACATATCTCAACGGGTGGCGAAGCTGAAGTGGCAATGGCTATGGCACAATTAGTTTGAAAAACCGATAGACGTTCGGCTCCCAAGGTGGTATAAGGTTTTTTTAATCCAGCGGGAACTCTTTAATTTTCCGGGATAAAAGTAGCCTATGTGTTAAAAGTCAGGGTATAAGCTCAATTCCAAGATTCAGCCAAATCTGTCCCGTGGTTTTTGCGTGAACGAGTAACAAACACACACACATGCACAGATACTAACTTTCGCCTTACTTTAGGTGAACTATTTTTTGAATCTTATAAAGATGTATTCTAGTTGTACTATGATTCTAGTGAAGAAATCTTGTTCCCAGGTTCATAATGAACCGCTTCCCGTGGACCAAGATCCTGAAGATCAGCTACAACAAACGGATCTACACCCTGAGGCTGCGAGCCGGCGAGTATGACGAGTACGAGACCTACCTCAGCTTCAAGCTGCCTTCCACGAGCGCCAGCAAGCGGCTGTGGCGCTGCAGTGTGGAACATCACATGTTCTTCCGGTACAGTCATTGTTTCCGTCTCGTCCTATCATCAATTCCTCTCAGAATCAACAAGGATTTAGGCCATATACCACGCTGACCAAGTGCGGCTTGGCAGACTTACACACCTTTGTTCTCAAAGGCAAAGGTGGGTAGAATGTAGGTTTCCACATGATATACATTATTACAATGAACAGAGCCTCAATAGCTTAACTGTAAAAGCATTGGACTGAAATTCGAAAAGTCGCCGGTTCACACCCCAGATGTTGCACTATTGTCGTACCTACTCCTAGCACATCCTTTACGCTTAGTTGGAGGGGAAAGGGGAACATGATAAACTGGCTAATATTCTTTTAAAAAACCTGTTCAAGTGCGAGTCGAATTCACACACGAAGGGTTCTCTACCATCGTAAAGAAACAATTTGCGATTTGAAAAATCTATCGTTATCCCATTTTTGCTTGGTTTTGGCCTCTCAGTTGCCATTTTGATGTACGCATCGCAGGACCTCCAGGACTTCCTCATTTGTCCTTCCTCGATTCCTCAATAGGATAACGATAATTAGTGCCAGTCCCTAGCCGTAAGTATATTGTATTTTAGATGATTTAGATAATTTAGCTTAGTTTAACTTAACTTTACTTTAACTTAATTTCCATCTTATTATATTCTTTTAAAATTTATAACTTAGGTACTTTTTCATAGTCTTTAGGTTAGCTATTATATTATATTTTACTGTACGACTTATGTTTATGTTAATGCATGCTGTGACTGCCCGTAAGTGGAGTTGCACAAGAGCCCTAGAATTTAAGGAACAACATGTATTTAATCTAAATGTGTAACTCTGTGGGCGGTACTAAAGTAAATAAATAAATAAATAAAATAAATTTGTGACTACTTTTACTACGTCCACGGAAGTAATTTGTTGTATTGTTCGCAGACGTGAAGAGCCAGTGAAAGTTGAGCGCATATCCGGGTTTCCGCGCTTCGGCTCCCGCCGCGTGTCGTGCCGCCGCACTCTGCGACAACTGCGCACCGCGCCTCCTCACAACACTCTCATCGCTAGCTAGGGAACACCCGCCGCATGTCGCGTCACGTAGTCACACGACATGCCTATTTTATACAGGGTGTAACCAGAACGCTAGCAAAAACTTTGCCTTATCCACCTACGATGCGGCATTGACTTCAAGGGACCTATTTACGGAACGTTCGTAGACCCCTAGCGTCAGATGTTCTATTTGCAATACCTATATTGTAAACTTTTTAAAAAATACAGGATTTTTAATCGTGCTTTTTTATGGTAACTTATCAGTAATTATCAGTACTATCACCTGTCTTCGTTTTGCTAGCATTCTAGTTACACCCTGTATTATCATCATTATCAGCAGATAAACGTCCACTGGTGGACATAGCTGTCTCTTAGGGTATTCCACACACCACGGTTTTGCACCGCCGCCATCCAGCCTACGACACGTTTGACGTTGTCTATCAACGTAGTGGGAGGTCTCCCAACGTTTCGCTTTCCAATGCGAAGTCACCATTCTACCACCCTGGGACCAACATGTCTATCAATTTTTCGAATTATATACCCTGCCCATTACTACTTCAGCTACAGAACCCTATGCTTAGCTATGCCGGTTACTCTGATTCTTCTCATTTCTGATTTGATCACGTAGGTTTTGCATCGCGAAACAATAGAAAATTGGCACAAGTACCTAAAGAAGGCGAAAAATGCTGAACCATGAAAATTATGATTCCGATGCGTTATTTAAAAACCGACCAAGTGCACAGTATTTGAACAATTTATTTGTTATAACGTAATAAATTATTCGAACAGGTAAACTTAAACTCACCTATTCACTTGTTCAAATTCACCTGTAAAACGCAGTGCAAAATTTCTGGATAGTCGTAAAGACAAATCTTTATTTTTTTTTCAGTTTAAAACATTTACTAAAATGGAAAGATATTATGATTTATGAAGTATAATAGGTAGATGTTTATCTTACAAGTGCGATAAACATGTTGTAATAAAGTTAAGGTCGAGGCAGTAACTGCCTGTTATTATCAATGCAAACACGGAACATCACTTTTTCAATGTTTCAAGCAAACAAAACTCTCCATTCAAGGGCAATTTACATTAGTAATGAATTAACCTGTTGCTGAGTTCAGAAAAAAATTAAAATCTAATCTAGTATCTATCTATCATGGTTTACTATTTTTTTCAATCATTTTTAATGTGAAAAAAGGTTCTTGTTACAAGTTTTTCTTTTAATTTCAATCTTAAAAATTAGCAAGTAATTCTGCTGGGACTGAGTTTGTTAAAAGCGGACATGGAAACTTTATTTATAATTTTTGATAACTTAGCCCTTAACAGCGATCTGGCTAAAGACAATATAGTCTATAAGATAGAAGGTGATTAACTTAAAAAGTATATCCTAATCGTTGAACTATGACTACCGGCATCGTGGAAATGAAAATGAGAAATTCAACGGCCGGCAAATAGAATATTCCCAACTATGTAACAGGCCCGCTATTTCAAAGTTTGTTTAACATTAATTTATCTTTTATGTATACTAAAAACATCAACAATCTTACTAACACATATTATTATACCTAAATGTGAAAGTTTGAATGTTTCATGCCAAAATGACTGACTCAATTAGGGTCATCATCATCAGAATGGGTGTTCTTAGCATATATTAGAAAAATCTAAGAATTCTCACGGGGTTTTTAAAAACTCTTGTTCATCAACAAGGGTTTTTAAAAACTCTTGTTCATCAACAAGGGTTTTTAAAAACCCCGTGAAAATTCTCCACGTGCACATTAAGTAATTATATGATTATTAATTATTATTATTTATCATAATAAAGATTAGCTTATTAATTTAGTATAAGTTTGTATGCTGTAAGATTTAAAACGAAAGTGCCATTTAACTATTAGCTTAGATATACATAAATGTATGTAGGCATATAAGTATGAATACCTAATAATTTTACAAGTTACAATGATTGTCTAATGTTAAGGAAAAATAAAAAACAAAACAGTCTTATAATAAAGCTAACACTTTATTTACGTTTGTAGTGGCACACAAATATATATTTCTATATTTGTCTGGACGTAGGTATTAAAATAGGCTATTAAGTTATATTTAGTTAATTAATTTCAGTAAAAAGAAGAAAGACTGTTAAGTAGATTCTCCATGATGAAAATACTCTGCACTTTATGTATATCAGATATTTGATTATATTTTGTATATCAGATTATGTTTTGACTGTATGTAGAATGTAGATATTTTTATCAAATAAACTTTACATTATATGTAAAGGTACTTATTGTTTTAATTTTTAAGCGAAATTGAACCGTTGAATTGAACATTTAAACGTTTAATATTACCAAGAAATCCAAAATAGTTTTTTTTACAATAAATAGTAAACCGTAGCTCGATTCCATGAAACCTGCATTAATCGTTATTACAATCGCAATTGTTGTTATTGGCTAAACATAAGCTATTCTTGTTGCAACAATGCATTGTAGCCAATAGTGAGCGAGCGTCAACCAATCAGAGGTGATTGCGATCGTGACATTGTAGCTGTCATTTTACTGCAATCGAGCTGCGGATATTTAAGTAAAACCACTTGTTTCACTGACTGTACGCTCTGTACAAGTTCACTCGGTTATAAAAGATGTAGTTACCAAATTGATTGTAATATATAGTTAGTTGTCGTCTTGATACAAAAGTAAATTTACGTGGACGAAGCTGCGGGCATCAGCAAGTGGTTTTATTTTCTAGAACAGATTCAGGTACAAAATGAAGAAACCACTCTACCTTCTTCTCTTCTGGGTCCTTCTGTTTGTTGACGCAGAGAACGATGCGGTTACTCCTGCATTTTCCTGTGAGTTAAGTATTTATCTATTTTTTTCACTGCATAGCAGTCCTCATTGCTTAGGGTAGTGATCCCTTCCATACCCCATTATCCACAATAATTGGTGAGCTGGGGTAATAATATCTACCTAGTGGTGCTCGGTTTATTTATATCCTTTGGTTGGTTTATATACCTATGTTAAGACTTTTTTATTCCATTACAAGCTAGAGCCCTTGACTGCAATCTCACCTGGTGGTAAGTGATGATTCGGTCTAAGATAGAAGCAGGCTAATTTGATAGGTTGGTAAATATTCACGGCAGAATCCTCCGACCAGATCAGACCAAAGACAATTTATACATGCCACCCTACTGGCAAAGCCGTGCTGCCGATCGATTTAGCGTTCCGGTACGAAGCCGTGTAGAAACAAAAGGACTGCCCATGTGTGGCATAAGCCGTGTCATACCCTTCCAGATTAGTCCAATTTAATCTTAGACTTCATCATCACTTACCACCAGGTGAGATTGTAGTCAAGGGCTAACTTCTATCTGAATAAAAAATACATATAGAAGCCGCACGTGCAGCACTCGTCACATTTGGTACTGCAGAATCAGCCATTCCATTATCCTCAATGCATTATTGTAAATGCACGGCAACAAATAATAATTTATGTTGTATGTTTAGCGGCGAATGATTTGGACGGGTCCTACCTCCAACTGGTCAAAGCTAGCGATTACGAGGAGAGGTTTTCGCAATGTGAGTACCAAATCTTACAGCATATATTGGTAGTAAGGAGATGCATTTAATCATTCAAAAGTACTTGTAAAAGTTTATTTGAATAAAAATTCAGAGCTAACGCCTATGTCCTAACTCCTAACGCTTCAGATACACGCTTGCGCTTGACTGCGCAGTTAAAGCTACACAGGCAAGACTGAGAACTGCGCAGTCCAATCTTTGGTAGCTTTTGGAACTGCGCAGGATATCGGCTTGCTGTCCAATCCAGTCCACACGCTGCGCAAACAGCTGTGCAGGTAAGACGGAGCGTGTAGACGGAGCTTATGGCTGAGATCTAGTGTAAAAAAAATACCTAGTACATATTCATTTTGTCTTCACAGCACAGTCGTAACTATTGAGAACTTAAACTTTAAATAGGAAACGTCTAGACGGCCGCAAGCAGTTTTCCGATGGCAAAAATATCCAGCCACATAACAAGCTAACTTTTAAAAATTAAGTAGATACCTACTGTTTAATTTTTAATGGAATAACTTCACTTGGCCATATGTTTTTTTTAAATTAAACGACCGTTTGTGGCTTTCTAGACACTTCCATAAAATATTAATTGGTAAACACCTCGCCACTGTCCAGGTGAATTCGTGAAGAAGTTGTTCGGAGTGACCTACGATCAGATGCAGGAGGCAAACAAAGCGCCCAACTTGGACAACCTCTCCCTGGTTTATAGGACGATGTAAGGTTTTAGGTTTTATTATCTACTAGCCGACTAGCCGATGCCCGCGACTTCGCCCGCGTGGATTTAGGTTTTTCGAAATCCCGTGGGAACTCTTTGATTTTCCGGGATAAAAAGTAGCCTATGTGCTAATCCAGGATATTATCTATCTCCATTCTTTTCAGCCAAATCCATCCAGTGGTTTTTGCGTGAAGGAGTAACAAATATATACACACACACACACACACACACATACAAACTTTCGCCTTTATAATATTAGTGTGATATTAGCACAGTTTTACGATGTTTGATATGTGTCCTTACCTTTAGAAAGAAAGAAAAGGAAATGTTTGTTTTTTGAAACCGTGCCGTGCCACACATCACCAGTTTAACCTAAGGATTCGTTTATCCTGGCGCGCGCCTCTAACACTTGGGCGTTAAAGCCAATTTAAGACCTCAACCAGAACGAGCGCTGGAATAAACTGTGTCATGTGTGGCATAAGCCGAAAAAACCCTGCCTAGAAATACCTCTGAGTAATGCGGAAGAAAGCTAAATTATGAGAATCAGCAAATACGACCTCCTTCAGCTCATAATTCAGCTGAAAATAGTTGGCAGAAGACCTCCTATCCAAAGAACTCCTATCCAAAGAAGAACTCCTATCCAAAGAGAACTCCTATCCAAAGAAGAACTCCTATCCAAAGAAGAACATCTTAGCTCACGAATTTACGCCAGCAATGGTATGGGAAAAGTAAACTACCTACCCTAAGTAACCTACCCGATCTTTATTCCGCGCAGCTGACTATACATATAATATAGAGTGCAGAACTTTGTGATGCCTCGCGGTTAACTAGGTATAAACCATGAGTCTATGGTGCTGTTTATCTTTTAAACATTATCTTGTTTATAAAACACAGGAACGTCACAAAGATCTTCAAGATCGGCGCAGCAGCACAGAGTCTGCGCGAGGAGCGCGCGCTCCACAGCGACCAGCGCCTCATCATCTTCGTGCACGGCTACAGAGACAACCCCACCAAGGAGTCCTTCACTAACATGACACAGGTGTTCCTTGCTAGTGGTTAGTTCCTCTTACTCTCAGTCATATGCTTCAGTGTCATAAGAACATCATTCAGTGTCATAGTTTAAACTAGCTGATGCCCGCGACTTCGTTCGCGTGGATGTAGGTTTTTTAAAAATCCCGTGGGAACTCTTTGATTTTCCGGGATAAAAAGTAGCCTATGTGCTAATCCAAGGTATATTCTAACTCCATTCTTAATTTCAGCCAAATCCGTCCAGTAGTTTTTGCGTGAAGGAGTAACAAACATATATACACACATACTTTCGCCTTTATAATATTATAGTGTGATAGTGTGATGCGAATATGTGTCAGTGTACTAGCTTGACGAAATGCAGCAGAGAATAAGATCATTCACTGCAGCCCTCACTTGAGGAGCTGGCGGAGTAATTTACAACTTAAACAATACATTAATTAACTGGCTCGTTGGAAAACCTGGAGTTCAGCAGACGTAAGCTCTCTTTGCGTGTTCTATCGCCTTCTTAATGGGGAATGTTCTGAAAAGTTGTTTGATCTCATTCCACCCCCCTTTTTTTACAACCGCACCGCACTTTCATCCTAACCAATTTGTACACTTCGAGACCGCAGTGTGCCAGATCCATTTTTCCACGCACATCCAAACAGTGGAATCAACTCTCTTCTGCGGTGTTCCCATTAGATTACAACATGGGGTTATTCAAAACGCGGACAAACAAATTCCTGAAAGGCCGGCAACGCATTGGCGGTTTCTCTGGTACTGCAAATGTTCATTCACGAGCGGCATTTAACATCAGGTGACCCGCCTGCTCATTTGTTTTTTGCATAAAAAATTGTCAGCTAAACCAAATAATACTTGTATATCAAATACAGGGCATATAAACCTGATCGCTCTGGATGCCAGCTCTGTCTTGAATTGGATCTATCCCAGCTCGACCTCGTTCGTTCGCTTCATTGGAGAAAAACTGGGACAAGTCCTAGCTGACATCGTTCAAGGTCAGTTTATTGAATGCAAGTAATGAGCTGGATGATTTAATCACGCCTGATGGAAAGCAACGATGGCGTCTAGCTTAAAATTCCTATAAGATGCCATGAACCTACATGACAAATTTTCAAAATCGAACAAATTTTCAAGATCAGTGCAGGTGGTACGAACTGCAGTTGATACCTATATCAGTCAGTTTTTTAAATCGCTAACCATATTATTAATTGCGAAAGTGTGTCTGTCTGTCTGCTAGCTTTTCAAGGTCGCAAGATTGAACCGGTTTTGATGAAATCTGATACAGGGATAGCTTGCATTTTGGGTAAAGGGCATAGGATACTTTTGGTCCCGAAAAATCAAATAGTTACCAAGTCTGAATGATACAAAATAGCTAGGCATCTTGGAAACAGACACAGACTACTTTTTATCCCCCCGAAAAATCGGAATGTCAAAATTTCTGTACGCGCTGTGTAGCTCTTTGATTTTCCGGGATAAAAGTATCCTATGCCCTTTACCCTTTATACCATCGATTTTTTAAAAACCTAAATCATCGGGGGCATCATTTACCTTGAATGAACGACTCAAACTACTTAATCTACAGAGGGTCAAAATCCATCCGACATCCACATAATCGGGCACAGCCTCGGCGCGCACATCGCCGGTTTCGCTGGGAAGACCTTCCGGGAGCAGACCGGGAAGTGTCTCGGCAGGATATCCGGGTTGGACCCGGCCGGGCCCTGCTTCAACGCCGTTCACCCGGACGCGAGGCTGAAGCATACTGATGCGGACTTCGTGAGCGTCATGCATACAGATGTAACCCTGTTCGGGATTAAGGACCCCGTTGGTTGGTGTACTTGTGTTCTATGACATGACTTAATCCTTTTGACAGTATTGTATCCTGCGACCTCTAGAATCTGTCCAGGAAGTGTCTCGGCTGGATATCCGGCTTGGACCCGGGTCCGGGTCCGGGTCCGGGGATGCGATTGAGGAGCCTGTTAATTAGTATACTTAGTCTACGACTTATAACGAAAATCTTGGAGAGATAACTAGGATTGATATAGTATTGTATCGCGTTGGGAAAAGCTAACTATATAAAAAAGCAAACTTGTCATATACCTCTCTACAATAATAAACCTTAAAAGACTGGGCTTCTGTGCTCTCCCAAAAGGATGAAGAAGAACATCCTGGCTGTAGAACCTGGTGTAACAAAAGAGTTCACCTTTATTTAAAGCGGCACCAGTAAAAATAAGATAAATGCCCTTTGCCCTTACACGTCCACTGCTGGATACCTATACTTAGATCTCTTGCATCTAGTCCAGATAACAATCCAGATAAAATCAAAAAAAAATTGATCTTACAAATGCCCTAGATGACCCTAGGGCACCATTTTAGAACTCGATTTTGTGTTACTCATGCCCATCAGGTCCCAAGTACTCGCCGTTTCGATAAAAACTTTCAGCACTTCAATGTAACCTGTTGTAGGCCACCAGGACTACTATCCCAACGGTGGGTCGTCGCAGCCCAACTGCTACCTGCCGGGCTGCTCTCACATCCGCTCTTGGATACTGTTCGCAGAGTCCGTGCTCAACCCACTCGCCTTCCCGGCTAGGAAGTGCAAGGACTGGGACGCCTTCAAGAAAGGACAGTGTGAATCGGAAATTAGGTACGTAAAGCTGATAGTTTAGTAAGTAAGTACGAGATTGTACGTCTCACAGCATTTTTCGTTATAAATATTTATACAGTTTTAGTGCGTTAATTTTACTCCGTTTTAAAGTGGTTTTTTTTTTTTAAAGATTACTAACCATGCTAATAATGACTTATATTCCCCTTTCCCTCCAATTAAACGTAAAGCGTAACGCTTTAAAAATACATAAATCCATACTTAATATTCTGTCTGTCTAGCTTTTCACGGCCCAACAGTTTAACAGATATTCATGTTTGATATAGAGTTAGCTTACATCCTGGACATAGACCTAGTTTTTAATCCGGAAAATCAAATAATTCCCACGGGACTCTCACGGGAACAAACAGACACATTTTAGCATTAATATGGGTAGTGATACCATAGGTTTACGTAATTAATTAAATATCACCACTATATCATCATCTTACAAATCTAACAATTGTGACTAGGTATCAAAAGGTGTAAGCTAGTACCTACTTTGAATAAATGTTTTTGAGTTTGTTTTGTTGTGTCTTTTCAGTTACATGGGCTACCCGTCCAACGCTACAGCTAGCTGTGGCCACTACTTCCTGCAGACAGACGGCAAGTTTCCTTACGGCCGTGGCCTCAATGGTACCACATACAAAAAAACATCTTTTTTTTGGTAAAAGATAAACTGTCATTTTAATACCAATATGAATATACTTTTAATCAGCAGAAATTTACCTAGTTTAATGAATACAATATTTCTATTCCGTTAAATAATCTCAATATTGTATAGAAGCGTATAATGTGTTACCTACTTTGCGGAAGTCCATGGTATATACAAAGAACCATAAGCTTCATTTGCTATAATCCGCTGAAACAGACTTTGTATGATGCAACATGCGGCATGCGATGTGCACCGCGCACCACCCTACTGCTAAACATGCAGAAAAAGTAAGCCATCAAGCAAGGAATACGCACCACCACCATGCAACGCCAATAGATTCTCCAAAGCACACTTGACGCATGTACGTCATGAAATACTTGTCGACAGTCGCATGCCGCATGCTGCAAAATTTAATTGGTAGCATGCCGCATTACCGGATGTTGTTGTTTTACACGCTGGCCGCCCGCTCTGACCGCCGCGGACATGAGGTTCCCAATTAAATGCATAAATACAATAAGTATATTTTTTTATTTAGTTTTTACCCAACCCACCAAAGTAGTTTCCAATAGTCTGTATAATGCCGTCATTGTTTTTGTACTTAATGCCTTCAAGCCCCATCCCGTAGGGGTAGTTCCCGTCCGTGTACAGGAAGTACGAGCCATTGCTGCCGGCAGGTCCAGGTTGAGATTGGTAGCCCATGTAACTGAAAAAGTCTCTATTAAATTAATAGTTATCCAACGGAGGCCATAGTCTAATTTTTCAGTTGTATAGGCCGCGATTACAACTGTAAGGGAGCGTTTCCACTGACGTAGAGCTGGGCGGAGTGGACCATGAATTGGCCAATCACAGTGTTTAAAATCTGTATGATTTGACAATTTACGGTCCGCTCCGGTCCACTCCATCAAGCTTCGCATCGGTTGCAATGCACCCTTACTTTTACTCACGTAACTTCACGTAAGTAGCTTACTTAGTTAACTGAATTTACTAAAGTAAATGTACTCAAAAGAGAGTTTACTCCTTGCGACTCGCGTATTGGTCTCGATTCGGTCACGTATCACGATCGATATGACCACGCTACTAAAATTCCATTCCATCAGCCTGTATGCGTCCACTGCTCGACATAGGCGCCACCAAACACGTTCTTCCGTCTTCCTCATCCTAAGACTAAGATTGTAATCACCTAATTCCTGGATCACATTCCCCTTTCTTGAAAGCTTCCCAGTCCTTGCACTTCTTCGCTGGGAAAGCGAATGGATACACCACAGACTCGCCGTACATCAGCCACGTGCGAGTGTGGGAGCACCCTGGGAACAGGCAGTTGGGCTGCATCGACCCACTGTTGGGATAGTAGTCCTTGTGACCTGAAAGAGGAAAGCGTAAGTATAGCTCTCTTTCACTCTACCTTCTCGCCTCCGACCTCGGGAAGACCAATGTGTTTTTAAGAGATTTTGTCGCCTCCCAATATGTACCGAGGGGGTTCCTATATGTAACCCGACTAGTCGATGCCCGCAACTTCGCCCGCGTGGATTTAGGTTTCTCGTAATCCCGTGGGTACCCTTTGATTTTCCGGGATAAAAAGTAGCCTATGTTGCTAATCCAGGATATTATCTATCTCCATTCCTCAGCCAAATCCGTTCAGTAGTTTTTGCGTGAAGGAGTAACAAACATACACACACACACGCACACACACACACACACACATAGGACTAGGATAGGTCTCTTCCTAGGACATCGGGTATGTTGAAGATTTCTCCCGTTAACAAAAATCTCTTGCTTGTTGTGGCACAAGCTGTCGTGCCTACATGCAAGGTGCACGAGCCATGGAGAGTACATGCTCTAGGATGAGCCCTTGGGATATCCCGCAAGAGAGGTGCCGAAACGCGTTCATTAGAGTTTCCGGAGCCTCCTAATATGCCTGGCCACTGAGGGGGTTTTAGTGGGTAGGATCTTAAGATTCCTTCTATGATGAGATACAGTACACTGGCAGACAGATAGGACAGACTGACAGACGGAATCCTAAAAATACTAACCAACAGCAGCCTTGATCCCAAAAACGCCAGCATCAGTATGCATAACGTCCACGTACATAGCATCCGTATGTTTCAGCCTTAGCGCCGGGGCGACGTGGCTGAAGCAGGGTCCTGCCGGGTCCAGGCCGGATATCCGGCCGATCAGCTTTCCGGTCAGCACATTGAAGTGTTTTCCGGCAAAGCCAGCTATGTGCGCCCCCAGGCTGTATCCGATTATGTGGATGAGGGATGGGTCTTGACCATCTGTAAATATTTTTTTTGTTTTTTGTAAACTACGAATATTTTTATGCATTCAATATGACACTCTAATCCGACATTCCATCTCACACCTACGGCACCCCACAAAATACTGAAGTGGACGCAATTGCCCAAATGACGATGCAGAACAGGCGCGGCCATAAGAATACACCGAGAATACTACTACCACCACTACTACCACTATTATAGTTTGTAAACAAACGAACAAGGCTGTACCCAACCCCCGAACACGTTTTCAATAAATTACTATAACTATTCGGTCTAGCTAAAGATACCTACGCTACCTATCAAGGTGCAAGCAAGGGCAGGGTGCTCGAACCCCTACAATATTCGGCCTGTCGAGAAGTCACGCAACGAATTTTATGCACATGCTAATAATACCCTCCGGAGTCTTAGAACACCAAAAATACTAATTACGAGAAACCGTAAAATGCTTCACGAGATTTATTTTCTAAATCGTAACTTTGCTGTTACAGTTCTTTAGGCGCAGGACCCTAGCTCTTATGAAATCATAGTATCCTACTAGATTCTGTTGAATCTTATATATTATATTAAAGATATTGTTTTACTTACACTGTACCATATCAGCAAGTACTTGCCCCAACTTGTGTCCTATGAAGCGCACGTATGTGCTGGAGCGGTAGTAATGCCGCTGGATGAGCGGGCTGGCGTCCAGAGCTAGTAGACTGAGGTGATCTGTGCAAGTGCAAGTATAGTGTGCTATTTGAAAGAAGAACCGGTCAAGTGCGAGTAGAACTCACACACGAAGGGACGAAACCCTTCGGTTCCAACTTCCATCGTACAAGAAATAACACTTTTCAATGTTTTTGTCCCTGTAACCACACGGATTTGGGATTTTTAACTTTAGGTACTTGTGCTATAAGACACTACCTGCCAAATATGATCCTAGGTCAACGGGACCTAGATAGGTTTTTATTCCCTTGATGGGTATTGACTAGGGATTGCAATCCAGCGGCATTTTCAATCCAGCTGGATTTTTGCTGGATCGAAGCAAATCCAGCTGGATCCAGCGCGGACCCAGCATTTATAGATTTTTCAAAGAAATGCAATATTTTTTTATGTTTTTACTGTAGAAACTTAAATAACTAACTACTTATATTTATTTGTAGTTATAATATGAGCTTTTTACCTATAAAAAAGCGTTTTATATGAACTTTTAAAACCTTTTTTTTTTGAATGAAATTAAGTTTGTATTTAATCAATCGAAGTATGGTAATATTCATTATTATCTTTACACTTTTGCCATTTTATAGGTACGGATTCCATTGCTGAAAAAATTGTGAGAGCGAGAATCAAAAATCTTTGAAGACAATAGAATCTTTGGACTGAATCGAAATAGAATTTTTGTCCTTGCAAGAAATTGTCTAAATTGCGGAAAAAGTGTTGTTTGAAGCAAGGTTCGAGGAGTATGGTGGGTGTTTCCAACCACAGCTCCTTAATTTAACGACCGTCTGTCGTGAAATATGAGGTCTAACGTTATGCTGAAGCAGCAGTGGGCTAGAGCAATTGACCAGTCTCAGTTGTTTAACGTTAACGTTATTGTGACAGTTTTGAGTAGGGGTGGCGCTCCAAAATCGATGGTTTTGAGTAATGTAAACGCAGCACCCATAGCGTGTTTGTTGGTTTATTATGCTTTACTCAACTCATGCGGTACTTACCCATTTCTCGAGCTTTTTCACTTTACTAATTTGTTTTTAGTGAATAAAACTCGTTTTATCATTTACAAGTGGTTAGTGTACCACTAACTCTGACGTGGTTTGCAATGAATCCGCTTCGACCATCAAGCAAGCCCTAAAAACGTGCTGGATCCAGCTGGATTGCTGGATTGCGGATCCAGCATTGCAATCCCTAGTATTGACACAGACAGATAGACAAACGAATAACAAAGTGAATAAGGATTCCTTTTTATCTCTGGAAATACGGAACCCTGAAATCAACGAATGTGACTGTTATTTAAATATTAAGCCTACGCCGATTGTGTGCGCTAATTTTGCGACTTATTTTGCATTTGACTGTTTACGACATCATAAACCATACTGTTTACAATATTTTTTTTATAATACATTAGTGTCGAATTAAAAATTAAAGAACTATAAGTATAATATGCTGTTTACAATAAGTATTTAAAACAGTACATAGGTTGAATAATAATAATAATATTTTCTTCTTTCATCGCGGGTGTCCCACAGGGATCCATTTTGACCCCGTTTTAGTTGCTATCATACAAAATTATAATCCCGGTGGAATTGTAGTTTTTGTCAAACGTATGCACATTGAAGACGTATCATAAGTTTCAATAAGACCACTAGACTTCTTTTATCTCATCCGATTATAAATGTTTTTTACTTTTATTACGACACAACGAGACGCAGCATGCAGGCTGCGTCAAACTTTTGGCTGCGTTGTTTTTTTAACTAACTTGCGCTTGACTGCAATCACACCATGCTGATGATACAGCCTTTAGGTGCAGCGCGCCTGCCTAGAAGGAGCCTATTTACTCTTCTTTTGAAGTTACCAATAATAAAGCTAGCGGGGAAAACGGAAGCCAGGGGAGTATTCCATATTCTAGCAGTGCGTACATAATAAACAAGGAAGTAAATCCATGCCCGTGTCCGTAAATGAGTCCCTGGAATTTGTCTGGTGCGATAGGGGTTATTTTAGGCCCCGGTTTGTTTTTAGTTTATAAAATTACACAATCAATATAATGTGTTATTTATTGTACTTTTTGCTTAGATAAATAACTCACTTCCAGCAAAGAAGGACTGGGTCAAGTTGTTAAAAACGTCTTTCGTGGGGTCATCGCGGAAGCCGTGCGCAAAGATGACGAGACGCTTGTCGTGGTCGAGCTGGCGCACGCGGCTGAGGACCTCCGGCGCAGCGCTTATGTTCATTATTGTTGTGGAGTATCTGCAACGTAGCAACAATATCATGGAACAACATATTCAAAGTATAACTAAGCCTCAATATCTCAACGCATATAGGAGCGGACTGAAATCCGAACGGTCGGCGGTTCAAACTCTATTGTCGTACCCACTCCTAGCACAAGCTTAACGCTTAGTTGGAGGGGAAAGGGGAATGTTAGTCATGATTTAAAAACTTGACTAATATTCTTTAAAAAAAAAGTTTATTTTTGGCCATCGAAGTGGATGTATCATTTCTCATTCAAAGAGCTGCCGAATCTGTATTCTGAGAGAGCTGCATTGTATAAGGGTCTTTGTGAGTCGAAACGGCTAAGCGGGGGTGCGGGCCTCGAGGCATAGCCTTTGAAAGTACGAGTAGTTTCGATAACTGCAACGTGTCGCTACTAGATGGCATTAACAATGGTTGACTACTGAATGGAATACATGCATGGACGTAATAGCTTTAGGAATACATGTCTCTTTTGGCACTTGGCAGTAAATGAAGCAAGGTTAAACTAAGGAAAAATAGACTATACCTAGTTCTATAAAGCAGGGCAAGGCTGTCCAGGTCGGGAGTTTTCTCTCCCTTCATTTGCTCATACGATATTCCAAGCAATTTTTGAACATGTTCACCTGTAACGCAAATATTTCATAGAAATCAACAAAAAACCTGGTTCTTATACTTTTTTAAAATCCCGTGGGAACTCTTAGATTTTCCGGGATAAAAAGTAGCCTATGTGCTAATCCAGAGTATAATCTATCTCCATTCTAAATTTCAGCCCAATCCGTCCAGTAGTTTTTGTGTGAAGGAGTAACAAACATACACACACACACACACACACACACACACACACACACACACACATACAAACTTTCGCCTTTATTATATTAAAAGTGTGATAAGTGTGATTAGTGTGATTATCAGGTCCTCAGTATTCTATGACATCATCAGATTTGCGTAGTGAAATAAATTGAGTTGCCATTTTAACATCTCTCGGGAGCTCCTTAGGGATATGGCGAACTCCCGGCTTATGCCATTTCGCTGCGACATATTAATATGTTTTGGGTCAGATGGGGCACATGGTGACATCTACGATCAAAGTAGCGCGTAGAACCCCGATCTAAGCGACTATGATGCTAGTTGCAACTGCAAATTAGAATTCACCGAAAAATAGCACAAGTTTGCTAACTTTTGACACATATTATGGTTTAAGGTGCCCTCACAAATTGCCGCACGGCAAGCTCAGCACTCGGCCGCTCGAGGCAGCTCGGCTGCAGCACTGCGGCCGCGCTGCTTTGAAAATCCGTAAAACTGATACTTATTTCTAAAAAGTTTGCTAAGTAGAACCAAACTAAAAACTAGAATTATTTTCAAAATTCCCACATTTTTTGGCGATAGCTCCAAAACTATTTTTTTACAGTTAACGTCTATTTAGATATAGGATGAGAGAGAAGTTCACCACCCTAATATGCCAATACTCAAACCGCCATAAATGGACAAACTCACAGACGGAAAATCCCACATTAATGACCGCCTCGTCGATAGGTTGCTTCACAGCCTGGATCTCTTTCTGGACGCCCTGGGCTAGAGCTTCCATCCATTCCCATTCATCGGCCAAGCCCTCACTCGCAACAGCTGAACCATCAGCCGTGACATGTGTGACCCCAGCTGTAGCTTCACTTGTGACCTCAGCTGGTAACTCCACAATGACCTCAGATGGTGTCTCAGCCATGACCTCAGCTGGTACCTCAGCCGTGACTTCAGCCATGAAATCGACTGGTACCTCAGCCATGACCTCCTCTGTGACCTCAGCTGGTACCTCAGCCCTGACCATAGCTGGTACCTCAGTGACTTTAGCTGTGACCCCCGCCGAGACCGCAGTCGCCAAGGTGTAAGGGAGAAGCAGGTAGAATAGATCCAACATGTCACATGGGTTCTACCTTACCTATAACAGGCAGATACGAAAACAAAATATTGTTAAAGTTAAAAAATGATCCTATAAGGGTACCGTTTTTCCTTTTGAGGTACGGAACCCTAAAAACAGTTAAAATATGTGAGCCGGACTCGCACACGAAGGGTTTCATACCATCGTACAAAAAATAACACTTTTTTTCATGATGTAACCACGAATTCACAATTTCCGGATTTTTCCCTTTACCTACTTGTGCTTTAAGACGTTGCTACCTGTCTTTCATGATTTTAGGTCAACGGGTAGTACCCTAGTTTTGATTCCCTTGAAGGATTTTGACAAACAGACAGACAACGCAGTGGTCCTATAAGGTTTTCTTTTTTCTTTATACTTACTCGTAGATACGGAACCGTAAAAACGTTAAATTAAGTGAGCTCCATTTTGAAATCGATTAAAAAGAAAGAGTCACACTGTACGGAAGTTGTTAACGATAAGTATAGGCATTATGCATATAATAACAATTAAGTAAGACATTTTATAGCAAATCTTGATAGCACAGTGGTTAAAACGCATTTATTTCACAAAGTTCGAGTCCAAATCTGACAGCTTTAGATATATTTTCTTTACATATTATATTCATAGCTTTTAATTTTATTTATTTCAAACTAGAGAATGCCCGCGACTTCATCCGCGTGGATTTAGGTTTTTAAAAATCCCGTGGGAACTGTTTGATTTTCCGTAATAAAAAGTTGCCTATTGGGACGCAAGCTACCTCGGTACCAAATTTCATACAAATCGGTTAAGCGGATAGGTTTTTAGGAATCCCGTGGAAACTCTTTGATTTTCCGGGAAGTAGCCTATGTCCGTCCCCGGGATATAAAGCTACCCGGTACCAAATTTTGTCAGAATCGGTTGAACTGTGGGCCGTGAAAAGGTAGCAGACAGACAGACAGACAGCCAGCTCACTACTGAGCACGGATCTTTCCTCAAAGTGAGAAGGGTATAGAGGTTAGGAGAACTCTCAGTCATGAAGGTTGGTTACGATGTCATTTCATTTAAAGGTGAAGGAAAACATTGTAAGGAAATATACATGGCTGAGAGTTCTCCATAATGTTCTCAAAGGTGTGTTTAAAGTCTCCCAATCCGTTCTAGGCTAGTGTGGCAGGCTATAGCTTAAAAACCCTTCTCATTTTGTGTGGAGATTACGAGGTTCCAGGCTATCACTGGTTTTAAAGCTCACGAAGAGACAAAGAGAGTTAATGCATGCTCGAACAATATCAAGCAGTTGGAAAATGAAAAGCAATTTTTCCATAAAAGAGTTTTTCATACAAACTCACATTCGTGCAAATGATGTAACAAACACACCGACACAAACCAACTACGGTGTACCGTGAACTACATTTCTTTAAATAAGTGCAATAAACTTGTAATGAATGTACAGTCAGTAAAAGAAGTTGCATTTTTTAAATTCCGATACAAGTTAGCCCTTAATTGCGATCTCACTTGGTGGTAAGTGATGATGCAATCTAAGATGGAAGTGGGCGAACTTGGAAAAGGTTTGACAGTTTCATTAAACCCATACCTCTGGATCGGTTTCTACGTAGCAGCACACTGGAACGCCAGAAGTCTCCTAGCACAGTTCACGACATGTTATTTCACGTCACCATAGCATAATCTTTGACATATCGTCGATAGAGTTCTGTCACTCTACTTTGACCCTTTGATTCGATTTCGATTCTACAAATCTTCTTTTCAAAGAATTTTAAAAGAATTTTCATTCTTCCAGAAAGTTCTTCTTCTCGTTTCCTCGGTTTTGAGAATCATGGGTCCTTGGAGATGTCTTTTCAATCACGATATTGTTTTGACAACCTACCTGGTGCAGGTACCGGGTTCGATTTCCGAGGCAGTTAGGGAAATTATAATTTCTAAATTATCTCTGGTCTGGTGTGCTACACACGCTAAGTATAAGTCCATCTCCAGAATGCAAGTTAGTCTTATTGCTACGTCAAAATCGGTTCAGAGATGTAGACGTGAAAAGGAAGGTAACGAATAGACTGACTGATTTACTTTCGCGTTTACAATATTTTCAATCGGTCTTCTTGCGTCCACTGCTGGACATAGGCACGAGGGCACCACCACACACGATCCACCCACCCACTAATTTGCGCTATCTTCTTAAGGTCGTCAGCCCAGCAGGTCGGAGGTCGTCCCACAGAGCGCTTGCTGATACGCGGTCTCCACTCCTTGAAATATTAATTTAGAGAAGAAAAGAAAAGAAGATCACCAAAATTAAATGAAAAGCACCACACCTGTGACATGCCTACACAATCAGCAAATAAAGTGTTAATAGCAATTGATAAGAGTAATTACTGTAAGTATTGGAGTAATGGGAAAGTCGGAGTGAATCGGATCATTTTTGGAAAACCATAGCACAGTATAAAGTCGTCGACATTCCATCTACTTACACGCACGAATCGTTTTGAGTCATCATTCCTCATACGCATGGCTAAGGTTTGAAATACTCTTCCGCGATATGTGTTTCCTATCAATTACAATCCTGGTATCTGTAAAACAAGTGTGAATAGGGATCTTCTAGATAAACGCGTCCCATCTTAGGCCACGTCATCACTTTACATCAGGTGTGATTGTGGTCAAGCGCTTGCCTATAGTGAATAAAAAATAAAGAGAGACAGAGACCACAGTAATCTGACGCCTCTTTGGATCTCATGCTAAATGACGACCACGACGACCCTTCAACATAAGACCCTAATGTAGGACGTAGGCTAGTTTGGGTCACTCTTTTGTCCCTATTTACCGCACGTTTGCTAAACGGTTTCATGAAGCCTCTGTATATAACATCATATCCAACCTTACTCTTAACCTTACTCTGTGGGAGCAGTTCACACTGAGAGGAGTCCGTGCTCAGTAGTGAGCCGGCGATGAGTTGATGATGATGATGATATTATAAGTATAGTAAGCGACAGGTCGAGATTGCAATCGGGGTGGGGATGACCCGCACAGCCCGCACTAACCTGGTGCGGGATTGCTGTCTATAGATGGCTTCGTCGTTTGAAAAAAATACCCGAGTACGGAACCCTCGGTGCGCGAGTCTGACTCGCACTTTCACACACTCGTTAGTTTTATTTTATTTTACTGGATCTACAAACGTGGCAAGACCTGAAATCGACCAACGAGGCGAAACAGTATATTATGTATTTTTCAGTTTTCATTGGGAAAAGAGCAAGATACTAAATTCATTGACTATTGAACTTAATGCAAATAAACAATTATCTATTTGTTTTATTTTAAATTCTTTTTGCACACAAAAGTATTTTATAAGTACATACACGGATAAAACCAAAAAACTAGGAACAGAACTTTACAGCATGCAAAGGTAGTCTTCACTATGGCGATCTCACCCAGACAATTATTATTTGTTAATAATTATTTACGAGTATTATTGTTTAGTTGGTTAAGAAAGCTTTGAGTGTCTGTCGCATTATGGGCCTCCCTGTAAGGACAGATACCAAGTTTTTATTCGGTGATCTTATTAATAAAAATTTATTTTTGGACTCCATATCGATAATAATGCAACTTCCAACTAAAATCAAAATATACATGTATGTACAGAAGTTGCACAGTTTTATATAAATAAAGATAAATATGAATAGAACATGGAATTTTTCGCCCCACCTGATTAAACATTACTTTCTTTCATATTACGTCTAACAATCAACAATGCCGATTTTTCCACGTAACGGCTGAAAAACAAACAGATTAAACAAATAAAGCTAAATTAAGTAAATAGGTAGGCAATTTACGTACATACTCGGTATATTAATATATTCAGACCATTTGTTTATGCAGCCTGACTTTTAAATCTGTGACGGGAAACTGTTATGGCAGAAATACATTATTTTAATCATCATTATCATCATTATCAACGGATAGACGTCCACTCCCACCACCACAGCTGCACATAGGTCTCTTGTAGAGAATTTCACACGCCACGGTGTTGCACCGCCTGCAGCTCGATTGCGGTAGAATGACAGCTACAATGTCACAATCGCCTTAGACTTATTAGACTTGCCTTTACAAAAGTTTAAAAAAACCATTAAAAGTATGCTCCTGGCAAAAGCTTATTATACAATCGAAGATTATGTAAATGGTAAAAAAGCATGGATTTGACTCGCTCCAGCAATTGCTTGTTGTAATATTATTGTAAATTGAAGAATTGAAAAGAGCAACCGCCGAGTTTCTTGCTGGTTCTTCTCGGTAGGAACGGCATTCCGAATCAGTGGTAAATTATTTGACGATTCAAAAGCACTTGTAAAAGTTTATTTAATAAAAATCCTATTCTATTCTATTCTATCGCAATCACCTTTGATTGGTTCTCACTATATTGGCTACTTTGCAACAAGAATACCATTTTAGCCAATTACAATAATTCCGAATGTGTCATTTCAGCTTCGCAACCCGTTGAGTTATGGCGGACCTTCGGTTGCTGATTTAATCACGTGGATTCTAAATAGATCATTCCGAACAAAAAGACACATAGACATAAAACCAATCCAATATGACATTTTGTATTTTAATAAGACCAACGTGTTAAAAATTCATACTTAATATTATGCGAAAGGTTGTCTGTCTGTCTGCTAACTTTTCACGGTCCAATAGTTTAACCGATTTTGACGGGCGGGTGGTACAACCATGGTACAACGTTTGCTTACATCACGGGGAAGGACATAGGCTACTTTTTATCCCGGAAAATGAAAGAGTTCCCACGGGATTCTTAAAGACCCATCCGTATAACGGATTCATATGAAATTTTGTACAGAGATAACTTCCGTCCAGGAAATTGACATAGGCAACTTTTTATTCCGGAAAATCAAAGAGTTCCCACGGGATTTAAAAAAAACTTAATCCACGCGGGTGAAGTTGCGGGGCATCATCTAGTAAATAAATAAAAATAAAAACAAACAAAGCTCGGTCGACATTCGTTGACCCTCCAGCGCGTACATGGAACTGGTTTGCGCCTATGGGCCGATGCCTATTCATCCTTGTAAATAATATAATTATCATGATGTTCATTACTTGTTATTTCAATGTTGCAATTCAGTTAGATAGGTAGGAAGGTACACAGACAGAAAAGCGCGGTTAAAAAATTGCATTTCAAAACTTCTGGAAAAAATAAAACCAAGTCGTGCTTTCCTTATTTTTCGGGACTTAGGGTGAGATCTATAGAGCGCGCTCTGCCTTTGCTTAGACATATGACAGAGTTAAAACGAGACAGAGCTATATCTCTCACATAAATCTGTCTCGTTTTAACTCAATCTTAAGTCAGAGCAAAGTCAAAGTGCGCTTTGTAGATTTCAGCCTTAGAATAGCGTCGCGTCGCAAAGTTTGATGATAGGTAGATTTCATTAATGTTTTAAACAGGCGTGTGTTTGCTCTCAGGTGTCTACAATATACTTGCAATACGTGGTATAGAATACGTAATAAGTAGGTAACTTAATTATGTATGGAACACACAAAATAAGTTGCTAATAATATTAATTTGTTTAAGCTACACCGAGCAACCGGCGATACATTTCCAATAGTAATTTAAATTACTTCGTAGCTCAGCACTACAACGAAACTAAAACTGCTTCGTAGCCTGGTGGCAAGTCAAGGGTTAACTTGTATCTGAATAAAAAAGCTTTATTTTTAAATTTACGTAATTAATTATCACCACTATATCATTTTACAAATCTAACATTATTCTGACTCTCAAAAGGAGTAAGTATATACAATAGTATCTGTTTTGAATACCCAAATGATTTTGAGTTTGAATTTTGAGTTTGATATTTACGATCTCATAATACCTACGTAGTCGTGGCTGCTGTATTACATTTGCCATACAAGCAATTGCCCATCTTATCAAGTATCAACTTAAGTAAATCTTTAGGTTTTATATCCGTGTCCCCTCTTCCATTCTTAAGTCGTCGTTGGTTACAGAGATCACGTACAATTGCGAGCGGAATTGGCGGTGATGCTATGTGCTGCGTCAGCGAATTTCCACACGTAGTGCGTAGACATACTAAGTCCTCTGACAGTGCCTGGCTTCCCAAAAGGGTACCGATGGAATACGTAACTCGCAAGCCGGGCTACGCTCGTGCTACACAGGTTTGCGCAAATTGCGAGCCTCAATGGCTCAACTGTTAAAGGAGCGGACTGAAATCTGAAAGGTCGGCGGTTCAACCACCCGTTGCACTATTGTCGTACCTACTCCTGGCACTAGCTTTACGCTTAGTTGGAGGGGAAAGGGGAATAATGAACGAACTATAAACATTGCTAAGATTATTTTCTAAATAAAATAAAAATTTGCCCGACTGTAACACGAGCCTACGCCTAACACGTGCAAGCCGTTATAAATGGGTAAATACGGTATTATGTAAATAAAAACAACATACAAAAATATTCCATACATCTTTGACCGTCCATGGTTTCTGAGAAAACACGCAAAAAATGTTGTTTGAATTGTCGTCTTGCTCTTGCGAACTTAGAAAATGTCGCATCCATCAGATTAAACTATTATGTATTTATCTGAATACCTAATAGTTACATATACAATATTTTATATTTCATAGTGTAAGCACACTAACTATAAGATATTATTAAACCTATTAGGTACCTACCTAATATACAACCATGTAGTAGATATTATTATAGACATCTTTTTATAGGATTCTTTAGGATTATAAAATGTATACCAATTGATCCACCCGGTTTTGTTCAGGTTTATATACTTATATGTATATACTTAGGTATACAAAAATTATAGCGTACTAGCTGATGCACGCAACTACATCCGCGTTATGTCAGAGGCATAAATCTGTCTCCTTTTAAGGTGGAAGCGACCGGCCTGCCTGCGAAATTAGCTCTAGTATCGACTAATGTGTCAGAATTAGTCGATACTACAGTTAATTTCTTAACCTAGACCCTTTCAAGTAAAGATTTTTATGTAAACCTGTGAGGATGATACTGCCATTGTCGCAATTGAAAATGCCATAAGCCTACGTTGTCGTATTAGTTTAAAAAATGCGAAAAACCAAATTAAATTTGAATTTCGCGGGAAGGCCCGTCTCATGCCCCTTAACTCTATGTTATGAGCCATAGTCATAACATATAAGTCAAAGTGTACGCTCTATAAAATATCCCGTCTCGTCGTCCAGCCACAGTGACTATTATCCCTTGTATGCATGAACCTTCGATTCTAAGCGGGTTTCAAAAACTTGTCTTCTGGTTTTATAGGGGAAAGGTTAGTAGGTATATATCCATCCATATTTATTATTATAAATGCGAAAGTGTGTATGTCTGTCTTTGGTACGGAGTCAACTTACATCCCGGGACGGACATAGACTACTTTTTATCCCGGAAAATTAAAGAGTTCCCACGGTATTTACACGAGATTTGGTACAAAGGTAGATTACGTACCGGAAATTGACATAGGCAACTTTTTATCCCGGAAAAGCAAATAGTTCCCACGGGATTTATACAAACCTAAATCCACGCGGTCCAGCATCATCAGTTAATAATATTAAGTTAGATACCTCAAGTTGCTAGTGAGAAAATCATGACAACGATACTTAGATAGGAAACTTGTTTCGCCGACTGTACCATGATCGCAAACTTAACGCACTTAATATAAAGAGATGCGGATTGCGGATCGCGAATCAGTTAGTGTCGTGTCCGGGGGTCGAGGGATCACTTACTTATTAGTTATCTCCAAAATGTGAGTCGATAAATATTAAAATAAACGATAACCCTGGCGAAAACCCAATTGTAAGCTTAGGTGATAAAATTAATTATTTAACTTAGTGCCAATAAATTAATTAACTATAAAATCATCTCATTTTTAGGATTCCGTACCCGTATTGTGCCAACGGCACCCTATTACCAAGACCAGCTCTCTGCCTGTGCTTTCACACACAGACATAACAAATGATGTGTGGAGTCCATTTTAGGGATTGGTACCCGAAAGGTGCCAACGGTACCCTATTACTAAGACTCCACTGTCCGTCCGTCCGTCTGTCTCTTAACGGGCTGCATCTCGTGAATCGTAATAGGTATAGATTGAAAATTTTCACTGAATGTGTATTTCTATTGGCGCTAATAACAACAAACACTAAAAATTTCAAATCATCGTCACGAAAATTAAAAAAAATAATTAAAAGTGTTATTTCTCGTACGATCGTACGCAACCCTTCGTGTGCGAGTCCGATTCGCACTTGACCCAATTTTTAGAGTTTGCCAATACTAAGTACTTAATAGTTTTTGTTTAATTGAAAAATTTATTGTACAACTTTTTTTTTAACTCAACCACCAGGTTTACTATTCAGGTCCCCTCTCTCAAAATGAGAAGGGCTTAGGCCATAGTTCGCCATGCTGGCCCAGTGTGGATTGCCAGAAGAACTCTCAGGCATGCCGGTTTACTTATTGTCTCCAAAAAGTTAAACTTTCTTTACAACCTACCTATAAGTATATCTATACTAGCTGATACCCGCGACTTCGTTCGCGTGGATGTAGGTTTTTTAAAATTCCCGTGGGAACTCTTTGATTTTCCGGGATAAAAAGTAGCCTATGTGCTAATTTTTTTTTTTTTTTTTTTTATTTTTTTTTTTTTTGGAGACACACAGTATTAACAATAAACAATAAACAAAACAAATACAAAGCACACACACCACAACAGTCTCCAAAGAAAAGTTAACACAGAATTAAAACACACAATAGTCGGGAAAAGAAGGTACATAGAAAAAGAACAGAAATAGGTAGATAACATAAATAATAAAGTAAAAACAAAAACGAAACAAAACTGACTAGTGAAGCTAGTCAGTTTTGGATATAATGTCCTTAATTGCAGATATATATTTCTGAAGAGAGAGATGAAAAATGTCGTATTTTGAAAATTGCTGATTGAACTGGTTGCAACTTCTTCTGATAAAGGTGTTGGTAGCATGTTTTGTCTTACTTGGTGCTATGCAAAACAATTTCCGATGCCTAGAGTTAATCCGTGGACATCTTAAGGATATTTTAGAGATTAAGTATGGAGAGTCAACGCCGTTGTTCAGGAGCTTATATAAAAGGGTTTGATCTCTTTGAATACGTCTGCCATCGGGTGAAACTGGCAAAGGGGGAATGTCATTACTGTTACTATTTTGAGATATGTAATATGAAAGTCGTTTTAGAAACCGATTGTGGACTTTTTCAATATTTTCTTTATGTACCTTATACTGAGGACTCCATACCGTGGAAGCATACTCCAGAGTAGACCTAACAAACGAGTTATAGAGTAGTACAAGTGTAGACGGCAATTTAAACTCTTTGGAAATTCTTAGGACAAATCCCAGCATCCTATAAGCTTTACTAATCACGAAATGCTGGAACGACATCCCCCCACCTTTTCGTAACGTTGGCTCCAAATTTACTTTCAAAAAATTATATCGTGCCCATTTACTAAAAATTCAAAAGTCAGTCAGCTAGTTTGTGGCAGTCTGAAAGACCTTTATTTTATTTTATTTTATTCACAAATAGCTTTCAACCTTAAAGATCACAAATTTTTATTTTTATTTTCACTTGTTTTATTTTAATTTTAATTTGAATTAACAGTTAATTTACCAGAGCTTCCCTCGTTTGGGCCCGAACAGAATACCAGCGTTGTGGGTACATCGTGTATCCACAACATCAAGCTGAGTTCGGGCCCTTTCGTTGGCACGACACATAATACATACATAATACACTCTTTAAGTTAAGTTAGTTTTTAAGTTTTATATTTTAAATTTTATATTCTAGGTTTTATATTTTTTATTTGTATTTTTTATTTTTAGTTTTGTATATAAGCGTCATTATTTGTAATACTATGTTTATGTGTCGGTTTCAATGAATAAATTTTATTCTATTCTATTCTATTCTATTCTACTAGATATGTGGCTGACGTGTTCATCGAAAAGCAACTTTTTATCTAATAAAACGCCAAGATCCTTCACCGAGGACACCCTGGTTAAGATTTCATCTTTTAGTTTATAATCATAGTTGATAGGTTTACGTTTTCTTGTGAAAGTTATAAGATTGCACTTTTTTATGTTCAAAAATAGTGAGTTTTGGGAGCAATAACGACAGAGTGAATCTAGGTCCTTTTGTAAGTCAATACAATCATTTAAATTTCTTATAACTTTGTAAATCTTATTATCATCTGCATAAAGTAAGAAATTTGAATGTTTGAAAACGGATATAATGTCATTTATGTAAATATTAAAAAATAAGGGACCAAGATGGGAGCCCTGCGGCACACCTGAAGGGACAGGGATGAACGACGAGCAATATCCTTTAATTGTAACAGCTTGACTACGATTAAACAAGTATGATTCAATCCAGCGAAGGAGATCCCCATGCACACCGATATGTTTAAGTTTGGAAATAAGTATATTATGAGAAATTTTATCAAAAGCCTTAGAATAATCTGTGTAAACAACGTCAACCTGACAGCCGCTATCCATGGCCGAAGTAACAAAATCAATAAACTCACATAAATTCGTTTCAGTTGACTTTCTGTTAATGAATCCGTGTTGCTGATTAATGATCAAGGGACGCAAAATTGGGAAAATTTTATCATAAACAATGTGCTCAAACAATTTAGGAATACTGCTAATTTTAGAAATAGGACGGTAATTTTTAATATCATGCTTGTCGCCATTTTTAAAGATAGGAACAACATATGATTGCTTCCAAAACGTGGGCATGGTACCTGTTTTCAGAGATAAAGAGAATAAAATACACAATGGAACAGATATAGTATAAAAACATTTTTTTAGAAAAAGGGGCGGTATACCATCCGGTCCAGCCCCTTTATTGATATTAAGTGATTTTAGATATTTTTTAATAGTTGACAGAGAAACACTGACAGATGATAGGCTGATACACGTATCATTTGTGGAGTTGCACGGATTGTAAACGGTGGATATAGAACAGGAGTTTGGTTCAAAAGAAGAATGAAAGTACTTATTAAATAGATCACTTATCTCTTGACCACAGCTAGTAGTAATATCATCCAAGTAAAGTCTATCGGGTAAGTCTATAGTTAGTTTTTTCGACTCCACAAATGTCCAAAAATAATTAGAATTCTTTGAGAGAATTTTTTCCGCACGATCTAGATATTTAGTGTAACAATCGGCTTCAACCCTCTTTTGCCTATCACGGAGGCAACGAAAGGAACTATAGTCCTCATAATTATTATATATTTTCCATTTTTTATGAAATTTTTGTTTTTCTTTTATAATTTTTTTAAGGGCAGGCGAATACCAAACTGGATACATATTATTATCAATAACTATTTTAGTAGGGATATAAGTATCAATAATGTTGTTCAAAATATCATAAAAGATTTCAATTGCTCGGTCGATATCGAGACCATAGAAACAGTCATGCCAGTTACATTCAGATAATTTCTTGTTAATCCAGGGTATAATCTGTCTCCATTCTAAATTTCAGCCCAATCCGTCCAGTAGTTTTTGCGTGAAGGAGTAACAAACATACACACACACACACACACACACACACACACACACACACACACACACACATACAAACTTTCTCCTTTATAATATTAGTGTGATTAGTGTGATATGTAGTGGCACACATACATTATATACATTAGGTATATATCAGCATTATATAGTTACAAGTTATAATTAGAGTGAGTAGAGTAGTTTGCCTTGTTGTAACTTATAATGTAAACATGACCCTCTGCGGGGTTTCCGCGAAGTGTCGATGCAGATACAATTATACAATTATTAAAATACCTGCCTATTTTAAATGAAGTTTATTGTGTAATTACCTATATATTACAAAAATAGGAGAACTGCTGTCCTATAAGTAGTGTTCCGTTCCATCGTACAAGAAAATAGTAAATACTTAGGTAGATTTGATAACACGTGGCAGCCATTTTGAAATTTCCTATTACGGTTCACGAGCCAGACGGACGGACGGACGGGGGAGACTTGTTAATAGTTTCATGATGTTGGCACCTTTCGGATACCAAACCCTAAAATTGACTACACGCAGCATTTGTTATGTTTGTGTGTGGCACAGGCAGAGAGCTGGTCTTCCGTGAAGCCAAGACGCTTATTTAAGCGAGTTTAAATCTATTAGATTGTTAGATATAATCTAAAAGTAATTGCAGTTCCGCACATTGCATGGAGTGAGCTGCAAGTCAAATCCACGTTCTTTGTCACGTGTGACTAGGTATATGCTTTTTCAGGAGCAGACTATTATACATGGCGTAATATTTTAAATCACACTAATATTATAAAGGCGAAAGTTTGTATGTGTGTGTGTGTGTGTGTGTGTGTGTGTGTGTGTGTGTGTGTGTATGTTTGTTACTCCTTCACGCAAAAACCACTGGACGGATTTGGCTGAAATTTGCAATGGAGATAGATAATATCCTGGATTAGAACATAGGCTACTTTTTATCCCGGAAAATCAAAGAGTTCCCACGGGAATTTTAAAAAACCTACATCCACGCGAACGAAGTCGCGGGTATCAGCTAGTTGAATCTATAAAAAGAGCAAACCCCGAGATTCTTGTTGCTTCTTCTCGGTAGGAAACCAGCTTAGTACTTAATGTACTTATTTGACAATTCAAAAGTACCTTCTTGTAAAAGTTTAGTTGAATAAAAAATATCCTATATTCTAATAATGTAAATATCCTTTCAGACAAAATGAGGGCAGTTTCCACGTTGCTGCTGTCCTGCTTCCTGGTGTCCGTGTCAACGGATAACGGGGCTCCTAACTTCGGCTCATTCTTCGGCAAGGGCCTGCAGACTGTGGGATCTAACACTTGTGAGTTATAGGCAGAGGCATTGTAGAAAGAAACCGGCCAAGTGCGAGTCAGACTCGTGCACCGAGGGTTCCGTATCCGACATTTTGCACGATAAATCAAAACTATTAAGTATGCATAAAAATAAATTGTATCTGTTTTAGAATGTACCTACAGGTAAAGCTCTATTCATATTATGATACCCCACTTGGTTTATCTTACTTTGAAAATTGAAAATACTATGTATTTAGTTGTTCATGAACACATTTTAAATTTTTTTTTGTGATGTAACAACAAATTCACGATTTTCGGATTTTTTCCTTTACTTGTGCTAGAAGACCTACCTGCCAAATTTCATGATTCTAGGTCAAAGGGACAGACCCGACAGACGGACAGACCGACAGATGGGCAGACAGACAGACCACAAAGTGATCCTATAAGGGTTCCGTTTTTCCTTTTGCGTTGCGGAACCCTAAAAATATTGAGAACTTGGAAAAACTTGTCTTCGCTTCGCCCACGATGTCATGCTTCCATGATCTTCACGTGTACCTGTAAAAATCGTCACGCTCGCTATGCTCGCGCTCATATTATTTCATGATTAATTCCTGCCCAGTGTGTTCAGGGGCTCGAGCATGGCCCAAGATGACCATGTCTAAATAGTTTAGTGTTGTAAACAGTTGGAGCGGCGAAGTCCATCGGCGGCGGGCTGCAAACCGTCGGCCAACCCCTCGGCTCCGCGGCCGAGAAAATAGGATCTGTGTCTGGTGAGTACTGAGTAGTGAGTACATGTCTCAAACTCGTTCACCTTTCTACTACGATTTGTTTCATTTATTATTTGTGTATACTTATTATCTATTTTTTGATCATCTATTATTGTATATTTTTGAAAAGAGCAACCGCCGAATTTCTCGCTGGTTCTTCTCGGTACGAAAGGGATTCCGAACCAGTTGTAAATGCATTTCAAAATTCAAAAGTACTTTTAACCTACCTGTAAAAGCTTATTTGAATAAAAAAAAACTATTCTAAAAACATTATTTTATATTCACTTTAACTTCATCAATCACGCTTAAATTATAGCGGATGTTTGTGTAGTTCAATTTTTTTTCGTCTGTTGTTATGGAGAATATCTGAGTTTTAGTAGGTATATACCTACTCTGAGAATATAACAGTGTTGTTTGTGTTGTGTGCAGTCGGCACAGCAAAGGCCGTCGGAAAACCCATCGGCTCAGCGGCTGGCGCTGTGGGCTCTGCGGGCAGTGAGTTTCAGTTCTGTTTTTATTTATCTATTTAATTGCATACCTTATTAGTAGATTATTTTTATCGGTATCGACGTCGACCGATAGACATCTCAGATAAACATAGTTCACTCTGAATTAGCTCTCTTATAGGAACTTCCACATACCACGCACAGCTAGCGACGTGCACGTCTCAGATACGTACTTATATCAACAAATGCAACTAGCACTGTTCTAATTTACTGTACGCACAACAAAGTGCCTGAAAATAAAAGTCTTTAACCAGTGTATCCTTCCCGTCCTCGCCTACGGTGCTGAAACGTGGACACTGACAAACGGCCTTGTCCATAAATTCAAAGTTGCTCAGCGAGCTATGGAGAGGGCTATGTTAAGAGTTTCCCTGAGGGATAAGATCCGAAATAAGGAGATCTGCAGGAGAACCAAGGTCACTGACATAGCCCAAACTATTAGCAAGCTAAAGTGACAGTTGGCGATGGCCATTGGAGCCGGAAAGTCCTTGAATAGAGACTGCGTTTAAACAAGCGTAGCGTGTGAGACGCCCTTCAGTACGATGGACCGACGATATAAAGCGGCTGGCGGGAAGTGGCTGGATGAGGAAGGCTGAGGACCGGGTGTGGTGACGCTCTTCAAGGAAGGCCTATGTCCAACAGTGGGCGTCCACAGGATGATGATGATGACAACAAATTACAAGATTTTTTCACTGTCCAGAGGGCGCGGCGGGGGCGGTCGGCCACGAGCTACAGAAGGACATCCAGACCGTCAAACAGCCCATCGACACCACCATCACTTACATCGGCTCCTCCCAGTGTAAGTTCTCTATCGCTCGTCGTGTCGCACACACTTGACCAGTACTACCTTTATGAGCTACGCCGATCAACCTGCGCAGAAATCTTATTTTTGAATGGCACGAAAATATTTCAGCCAATCATAGCGCGCCCGTCTGCTATTGGTTCTTGCCTACACGCCATATTTTGGACGCGCGAATTATGAGCTAAGATGCTAGATAGCATAATGAGCTCTGTATTTCATTGGTGTACATTCGGTTTTAGTCGCAGCTAGGTCGTGCTGTTCTACGCTAACGAATTTGGCCGATGTGACTTATAAAAGTGGTAGTACTATGTACTTACTACATTATTAGTAGTTCTAACACAAATTGGTCTGACGAACAGGTCAGAATGTGCAGAAAATATTCGGAGTATCGTACGAGCAAATGCAGGGCGACAGTGAACCCAATCTGAACGATCTCGAACTGCATTACAAGACGCGGTGAGTGTTTTGTGACCCTTAATAACCACCAATCAAGGTATATTTATAAAAGTTAAGAGAGTTCCAAACCCGCTCTGTTCTGAGCCCACAACAAACTCAGCCGGATAGTTGTTTTCATTTTCGCCATCAGTCAGTTTCTCGTTTTCTATCACGGATCGAAATTATTATAAAAAAGCTTTTTCTTTATTGACGGATAGGCTTGCGCTTGATAATGATCATGCTTGAGAAACAGAGCAGTGAAGAAGTCTATGTTGAAGCATGCTTGCCTATGAGATGCCTAGTCTTGAAGGTATTCAAGTTATTTATACTTGGCAGGAAACATGAAAGCCGGAAGCGCATTCCACACCTTAGCAGCAGTTCGTATCAGAAACGTTGAGCAAAAACGTTTCGTATGAGTAGATAGAATGTCGATTGTCGACCACATAATATAGATGCCAACGTTGACGGTTTCTCGCTGTTCTGTGGTAGAACGGTGAAGGAGGAACAATGTTGTGAAGTTTCTGAGCAGACTCTCCAAAGTAGGTATCACACTAATATTATAAAGGAGAAAGTTTGTATGTGTGTGTGTGTGTGTGTGTGTGTGTGTGTGTGTGTGTGTGTGTGTGTGTGTGTGTGTGTGTGTGTGTGTGTGTGTGTGTGTGTGTGTGTGTGTGTGTATGTTTGTTACTCCTTCACGCAAAAACTACTGGACGGATTGGGCTGAAATTTAGAATGGAGATAGATTATACCCTGGATTAGCACATAGGCTACTTTTTATCCCGGAAAATCAAAGAGTTCCCACGGGAATTTTAAAAAACCTACATCCACGCGAACGAAGTCGCGGGTATCAGCTAGTACCCGATAAAAGGCTGATAAACAGGCGATTGATTCGGTGCTGTAAGCTGAGCAATTTCGCCTGCGTAAGCGAGTAATTGTACGAGCGCTCTCTGTCTCTTTTGAATTTCAGGGACTTCAACACTATAATGAACATAACGCAGGCGCCGGCGTCGCTGAGGCAAGCGCGCCAGTTCGACCGGGACGAAAGCGTGGTGCTGTACTTTCACGGCTTCACCGACGACCCCAGCCAGATCAGCTTCAGCACCCTTAGCCAGGCCTACCTCGACCAGGGTGAGTCACATCATCTGCTTCTTACTTCCTGGGTTTCTCCATCTTCATATTCACTCTGGGCCGGTTTCCACACTTATGCGTTTCAATCTGTTGTGCGTGCATTGCCCCTCCCCGCCGAAGTCTTCACTCCAGCCATACAAGCTCACTCCAGAAGCCGAGTAGACCACCCAGGTTGCCGAGGACTTTATGGAGTGTGGTTGAGGATCTCAAATGGCGTTCTCGTTGTTCTGCCACACCGGTGCACTCTATAGGAGCACGTGCATCACGGTTTCATCGACCACCACGCAGGCCCTGCACACAGGACTGTAGATGACACCTATAATTAAAAGGTGTTTGTTTAGTGGGCTATGCCCTGATAAGAGTCCCACTACCTTCCTAACTTTACTGTCTAGGTGGAGTTGTTTGTTGTTTTCTGGGTTTCTTTTCCGCACTTAGACTTCTGTTGTACGTGATACCCCTGGTGCGGCTCCCCACCGAATCACTTTAGCCAGCCGAACTCACCCCAAAATCTAAGCAAACCAACCAGATCGGCGATGACTGTCGGGTGTGACTTGCTCTCCCGCGATTCGGCCCATGTAACCGAGAGGTTGGTGGGGCCATGGGTGGTTGGAGGGTTGTCACAATTCACATCATCATCATCAACCTATCGCCGGCTCTACGGCACACTGTACTCTCACATTGAGAAGTGTTTGGCCATAGTCCACCATGCTGGTCAAGGGCAAATTGGCAGAATTCACACACCTTTGAAAACATTATGGACAAGGTATGCAGGTTCCCTCACGATGTTATCCTTCACCGTTAAAGCAAGTGACATTTTAGAGGATATGTAAGAGGTGCGAACCCGCGACCTCCCAACTAGGACACCGACGCGCGTCGTCTTAACCACTAGGCTATCACCGCTCTATATCGACACCTAATCGAATACCTAATGTTAATTCAGGAAATATCAAACCGCAAAGTGACCGATAATATTAATGAGTTAGTCAGAGCGCTTGCACAAACCCACGAGAAAAGAATAACAATGGGTTGTGATGTCACGTATTTCCCTGAATCGTTACACGTTATTGTAACAATGATCTAAGATTGGCGATAAATTATAGGTAAAGTCTGTTCGCTTAGATACGGTCGCCCTCTGTGTGCCGCACGTGTCGCATCTTTTTAAAGGCGCCGTCGCGCCGCCACGACATCAAAGCCCGCGTGCAGGTTACACCCGCAGGAGAATTTGAGATCTACCTACTCGTATTTTTTTTATTATAATTCTCGTTGGTATTTTATTACAATAACCATAAGAATAAAATAGTCATTCTTAGGGCCAATTTCACCGACAAAACTAAACGCGATTAGTTCACGCTAAACTCAGTTTACGCACATAACTGAGTTTAAGGCCATAGTTTGCATTTCACCGACGTCAATTAAACGCAGTTAAAGCTAAACTCGGTTTAAATTCTAAACCACCAATTTTCGACGTTTAGCTCAGTTAAACCGAGTTTAGAGAGCTTTCAAGTGTATATTTTCATACTAATGTAAACTAATCTTTGCTGATTATCAATATGAAAAGAGCATTGACATTAGCTTTTGATGATAGTGATGCTGATGTAATATGTTGTTCGTCGTCCAAGATGGATGGCAAGAGAAGAAGTACTTCGACTCTTCACGCTTTTCAGCCAATGAAGCCGCGTTGGTTTTTTTATTTTCGACAATGTTGAAGTGTCTTTCGACGACTTCAGCAAGAGCCAATTTTTCGCTGGCGGCAAAAGTGGCGTCTCTTTTTCTTTTTGACATAATTAGTAGCAAAGTAAAAACAACAACAACTAACAATACAAAATAACGACAAAATTAATAAAACAAAATACTATAACAAAAAAACTTATATTGATATCAATTTCAAATACTTAAATAATAAAAACTTTAAAAAGAAACACAATGACAAACACCATACAACACCGACCAGAAAAGAAAAAGAACAAAGAGCAGGTATAGCACAATGACAATGCGCTTTGTTCTTGCAACTAAAACTTAGTTTTACTAAACGCGATTAGTATAGAGCTGGTGAAATCGGTTTGACTTAAACTGAGTTCAAATTGTTTGTTTAAACTCAGTTAAGCTAAACTTAGTTTTATTAAACTAGGTTTCTGTAGCGAATGGTGAAATCCGCCCTTAGAGTAGAAACACATTAAGAAAAACTTATTTAACAAACACAGTAAAAAATAATACAATAAAAGCAAAATAATAAAAGTGTTAGTCACCTTTCGTCTTCGACTGTGATCACGTTTGTGAAGAGGCAGACTTCATGTAATGTTGTTGTTGATTGCTCTCCCCAGATCGCATGAGCGTGCTAGCGCTGGACGCCAGCTCGCTGATCCGCTGGCTGTACATCCGCGCGGCGACCTACGTGCGCAACATCGGAGAGAAGATGGGCGCTGTGCTGGCGGCCATGGTTCAGCGTGAGTCTCTTTCTCTGCGATGAACTCCTCGTTTTTAGGGTTGAAATTTAGATGGCTTCGTTCCCACGTTACTTACTTACTCTATACCCTCAGATGGTCAAGACCCAGACCGGATACACATAGTGGGACACAGCCTCGGATCGCACATTGGCGGCTTCACCTGCAAGGAGTTCACTCGGCTGACGGGGAAGAAGATCGGCCGCATGACTGCGCTGGACCCGGCCGGGCCTTGCTTCAGCCACGTGGACCCAGAGCTCCGGCTCAAGCGCACGGACGCCAACTATGTGGACGTTATACACACCGACGCTGGAGTCTACGGCCTGAAAGATGCTATCGGTGAGTCATCTTCGCCTGCACGGAGTTCACGCGGCTGATGGAGAAGTATGCTGCTAGACATAGGCCTCTTGTAGGAACTTCTACACAGCGCGGTCTTGCGCCACCGCCATCCAGGGACTCAGGGTGAGGTCTATAGAGTGCACTCTGACTTTGACGTAAGACATCGTTAAAATGAGACAGATCTCTCACATAAATCTGTCTCTTTTTAACTCAATCTTAAGTCTGAGCAAAGTTAAAGTGCGCTCTATATATCTCAGCCTTACTGCGACTTATTTCATGTCGCCTGTCCACCTAGGGGTCTTTAAACTGCGCTTTCTGGTGCGAGGACACCATTCTAGAACCTTGGGACCCCATAACGACTATCGGTTTTTGTAACCATGTGCCTTGCCCATTGCGATTTCAGCTTCGTAACCCGCTGATCTAAGTCGGTAATTCTGGTTTTGCTACGAATCCCTTCATGTCTAATTTGATTACGAAGAAAATCTTCAAGCACAGCTCTCTCTATCGTCCGCTGAGTGACTCGTAAACTTTCAGAGGCCTATAGTTAGTGACATATTAATTAATTGTTCGTTGATAGTAGTCTTCCATCAAATAACACCTGCTGCAATTCAGCGTTGGTTTCACAATCTCCCGTTGTCTCAGGTCACAAGGACTACTACCCCAACAGCGGGTCGGAGCAGCCCAACTGTATCCTGCAGACGTGTTCCCACTCCCGCGCGTGGGAGCTGTACAGCGAGTCCGTGCTCAACCCGGACGCGTTCCCCGCCGTGCGCTGCAAGGACTGGCCAGCGTTTAGGAAGGGGGATTGCGAGTGGGACAAGATCAGGTGAGAACCTAACCTAGGCCTAACTTTCAGTCGTGCAGGGTAATGGAGGACACCAGAGGGCGAGGAAGGTCACCCATGCGATGGACCAACCAAATAAAGTCTGCTGTGGGCGGTCCCTTGCACGAGTGTCAGCCAGCTGGGAGAAGTGGCGAATGCTCGTGAGGCGTATAACATCTGTCCTCGAAGACGTTGCTTCGTGATGACCACGACCGCTCTGCCAAGTGTTACGGCGAAGAACTTAGTTCAAGAAATTAGAGAGCTAGAATGGCAGTCAAATGGTGAATATGTTTCTAAGTATGGTCATGAATATCATATTTGTACTATGTAGTCAGGTCTACGGAACGGTAAACGTAGCATAGCACGACCTCCAGCACAATGCAGCGATGACCCCTGGAAGGAACTTTTTGCACTGTATCTCCTATTAGTTAGCTGAACATAGTTACCTACTTGTACATTTGCTTTCAGTTATATGGGCGCCGCATCCAAACCCGGCGACGATGGCCATTACTTCCTCCAGACCGGCATCAACTACCCCTTCGGGCGGGGGCTCAACGGAACTAAGTTCAGAAACATGGACGGCATTCTGAAGAATGTTGTCAACCTTGCCGGATAAACTGTTAACAGTCTCGAATTGAATTGTGCCATTGAAAGTTTGTGACATACAGGGCGTAACCAGAACTCTAGTAAAAACGAAGACAGGTTATAGTATAGATTACAGATAAGGTACCACAAAAAACAACGCAAACGAATACTTTTCTTAGTATTCCTGTACTTTTTAAAAGTTCACAATATGTTGCAAATAAAACATCTGACTGACGCAAGAGATCAACGAACGTTAAATAAATAAGCCACTGGGAGTCAATGCCGCGTCGTAGGTGGGGCATTGACCCAAGTTTTGCACGCTATACATTGCGGGTTTGAAAAATACAAAATCACTAAAACTACAAGATAAGCCAAATGTAAGGTAATATAATAATAACCCTAAGTTTTTGCTAGTGTTCTGCTTACACCTTGTATTAGAATACAATATTACCACTTTTATAAGTTACGCCGATGTAGCTGCGCAGATATCATATCTTTGAATTGCGCGGAAATATCTCAGCCAATCATAGCGCGCGTCCGTCCGCTATTGGTTGTTGCCTAGGCGCTGTTTTGTATGCGCGTTGCTCTTGTGTTTAAAATCTTAACGTCAAGCAATAAGGTCGGTATTTCATTGGTGAACATGCGATTTTAGTCGGCGTTAGGTTGCACTTTTCTGCGCCAACGAATTTTGTCAATGCGACCTATAAAAGTGGTAATACTTACTGTACTATTATTTAAGTCGATTTTGTTTGTGTATACCTCGTTCTTTGTGTTGTTTCATTTTAATTTTGTTATACGCAGGACAATTTAAGTGTTTTGCCTTTATAGGCTTAAAGATATGACATAGTATTTAATAATGTATTAAGTACATGCTTTATACTATGTGTTCTGTTTTTTTCTCATAGGTAATGATGAAAAATAGTGTGTCACTCGGGGCCAAACTAAGTTATTCTCGCGGGGTATATTAAATTCCTACCTACGCTTAGGATTCAAAATAACACCCTCGAGGAACAAAACATCACTTTGTCCCGTTATGACACAAACACATAAGTTATTAAATTATTATTGAATTAAGAAATACGTAAAACCAGCAGTTAGTTAAATAAAAGCCATTTGTTTTAAAACAAAGCATTTTTATTTGTAATATCTGTTACGTCATAACTTCGTTAAATATCAAATAATACGGAGCTGGGACTCTTAGAAAAATAAACATCTTTAATAAATACAAAAACACAGGCACAGGCGTACCACTCGAGCAATTAATAATTATTGCTAATAATAATTTAAGTTTCCGGTTACCGATTATTTAAATGGATATAATATTTCCGATTTTTTTCTGAACGATTATTATTCCTAAAAAAAAATATATTGCTGTCATCGAAACTAAATCGATAACGCAAAATAATCGATTTGTGAATATTCCGATACAATAAGTGTGAAAAATAGAGAACACATGACATTGAAAAATATTAATTATCCTCGAGTGTACGCATCGATTCGAGAATATGAGAAAGAGAAGTTATTTTTTTTTATAATAACATAGGTATACATTATTTAGGTTTTGTACATTACAACATTTTAATTTTGAGAATTTCAAGAGGTTACAAGATTTTTTAAGAGGATCATTGTCAACGATCCCCCGTCGATTTCCTACGTATGATATTATTGTTCTCATCTCTATCTGCCCTGGTTCGTGTATTCTCGGTTCCTAGATCGGTGCATTTGTGATAACCAATTCTAATTGCTGTGATTGGCTGAATTTACCATGTTCTTGCTGCGACAGTGAGTTTGAGCCACTAGCGGAACAATGTTAGCCGGTCAGAAATGATTGCAATTAGTCAACCTGTATGACGTCCGTGTTCTGTTTTTGATTACAAAAAAGAAAAAATTGTTGTTGCAATCATCAATTTTAGCAAATAGTGAAAGAGAGTCGACCAATCAGAGGTCACAACTACCGTCACACTTTCTGTGAAACTATGGCAGTAGGCTTACCGAGTAATGAAAACAATTTTTCATTCTGTAATGTCATGTGGCAAGTAGGGTTGCCACCTGCCTCTTTTTGATTTACAGGCTACCACCATCAAAAATACGGGGTTTAGATTTGAAGAAATTTAAAAATTTGAAGTATTTGAAGAAATAGGCGGTGGTTCTCTCTGAAATGCATGGAAAGCCTATTTAGATATTTCAGTTTATTTGTAAGTTTTGTATTTTTTCTCTGTATGTTGCCGTGTCTTGATTGGTGAACTGTGTTTGCAATGTGATTTTAAATAAAAGATTTATTTATTTAAATAGCTTTTAAAAACTCTAGTTTTGTAAAGCAAAATGTTATACATTTCATGCATACAATCTTTGCATTTTAACTTAAATTTACATTTAACTTGTAATTCCACCTTCACAGTATCAATACTATGGCCGTAGCCAGGAATCGATTTCGGGAGAGGTTTTATCAGGGCCGGAACTGAATCCTGTCATGAGGAAAAAAACATTCGCTCAACTTTATGGGCTAATTACCTGGTTAGTGGAATTTCGCCTTTCAATTTGACAGTGAGATAAAATACAACAATAAAAAAGCGCGAGCGCAGTGAGCGTAAGTGTTTTTGGTTCAATTACAGAAAGAATTAAAGTGAAAGGGAAACGAGTTTAGCCATAGCAAGATTTTATTTTTAAAGCTCCCTATCCATACTAATATTACAAATACGACAGTATATCTATTTGCCTATCTATTTGTTACCCTTTCACGGCCCATCTTCTTTACCAAAATTTTGGTACTTACTATTCAGAGGTAACTTGCATCCCAGACATAAACTTTTTAGCCCGGAAAATCCCCCACGGAATTTTTAAAACTCTAAATTCATGCAAACGAAATTGCGGGGCTTACACCAAGTAATAGAAATTCAAAGCGCGAGTGAAGTGAGCGCGAAATGTTTGATATATTTCCAAAAAAAAATTGGTAAGCAAATGCAAGAAATAGTGTAAGTATTATTTTAGGCTTAGGTTTTTGACGGCTTCCCAGGCGCAGTCGCCATTTCAAAATTTCTGGTCTGGTGGGAGGCTTCGGTCATGGCTAGTTATATGGTTAGTATGGCCCTAACGGCCAAGAAATTAGACTGCATCATCACTTACCACTAGAAAAGATTAAAGTCACGGGCTAACTTGTATAAAAAAAGGCTAACATCCTCAAACCAAGCCCCGCCGCCTTGGCTACGACCATGATCAATATCGAGTGGGTTTCGGCTACGCATTGCCGCAAAAGGAAAATATTCTTTCTACTGGACATAACGTCAGTGTTCGGTTTCGCCAGCCAAGTGCGAGTCAGACTCACGCACCGAGGGTTCCGATTCGGGTATTTTTTTCGACATTTTACATGAGAAATCAAAAACTGTTATGCATTAAAAAAAATATGCATAAAAATAAATAAAAATCTGTTTTAGAATGAACAGGTAAAGCCCTTTCATATGATAACCCACTTGATATATGTAGTTATCTTACTTTGAAAATTGAAAATACTAATATTTGTTCATGAACACATGACAGACGGATAGAAGGACAGATGGACAGACGGACAGACGGAAAGACAGACAGACTGATAGACAACGAAGTGATCCTATAAGAGTTTTTTTTTGCTTTTGAGTTACGGAACCCTAAAAATATTTAGTTTTATTTGCCCCGTATTTTATTTTCATAATTACCGGTTTCTCTATCCTGACATACGGGGTAACCAGTAAAATACGGGGCCTCTGGCAACCCTATTCGGAAAACACTGTCACATTCAAGTTAATGTCAAATATTTTGTTTTCAATTACAGAAAGCTGCATCAATCATTATTACAATATTTTCTTTGTTGTGATTGGCTGAATTTTTGAGTTTCAGCCAATAAACAGACTGTTTGCCAATTAAACGTCATAACAATATAAATGCCAGAAAGTTTAACCAAATAAAACAAACTTAATGAGAACCTAGTGAGAATGCAAACGGCACACAATTTATAATACATATTATGTTAGTCGTATATAATAGATATTATAGTAGTCGTTCACTTTGGTAATAGTCAGATTGTCATCAGTAAAATTGATATTGGTCGATGTATCGTAAATTATTGTTTCGGTGACAAATATTTTTATTATCTATTTATCTTTGAACAGAATGGAATAGAATGAAATGGAATGGAATACAATGATAAATTTTTATTCCTGTAAACTTTTAGGTAAACTTCAAAGTGTTTTTGGATGGTCAGAAAAATTTACCACTGGTTCGGAATGCCGTTCCTACGTTTTCTAGGGTTTCGTACCTCAAAATGAAAAACGGAACTCTTATAGGATCACTTTGTTGTCTATCTCTCTGTCTGTCGTGTGTGTCAAGAAAACCTCTAGGGTACTTCCCGTTGACTCAAAACCATGAAATTTGGCAGGTAACCTAACTGCGTAATTTTGGATAGTTTTTTTAATCGATAAAGAAAGTTTGCGACATTGTTCAATAAAAAATTTGGATTCCAACTCCTCAATCCTGATGTTGCAGGGGACCTGACTACTAAAGCTAATGGGATTTAAAAAGTGTCGATTATTAATTGATATTGAAGGTATCTATACCAAGTAAACACTTTGTCGTTGACCTCAACCCTGATGCTGTAAGAAATTGCATTCCTAAATCCTGGTGATCCCTCGGGATTTGAAAAGGATAATCCGTTTAAATATTCTTACGTGATACAGAAACAAGTTGCATCCCGGGGACGGGCTATTACGGAGAGGCAACTTTTGTTCTGGGAAATGAAAGGATCGGGATTTTTAAAAACCTAAATCCACGCGAGCGAAGCTGCGGGCATTAGCTAGTTGTAAATATGTTTAGAAGCTACTATAAGATAATAGATAAGGTACTTATTTCCTTATATTTTTAATGTATGGCAGCGCGCGGTTTTAAATTATAAATTGCACGTCCTGTCCTTTTCTGTAATACATTTTTTTCTCAATATCTACCGCTTTATCTCATAGCAAGAGTCTGTAAGACATAATACAGTGAAAATAGTCAAAATATACAATTTTTGCAGTTTCCACGTCAGTACCTGTCGAATTTTTCTAACAGTGTAAGCAGCAGAGCTGAGTTTACCATCAAGTGTTGATATGTGGGTGTTCCATAGAAGCTTTGCATCTAACATTATACCGAGAAACACGGGGTTCTCCTTTATTTTCAACATATGATTATTTATCAATGAATTTATGTCATTTAAGGTCCTGGTATTGGGCAGTGTGAATTCAACACACTTAGATTTCTTTGCATTTGGAAGTAAATTGTTAGCAATAAATCAGAGAGTGACCTGTGATATGGCATTACATATAGTATACATTGTCAAAAATTATAATATTAAAGCTGTGCGTATTGCGTGAGGAATAGGTTGCAAGAGAGTTGCAACTTGCAGGGTTTGATGCATACGCTATTGCCAGCAAACATGAGACATATTTTTATCTACAGGCAACGTCTGAGTAGGTAACGCATACGTCTAACGCAAGTTGAAATGTATTTAGTTAGACCTATCGACAAGTTTGGAGTCGGGTGCAGTCTAAATGTGGCCCGTGTGTTTAGACTGTCCGTTTCTGTCAGTTTCACGTGTCGTCCCCCGCACTTCACCACCCCGCTTGCACAAATCGAGACAGCACGAAATTTTCAAGATTTCTGGGTGTAATTTCTGGTTTTCGTAGTTCCCACATAATTATAACAATATAAAATATATAACGATAATTTTTTTACTACATAATATTCATTAAATTTTCTAGGTCTGTGGTTTTTCCAAATTTCATTAAATTGCTTCGTTGTCTAGAAAAACGAGCACAAAGTTGGGCCTTTTTTTAAAGAAAAATACAAATCTTTGAGCCCCTGTAATTTTAAAACTACATATTTTTAGAAAAATCTAAAACACCACAGACACAGATATTAGTTTCTAGACTATGTCTGCAAAATTTCATGGACTTTGGTTGCTTAATATTCAAATGAAATGGGAACTACGATTGTATGGAGTAAGTGACGGAGAGAGCTCTGTTAATGTAAAAAAAAATTAACATCCTTTTCGCATATTCAAGAATTACACAATCAATTAAATAAAATTACGAATGTTTTAAAAAGAGACAATTACACTCTGATTCTGAATCAGCGTTAACATTATAAACTTAATGTAATACAAAAAATCCGTTACGTCTATCTAATGTACGAAATATATTAATTAATTATATATAATAATCATAATTGTACAAAATCAGTGTTTCGTCTATCGTACCGTTTATCTGTGGGCGAATCACGGACTAAAGGAAAATAATAGACAGAGAAGAGATTGCCAAAAACTGAAGCCGATATTTATATCCGACGAATACTTAAGATTTTAGTCGAGTGTATTGACAGTTTCTACACAGATTGTATTTATAATGTTTGTAATGGAACGCTAAATCGCTTGGCGCTACAGTTTTTCAGTTGGTTGGTAGGTAGCCACGACCGAAGACTCAAGTCTCACCAGACAAAACCCACGACTACGGTTGAAAATACGCATGTAATCGACTACAATTTCTTTTTCCAAACAGTTTTATTTGCGTCTGTCAATCTTTTTTCTTTAGTCATATGCAAAACTCGATGTCAAAAAATATATTAATATTTAAAGCAAAAGTATCTTGAAATTGAGCTTAAATTACCAGTTTCTACATTACCATATTACATATATGGATACTTGACTATTATCGAAATTAATTGACATAAGTACTTTGTATATTTTGAAAATAACTAATTTTATTTTTCGATGCAATATTAAAGTGCGTAATATAAAATATCAAAGAATGAATAATTTACTGAGACATTTGCATATATTTGTACAACTATATAATTTATTTGGCAAATATTGTTTCAAAAATTTGTGTTTAGTTCAATACTTCAATGAATAACTCAGTTAAATGCTTAGATAAGTACTGCTTCGTGAAAGATTTAAATAAATCTTTGTATTATCTATTCGCCCACAGAGAAAAAACAACCGGTTGTCTATGCTTATAAAAAATAGATATAAAATTAATAGGTACTCATTTAAAATAAAATCGATAGAAAAACCTATTTTTAATCTAAATTGAGAAATACACAGGTATTTTGGAATGTCCGGTCGTTTGATATAAAAAATGGTGATGCAATGAGTTTTCATTTAATTTCTCCTTTATTATTGTACGAACCGTTTATTTGTATAAATAAATGAAATAACAAATTAAACCATTTGAGAAATTTAGATAACAATGAGATGCATTTACTTATAGAAATGACTACTTAAAGAAATAGCACATAATTTTCTTTCTGTGTAAACCACATATACAAACTTGGATGACGGACTAAAATATAGTCTAAAAGTCTAGGTCTATGCATATTTAGATGGTTAGGTTCAAAAGAACTAGAACCCAGAGCCGTGAAGCTTGAAAAAAAAGAAATGTTCGTACAATAATAAAATGAGTTTTGTGCTCGTGATATCAGTACGAAATGCTCCTCTGGCCTTATCAATAAACAGCTAAGGACACTAAACATCGACCGTGTAAGCCATTTCTCAGCTTCCAAACAAAACAACTAATATAACGTGTCACTTTTTAAATCCCGCTTTATAATTAATAACACGTACATATAAAACATCGACGCATTACAATATAATTTATGCATAACATGTATGTCGTCAGAAAACTATTTAAATTTAAAATCGATTAGGATGCACAAAACCTTAAGCTACAGCCACATTACTGTGTCATGGTGGTTTACAAGTTGCAACAAAATCCTGCGCAAGATTCGAATCCGAGCGTCAAAATGCCATAACATTTCGACATAGGATGATAAATGAGATTCCTCAATTTTAGCTAGCAAAGTGCATTATAGAGCCAGTTATGCCAATCGAGTGTTTATTTTATTGAAATCAGCTTCACAGGGAATTGCCGTCTACATTTTTTCATTTCCTCTGTGTCCAGTTATATTAGTTGTTTTTTTTTTACATTTGCGCAAGCGACTTATCCAAAAGCCGTATAACCGTCCAAGTTCCAGCTTAAAAAAATAAAAAATACGGCACTAAATACACGAGACATAGAATTACATTAAACCCTAAATAGCACCTAAATGGTGAGATATATTAGAATTAGCCGTTTCTCACACGGGGGTGTCTAAAAACCTGTTTTCTCGACTGACGCAACTAATCTAATGTATATCTACTGCGTTAAAACTAAGAATACGAATTACTTCCTGCCATATTAAGACGTCTTAGCTGGAAATATTTTAAACGATCTAATAGTACTAAGACTTAGTTAAGAATATTGAAAAAAAAAATGTTATGGGTGCATATTTTCGTTACCGTTTCGTAAACCGTTATTTTTAAGTTTTAGTTAACAGATAGTCTTTGGATATATTTACTAACTACCTATTAAAAGGAGAAATGGACTGAGATATCAACAAATAGATCGAATCACAGGGTCTAGATGCAAAATGTAAATTCTGCATGAAGATACTTTCTCCATTCTGCAACGTAAACTAAGAAAAGATTTTGAAAAGTTCCAAGAGGATGCTTAAAACCTTAAACCACACGGACAACGTCGCGGGGAAAAGATTGCCATTTTCATGTGCTCAAAACTTATCTAAAACTTACTCACAGAGCAGGCCTGCTTGGTGGTGCAAAAATTTTAAAGGATTTTTTATTTTATTTTATACTTTAAAACACGAAAGTAAGATGTAAACCAAAGCAAACAGGCAAGCAAGCGAAGCGAGCACCTTTATGTAAATTTTATAAGAGTCTCAGAGAGAGGCGCTGAGTTATATGGCTTAGATAGTTATCCCCAATATTCTCAAAGGTTACGAAAAATGCAACGAATGTTATTATCTGGAACACTGTATGTAGGCAAATTTTTCATTTATTTTCATATTAACACACAATTAGTTGCGTCAGCGATGAAAACACACCTCGCCGCGTGAGAAAAGGCGGAGTTATAGCAACATGTCGTAAATATACTTTTTTTTAACATTTTAGGTCCCGATTGCACTACAAACCGACTGAGTTGCCGCCAATATCCGTCAAACTTTTTAAACTCAACCATGCACGAACAAAGAATAAAAAACTTCGATCTTTCCCCTTCTAGCGGACTAAAAGTGATTCCAGACTATGTAACATGTTATATAAATTGTTATATAACATAAGACACCTGTCCAATTAAGGCGGGAACATAGTAGTATTAAATACCAATTTGCAACACAAATCTACTGTCAAAATTTATTCGAAGTTTGGTTCCTAAAGATTAAAAGTTTGACCGGTCAATCGAGTTTTTTTTAAAACATCCTCACTGTCATTTGAGATTTTAATTAGATAGAGAGAGAGAAAACATTTACTTTTAATCTAAATACGGTGGTTTTGCTCGTGTGACATGTTTTAAAGCTAACATCGAAACTTTAGAAGAATTACACACCCTTATGTTGCTTACACACAAGAGTTTTAAAATGTTTCATAACGTTATATACCATTTGATATAATGCAAATGCATCACTTGTTATATTAGAAGTCATATTAGGTCATTACATTATATTTCTTGTTATTTTACAATGTAATTTAAGAAAAAATGTTATAAAACATTTATAAATTCCCGCGTGTGAGCACTTTTAGAAACGAACGAGTCGATTTTTTCACTATGGCAACTTTTACACGTCCTAAAAGCCCAGTAACGTATCACTTAACCTAAGCTTAATTAGAACCTCCTTCCGTGGAAGTCGGTTAAACTTTGAAAATGCTGCAACTTACATTATTTTTACATTATCTGAATTGCATTTCTTAACATTTAATATTCAATAATAATAATATTAATTAATAATCGGAAAGTGCGTTTTCGACACAACATCAATATATAAAAAAAATAATTTGACAATTATTATATTAACGTTATAATAACTTAATTATTAATATTCGCAGTTACGTCGCTTAACATCTACCTGTCTGTATGTACTTTCATATACATACATACAAATATTATAAACAAGGGGATCCACCCGCCATCTTGCGACAAGTCGAACGATACTATTTGTCGTACGAACGCGTCGCACCCATTTAGAGTTCTTATATACACGATATCTTAGATAACGTTTAAATATACAATTTGATTTGTTATACAATTATAACGAAGTACCGCACGACAAATCGTATAGTATAAAGCGCACCACCTTAAATTTAGTTCATAAGCTGATTCATAATATGCCATTTTTGCGAAAGACAATTATTTTATTATATATGATGGGAACACACAAAATATCGCCATTACACATTTATATAGAAGTTTTCACATTCAACAGACAAACCAATTAATATGATAAGTACAGTTGGCGTTACGAAAAAAGCTCAACCTTGAACCTGCGCAGTGGACGATTTATTTTAAAAAGATTACTGGATGACAGTCAAAGGTGTTCTTGCATGCAGCGCGGTAAGCGAAAGGTTTACTGACGAACCAATCGTGTGGCAGAAAAGACACTCCTTCCGTCGCGTCTCACTTTTTATCATCGTTATCCTTGTGTCCCTTTTCGATTTTCGAAATGAAGATTAGCATACATTACGCAAGATTCTTCTATATAGAATACCAGTTCTTTTAATTTCGAGTAGCTAAGATTTTATATCTCATCTTTAGAACTATAGAAACCTATTTAGAAATTTTAAGATTTCAACTTTGGGTCCTGAAACGACCATGGAAGACCATATTCATCGCTCTTATTAAAACCGAAGCCTATTGTGGCGTGATAAGGAATAAACTGACATTTGCAGTTAGATAAATTACCCACTGCGCAGGTTGAAGGACAGTCAACATTGTATCCATTGAGAGTAGTGTCCATACAAAAGTAAAGGTAACGGTGCAGTCGCAAGCTGGCAATAATATAAAGTTTCGCGTTACTTGTGTGCGCGGCGGGCACAAGATGGCGGCTCGGTCGGGTTGCCTGGTTAGGGCTGCGTGCTCTGCTGCTGGATTTCAATCTTTTCCACTGTCATGTCGGGGTTCATCGCTGTGGCCTCCTGCAAAAAAAGACGGTCAAATCGCACACGAAGGTTCCGTACCATTGTAAAAGAAATACCTTTCACGTTTAGTTTTTTTTCTGATGTAATTACATCACGGTTTTGGAACTTTTACCTTTACGTGTGCTATAAGAAATCGCTACCTGCCTTTCATGATTTTAGGTCAACGGGAAGTACCCTCTAGGTTTTGATTACCTTGATCTTGACAGACCAGAAGGACAGCCAGACAGACAGACTTGCTAGCAAGTTTGATTGCAGCCAAGCGCTAGTCTGTAAATAAAAAATAAAAAATTAGCATACCTGTATGGCCTCAGCGAGCGCGCGGTCGTGGTCGATGGGGTCGCCGTCCGATTGTATGGTGATCTTCTGTTCCACGCGGGTCTCCACTACACCATTACGCTCCGTTTTGTACTGAAACAAGACACACGTATGAAAAAAAAACAAAAACCGACTTCGATAACCGTAAACACTAAGAACTTAAAAAATAATTTAATTTATTACATAATTTATTAAGTACGATTATACAAGAGTAGAGCTCATAATCTATGAGCTTTCCAGTCACAAAACTTGTTGTATATAAAAAAAAGTTAAGGTCCCAATACGCTACCTTATGGTACTCCACACGCATTGCGTCTATAGCTAAATTGATATTGTTTCCTTTGGTTGCCAACGGTTTTGTTATTACCACACATTGGTTACGGTCTTTTAGATAGCTTTGTATCTAATCTAGCGGTTTTCCTCTTCTACCATAGCTATATAATTTATCTAATAGTAACCTGAGACAGACAAAGTCAAACGCCTTACTCATGTCCAGAAATACGGCAAGAGTTACTTACAGTTTTATAAGAGAAAAGCATGCTAACATAGTAGAGCAGCGCTTTTTGAATCCGTATTGAGTGCTTTTTAATAAATTAAATATAGTAAAAATTATAGATGTAGAAGTTCCCCAGCTTCTCTTACAAAGTCTGAGTAGTCGGCTAGTATCCATTGATATTGGCAGTGAGAAGAGCATATGTATGTGATGGAACTCACGGTGATGGTCTCGACGGTGCGCGTCTTGGAGCTGATGGTCTGCGACGACACCACCTCGCCGTCCGGCCCCACCGTCTCCTCCTCTGTCACCTGCGGGCCCGTGCTCATCTGCCGACCGAACATCGCATTCAAACATACTACAGCTACTAAGCCTATCATCTTCCTCATCCTATCCAACTACTTACAGCTTCCCTGGCACAGTGGTAAGCGCTGTGATCTTATTAGTGAGAAACTCGAGTTCGATTCCCCGCAGGAGTTTGGAATTTTATAATTTCTAAATCTCTGGTCAGATCAGAGAGGCTTTGGCCGTGGCTAGTTACCACTCTATCGGCAAAGCCGTGCGTTTTAGCGTTACCGATACGATGCTGTGGAGAAACTAAAGGAGTATGGTTTTAATTAAAACTGCCATACCCCTTCCAGGTTAGCCCGCTTCCATCTTAGACTGCATCATCACTTACAACCAGGTGAGATTGCAGTCAAGGGCTAACTTGTTTGTGAATTTTATTAAAAAAAACCTTTCATCGTCATCATGGATCGTTGTAGGATAGTTACTAATAAAATTGGTCTTCTTTCAGAATGAGAAGGGTTTATTAGTGTTTTTAACCCCCGACCCAAAAAGAGGGGTGTTATAAGTTTGACGTATCTGTGTATCTGTCCAGCCGTTTGAAAGTTATCAGCTCTTTTCTAGTTACCTTCAACCTTCAATTGTCGGGGGTGTTATAAATTTTTAATTTACGCTTGTAATTTCGAGTGAAATATAGCTGTTGCTCACCCTCGCGGCGGCGCCGTGCACCATGCTGCCGAAGGGCGCGTTGCCCATCGCGGTCGTCGTCGTGGTGGTCTTGTACGAGCCCGGCTCCTGCGACATACAGTCACCATTTACATTTATATTCACATACATATATTCTTCAGTTTATTTACTAAAATCCTTCATACAAACGGAGTTTGGTTGGTACGTAAGGTCGAGAGGCCCGTTACTATTTTTAAGATTGCGATGTACGCGTGCGAACCGCTCGTTGAATCAAACCCATCCTGACTCAGCCAACGGCCGCGGCGCACGAGTTGAGCCAACACACCCATGCGCCTGCGTCGCTACACATACCTATGAACCGATACGACCTTGTCCAGAAACTGGGTGTGGAATATAAAATACTATATGATAGACAGGGATGTAAGAAAAGGGAGGATGCCTTGGTCCGCGTTTGGAATGCCCTTTGAAAAAATAGTTATACCTGATTTCGTTCGTTCCGTTTCGTTATTTTTAAGTTTAAAGTCTGGTGTATGAATATGATTTAAGTATACCTATTTAAATTCGCGCGATGACTCGGGACGCGCGAAACGATTTGCAGCGAAACCGCCCTTTCTGGACTAGGTGTATCAACTAGATAGGGTACTTTTGTAACACCTTATTACGTTACAAAGTTTTAAGGCGAAACAGATGTTTTGAATCAGTAACAGTTTCACAAAATCAGATTATTTTACTTTGTAAAGGTGGGAAAAATTAAGGTTTATTGCTCCGTATCAAATAGTTCAAAATGCACATTGAGCTTCCAAGAAATCTTTCAAGACATAAAATTGAGCAATAAACTAAACAACACTGCTCTAAATAGAACTGCGTACACACCAGAATGGTTTCATACAATCCGACTAACAACACTCGAATACGAAAAGAAAAAAATACAAACCTGAGAAGAAAATTTGTTAAATAAAATTTTATTAATTTTAACGTTTAAAGAAACTTTCTAAAAAAGAACCTAGGTAAATGTAAAGTATAAATTAACATCACAAACATAACAAAGTGAACTACTATTCACATTGTCCTTCCATGCAGGAATAAAAACTAAACATGCTTTTGTGCATTGCATTAATAAACGTGCGGAAGTGATGCCCGTTTAGCTAAATCATCTCATTTATCATATAGATATATTAGTTACAGTGTCAACTTGTAACATAAAACTCAAACGATGGCTGACCGAATCTAAAAAAAAAATACTGAAACAATTTTTTTATGTGTACATCACGGGGAAAATGAAACTTCAATATTTTTTTTTCAAAAATGTCAGTCCGCTTGGATTTGAAAATGGATATTATTTTTTAAGGTGGATGCGACGGGTCTGCCCGCGAAATTCAAATTTAATTTGGTTTTTCGCAATTTGTAAACTAATCCGACAAAGTAGGCTTATGGCACTTTAATTGCGCCAATGGCAGTATCATTCTCACAGGTTTATATAAAAATCTTTACTTGAAACTGGACCCCAGTTTAAGAAATTAGCTCTAGTATCGACTATAACTCACAAATTAGTCGATACTAGAGCTAATTTCTTAAACTGGACTTGGGGATCACTTCAGTATAAGTTTATAAATGCACGTGCATGCCATGAATGCATTTTCGAAAATAACCCTGGAACATTCTAACTCACACACACGCATTCAATCTTATTTACCTTTACAATTTGGATTTGATGTAAAATCTTGACCTGAAATATCTATCAGACTCTATTTTTGGTATTATTTTTCCGAACATAATTATGCAAAGAAACTGACAGATAAAATTATCAATACTTACAGTGACGTAATAATGTCCTTCCCCACCGTCCTCGAAGTCGATAGGCGTTCCGGAATCCCCGCTGCTGAGCGAGCTCTCGGACCCACGTCTAGTTAGCTGTGCCATGACGTTGCCATGACATGGAGTGCGTTGATGAGTTTATGGGGTAATGTTGTTAATCCATGGTGACATGCCCAGTTTAGGCGAAAAATGTATGTTTTGATTAAGTCATAAAACGCCCAGTTACGGCAAAAAATAATAAAAAAATAGTCGATTAATGTTGTAGTTGTTGTTAACATGAGCATTTAGTGTAACAATGCCAAGTTTTCGAGTAATTTCGTAAATGTGGTGAGATGTAGTGTTACCACGGATGGGCGTTCGTTTTGTGGGCCATTCGATGTTCACACCATGCGTAATGCGTTAGGTATCGTCCATGTAGGAAGGAGAGAGAAAAAATCAAATTAGAACATAATCAGACATGCATAGTTATGGCGGCTTTTTCCACTTATATTACGTAAAAAAATTGTCTTTTTCAAATCAGTTTGAATAACTGTTACCTTTCTACAACAGATATATTATAGAGAATTCGTTATCTATTCAATTTTATTATTTAATTTAATGGCATAAATAGACTTAAGTTTTTTTTAATTGTAGAGTTACAGAAAATACTAAGTATAGAAAATTGCTAAAAAATAAATTGGACATGAAATCAGGGTGTGCAAATAAATAATTAATAAATATATTAATCATTTATTATAAATTGTAAACACACAAACTTTGATGTTAATTTTCATAGACAAGAAACCGTTATAATATTATAAGTACTATATATATTTTTTTCGCCATAGTTACTAATCTATTTTGACGATATTATTTAAAACATTTGAGAATATCGACCTTTTTACTATCTCATAAACAATCGAAAAAAACACGTGACACAGAATATATTTTGTTGTACATGAATGTTAAGGGTGCCTGTTCACTAGTGGAGCGTAGCGGAGAGGTGTGTAACAACCGCATTATGAAAAGTTGACGTGATATATAGGTAATTTTTTTATTTTATTTATAACACTTGACTGCAATCATACCTGGTGGCAAGTGTTGATTCAGCCTAAGATGGAACACGCTTGCCTAGAAGATAGCTATTCACTTTTAACTTAATATATTAAAAGTGTAGAGAAAAACTGTTGCCGAAAGGGGTTTCCATATTCTAGCTCGAATTAGGAACGAGGAAGCAAAGCGCTTCGTACTTGTAAGTGTAATTTCGACTACGTACGGGTGCAGACCCTGACGATACTTGCGGTACGATAGTAGAAAGATAAAAGAGGAACCAGGTCAAAAGTTCTAGGGCACACTCTCCGAAATATATCCAGTAAAATTTTCTGAAATATATGTTTAGAAAATTATCACTAATCGATAATCTGACTGTCAGCTCAACACGCCTCTGCTCCGCTTTGCTTTAATTGACAGCCACCCTTAGTATAATTCAAAGCCGGCTGTTCCTCAAGTCGTTAAGCGCATTCGCTCGTAATATTAGCGTGAAAAAGCTGCCATACGAAAGCAAAAGAAAAAACCAAGAAAAATAACAAAAGTTAAAGGGGTCATATCATCGTCAAAAACTGAAATTAATATAATCAAACCAAGAACGTGCCAATGAGAATGACTTTGTATCTCAGTACGCGTCACGAAAGTTGAAAAAGGACGTTGCTGCGTAGGCCCTGCATTAAAATAGATATTATGCGTCTATTTTACTGTAGTGTTTCCATAATCGAAATGTATTAACATTGTCGAGTTGTTCGAACTTTTAATAAGTTTACTGATAACGTCATTCGAATGTTATGTTCGAAATTCAAATGAAGCAAATACAGAATTTACAATTCCACGTACAACGGATAGACATTTTCAACTTTCGTGACGTGTACTACAATAAGTAGTATGTGTGGCTAGTGTACCTTGTCGCCAGTGGTAACGGTCGTCTTAACCTCCTGAGTTAGCACCCGTTGCTCCTGCCTGGTCGCCGATGACGTCAGAGTATGAGCCACGGTCTTCTCTTCCATCTGTTGGGTCTTCGCCTTAGTGTCCAGATCGTGGTGAGTGGTCGCCGTGCGAGTGGTCACCGCCCGCGCGGTCACGTAAGGGCTCTTCCCTTCCATCGGCTCTAAGGTTTCCGCCTACAGTTAAGGGTTAGACTAACATGCAGTCAACTATGTATGTACAATGAGTACTAGTTTAGATGTTACTAATGAAGCACTCAAGCTATAAAAACAAATTATTAAAAAAAAACTAATTGAAAAAAAAAAAAAACAACAGACAGCATGAAAAAACTAGACAAGTTCGGGTACAAAATGTGTTGAGAGTGCAACTCTTTCTGCTACTTGTGTGAGTGCATTGAATGGCGCTGTTGCTTTTTTGTATGAAAAGAGACGATTGAGAAGAGTTGAATTTTAGTCACGTTTCATGTCTACCTTTTTCTTTGAGTCAGTGTAAAAATTAATAAAAATAACAAAACGACATTAAAAAGGGTGGTTCTAACGCCCGTTACTGGAAATATACGTAAAGAATGAGACGAACCTTGTTGGTGTGAGTGGAAAACGTCACCTCTCCCGTTCCGAGGTTCTCGACCTCCTGCTCCACGTTGTGGGTGACGCCTTCGTCGTTTTTCGTGAGCAGTTGCTTCGTGGTGGTTTTGACCACCACCGGCGGGGTTGGCGTTTTCTTAGATCGCTGCGAAATGGGGATCTTGGATTGGGGAATTGAGGGGGATACGACGTATCCTTGATGTTTTATGTGCTCGGACGTCGTGTACTCCGTGAAAGTCTTCGGCTCGTCCCCGCGCGCTGGACTCTCGTCCTTTCCAAACGTCGAAAATTTGTGCGTGTTGACAGTCTGGATATCTATATTCGCGGGTAAGTCGTGAGTTTCCTTCTCGATAGTGTAGTTCCCGCTCTTATCCTCGAAGTGTGACGGATCGATTTGTGAGTAGTGCAGTATCAGCTGACCCGTTACTGGGTCTCTTACGGCCGTGCTCGGGTCTATATCCCCTGTATCAGGATCGATATCGCCGTATTCAGTCTTAATTCTTCCTGTGATAGGGTCTATTTTGCCAGATAGTGTCATGGTTTGGGTGACAGTTGTTCGCGCGCCTTTGAGCCTCGGATCGTCCGGATCCACATCGATTGTTTCGCCCGTAATAGGATCGATAATTTGGTAGACGTATACGGTTTTAGTCGTTATAATCCTACCCGTCGTTTCGTCGATCGTACATTCTTTCGGATCGAGCTCCTTAACGCGACCTTTCTCATCCTTCTGTGTTATAATGTAAATCCTAATAATAATGAGTTTGCCTGTTCGTGGATCTATCTTGCCGACCTTAGTGTAAATTTCACCGCTGCCAGGATCAACTTGCGAAGCGGAGTACAGAGGTTCATTGGCGTCATCTACGTCACCTGTAGCTGTGTATATCTGGCCATTAACCGGGTCCACTTTGATGAGGGCTTTGTCGACGTCATAAGCTCTGGTAATGGTTCCAGTTTTAGGGTCATACCGACCGTAAACTGTTATTATGTATCCTGTAACGGGGTCAATTTGTCCAGCTGTGTACAGAGTTTCTCCTGTCTGTGGGTCTTTTGGTCCAGCGATCCAGATCTGGCTGGTCTTCGGGTCTACTTTGACGTTCTTCGGATCGTTCGCGACAATTTGCTTGCCGGAAACAGGATCGACTTTAGTTTGAATTATCCTCAGGCACATGAGTCTGCCGATATCCTTGTCAGGTTTACCCGATTTCGGATTAACTTGTCCACTGCGTAACAGGAACTGTCCTGTAACGGGGTCAACTTTAAGCTCTTTACTTTCAAATCTACCTGTCTTGGGATCGTTGTAAGTGACCGTGCCTTTGACAAGATCTATCTGACCGTATTTGGTATCGATTTTGTTGTTGTGAGGATTAAGCTGGCCTGTACTGCTTTCGATAAGTGAATTTTTCGGTTCAATTATACCCTTCTTGGTATCATATTTGCCAACGAACGTCGTTACTTCGACGACTGGATCGATGTGACTTCCGACTACAAGTACTTGACCAAGTTTAGGGTCAAACTTTCCAGTCTTAGGATCGACAACACCAGTAACAGTTATCTGACCATTATTCTCGTCGATCTGAATGGGTTTAGTATCTTGGGCTCCATATGTATCAGTCACGAATATAACACCATTGGAAGGATCGATAACGCCATATTTCGTTGAAATGTTTCCGGTGTCCGCATCCACTTTACCTTTAGTGTGTTCAACAAAGCCATCTTGAATATTAACTTTGCCGGTTCTAGGATCTATCGGGCCAGTTATTGTCGTGATTTCTACTATTGGGTCATCTTGCTTAGCGATGCTTACGATCATGCCCATATTCGGATCTATTTTGCCTGTCTTGGGGTCTAGAGCTCCCGAATTAATAAAGATCTGTCCAGTTTCATTGAGCACCAATCCATCCTTAGTAAGTCTCTGACCAGTAGAATCTGTAATGGCGATACTTCCTTTTTTAGAATCAATTACACCATATTTCGTTTCTACGAGACCGTTCGGATCGAGTACTCCAGTCAGGTGTTCTACTTCAGCAGTATGGAAATCTGGTTTCTTAGTCTTAGGGTCAAGTCTCGTAAAGATAACCATGATTTTAACGATTTTCTTCCTTGGCGGTTCTGGGGGCGCTGTCAAAGGTTTCGGGGGTGCCACGGGTCTAACCGATGTAATGGGTGATGCTTTTTGTAACTGGCTTGTGATGGGTGATGATGTGTTAACTGGCGAATGTAAGGGTGTTTGTACTGGCGTAGGTGTGGGGGTCTTTACGGGGGAAGGAATACTTCTAGCGGGCGAAATACTTATCCTTTGAGACACGGGCGGTGGTGGCGGTTTGGACAGTACATTCTGCTTATCAACAATCAACAACTGTTGAGCGAATGAAGGGTCAACTTTGCCTGTCTTAGGATCAGTGACAGATGAAGTCACAATGATATTGCCCGTCTTTGGATCAACTTCTGCTTGTTTCAATTCCTGTTTTCCAGTAATAGGATCTTTGTAAAGAATTTGTCCAGATTTGGGATCGATAATTCCGAAGTCTGTATGTATTTTTCCGTCTTCAACACTAACGTAGCCTTTAGACACGTCAATAGTCCCGGGGCCAGCATCGACAGTTTTTGTTTTAGGGTCGTATTTGCTGGTTATTATTACTAGACGCACTTCACCTTTAGACGGTGGTTTCGAACGTGCAACGATAGGTTTATTAACAATGCTGTACTGTTGTGCTAAAGTAGGATCAACTTTTCCTGTCTTCGGATCAACCACCTGGCTTGTAATTAGCATATGTCCAGTAGCAGGATCAACTTGGGACTTCTTGACTTCTTTCTTGCCCGTTTTAGGATCAGTAATGACAATTTCTCCTGTCGCTGTGTCAACGGTACCAAATTCTGTATGGATTTTGCCATCGGGGCCAACTGTACCACTAATAGTATCTACGTGACCTTGACTTGGATCAATTTTCTTTGTTCTAGGATCATATTTCGTAGTTATGATAACGAGATGGACCTCTCTTTCAACAGGTTTGCCATCTTTATCGACAATAGTGACTTGTTGGGCGAGCGACGAATCTACCTTTCCAGTTTTCGGATCAACGATTCCAGAGGTTAGGATAAGGTGACCTGTCTTAGGATCAGCAACAGCGTTCTTTACTTCTAGGTTTCCAGTTACAGGATCAACCTGTTCTATTTTACCTGTTCTAGGATCTATTATACCGAAGTTAGAATGTATCCTGCCATCAGAAGCAACAATGGCACGTGAAGTTTCAACATGACCATTGGGATTATCTAACCTCTTATATTTCGTATCATATTTGCTTGTAATAATCACAAGCTGCACTTCCTTACCAGGGACAGAACCGAACGTATCTTTAGGTTTATGAACCACTGTGTATTGTTGTCCCAAGGTTGGGTCAACTAACCTTGTATTGGGATCGACGACACCAGATGTGAGCAGCATGTTACCTGTTTTGGAATCAACAGTAGCTTTTTTAACTTCCTGTTTGCCAGTAACTGGGTCTGTTACTGTTATTTGGCCTGTAACTGGGTCAATAACGCCCAGTTCTGTATGCACTCTGTCATCATCATCAAGTTTTCCCTGTATGGAATTAATATGCGCGTTTGATAGATCAAGTTTTTTGTTCTTAGGGTCATACTTAGATGTAACAATGACCAAGTTGACGAGTCTCTCAGGAATTCCTTTAGGGGCGTCTTTATCGACAACCGCTAATTGTTGTGCAAGGGATGAATCAGCTTTACCGGTCTTTGGATCAATGACTCCAGATGTTAGAAGGAAACTTCCAGATTTATTGTCAAGCGCTGCTTGTTTAGACTCCCGTTTGCCTGTCTTAGGATCCGTATAGTAAATTTTTCCAGTGTTGGGATCTAATATTCCGAAATTGGAGTGAACTTTTCCATCTTTAGCGCTAATAATACCTACGGATGTTTCAACAAAACCATTGGGATTGTCCATTTTCTTATTTTTCGTATCATATTTTCCAGTGACTGCAACTACTTGAACTTCCTTTCCTGGTAGCGCGGCGAAAGTAGATGTAGGTTTGTCCACTATACTGTATTGTTGTCCTAGTGTTGTATCAAGTTTGTCTGTTCGAGGATCAATCACACCAGACAAGAGGAGAATATTCCCAGTCTTCGGGTCAACTTGAGCTTGTTTAACTTCTTGTTTGCCGGTCTTAGGATCTGTAACCTGTATATCACCAGTTCTTGGATCAATAATACCGTATTCAGTGTAGATTTTACCATCAGCGCCGCTTAGCACTCCCTTTATAGAATCTACGTGAGCAAAGGAAGGATCAAGCTTTTTATTTTTCAAGTCGTATTTGCTTGTGATTACTACCAATCTCACTTCTCTGTTAGCCTTTGTGGCATCTTTTTCTACAATACTGTATTGCTGTCCCAACGAAGAGTCAACTTTGCCCGATTTGGGATCGAGTACTCCAGTCGTAACTAGAAGGTTACCAGTCTTTTGATCAACATATGCTTGTTTTGGATCTTGTTTGCCTGTTTTGGGATCAATATAATCAATTTTACCTTTCTTCGGATCTATTAAACCGTAGTTAGAACTCACAGTGCCATCTGGAGCGACAATGGCTTTAGAAACTTCCACGTGTCCATGAGATGCATCCAATTTCTTATGCTTACCGTCATATTTACAAGTAATAACTACTAAATCGACTTCTCGGCCAGGCTTGGAACCAACTTTGTCGGCGGATTTTTCGACGAAGCAGTATAGTTGGGCCAACGTTGGATCAATTTTACCAGTCTTGGGATCAATAACCCCAGACGTGAATAGAATGTGCCCTGTTTTGTTATCTACGTGACCGTTCTTTACTTCTTGTTTTCCCGATGCTGGATCGGTGAAATTAATTTGGCCGGATTTAGTGTTGATTATTTCTTTCTCTGTCTCTATCTTTCCATTGGCCTTATTCAACGAACCTTTCGTGACGAGTACAGTTCCATTAGCGTCATCTAATTTCTTAGTTTTGGGGTTATAGCGACCGGTTATGATGACAACTTGAATTTCAGTATCGGGTTTCGTCGCTACTGGGACTATAGCGGCGGGTGCTTCGTGATGAGCTCTCTCGGCATCCAATAATGCAAGAGTCGGGTCGATTAGATTAGACTTGGGAGTTTTGGCTTGTTCTTTCAAAGCGGCCGATTGTACGTAATCAATACCCGGTGTTTTAAGTTTGCTAAAATCTTCCGGAGTTTTTCTCTTTTCCGCACTTTCAGCGACCTTTCTATCTTCTCCCGGGGCATAGTTAAAAGCTAGACCCGCTTTTCTCGTTCCCGGACTTTGACTCTCATCCATACCTCTTTGCTTTTCGTCAGAAATTGGTTCCTTTTCGTAACTGAACGCGCCTTGAATGTAAGGCTTTCGCGTAGGACTTTTTTCGGTATCCGTGTATTCATACGGCTTGGTGAAACTCGGTTTCTCGTCTTTCACGGGGCTCATGTCGAGTGAAGTATCAGGATTTGAACTTTCGTTTGAAGTATCGAGCACAGCGATCTTAGCTTTAGGGTCTTTGATTTTCTTATCTTTATCTCTCGGAGATTTTTCTGGTTTGGATTTTGGAGATTTTTCTGCTTTATCTTTAATCTTGGGAGATTTTTCCTTGGGGGATTTTTCCTTGGGAGATTTTTCTTCTTTGGGCGACTTTTCTTTCTTGCCTCCGAATAAGGTGAAGCCTCCCTGTGAGGGGTGGGATTTGGAAAGAAACAAAACATAAAATAAGAAAACAATCATACAAAAAGATAACAAAAATATTGTACATCATAAATTGAATTAAGTGAAGGCATCGCTCTAATACAGCAGATTGAATGTTTGCTGGCAAACACGAAGTGCGAGCCAAAATTATAAAATGCATGCTTTGCCTCTAAGACGGATATTTACAAGTATTCGTATCATACAAACTCTACTGTCGAGTGACATTACATCAAAGAAAAGTATTTTCAATGTTCTCTACCATTCCTGAACATTTAAACGTATTTAGTGTATTATGTACAGTGTTTTATACCTTCGACTTCTTGGGCGTCTCGACATTGTTGGTGATACCAGGATCGCTGGTCGTGTCAGTACCTGCAAAATATGATAATTACATTTATTCACACAGGAAACAAATAAAAGATAAAATATTTTAAATAGAGTAGTAATTTTGAAAACGAAGTAGGAAGTTTAATCTATGACTCTAAATTATACTTTTGTACTTTAAATCACCTCAATATAAGACGGCGGCCCTAAAACAGCTGTTTTGTTTGTCTATTTCATATACAGAAGTGATGTTCATGTTACTTTTGCTCGAAATGTGAATTTCTTTCAAGTTGCCCATAACCATTCAGAATTCGAAATATTTTTATTCAGTTAAACTTTTACAAGTACTTTTGAATCGTCAAAAGCATCTGCGACTGGTTCGGAATGCCCTTCCTACCGAGAAGAACCAGCAAGAAACTCGGCGGTTGCTCTTTTCAAAGATGTGATATACATAATTATGTCATGTATAAAAGTAATTAAAGTCCCGCACATTGTTGAAGCGAGCAATGTAAAAAAGTTTAACTTCAAAAGTATTCCGTCTACATGAAGGAAATCGACGAGATACTGTGGCACAGCAGCGTGTGATGGCTATACATACCATTTTCCGCGGGTCTCCTCTGTTCGGGCAGCTTCTTGTCCTCGTCCTTCTTCAGCAACGTCGGCATCACCTTCACGGCACCTGGCGGTGGCTTCTACGAGAAACATACATTTTTAATAAATAGCCTCAGGGAAAAAGTTTATGACAGCAGAAATTTACAACGGCACAAAAACAGAACTCTTAGGGTGTCTGTCCACTAAAGCGGAATGGAGTGTTTAGCGCCAATAAATAAAATGACGTATTAAATCTATTATGTCATCCCTTGGTAATATCATCGGCCTCTCCTAAACGTCTCTGGTTTAGTCGACAGGCACTCTTATTCTATTCTAATTAAACAAAATCTGAAAACAAAAATGGTATAAAACCCTATATGCCAAGAAATAGAATAGAATAGAATAGAATAGATTAGAATAGAATAGATTTTTATTCAAATAAACTTTTACAAGTGCTTTTGAATCGTCAAATAATTTACCACTGGTTCGGAATGCCGTTCCTACCGAGAAGAACCAGCAAGAAACTCGGCGGTTGCTCTTTTCAATTGTGCAATTTACAATAATATTCTATACTATACAAGCAATTGCAGACCCGCGCATTGCTGGAGCGAGTCAAATCCATGCTTTTTTATCATTTACATAATCTTCGATTGTGTAATATGCTTTTGCCAGGAGCATACTTTTAATGGATTTTTTAAACTTTGGTAAAGGCAAGTCTAATATTGACTGTGGAATTTTATTATAAAATATTACACTCATTCCCACAAATGACTTTCCCACTTTTCTGAGGCGGAGCGTAGGAGTTGCGAGCTTATTACGATTTCTAGTTGGCCTGTCATGGAAATCACCGATTTTTTTGTAGCTGAGGATGTTTTGTCGTACAAAAATTATATTATTGTAAATGTATTGAGAAGCTACTGTAAGAATACCTATTTCCTTAAATTTCTCTCGTAGGGAATCGCGCGGTTTTAAATTATAAATTGCGCGTATTGCCCTTTTTTGTAAAACGAAAATTTTTCCAATATCTGCCGCTTTACCCCATAGCAAGATTCCGTAAGACATAATACTGTGAAAATAGGCAAAATATACAATTTTTGCAGTTTCCACGTCAGTTATCTGTCGAATCTTTCTAACAGCGTAAGCAGCAGAGCTGAGTTTGCCAGCAAGTGTTGATATATGGGCGTTCCATTGAAGCTTTGCATCTAAAGTTATCCCCAGGAACACGGTGGTCTCCTCTACTTTCAACATATCATTATTTATCATTAATTTTATGTTATTTGTCGTCTTGGTATTGGGCAGTGCGAATTCGACACACTTGGTTTTCTTTGCATTTAAAAGCAAATTGTTAACAGTAAACCAGTGAGTGACCTGCGATATGGCTCTATTTACATCGTCATAATTATTCTCATTTCTATCTAATTTAAAAATCAAAGACGTATCATCAGCAAATAGTACAATATCGCAAGTATTTTGGACAAAATATGGTAGATCGTTTATATATACCAAGAACATGAAGGGACCTAGGATAGAGCCTTGAGGAACACCCATTAATGAGGCTGATCCGGATGACTTCACATCATTTACACATACTGTTTGTATACGATCACTGAGATAAGACGCAATAAGACTAAGCGCAGTGTCTTTGACTCCATAATAGCTCAATTTAGCTAAGAGAGTCTCGTGCTCAACGCAGTCGAATGCTTTAGACAAATCACAGAAAATTCCAACGGCATTCTGTGAGTTCTCCCACGCATCGAATATATGCTTTAAAAGCATTGCGCCCGCATCGATTGTTGATCGTCCTTTAGTAAAACCATACTGCTCCGAGTGAAGTAATTTATTCAAGTTAAAGTGCAAGAGCAGTTGGTTGAGCATAATTTTTTCAAATATCTTGCTAAAAGTCGGCAAAATCGAAATTGGCCTGTAATTATTTGGGTCACTTTTACTGCCCGATTTGAAAAGAGGAATCAATTTACTGTATTTCATAAGATCTGGAAAGGATCCTGACTCTACGGACTTATTAAAAATTAGAGCAAGATATGGAGCAACAATATCAATAATATTGCTGATTACTTTTACTGATATCCCCCATAAGTCTCCTGTTTTTTTGTACTGTAAAGATTTGAATACCTTAATAATATCATGTGGGGTAATTTGTTCAAACTTAAATAGTACACTGCACTCAGAAACATTGCCCCTAAGAAGATTATAGGCTTCTGTTGGCGACGAGTTAAGGGAACTAGTAGTGGTAACTGGGATGTTTCGGAAAAAGTCCTCAAATGTCTTTGCAATTTCTATGTCAGAGTCAGTAATGTGATTTTTAATTTTAAGTTCCAATTTATTATTATTTTCCATTTTATGTTTCCCAGTTTCATCTGTGATGATTTCCCAAGCTGCTTTTATTTTATTATCTGAATTAATAATTTTTCGTTTTATGTGAATTGACTTAGCTTGTATGCAAACATTTCTAAATAATTTTGAATAATTTCTTACATATTGAACAAAGGCTGGAGTAAAATTATATTGCTTTTCTGCATACAAGTCAAACAGCTTATTCCTACTTTTATAAATGCCAACAGTAGCCCATTCACTAAATTTAAGATTTTTAAACAATCTTTTTTCTATGATTTTAAAAATAGAATTAAATTGGGAATTTATTAAGTTAAAAAAAGCATTATACAGTTCATCCGGACCACCCTGTGTAAGGTCAAGTGAAGGTAAGGTGAATAAAATATTATGTTTGAATTGCTTTACTTTTTTAGTAGTGACTGGCCTATACTTTACTACTTTTATTGTATTTAGTTGACAGCTGGGAACAGATATCATTTGTCCACAGTGGTCGGATCTAAGATTGGTGATAATGGATTTTTTAATAATTTTACAATCACCAAAAATGTTATCAATACAAGTAGCTGAAGTTGCAGTTACACGTGTGGGCTCAACAAAAATGTTTTCTAAATTAAAACTTTTAAATAAGTTAAGTAATCTATCTGTAAAGGAGGTGTGAAGTAAAATATCAATATTAAAGTCTCCACAAATCAATAATTTTTTTGATGACCTACATATCCGCCTCAGTGCCTCCTCCATGACGTCCTCAAACAGAGAAAAGTCACCTGAAGGAGGTCGGTATGCGCAAACTATAATATATCGCTCCAGCTCAACACAGGACAGCTCAATAGTGCAAATGTAGCTATGATAATATAAGAAAAAAAAATGCAAATTAATCTGAGCAATAGGGCAATCTCAAAGAAATCTAAATTAAAGAAAAAATAAAGTAAAAAGTACATAACATTTTATAGCAACCTACGTGGTACATTAATTACAACATATCATAACATACAAAATTACAAAGCTAAGAAGATAGGACATTTAGCAAAATATTACTAATCAATATGACTAATATAATAGTGAAGTTATATGAATTGTCTTTTTAACCAATTGATTTTTTGAATAAATAAAATTGAATTTGAAAAAATTCAATTCAATGTACTAACGCGACAGCAATAACTATACAATATCTGTTAGACTATTTTGCTGTATAATTTATTCTGTTATGAATGAGGGTCAAATCTCAAAAGGGATTCTACTCAATTCATGGCTTGTTTTATACTCAACAGGATGTGACCAAAGTCTATTTTACATTTAACAGGAAATTATTCTAAGATGAAGAAAAAGCTGAAGAAGTTGTGGGAGAATGGCATCGCAAATTCCGCTAACTACGATATTGGCGCTAAGTGCTTGTCGCATACAACATGCACTACGTAGAAGTGATGGCAATGCATGGTAGTGTATACCCTATTCAGATGCCAACATGTACGACTTGACATCACCTGCTAACTTTACTCACGGACGTGTTACATCTTAACCACAAGCCTAGATCTTTTTATTTTACTAGTTTTACGGCTTTAGGTTCTAGCTCTTTTGAGCATCTAGATTCTAGTCCATCACCGCTTTTTTTACGCACAGATTACGTTAACTAGAACATTCACCTTACGACCCCTGTGGTGCCAGCAAACATAAAGTCGTGAGTGAAGTAAGGAGGTATAGTACTACCACTTTTATAAGTCGCATCATTGTGAATATTATTGTAAATTGAACAATTGAAAAGAGCAACCGCCGAGTTTCTTGCTGGTTCTTCTCGGTAGGAACGGCATTCCGAACCAGTGGTAAATTATTTGACGATTCAAAAGCACTTGTAAAAGTTTATTTGAATAAAAATCTATTCTATTCTATTCTATTCTATCAACTAAATTCGTTTGTGCAGAAAAGCGCAACTTAACGTCGACTAAAACCGCAAGTACACCAATGAAATACATACCTTGATGTTAAGCGTGCAAAACAGCGCGTATGTAGCAATCAATTATAGCGGACGGACGCGCGCTATGATTAGCTGAGATATTTCCGCGCCATTCAAATTAAGATTTCTGCGCAGGCACATCGGCGTAACATATAAGAGTGGTAGTACTGTATCGCGCATGTCGGTATCCGCACAAGGAAAGAGTGAAACCACACGATGCGTTGCGAGCGGTGCCGTTGCGTCATCCTACTTAGAAATCGCTGTACCATGCCATACGATGCTTTACGTCATGCGGCGCCGCACCGCACGCGCAAAGGACTTGAGACCAGAGAGACGAGGCGGAGAGGGGTGGTGCGCTACAACGCCTTACTCTTTGCTGGAGCGGCAATGACGCGCCCGTGTGGCACTTAATACTTAAGAGGATAGTCTAGTTGTAAATTTTTCCAATTTTTTTTCATAGTACAGTAGACATTTGCCTACATTTTATTCTTGAAATATTGTTTCGGATGATAACGTTTTTACTCTCGTACCCTAGGCTCGTACATTTTTTTTTTGTGTGATGATGAAAAAAATGAAAATACTCAAAGATTTTAGGTCAAAAATATGGATAATTAGACGCTAGTCACTTTTAACATAAGCTAGTTTTTCATTCTATCTACAACATTTCTATAAATTATGAAAATTGGACTACATTTACGGGGAGAAAACGTTATCGCTTTTTGTATGAAAATTTACAACTAGACGATTTTGTTAAACCCACAGCGGAGCGGCGCCGCAACGCACCGGAAACGCATCGTGTGGCCTCAGTGTAAGGCGGGTCACACTGAGCTAGGCTGCACCTGGGGGTCGGCCGTGTAGTCGCCCTCCAGCGAGGAGGCGGACGAGGCGGACGCGCCGGCCGAGCGCCGCCGCAGCTGACCCAATCAACACTGGTTAGTGCGACACTCAGCCGAAAACACTACACCCTATCCTATACCTCGGCGCTCACCTACTGATCTTCTATTTCACGAAGACGTTTGATTTAGCGATGCGCGATGGCTAGATTTTTCATCAATTGTTTCGATTATTCAAACATTTCGATGGATTTTGAGAACTATCGAGATGTTTGAATAATCGAAAAAATCGAGAGTCTGAGTAAAGCCATGTCATGAGTGATGCCATCGGGTATCGACCGACTCACACTCGACTCGATCGACTTGATGCAATCAATTCTATTTGAGTTCGACCACTCGACTCGATGGCGCGAGCGGCGAGTCAATTGACTCGAAACAATCGAAAAACATCTCGATGGTTTTATGGAAGAGCGAGAGAATAGTCGACTCGATTGAAAAAATATCTCGATTTCGATTCTCTCGATTGTTGAAATCTCTCGGAGTCGCGCATAGCTAGTTATTATACTAGATGTATTGAGCGCTAGTCATTATAATCCAGATAGACTGATCGCACATCGCTAGATATCGGTATTAGATATAGATTTATGTGCAATCTAAATATGTACATATCGGCTGTAAGTAAGTAGGTATAGCGCATAACTGAGGAGGCTCCTGCGGTAGTGGAGCGGTGCGGGAGGGTGACAGTTGTCACAAGTTGACCAATCACTGAGCTCTCGCGTGACGTCATCACACCCCTCCCGCACCGCTCCACTACCGCAGGGACCTACTCTTTTTTTTTTTTTCTCTCGTCTGGCTTTACACTGATTAGCCAATGTCAAGTTTGTAGTTATTCACAAGTTATGGTAACTATAAGTATGGACTCCGTCTGTGCCGGCGCCCGCCGACATACACGCGGCGCCATTTAGTGCGCTTCCCAGCCAGTTCCACCACCAACACCACCAGAACACCAGCCGAAACACAAAATCCGGCCATTTCTCACAAAAAAACACTCCAAAAAAGCACCGCACGCGCGCCAGCAAACGCCACCACAGACGAAGTCCGGGACCTACTCAGTTATGCGTTATGTCAGTAGTTGATACCAATCTGTGTGGTATCTAAATATGTACATAACAATAACATAACGATGTAGTGTTTTCGTCTCGTGTTAAATGTTAATGGACAACCATGAAATACAAATGAGATCGTTACCGTGCAAACACTATTAGTTAATGTGATTTCATTTGATGAACACTCGCGTTAGGGTTGCCACTGGTCGATAATATCTTTTTTCGAAATCCTTTATTAAAACTTTTAAAAAAAAAATGAAACTGGATTCAGATTTTTTTTAATTCCTTGAAAATTCAAACAACTTTTGAAATTCTTCTGATAATTTCAGTTCGGTTTTATGAAATAGAAAGGAGTGTATCACTTGAAACCTAAATATCACTGAATTTCATTTGCAAATGAGCAATTAAATTACTTATTTCAAGGTTAATACAGATCCGGTAGAACAGTAAAAAGAAAAATATTATATGCATACACCGGCTCACACTTACTTTTTTTGTCGTATACCTTACATGTGGATATTGACCAAAACATAATAAGTTTCGGAATTTGGAAATCGATAATCAGAATTGTCAGTTAAAAATTCGGTTTACTTTCAAGAAATCAGCTATAACAACTTTATAATAAGATAATAAGATCAATATGCATAAAGCATTTTTTGAGCTGTATGTTTAATAATCAAAATCGTAGACAGGTGGCAACCCTATCAGTCGTTAATGTCCCAAGAGGAGCGTTACGCCAAATCCCCGTTTAACGATGTACTGAAATTGAGATAAATAGTAAATCATTTGTTTACTAAAGCATTACATGCAAATATTGATGTTCAATTTGCGTTCATATCATAGAGTGAAATGTTTGTTTATTAAATACATAGTTACATTTAATAAACCCAATCTTAGTAACCTTTATAACTGTCTATAAGGACCGTGGTTTGCAGAATTCGCCACTAATTTTTAGGGTTCCGTAATCCAAGTCAACGGGACGTTTCACTAAGCCTCCGCTGTCCGTCCGTCCGCGCCTGTCAGCGGAGTGGAACCGCTATCTCATGAACCATAATAGGTAGAGAGTTGAAATTTTTAGTGTGTGTATTTCTATTTTCGCTATAACAACAAATAATAAAGATTTCTATTTGGCCGCCGTTAATGAAAAAAAATCCCCGGTCAAGTGCGAGTCAGACTCGCGCACGGAGGGTTCTGTACTCGGGTATTTTTCCGACATTTACTCGTAGTACGATAAACCAAAAACTATTATGCATAAAAACAAATAACGGTTTTCGGATTTTTTCCTTTACTTGTGCTATAAGACCCACCAACCTGCCAAATTTCATGATTCTACGTCAACGGTAAGTACTCTATAGGTTTTCTTGACAGACACGAAGGACAGACAGACAGACAGGCAAAAAAGGGAGTCCTTTTGGGGTACGGAACCCTAAAAATGCGCTATATTTTAAACGTGTTAAGTATCGAATTCTAATTAAGCCGATTTTTTATGCAATGGTCTGTATATACAATTTATTTTCTAGGTTATACCTCACCACAACCTATAGCTATACAATTTTGTCTTCAACAATATTATAGCAGAGATTTCGGTTGTCATTCAGAAATACACCTTGCAATGTACAATCATAAGGATCAAAATACCTTGTCTTTAATTGTGGGCCGCGGCGCGGGCTGCGGCGGCATGGTGTGTCGCTTGGTGGCTTCGGGCATGGATTCATCCTTGTCACTTGCCGCCAGAGCTGTAATAAATATAACATTTTTTTAACTGTATCACTACCCATATGTTGCGAAAGTGTTTGTTTATTGGTTTGTCCTGCAATCGCACCACAATAACGGAGCAACGGATCGACACTTGAGGGTTTAGGATTTAACTATCATGGAGGTCTAGATTTAGCAATCTTGGAGGTTCAGATTTATCATCCAATTTCCACGATGACATAATCAAGGTGAAGGAATCTTAACTGACCTAGACAGTGAACATTGAGCCGTAAGCGGTAAATTCACCGCAATAATATCAAGACAACAGAAAGGTTAATCTCCGATTCGTATTTATGATGATTCAACCCATTGCCGGCCCACTACTGAGCACGGGTCTCTTCTCAGAGTGAGAAGGATTTAGGCCATAGTCTGTAGCAGTTTTGGATATTCAGAGTTTAAAAGAATGAGCTAACTAATAAGCCTTTGGCGTCTACTTTTTTGTATTTTGTTTCTAAAAGTGCACTATTTTGAGAGCGAATCTCAAAAAATACACGTACTAGTGCATCGCAATTTTTGAATACCGCATAACTAAAATTAACTCCAAACATTTTAAACTTACGTGACGTGCAACTCGGATTCCAGCAATCACTGAATACCATTTCACTAACACTACACTATCAACAAACTACCAAAAATGTCGTAGTCACTTGAACACTCAACTAATAAACTCCAATGTTAAACATATATTCCCGGTGTAGTCGTCTCGGGAGCCGCCTATCAACTGAATGAGAATAAATCCGTAGTACATAAGAAGCGTGACGTCACATTGTGAGTAAATAGAGTATTAATACCGCCTACTTCACTAGCCCATTTGCTTGCATCTGGGGCGGATGGTGTTATGCGAAAACAAGCCTACGAAGTATTAACCAAACAAGTAAACAATCTAAACATTCAAAGTACTTATTACCTAGTGGTTGCCTAGAAGAGATCGCTATTTTAGCGATAAGGCCGTTTATTGTACAATCATCTATTATTATTTTGTTATAAATTATATTTCTGTTTTGGTGTACAATAAAGAGAGTTCTCAATAATGATCTCAAAGGGGTGTCAAGTCTACCAGTTCGTACTTGGCCAGTCAGAGTGGTGAAATAACGTAGTAGTGGGCCAGCGAAGTGTTGTGACGATGATGATCACGGTACGCGATTAATTTAGTAAGAAATCACGTTTGCATTTAATTTAAAAGTCAGGTAAATTTTACGCCTCATACAGGTATGTCTGTAAAATTGTATTTCAAGGATTTCTCGGCAACCAAACCGAAAATAACACCTATCTGAGAATATACCTATGCTAAATTTTCCCACGTCATTTCAGCACAATGAATCATAATTTTATTGTTAGACATTAACGTTATCATGATAAACAACTTTACTAAGAAGGTATATTTAGTTGAGTAATTCAAAAACTGACATACGTACCAGAAACAGATTCACTTACTATAAGTCTCATAGGAAGAGTCACTCAGCGGGCGATAGAGAGAACTGTTTTTGGAGTTTTTCTTCATGATCATATTAGAAATGAGGAGATCCAAAGAAGACCCAGTGAGTAACCGACACCAGTTGCGAAGCTGAAGTGGCAATGGACGGAGTACATAATTTGAAGAACCGATAAACGTTGAGATCCCAAGGTGCAAGAATAGCAACCTCGCACTGGGTAGAGAGTCGACATCAAACGAGTCGTAGGGAGCCGCTGAATCCAGGCGCCGCAAGACCGTGGCAGGTGGAAATCTCAACAAAAGACCTAGTCCAGCAGTAGACGTTTATTGAAAGACGACGATGAATCCTAAAACTTAAATATGGTTGAGTAACGCATGTGCTGTAAAAAATTACATTATGTTATTTTCCTTAAAAAGTGACGTCATATCGTATGACACCATCCACTTGCACTCTGGCAAGGTGACAATTATTGGTTGTATGAGGATAGAGTTCAAGTGAGTCAAAAGCGCGCGAAAATATAGACGTTACATAGACAACGGACACAAGGTCACCCCGTCACGATCATCAAAACGGTCATTGTTTAAAATAATTATTATCTGGAAATTAATTTTCTGCCAGCATTTGTTGATTAATGGTTAGATTTAACTAAGCATGATTAATGATTACTTCATACTAATAATATGTAAGTGTGTCTGTCTGTCTGCTACGTTTTCACGGCCCATTCGTCAAACCAATTTCCATGAAAGTTACAGTGATACTCTTTTCCAATTAAAAATTATTATTTGCTTTAACTATGAAGGAAAAAATCGTGAGAAAAACCTGTTTGCCTGAGAGTTCTCTATAATATTCTCAAAGGTGTGTGAAATCTGCCAATCCGCGCTTGGCTAGCGTGGTGGACTATGGAGAAACCCTTGTCATTCTGAGAGGTGACCAGTGATGATGGACAATTCCCGAAATTCCTGCCTGCATAATTTTTATTCAACATTCACTGCACGCTAAAATTAGTGATGGGTTCATTCAGCGAAAATGAGCGTTACGTTGTATTTTGAAAGGAAAGCGTCCATTACTCTGCCAGTGAGTGTAAGCGTAAATAAACATCACATGTGGCCAAGCATTTTTCTCAGAAAGATTCTTGATGCAAATCTTCTAAATATATAAAAGGAGTCAGTGACTGACAGATCTATCAACTACTGGATGAATTGGGCTGAAAGGCATACAGATAGCTATTATAACAGAGACATCAGATAAGAAAGGATTTTTGAAAATTGTCATAAAAAGGTGGTAAAATAGGGGTTTGAAAGCGTAGTCTACGCGCACGAATCTAGTAGATGATGTGATTGTATTATCATTGCTGCATTTTTGCTAACGTTATCTTAATGTGCAAGTCCCACTCACATTTGACCGATTTTTCCCATGCTTCCTGTAAAATCACTCTCTCTACGTCTCTAGCACTAACCATCAGCACTCCTCGACGACAACCTCCTGGCGGAGATGGCGCGAGCGAAGTGAGGCTGCGTGCGCTGCGGCGGCGCGGCGCGCGACTCGTAGTGCGTGCGTCCACTGTAGCGGAAGCGCGATCCCAGCCGTGGGAATAGAGTGCTGCGGGACGCGGGCTCCGGGGACATCAATCTGTACAATAATTTACCCTGATCATTATGATCAACCTATCACCGGCCCACTACTGAGCACGGCTCTCCTCTCAGAATGAGTAGAATTCGGACCGGTCAGGCACGCCTGGCCCAGTGTGGATTGGCAGACTTCTCACACCTTTGAGAACATAATGGAGAAGTCTCAGACAAATGCAGGTTTTTCTCACAATGTTTTTCGTGCACATAGCTCCAAAAAGTCAGAAGTGGGTGTCTGAGATCAAACCCCTGTGCTGCCGAAAAGGAGGCAGATGTCTTAACCACTAGGCTATAACGGTTTTTTTTTAATTAATCCATACTAATATTATAAATGCGAAAGTGTCTGTCTGTTTGCTAGCTTTTCACGAGTTTAACCGATTTCGATGGAATTTGGTACAGCGTTGGCTTACATCCTGGGGAAGGACATAGGCTACTTTTTATCCCAGAAAATTAAAAAGTTCCCACGGGATTCTTAAAAGTCCATCCGTTTAACCAGTATGAATCTGGTACAGAGGTAGCTTGCGTCCCGAAAATTGACACAGGCAACTTTTCATCCTGGAAAAATAAAGAGTTCCCACGGGATTTTTAAAAAACCACGCAGACCAAGTCGCGGGCATCATCTAATTCTATATTTCCTTCAGTACAGAATATTTATTAATTTATTTATCAAGTTACCTGAAGAAAGTATGGTGCTCGACGCAGGTCTTCCACAGCTTCTTGGCGGCGCGGTGGTTGGCGAGCTTGAAGCCCACCGTGGACTCGAACTGCTCGAACTCCCCCGGGCGCAGCTTCACGTAGAAGTTGTGGCGCTTGTAACTGATCTTGAGGATCTTGGGCCACGCGAACCGGTTTATACGGAGTCTGGAAAATAAATTCAGTTTAGACAATTCCGAGCCTTTATTTCTTTTTTAAAGTCTGGGAAATAAATTATTAGACTAAGTACATCCCTGCGAGAGAAAGAGAGACGCTCAATGAATTACGTCTCCCTTTTTTGGAAAGTCTTTTTTTCAAAATTTAAAGATTAGCGCGCTTGGCGGCAATCAGAGCTACTGGCAAGTGATGATGCAGCCTAAGATGGAGCTTGTTATAAATGGTAAGACCTACTTCTCTCTATGCACCAGCAGGCCCGAGGAGCACACGCCGAGGGTGATGTCAACGTTCTCCGAGTCCTTGGCCGGGTGCAGGTCCACGCCGTACATGGCCAGCTTCTTGGCGTTCTCCAGGTAATTCAACTCCGCCTCCGCGGGCGTTTGACCTCTGGAACAGTACACATAATAATATAAGGTATTGCATTAGTTATACTTTAGTTTTTCTAAGTTTCCTTCAAAGATAGAGTAAGCGGTCGGAAAGCTTCGAGACAAAAATTTCTCAGTGCTTTAAGACAAAAGTCTTCAAACAGTGTTGCTAGTGATGACAATTATGGATCCGAGGTGTCGCTAACTGTGAGCCTCAGAAGAAAGCTCAGAGTCACTAAGCGGGCGATGGAAAGAGCTATGATTCGGAGTTTTCTATGTGATTAAATCAGATATGAGTCCATAGGAGAACCAGCGTAACCGACATAGCTCAACAGGTTGCGAAGCTGAAGTGGACAATGGGTAAGGCACATAGTTCGAAAAACCAGTAAGCGTTGGGGTCTCAAGGCGCTTGAATAACGACCATGCGTTGAAAAGCGCAGCCTTGAAAGTCTAGTGGGTGGACTTCAAATAAGTGACAGAGAGCCGCTGAATGGCGTCGGCGCAAGACCGTGGCGTGTGGAAATCCCTACAAGAGATCTATGTGTAATGATGGGCGTCTATCGGATGATGATGCTGGTCAGACCTGTGCGTCTTGTGCAGCTCCACCACCTTCTCCTCCAGCTCGGGCGTGCAGGCGGCGGGCGGCACCAGCTTCAGCTGCTTGCACAGGCCGGCGCCGTTCTCAGACTCCTCGTAGTCGCCCAGCTCCGACTGCAGCAGGTAGCTCGCGAGCAGCGCGTGGGTGACCGTCGAGCAGGGGAGGCGACCTGCGTATAATATCCAGGTGTACTGTGTTACAGTACTACCACTTTTATAAGTCTAACCTAACCTTACGCCGACCAAAACCGAATGTACACCAATGAAATATAGACCTTATTGCTTGACGTTAAGATTTTAAACACAACGACATAGAGATTCATGCTATCTCGTACATAATTCGCGCGTACAAAACATGGCGCGTATGCTACAATCAATAGCAAACGGACGCGCATTGTGATTGAGATGTTTTCGCGCCATTCAAAAAAAAAAAAAGATTTCTGCGCAGTATTTTGACTGCTATCACGCCAAATATGCCTATGGTGGTGGTGGTGGTGGTGGTATGCAGCCTAAGGTGAAGGTATCCAGAAGGTGCCTATTGTCTCTTCTTTCGAAGGTACCAATATTACAGCTAGCAGGCAAAACGGGAGCCGGAAGGGCATTCCATATTCTAGCAGTGCATATTAGAAACGACGAAGAAAAAAAGCTTCGTATGAACTATGATTCCGTGGAATTTCCACTATGTAGGGGTGTAAAACCTCGGCAATGCCTCGCAGTTCGATAGTACTTGTAAAAGTGGTAGTCGTTTGAGTGCTACGATGCCACAGCCGGTCGGGGTAAACATACCGTCAAGCAGGTCCTTCCTTATGGCCAGCACGAGCTGGTACCGTGTGAGCTCCTCCTGCAGCTGCGCCGGCTCGGGCGGGTAGAACTTGACTGCGAACCGCAGGTCCCATGGCTCATCTGTCGACAGGACAATCAGACAGGTAAATCATTTAGAGGGAGCCAAGAAGAAACGCGCGAAGATGACGACTGGGATAGGAGACTAGATGAAACGCGCGAAGATGATAAATAGGATAGACAAATAACCGCACCCTAAAAAAGAGGTGCCTTCCTGATGCAATGCTTCGTGCAGTACCGGGAAGCCGTAAGCGGACATATCGGAGAGCACGGACTCAAACCTCCTTCTGTGTGGAGGAGGTTTTTAGTCCGTAGGTCACTGCAGCGGGGTCAGTCATACCAGACGGTATCCATGACGTTTTTCCTCCTCCAAAAAGGAGTCAAGAAGGCGCCCCCGGAAAACGCAGCAAGAGCAAGTACCGAGTGCTCTCCCACGATTCGGCCCATATAATAATATAAACGAGGGGTTGGTGGAGCCATGGAAGGTGGAGGGCTCACCTGTCGACATACAACAAGGTTCAACTCAACTCAACCGGACGTCGGCTCAGTACGGTCTCCACTCTTACTCGGGTAAAACAGCCCGATTAGTTTTTCTCCACCAGGTTGAGGCTGTCGCATACTTTGCTCAGCAGCTATGAATATGAATGTGGAACACGCCATACGTTTGAGCAGCTTGGAGACGCGTTTCTCCAGGTCGAGCCACACTCGCGGGTCGCCGCGGTCGTGGTACAGCAGTCCGAAGTAGTCCTTTTCCACCAGGTTGAGGCTGTCGCACACTTTGCTTAGTAGCTCGTGACCGCGGATCTTTCTCTGAAATTGACAAGGGAAGGAATTGGAATTAATTCAGATTAGGCAATTATTTTTTAAAGTACTTAAGTAAATATTAAGTTAAATGCACTTTTTGACAATTTATTTTAAAAAAATTTAGTGACGCATAAGTTGTAGCACATAAACACTTCCGGTTACCTCGGCACAAGTTTAGGGCTCTGAAGTCTTAGGTAAAAATCTATAAAGCGCACTGTGACTTTGCTAAGACGTAAGTTTCAGTAAAAACGAGACAGATTTATGCCAGCGGTATAACGCTGTCTCGTTTTACTGTGTCTTAAGTCTGGGCAAAGTCAAAGAGCGCTCTATAGATCTAAGCCTTAAATATCTAACCTTCCTTATGTATCTACATTGGAAACGCAAAAGAAGATTGTGTATAACTCACATCAGCCTCAAGATCCATGATGGAGCCATCCAGCAGTTCCACCTTGACCCTGGCGAGGTTGCCGGCGGGGCGGCGCTTGGGGGACTCCTTGGCTTTGGGCTTGCTCTCCTCCTTGGCCCCTTTCCCGTCCTTGGCCACTCCCTCCGGCATTTTGCCGCTCTTCCGTCAACACCTGGAATAAGGGAAAGAACATTTAGGGTGCCGAATCCGAAGGATGCTAACAGGACCCTAGTGTGAATTATAGAAGCAGACGTTATTTTGCGGAAGTCCATGATATACAAGGAACCAAAAGCTTAATTTGTAAGCTCAATTTAGTACCCTAGTGCTAGTGCTTGAGATCTATAGAGTGCACTTTGACTTTAGACAGAATTCTATGACCGAAACCAATCTTGATAGACAAAATGGCGTTTACCAAATTAAAAACCTGCAAAACACGCATTCGCAATCATCGATCCAATACTAACGGGAATTGTAGGCATGCAAGTTTATCTCGATGTTAGACATGGCTAACGGTTTTAGGATTAGAAAAATTTCTACGTATGCTAGGCTGGACCAACCAGTTATGCTAAAAGTTTATAACATTTCTATAATAAGGGCGACGCACACAGGTGGAGTGGACCCGAAATAGAAATAAATTATATTTGCCAGAATGTGGTACAAAACTATTTTGTCCTAAAACATCCAACCAGTAAAGTGTACAAATAGTACAGTATTTTTTTTTATTAGTAGTATAGTATTTTTACGACAACTACGAGATTATTCGTAGTGCGCTCCTTATGATGATTTAAATAAATTCAATTTTTGTAGACACGCCCTAGAACCAAATATCGGAGTCTCGGGTTTGCTAGATTTCCTCATATTACATAGTTTTACGAGTTTTGCAGTTAGTTACATGAGCTCAAAGATTTGCAAAAATCTTCTGACAAACTACAGATACAGATATTTGTTTCTAGGACGTATCTATTCGAGTTTTAGCAACCAAACTACGTTTATATGGAGAGGCTGAAAATCCGTTTAAACTCAGCTTTATGTCCTTTGATATACGGGTTTCAATAGTATTTTAGTATACTGAAAACAAAATACGAAGGAAACTCGAGAAGTTATCCTTAAAACGTTTGAGTTGTTGTCAAGAACTGCTGTCAAGGCGTTTCGCCTCCACTCTCTCTCTCTATATGGGTATGTGTTGTGCCTTAGGTTATACTTTATAGGTAATACCTGAGGAGAAATTGTGTTACGTATTCTCAATCATAATCGCCTTCAAAATTATCTTTAAGACAATCGCGCATTGTCTATTGTATTTTAATTGAATAATTGCGACTAGAATTGTTTAATTCTCAGGCTAACTAACTATCATTAGACACAAATTGTTGCTAATCGAAGCAACGGATTCCGGATTGAAATGCTACTCAAAGTATTTGAAGAACTCTCTATCCTAGCGGTACAAAATACAAATCCTTGATCTAGGTCGGCGATCCTACAGCCAACGGGGTCTTGAGTTCAAACTCAGGGTTCTGCTTTCACTGTTATCTATACGACGGATTGTCGAGTTGGCGCTACGTAAAATGAACTGTAATATTGAACCTGCGCAGTGGGTAAGTTATTCATCGGTGGTACCTCTCGTTTGTCACACACGTTTGAAAACATTATGGAAAACTCTCAGGAATGAAGGTTTCCTCAGGTTGTTTTCCTTCACCGTTAAAACAAGTGATATTTTATTGTAATATTTAGTAAATAAACATAACTCCAAAAAGATAGAGGTGCGTGCCCGGGATCGAACCCCCAACCTCCTGAATAGAAAGCGAACGCCTTAAACCACTACGATATCACGGCTAAACACATCTTCGCCCATCTCAAATTTGATGGTGTTTGGATTCCGTTTATTTTAGTGGGAACTGTGTATTACAACAAAGTAAGCCAGTATTCAATTACAATTCACGCGAATTTCTCATTCTCACGAAGGTAAGCGATTTCGAACTCGTCATTGACTGTGGCGGTGGGTAGATGGTACCGCTGTACCTACCACCAGCGGCGGCCATTGTTTACGTTCACACGTGTGCAATTGTACGCGGACTGCATCCACTTTGCTACTCTCCAATGTTACCATAAACTATAAAAGAACATTATTCTACTATTTCTTGTTAATCATCATTTCAAATGGCTGATTCGCGTTGTTCACATATCACCCATCTCGTACTTGAGAGGTATGACCCACCAGTACAAATGATTGCAATACCTTTCTACTATCGTACCGCAAGGCATCGCCATGGTCTGCACCCGTACGTAGTCGAAATTTCCGAAGCGATTTGCCTCCTCATTTCTAATTCGAACCGCTTGGAACGCCTTTCCAGCAACAGTTTTTCCCTCCAATTTTAATATGGTTATCTTTAACTCAAGAGTGAATAAGCATCTTCTAGGCAAGCCATCTTAAACTGTAACATCACTTGCCAGCAGGTGTGATTGTAGCCAAGCGTTATACTCTATAAATTAAAAAAATATAGCATGCTCTCACGCTCCACTTGGAGCGACCACGGAGAGCATGTAGTACAATATTCACGTGTGCCTGTCTGTTCGCGTGTGTGCAACATTTTCGGGGCCCATTCCGAGCACGTCGCAATGACACCGGTGATGTAACCCACAACAATGGCCCGCCGTACAAGTACTCACAGTCGGTCACTTTTGGATTACGCCCCACACACAATGCACTGGGCATTCGATCACGTAGCGTCCCCGTGTGAATGGTTAAACATTTTTAAGTATAGGTATGTATTAGGTACGTTGGTTAATCAATGTTAGGAAGTGAGTTAAAATCAACAAATTGACATTAATTTTATGGCCAATCGAACAAAGATGGAAAAACGACGTGCGTGGCACTAGGGCGGATATTAGATCAACGGCAATCACCCATATCATACATAGCAGCATGGTGGCGTACAGGAGCCGTGTTGTAAGCTCGATCAATACAATAGGAAAATCTTTATCTCCGAGCGGGTGTCATTACTCAGGGTCCACCATTAGCTAGGTATATCTTGGAACTTGTATAGGTATATAGTCTTCTAGGATTAAAACTTTGCTAGCGTGATTCAGGCTGCATGTTCTGTTTTCATTTCAGATTGAAGACAGTATCTGGAGTGCCCTCTAGTGTGATCGTTGTGAGTTCCTTCCTTAGTTAGTCTTAAGGTTCCTTTGTCTTTATAATCGTTATTTCGTAGAGTTCAAGCGTCATGTGTCAACTGTGGCGACCGCCAGAGTGGCTAATTCGGTTGTGTACAATCTAACTAACAGGTCCTATTTCACAGAAAGCATTATGAAAGGAAGAGCAATACATTCAGACCTGCCATTTAAGTTTAAAGGTTATGTACGACAGAATTAGTCCCAATTGAATTGTTTAACTAAAGGAGCCAACCTTATTGATGAAAAGTACAAAAATTTCGAGATAACTACGAACTGTACTCATACCTACGTAATTAAAAACGAATCGACTCTCCATAGAGCATAGATGATAGAGGGAACACAGTGAATAGTGTGTAATTATGGGTCAGGTTAAGTATAGGACGAGCCGTGGTTTTTATACCTCGACGAGGCTTTGGTACACGTTCTTGATGATGAAATAGAGAATAACATATTTCCATTGCAAATTGCACATTTTCAATTGAATCGTTGAACAAGTTTTTTTTTTTTTTTTTCAATTTATCTATGGAAAGTTTTATAACGTTATTTTAATTTAATCTGCTCCTATTTCCAATGAACTTTGAACACTGTCGGATTTTTCCCTTACTAGTGTTATAGCGAGTATGACAAAACGAGTAACACCCAATCGTTTATCAGTATGACTCGTTGGGAATCCATCGAACTTTTGTTCCCATCGAGTTGTGGGAGTGAACAATGAATTCCAATGGCAAAAAATGATTGCAATTAGTAACAGTGTGACTCGATGCCAAGCTCGATGGGGGAAAAATTTATGAGTTCCCACTTCCCAAAAAGTCACACTAGAATAGAATAGAATAGAATAGATTTTTATTCAAATAAACTTTTACAAGTGCTTTTGAATCGTCAAATAATTTACCACTGGTTCGGAATGCCGTGACACTCGTGACAATCGTGCCACTGTGACACGATTGGGTGATAATGATAGACAAGGGCGTTCCTGCCAAATTTTTCTATGTCAACGGCCAGCATCCTTCAGGTTTCCCCTTGTCAAATCTCGACAGACAGACCAACAACGAAGTAATTCTGTAAAGGTTCCTTTTTTCTCTGGAAATACGGAACCCTAATAACGAATAATACTTACCTTCATTAAAGCTTTCTTCTTATCAATACATCACAGTTCAAACTTATGCGCTAATTAGTGATTCATATGCATAGCTGCAGCCTGTTAATTTATGGTTCATTTAACGACCAGTAGTTACTCGACTGACTCAGACCTCTATTGTTAACTGAACTCATTACATCATTTACAGGGACCTTTATCGAGCTAAAGTCTGATGATTATACTTTTAAGATGATCGTAGGTATAATAGACGATTGACGACGAAGAAGGCACAAGATGTGATCGTGTGACAGAAAATAGGTATAAAGAAGAAAATACTTAATATATAAATAGGTATAAAGAAGGTTGGCGACTTTCCCGGTACGGAACCCTAAATACCAACAGGAGAGGATTTGAATGTAATCGAATAATGGCCCTGAATGTATGAATGTACGGTCGGCCTCAAAATTCGAGTAGCAATTCCGCAAAACTATCGCATCAAAAACCTGTGTCACTTATGACATTTTTTTTAAAAACATGCCACACACACCTAACGCGTGTACATAACCGTGCCACGCGAATATGACAATTAAGGTGCTAAACGACTTACTTTGACTGTAAGGAACTTTTCGATCTTGGCCCCCTTCACCATTTTACCACCGAACCGCAAGACGTCGGTTTCCATCCTTATGTCATTGACATTCCATCTACACGCACGAAACGTTTTGTGTCTTCATTCCTCATACGCATGGCTAAGGTTTGGAATACTCTCCCGCGATCTGTGTTTCCTACCAATTACAATCCGGGTATCTTTAAAACAAGAGTGAATAGGCACCTTCTAGGTAAACGCGTCCCATCTTAGACCACATCAGCACTTTCCATCAGGTGTGATTGTGGTCAAGCGCTTACCTATAGTGATAAAAAAAAAAGTACAACTGCTTCCATGTATCTTTGTGAGGTACAACCTGCCAGAACAGTGTTGTTTGCAAACTGTCTCACAGAGCAAACCTATCCATCGGTATAGATTGATGGTAATGGGTGTTCAGCTTGTCAGTACACAATCATTTGATACATTAAGATTACTCGAGGCCAAGCGCGATTGCACATAAATCTTTCAATTTAGTACCTAGGTTACTAGGCATAAGCTGTTCTTTATTGCCCTAATAAAATTTGTCTGCAAGTACCCATAAAGTATTACTACCTACTTCATCTATTCGCAGTTTGCATTGCTTCAATTTCAATTTCGGTTATGATTGGCTGAAATTGTGGTATTCTGGCAGCAACTGTGCATTTTAGCCATTAATGGGACAGTGTTAACTATCAACCAATCAAGAGGTAATTTTAATCAAACAATAACTTCATACTTCCATTCATTTACAAAAAAAAAAAAAGTATGTCTTTCTGTCCGTCTGTTTTTTTGTTTCTCTGTCTGTGTGCCATTATCTTTTCACGATCCATCCATTTAACTGATTTTGAGAAAATTTGGTACACGCTACTTTTTATCCCGGAAATCAAGTTCTCACGGGATTATAAAAACCAAAATCCAAGCCGAAGGAGTCGCGGGCACTATTATATCTATTTAATAATAAGCACAATCCTTTCCGATCGGCTGGCAGAAATAACGTTAGGCACGGATATGATGCATCTTTAGGCGGTTTGCAAACGGAACAACTTCTGTTGAAGAAACTATCAACTTTTTAAAAGTTTTTTTTAAAAGTTGCCAGTTGCTACAACCGAATATCCCGGTTTACGGTTGCCGCAATTTCGTGGCAATCTGTGAGCAACATTGATCTCAATCTACGTACAGTGTGACGATGGATATCGAAGAAGCAGCATTTGTTCTTATTTCATTACGTCGCCGCCATCGTGCAACGTGCCGACCGGCAACTTTAGACTAGCAATACAAATTCAAAAGTTGCTAGTTGCGGCAATTAGAAACTAATTTAGTCATCAATTGCAGCAACTGAAACTGTTGTTGATCACCGGAACTCGCAACTCGAGTTGCTACGTGTACGCTCTGTGACACATACATTGAGATATATGTATGTGTAGAGACCATAAGGATATGGGTTTAATGAAAACTGCCACACTCTTTCCAGATTAACCCGTTTCCATCTTAGACTGTATCATCACTTACCACCAGGTAAGAATAAAAATAAAAAATATGTGAAAAACTATAGTACGCGACAGATTACGATGGCATCGGGGTATGAGGCGGGGGGATGCTCCGCACACCCGCACGTCACCCACGCTAGCCCACACCGGGCCATCTCGACCTGTCACGTAATATGGTTTGCCAGTTGCTGCAATAGTTGCTCCGTCTGCAAAGCGCCTTAGAGTAGGTATTCGACGTAATATCCGACGACCTCCTTGCGTTATCGAGTTTCTATATAATAGTAAACAAACGGGAACTGCTGTTATAACTTCCGATGAGAAATTATTATTGAGGATACGGCAGTTTCCACATTTTGTACAAGATTACGTGTTCTCGCTGAATTATTATGATCATGCCAGGCCAGCGCTCAGCGATGAGCAAAATATTTTAACAACATATGTATTGCAAAAATTTGCCATGCACGAGTCGAACTTGCACACGAAGGGCTCCGTACCATCGGACAAGAAATAATTATTTTTAATATTCTTTTTTGTGATGCAACAACATGGTTTTCGGATTTTTCCCTTTATTTGTGCTATAAGACTTACCAGTTACCTACCTGCCAAATTCCATGGTTCTAGTTCAACGGGAAGTATCCTATAAGTTTCTTGATATACACGACAGACAGACAACAAAGTGATGATCCTATAACGGTTCCTTTTTAGGTTTCCGTACCTCAAAAAAAAACCCTTATACGATCACTTTGTTGTCTTTCTGTCTGTCTGTTTGTCTGTTTGTCTGTCTGTCTGTCTGTCTGTCTGTCCGTCCTTCCGTCGTCGTGTCTGTCAAGAAAACCTATAGGGTACTTCCCGTTGAATCCCGTTGAATCATGAAATTTGGCAGGTAAGTAGGTCTTATAGCACAAGTATACAGAAATAAATCTGAAAACTGCGAATTTATGGTAACATCATTTAAAAAAAACTAAAATGTCTTTCAATTTTCAAAATTAGATAACTATGCCAAGTGGGGTATCATATGAAAGCGTTTAACCTCTATATTCTAAAACAGATTTTTATTTATTTTATGTATAATAGTTTTTGATTTATCGTGCAAAATGTTGGAAAAATACCCGAGTACGGAACCCTCAGTGCGCGAGTCTGACTCGCACTTGGCCGGTTTTTTTCTTTTAAGGTAGGTACAGAACCTAAAAATTGTTATTGCAAACAATAAATAGCGTATAACTACTCAATCAAGTAGGTAGTAGATACTAACTAATGCACACACATAAATCCCAATGATATAGAAATCAATAAACAATATCAATCGACGCGGGATTCGAATCTGCTATCTATTATGTCGCTGGCGGTGTGCCAACTGAGTCACGGGGATGATTTATACTTTAAAGACCTATGTTATAGTGTATATGGATTAATGATTCTGCAATGGCACCGACCCTGCTACCATCAGACTGCATCATCACTTACCACCAGGTGAAATTGCAGTCAAGGGCTAACTTGTATCTGAATAACAAACCATGTCAAACAAAGTAAATTTTTTTCATCTTTGCATGTGAAAAAATCGTTCGTTATTTTTTTTTATAATGTACATCATGTATTTATGTGAATGATCAAGAATAGAATGTAAAACAGTTTCAAACCTTGACCGAGTTCAATGCAAGTATGATCTCATAGTGACCCCTCCTTACTGCAAGCTTTGTATCGTTAGCGTACAATTTAATAAATGCATGTTTTATCTACAGTCAGCAACAAAAACTCTTTGATTTTCCGGAATAAAAAGTAGCCTTTGTGTGCCCCCGGGATATAGGCTAACTTTGTGTCTACTAATTTTTTTTTCTGTTGTTTTAGCTGCAATCAGTCGACAGACTATAAGCAGGTTAGTTCTGTTGTCGGTGACTTTACCAGACTGGAGGGCCACCTGCCCTCAAGTCTGTATAGTATCGAGCACATTTGCCCGCTTCAGTCGCTTTAGTTTTTTAGTAGTTAATAGGCTGTTTGCCAGTAAATTGGGGTGTCTAAATTTCATCAAAATCGGTTAAACTGTTAGGCTGTGAAAAACTAGCAGACAGATAGACATACTTTCGCATTTATATTATTAGTATAGATTGAGTATTTCATAATAATCACGTTAAAACTTAAAAGCATTTAAAATACAACCGTGACCGCACGGAGCGTTCCAAATGACATCATATAACCTCCGTAATGGTTTATTTATTGTACTAATGAATAATCTGTATGTCTGTCTGACCGTACCTTGCCTACGTTACGATGACTCATGCCAATAAAATTATACTATAGTACAAAATTACGTAATTTTTTTAAAGGAAATAGTAATGATGTTAACCTCGGACCAACGCATGGTGGATAGTCTTGGATGAATTTAATTCATCCAAGTGATACGTAGTGGCACTCCTAGCGCAGTGGTGAGGTATCGGGTTCGAATCATGAGAACTTTAGTCGTCAACCGAGTGCGATAGACTATTACTGCAGGACATAGGTATCTTGTTAAGACTTCCACACGCCACGGTCTTCCACCGCCGTCAACTAGCGGCTCCCTGCCATTCGCATTGCGATTGGCAATTGAGACTTCACACACACTTGAGAAGATCATACGGGACACTCAGGCATCAAGTTTCTCCAAGAATGTTTTTCTTCGCCGCTAAAGCAAGTGATGCACTTAACTCTGTTCCAACTTGCAGGTGAGTGTTCAGGATCGAACTGCGGACCCCCCAATAGGAGGCTTAACCAAATCACTGCTTAGGTATAAGTTCGCGACAGGTTGAAATGGCAACCGGAGTGAGGCTGCCCCTCGCTAACCTGCTGCGGGTGAGTGCGGGTGTGCGGTTGTACGGGGTGTCCCCCCCGCCTCATACCCCGGTTGCCGTCTCAACCTGTCGAGTACATCAGCCAGTTGAAGTACATGAACAAAATGTTGCATTAAGTTCTGGGGGCGACTGGATACAAAAATATTCTCGTGTGCATGATATTCGGACGTTTACGAGCTTCCACATAAATATGTATCGGAGAGCAATGATTGATGCCCGTCTGTCTGCGAGCTGCAGACTACTTGAAGCGATGCGGGCTCGCGTCGACTCGAGAGCGCACGATGAATGGCTGACACTGATGCGCCGTGGCTGGCTACTCATCATTTTATGCATTATAGCTCTTACATAAATCACAGAGCTACGAATCAGCCTAGCTTGTTTAGTACTAGCTGACGCCTGCGACTTCGACTTAAGCTTTTTCGGAACCATACAGTAATATCAAATCGTAAAAATATCAAAGCAAGATAACAAATGTCTCTCGACAACAGAAGAAAAATACACAGTAAATAAGTATTGCAGGAAGCCAGACGCTCCTAATTGTGTTGCGACAAACAGAACCTCGGCGCCAGCTCCAGTTGTTTAATGGTAGTCCGAGATATAGGATTCACCCGACTAGAAATCTTTATAGTAGCTTTCGTTGTTAGACATTAATCTTAGCGATTTCTTTCGACGGTGTTTGTCTCATAATACAAGCAATAGCTTAAAGGTAGAGAAACTCGTTAATAAGTAAGATATTGTGGGCGCAGCAACTTTCAGTATACAAGCAGTTGTGGTTCGAGATACTTTTTCACTCACTAGGTGATTTGACGAGTAAGGGAGTGCACCCCCATCTTAGCACTCCATCAGCCAAACACACCTGCCCGTGGTATCAACAGCCTGAGACGTCGAAACCAGATGGTATAAGACAGCGGCGTATGGAAGTCCCTACGAAATATATATGTTCAGCAGAGGACGTCTATCGATTGACGACGACGATAGAGCCACAGAAATACATTAAAAAAAACCGGCCAAGTGCGAGTCAGATTCGCGCACCGAGGTTTCCGCACTCGGGTATTTTTCCGATATTTTGCAAGATAAATCAAAAATTATGAAATGTATGTGTATGAAAATAAATAAAAATCTGTTCTAGAATGGATAGGTTTCATATAATATAATCTCCCTCTTTCATATAATACCCCACTTGATAAAGTTATCTTACTTTGAAAATTAAAAATACTCATTATATTTGTTCATGAACACATTTTAATTAGTTTTTTGAGATGTAACCGCAACCACGGTTTTCAGATTTTTTCCTTTACTTGTGCTATTAAACCTACCTACCTACCAAATTTCATGATTATAGGTCAACGGGACGTACTCTATAGGTTTTCCTAACAGACACGACAGACGGACAGACAGACAATAAAATGATCCTATTTATAAGTGTTCCGTTTTTCCATTCTAGGTATGGAACCCTAAATACGTTAAAACTTGTTTGCTAGATTACTTTTTAGCTAAATTGGAACGGATAGACAACACGTTTAGCCGCGAAGGTATAGAAAGAAAGAAAGAAAAACTGTTTATTTGGTGCTACAAACATGTGTATAGTATTCATCCAAAGGTAAGTAGGTATAGTGCCATGATCCAGTAAGTCCCACCTAACCCAATAAAGACTTATTGGGTTTCAACGCCATACCCTCGCTATACGTCTCGTCTGTCCAATTCCAAAAATGGTTCTGCATTTAAGATAATATGAAATAGGAATAACATGCAATCCTCTCATCACTCGAGAGCGGAGGCAACTCACGCAGGAGCAAGCAGTAGACATGTTGATCTAATTACCCCCCCTACACCCCCCCCCCCCCCCCCCCACCGCGATATTCCCACTTGAAAACAAAATAAAATAGGGCTGCAACTTGGCTTCTCATACACGGACTAGATTTTTTGCAATTTTCAAACGCAATTGCGTAGCAGGCACGCTGTCGTCATTCGGTGAAGGCAATTTATGTGCTACACCAGCCAAATTCGAAGATCGAAAGAGAGATACTTTGGACGAGCAAAGGCGGTGTTCCGACTAGATTGCAACATAGGGTTATTCAAGGGGCGGACGACAAATCCCTGAAAGTCCGGCAACGCATCGTCGGTTCCTCTGATGCACAAAAGCTTTTCCAATGCAGTCCAAAGAGTAGGAAATAACAAGTGTAAATTAAAAATTTATAACACCCCCGACAAGTGAAGGTTACAGTAACTAGAAAAGAGCTGATAACTTTCAAACGGCTAAACCGATTTTCTTGGATTATAGCTAAGAACACTCTCGATCAAGCCACCTTTCAAACAAAAAAAACTAAATTAAAATCGGTTCATTAGCTTAGGCGCTACGGTGCCACAGACAGATACACAGATACACAGACACACAGATACACACGTCAAACTTATAACACCCCTCTTTTTGGGTCGGGGGTTAAAAACATGGAAGTTTAAAAGTAGCAGAAAACACGATCACACGTCACGAACATAGGGTAGAGTCGTTTTGAAACGTCTCGAGACTGTTGTCCCACCATTTTGAGGACTTTATTTGTGACGAAGACTAAAATAGTCACCGCAATTTTGACTGCAATTTATAGCCCGTGTCGGCCACTCGACTGAAATAAAACTTCGGGGAAAATCCATTTAGAAACGTGACACTTTCGCCGTAAGTGTACCCAGTGCAGGTATGCTCGTTTTGCACGGGGCTGTAAAACTGGCCTCCAACTTTTACGAGGATTACTTTGTATGTAGTTAAAACGTAAAACTTGTAACGTTGTACGTGTTTGCGAATTGTTAGAAAAACAATAAAGAATACATACACTTATATTACGCGACAGGTCGGGATGGCAATCGGGTTGGGGACGCCACACAAACCCGCACAGCTTCCGCGCTCGCCCGGTGCGGGGGACGTGCGGGTTTGCGGGGCGTCCCCCCGCCTCATACCCCGATTGCCATCTCGACCTGTCGCGTACGATAGGTACAATGTAAAGCCCGCTTTTTACTCGCGAATGCCGCGGAACAGTAGTGTGAAAACACTGGCTTCACAGGGTTTGAAGCTAGGTGAGTATTAGTTAGGTAGAAACCTATATACATACTTAAGTGGTGTTATAATGAAAAGAAAGTGATGAAAAAACTAAAAACACGGCTGTTCTGCCATATAGATTTTTTTTTCAAATTAATAGCCAGTATCACACGGGAGCCTTGAAAAACTAGCAGTTACATTGTAAATCGAAGAATAAGTTTTAACTTCGTAAGGAACTGTCGGAAACAATTTGGTAGGTAATAATTAGATATTTCAACGAACTCCGGCAAGTTTTGAACCTTCACCTTTCCGGCCATCGCAGCTAGGGGTGTTAACCTAAGCGTAACCAAACTTACGACGTGTAATACGTCTTTTACATCTAACCAAAAAGATTTTTTTGCATCTAAAAAAACATACTCAGCCACTTATGAAAAATTAATGAAAAATAATTAAAAACTTCGCTTGTACAACCCTACCGAGTCAGTACCAGCAAGTTTCGTACATAATAATTATACGAGTAGTTATAGTACATCTATATTTTACAACACTCGTATTATAAGAATTCATCTGTACGAACTACAATGTAAAGGTGTAGACAGACAACGCGACGGAAACAAATCCTACGCGCTCCTAGAAATTGCAATACGATTTATCATCATCGTTATTTCAACCCATCGCCGGCTCACTACTGAGCACGGGTCTCCTCTCAGAATGAGAAGACTTTAGATCATAGTTCACTCTGATCAAGTTTGGATTGGCAGATTTCACACACTTTTACAGAGAACTCTCAGGCATGCAGGTTTTGCTCGATGTTTTCCTGCACCGTTAAGGCAAATGCTATTTAATTGCTTAAAATGCACATAATTCCAAAAAGATAGACCGGAAAGATTGCAAAAGATGGTAAATTTAATTTTGATATTGATTGTATTTTAATTTTAAAAGGGGCATTGTATTGTAGCTAAGCACTTAATATTTACGATGCCCTGCCTACATGTGCCTTTATGCATCAATTCAGTTCCATTTTATTTATTTGCTGAAACAGATCATCTTATGGGTGTCAATAGATAATAATACTAGTCCAGCTGTACCACGCCAAGCTGGCATGCAAATACATTGATTGTGTTAAACATAGTAATATCTAAATAAAAGAATTAAAACAAAAGTAAAATTTTCGATTGATTGAAATAATATTCAAGGTTGAACGCAAATAAATGAAATGTTAGAGGTGCGTGGGATCGACCCCCCGACCTCCCGAAGAGGAGGCCGACGTTTTAACCACAACGCAATCGCCGCTTTTCAAAACATAAACGCGTTAGAATATGACGTTCTGCAGCGATGCCGCAATCGCGCTCGGTGTGTCCAGGGCCCCACAAGCGAACAAGGCGTATCCCTCCCCCGCCTCCCCTCATTATGCAACCTCCATTCTTGTGTTCGGGTCGTGAACTCGTGTTTTTATTATGTTTTAATCATGTCGCGGAGGCTTTAATTATACCCCTTTACAAAAGCTGCACTACATCGGCGAAAACTGCAACTTTTTAACCTGCGAAAAGTGTGCGGGGTAGGTTTTTGAAACGAGTCTGAGCCTTCAAGTGTAAGATCGCTTGTGCACTAGACGTCCGATCCAAGTCTGGTAAAGTGGGTGTTCAAACAGAGTTCTGTAGCCATGCCAACTGCTAAAAACTTGACGGTCATTATTTCTTAAACAATAGTTTTTTTTCATTAAAACTGTCTTAGAAACCTTACAATGGTTAAAAACTATATAAATAAATCACCCAAAGGGGTAAAGAAATTTTTTTTTCTACTTATGCTCAGGATGTAGGACCTATCTACTAAAAATCTATTTTCTTCAAAAGTGAAATATTCTTCTGCGGTAATTACCTATTCGTTCGTATCTCAGATTACCTATAACAATATTTACCTCTGAGGTTTTTATCACTTCAGCTCTTATAGTTTATTTTTAAAATAGCTGTAACAGACGTACAAACAGACAGATTGACAGACGGACTGAACGAAAGTATAAAGATATCTTGTTTTACTAAAGAACCCTAAAAATACGCTTCGAAATAACCACAGTATAAACATAACACAACTGTATTTTGAAGTGTAAGAACACCTCATTCCGCCTGCGGAAACTCTCTTCGACATTTCCCGCGCGGATATTGCGCTTCCCTAATATTTCAATGTTACAATAATTACATTGCAGCGGATGTACGCGAGCAGAATTCCGCTGAAACCTATAAATAAAGTAACTTTAATTTTTAATAGGTGATATATTATGGATCTTTAATCTAAATTCCTAATTTAAAAAAAATTATTGAATTTTCATTCATTCATTGCTCAAAAATAGAAACACGATTGGATACCTACGATTTCTTCGATAGAAAAAAAAAAAAAAACAAAAATCCCAGTATTGATCGGGCAGTTATTTTTAGTTTTTTTTTTTCATGTACTTAATTGTTTTTTTTTGTTTATTAACATAGTTTATTTTTAAAATGCTATAATTTGTTTTTTTTTTATTTCCGTGGCAGCCGACATTGCTTTATTGGCATATTTCTAACTACAGTGACTAAATCTAGAATTTTTCCATTTTAACTTTTTCCCATACTTACCATACGGTTTGTCAGTAATTTGATCTGCCTAAACTCGAATATTTTCACTCTGTGCTTTTTAATTGTTAATTTTGTGCAATTATCATTGCATTGTGAGAACCAGTAAAAATAAAATTGCGTAAACACATATTCTGCGAAGAAAAGTGTGTCCGTTGCGAGTTAATGACGCCACTGTATGTTTGCGAAACTGCGGTCACAACGCAGAGGTTACACTTCTGATGGATTCGAGACGTCTGCTTCATCTATTATTCATAGCACCTGAGACCTCACGTAGATCGTAGCTTTCCGATTCACATTTACTTTTGCATTTGAAGGTTCCAGAATCTTTTGACACAAACGATTTTTTTTTCTGGCAAAGGGTTCAATGTCAAGCGTTGGACGTTTTTCGTACTTTTTTCTCACACAAGCTTGACGCCACTGTACTATAGTTACCAGACTGCGGTTAAAACGCAGAGGTTATACTTCTGAGCAAGACGTCTCCATCATCTATTTTATTTATTCATTGCGCCCGAGACCTGGTACCTACGTAGATTGCAGTTTTGTGATTCACATTTACTGCTATTGCATTTGAAGGTTCCAATATTTTAACATTGCTGATTCTTCCCACATCACGACAGGACTTACAGTTAAATCCTGAAAAGCCATACTAGGTTCTAGCCACACTTCGACCTCTCAGATTCCAGTCGATTTCACAAACAGAGAGGTCGAAGGTACAAATCCGGGTGGTATTAGACGTTTTTCATACTTTAGCGCAAGCTTCAAGCGTATTTGCTATACTGAGGTTGTACTTACTCCTGAATCCTGATGGATTAGAGACATCTGCTTCATCTATTATTCATAGCGCCTGAGACGTCACGTAGATCGCAGTTTTGCGATTCACATTTACTTTCGCATTTGAAGGTTCCAGATTCTGACAAGTTTTATTCCCACCCGTTAGATGTATTATCATACTTTTTTCAGCATACTATCATACTAGCTCCACACGACTGTATATTGCTTCGCTGCGATTAAAACCAGAGGTTGTACTCCTCATGGAGGCGAGACGTCTGCTTCATCTATTATTCATCAAGCCTTAGACCTCACGTAGATCGCAGCTTAGCGATTACAGTTCACGTTTACTGCTATTGCTTTTGAACGGTCAGGTATTACTGAACATTCTTTTCTACCCATTTCACGGAATTGAATTCGAGTAATTACGTCTAAACATCGTGAAGAAACCTGCATGGCTGAGAGTTCTTCATAATGTTCTTAAAAGGGGCGTGAAGTCTACCAATCAATGGACTTTTTTACAAGAGTATTAGCATGGTAATATTGTTGACTAAAATATTCCCCTTTCCCCTCCAACTAAGCGTAAAACTTGTGCTAGGAATAGGTACGAATAGTGGGGGTTTCAACCGCCGACCTTTCGGTTTTCACTCCGCTCCTTTAACCGGTTGAGCTATTGAGGCTTGATAACTATGGCCTAAACTGTAGGTAACTGTAGTAGGTACTAGTACGCAAATGGGTTGAGACTTGAGATGTCGATGATAGTGAATTGGCTTGAGTTGAATTGATCCTTCAGGCTCCAAATGTTGAATTTCGGAGTTGCAAAATGTTGAATCCTTAAATTAACCACAGTTTTCTCTAAAATGTTAAAACTTCGACGGCTCACAGCTCCATCCAAGCATTGAATTACTATAAAAAGCTCGAAATACATAATATAAACTCAACAAACGTACTTTTTAAGCTCAAACTATTATTGTATTCCATGTACCTAAAATACCACGGCAACCAACCTCCCAAACCGCTTTTAGTATAGCATGTTACACGCGAAACAACTTTTTCTGCGAGCGGTCGTTTGATGGCTTTTTACCACGTCACGTTCTAAGGCGAAAGACTAAAAAATTTAAATATTTAATAGCGTCATTATTTATTTTTATGTTGATTTCGAGCTTTTTTTAGGATATCATACCTCAAAAGGAAAAACGGAACCCTTTTAGGATTATTTTGTTATTGTAGAAATCACGTGAAATAGTGCCATCTAGCCACGTACGAAGCCTCCTTTTGTGCACATCATTTTCAAAATTGGAGAACATTGAAGCTACTATACTATCTAGATCCCCAAAACAAAAGCCCAGCCTTTCCAGCCGAGTAAACAAACAGAGTTTTTGCACATATTACTTGCCCATTACTCCATTACATTATAGATGACGCAAAGCAATCACGCAACGCGCAACACAATAATGTAAATTGTAACGGGCTTTGCGGTCAGCCACGCCGCGCCTTCCACTTCTGACACGATTACAGTTTAGACATACATTTATTACCCTGCTGAGTTTTTTGTGGACTCTTCTCAGACCTGGGCGCGTTTGGAACCCTCGTAGCTTTAGCTTTAAGTTTACGTAATTTATTATCACCACTATTATCATCTTACAAATCTAATAATTATGACTATCAAAAGGTGTACAATAGTAACTAGTACCTACTTTGAATAAATGATTTGGAGTTTGAGTTTGACAACCTTCTTTCTATACATATAATTATGACGTAGACATCCGCTAAGAAAGAATTTTTGAAAATTCAAAATAGGGGGTTGAAATTTGTGTAGTCCACGCGGACGAAATCGCGGGCATAAACTAGTACCCATTAAGAACTGAATATAATTTGCTAACACAGAAGAAGTACCGCAAAAGAACTGAAGTGATAGATATAACTCAATGAGTGACGACTGACGAGACACTGGAATACGTACTGCTAAAATGCAGCTGTGTATCATCTGCCCAACGAGAAGCCTTCATTGGCTCCCTAACAATACTCCCCGAAGTACTCGCCGCCGACCTGGGTGACCTGCTAGGATTTTGGAGCGAGCTCAGCTGGCTGGAGTGATCCGGCGGGGAGTCTAGTCCAGGGGTCTCACGTACGACGGACGACGGAAAAGATATCCAGGAAGAAAATAACTCAACGAGTCACGAAGCTAAAGTTGCAGTGGATGAAGCGCATAGTTTGACGAACCTATAGACGGGATGATACCAGATACTTGAATGGTGACCTCGCAGTGGATATCACAGCGTTTGAAGACCTACCACTTGATGGACGAACCATCCATCTCAAGCGGCGAGCCGCTGGACAAGATCGTGTTCTGTAGAGTTTGCAAGAGATCTATTCTCTCACCAGTAGACACCCATTGATTGTGACGACGGCATAGAATTTAGAAGTCCTTGCCAGTTAGGAAATTACAATTTACTTCAACACTAAATAAAACCCCCGTGAAATGTGTTTGGTAACTAGGTATGTCGCGTGGTCAGTTCGCATGCAGAACACATCACAAAAACTATAAAAGCGACAATTACTAGTGAATATTTTACTAACGACTTCCTCCGTACTCGTGTGCATGTTAAATGTATGTAGGTTAATAAACTCCAGCTATACTTTTTCGTACATAGGTACTTTAACGGTAAATATTTAGTAATTTTCCTTTGCCTTAGACAACATGATATTGTTATCAAAATACGCAAGAATGGTGCAGTTTATTATGAATTTATTAAGTAAGTAGGTACCTATTAATGAGAATACAATTTATCATGAAATCTTGAAAAGCTCAATAAGTTTTGGCCTCTCATTTTCGGTGAAATAGAAAAATATTGAGTTGACATTATATTGGGTTCGGAATGAACATCAACTCAATACACATCTAAAATGAACTAAGAGTTTTTCAAGTACGCATCTAAAAATGGTTTTCGTTGGTAGATCAATAATTAAGAAAGATATAATCTGTAGAATGAGATAAGTATAAAAGGCAATCCAACTTCTTATGCCAATCATGAATACTTTGAATTTGAGTGCCGCAGAAATCAATTTTACACGTACATGTCGATTAAATACGTTAAAAACCGGCCAAGAGCGAGTCAGACTTGCGCACCGAGGGTTCCGTACATTTTGCAGGATAAATTAAATACTATTATGCATAAAAATAAATAAAAATCTTTTTAGAATGTACAGGTAAAGCCCTTTCATATGATACCCCACTTGGTATAGTTGTCTTACTTTAAAAATTGAAACGCACTTTAATTATTTTTTTGTGATGTAACCAGAAATTCACGGTTTTCAGATTTTTCCCTTTACTTGTGCTTTAAGACCTACCTACCTGCCTTTCATGATTCTAGGGCAAGGGGATGTATCCTATAGGTTTTCTTCATAGACATGACGGACGGACGAACGGACGGAAGGACGGACAGACAGACAGACAACAAAGTGATCCTGATTAGGTACGGAACCCTAAAAAAACCTATAAACGCTTGGGCATTCAGCACCGAACCGCCATGGAATGATGGCGTGACACCATCGACACGGGGCGTCACACCTGACGGGGCACTGACCCGGAAAGCGACATGTGCCCAGAGGAGCGAGGCACCGAGCCGCCGAGGCAGGCATCAATCAATGAAACGCGAGCTCACAGGTGGGAACCTTAACCTGACCTATATAATTATTTTATATCCAAACATACACGACGAGAAATTGATTGACTTTACTCATACATTATTCAATGTACAGTTCAAAACCCTGGATCTAAGAAAAGTTTTAGAAAATTCCAACGGGATCATTCAAAAACCGGCCGAGTGCGAATCGGGACTAGCTCTTTTAGGGTTCCGTACATAACTATAAAAACCATGGGAGTGTATGAAATATTTCGAGCTAGAACATCGTAATACACCATGAAAGAAAAACCCAAAAAATATTCGTTTGTTTTGGTCACTACTTACAAACTATTTTGTAAAACGTTGTTTTCAGTATTTGTAGTTTAAGTACAGTATATGGTACATAATATACCGAAATTCCATATTACTAACTACTTTAGTTTTTGAAATAGCTCCCGTCACAAAAATGGTCTCAAAGTGCAGCCTAGACGGCCCCCATTTCTTTATTTTTGACGTGACAACGTCTTATAATTCGATAGAGCCGGCTGCACGCACGAAAAAACATGACTCATGCGGCGTTACCGCGCTCTGAGGCGTTCCATGTAAGGCTTGAAGTGCAAGCGAGAGCGCGGAACGAGCGACAAAGAAGCACAATCGGCCTTTGTTGTCATGTTCAACTATCGTCAGTTAGCCGACTTTACAGACAACCAATTTTTTTTTAAGATAAAAAATATATAAAATTTTTATTCCTACTCTACTATATGAGTTCTCGAAATGGTATCATCGCGGCAGGCCTATGGTGGATTAGAGCCATAGAACTTTGTAACCAGTCTGGGTTGATCCGATATAATTTGCAACTGGAGGATAATACGGAGGGATAAATATAGATTTTTCCTGTTATTTATTAATTAGTTTATGTCTATAATAATAACTATGCAGGCCGTTGTGATATTACGAGTGCCGACGATTTAAAATAAAATAAATAATGAGGTTTACAGTGAATTGTTAATTTAAAATTATTCAAACAAGTAATATTAATCGGTAGTCGCTATGAATCCCCGGTATGTCTTTTGACATATGCCCTCACCATTCCCTTCCTGTTTCTGGATTTCCAACAACCATTTTGTCTACCAAAGCCTCAATAGCTCAACCGGTAAAGGAGTGGACTGAAAACCGAAAAGGTCGACGGTTCAAACCCCGCCCGTTGCACTATTGTCGTACCTACTCCTAGCACAAGCCTGACGCTTAGTTGGAGAGGAAAGGGGAATATTAGTCATTTAACATGGTTAATATTCTTTCTTTAAAAAACAAAAAAAAAAAAAAAAGATTTAACCCTATTTAAAGTTACGCTGTAGGGTATTTTGTTTTGAGATTCCAAACAACTTGCCGTCTGTCGAGATTGCGTAATGGCCGAGTTACCGCAACCTTAGTCCTAAACTATGTCATATATAACGCAACATATATTTTCGAGACAATAGTTTCAACAGTTTCTCAAATCGTAATACCAGCCACCTGTTGTACTCGCGCTGAGTTGTTCAAAATTCAAATCATTTATTCATAATAGGTAATATTTACACTTTTTGATAGTCAGTTGTTGGATTTGTAAGATGATATAGTGGTGATAATAATTTAATTAATTACGTAAGCTTAGAACTAAAGCACACTAAAGCTACTAGGTATGTTGGAAACAAATTCAATTTAAGTGAAGATTAAATTAATTTAATCACAAGAATTCTATTCTCGTGATCAAATTGGTTTCCACTTAAATATTTGAATTTGTTTGGAACAACTCAGCGTCAATCTGGCAAAATATAACCGAATTTAATTATTGACTCTAGTTCAGCCTTCACATATCTTAGCTAATAGTTCAGTCAGTTCCGTTGATATGATTCATCTTAGGGGTCACGATATTAAACTACTATCTTTACTAATATTATAAACTAGCTGATACCCGCAGCTTCGCCCGCGTGGATTGGTCAGATCCCCTGCAGCATCAGGATTGAGGAGTTGGACTCCAAATTTTTTATGAAACAATGTCGCAAAGTTCCTCTATCGATTAAAAAAGAAATGACGCAAATCGGTTCAGAAATCTCGGAGATTTCGGTGTACATAGGTAGAAAAACACAACTCCCTTTTTAAAAGTCGGTTAAAAAAGTAGCCTATTTTACGCCCTGGTCAATCCTCTACTTGCCTGTGAAAGTCCCGTCAAAATCGGTTCAGCCGTTCCAAAGATTAGCTTTTTCAAACAGACAGACAGACAGACAGACAGACAAAAATTTTAAAAACGTGTGATTCAGTTATGGTATCGTTCAAATAACCATATGAGCTTAATATGAGGTAGTTATTTCGAAATTACAGACAGACACTCCAATTTTATTTATTAGTATAATAGAGTATAGATAGGTAAAGTTTGTAAGTTTGTTTGTACTTGTAGGAAATAATTTCTGGAACTACTGAACCGATTTTGAATGTTCTTTCACCAGTAGAAAGCTATTCCTGAGTGGCATCCATACTAATATTATAAATGCGAAAGTGTCTGTCTGTCTTTCTGCTAGATTGTCACAGCCCAACAAATTAACCGATTTTGATGAAATTCGGTATGGAGTTAGCTTACATCCCGGGAACGGACATAGGCTACTTTTTATCCCGGAAAATCAAAGAGTTCCCACGGGATTCTTAAAGGCCCATCCGTTTAAACGATTCATACGAAATTTGGTACAGCTTTCGTCCCGGAAATTGACACAGTCAACTTTTTAACAACGATTTATAAAATCTAAATCCACGCGGACGAAGTCGCGGGCACCATCTAGTTTATAGTAATAGCTGCTGCTATGAGCTCTACAAGCCTGGGTGGTCTCATCAATTAACATCTTACACTTTGTACTATCTTAGAAGTAAACAAAAAACCGGTACGTCTGTTATCTGATACAAAAAGTGATTTTCTCTTATTAGCACACAATAACCACCGTATATGTATAACGATAAGCAGGCGCATATTATTGCCCATTGTTAGTTCACATTCGTCATCGATGAATGATCTTGTAGAGGTTACACCGTACACGTACCTACTACGCTACCCGCGACAACATGCAAAGATAACAAAAGGTCCTTTCAATGCAATCAGGCACTATTTTTTAAATTTTATGGACTAGCGCTTGCTGCAATCAGACCTGTTGGCAAGTGATGATGCAGTCTAAGATGGAGCGCGTTTGCCTAGAAGATGCCTATTCACTCTTTCCTTAAAGGTGTCCAAATTTTTATCTTAACCACTAGGTTGTAGTTCAGTGTGCACCTGGTAATATTAAGATAATATTACCCAACAGAACCTAAGTGGATATTAAGTTCTAATCTAACCTAACCAAACTTTAGATTTTGGCACTCTTTCTTCTTCTGGGATTTTGCGAGTAATGCCATTTCGCTGCGACCTATACATATATCTCAATGCATCGCTAAATAGGTAATAATTAGGAAAACCTTCAAGACATGTAGGTAGAAACTAGAAACCAACTAGAAACAGCGTAGAAAGTACAAAATAATGCAGACACTCAATGCGACACAACAAAATACGAGAGCGACCTTGACATCTTGTGAATACAGTAGTGAGTAGTCTAATTATACACGGAACATCTCTATTCTCATCCCGTTTGTTTTTAATGCTTTTCACGTAGGAAGAAACGAGACGAAACTAATTGGGGGTCGTCATCAAAGCACTTGTTTGCATTAACTAAATGACCTACCCCTACTTAGATTTTTATTTTATTAATCTCATATCCTCAATCATTAACTTAAATTATTTATTTACTCTAATTAATTAAAGGGTTCCAATAATAAGTGTTAATTTTATCAAATAAGGGATTTCTAGACAATCGTTTACCTGTAGAAGATGAGAAATTGTGCCTTGCAAAAGTTCCGATTTCTGCAGATCATTAAACCAGCTTAGCTTACCTCGAAACAAACAAAACTAAATTAAAATTTTCACCTTGAGAACTTGAAGACATGGATGCTTCTTCAAGCTAGATATCTTCTCTAAGTATCAATTTTCAACTTAATTAAAAGCCAAGATAAGTGCTGGAAAGAAGATTTACAAGCAAAAGAACTCCAAGTTGCCAAAGACACAAGAGGTTGGGCGATATAGGTGGGGCAGAGGGCATGTTACCGAAGTTAAAAGAGGCTGGTTTATAGTAAAGCCAACGAAACGAGATAAAGAATGTAAACAAACTGACAACATTATTGCATACGAGAGATAAGGACAGAGATAATAATCGCTCGCTTTCGCATGTAACTTAGTACCGGTCAGTTTACGTATTTTATTTCGTCTCGATAGTTTTACTTTAGATAATACTAGAGGATGCCCGCGACTTCGTCCGCGTGGATTTAGGTTTTTAGAGATCCCGTGGGAACTGTTTGATTTTCCGGGATAAAAAGTTGCCTATGTCAATAACAGGGACGCAAGCTACCTCGGTACCAAATTTCATACAAATCGATCAAGCGGATGAGTATTTAGGAATCCCGCGGGAACTGTTTGTTTTTCCGAGATAAAAAGTAGCCTATGTCCTTCCCCGGAATGTATCCTTAGTCTGTACAAAATTTCATTAAAATCGGTTCAGCGGTTGAGCCGTGAAAGCGTAGCAGACAGACAGACAGACAGACAGACAGACACACTTTCGCATTTATAATATTATAGTATGGATGATGATGACTGCCAAACATCATTTCAAGGAGGGCACGCGATGATGATAAAAATCCTAAAATTGCTTGCAGAAGTGTTGAGCAAAATCTTGGAAACAAAACTGCAAACCATTATAATAAGAAAACAGTTTCATTCTGTACTGCCCGTTAACCGTTTTTATTTGTATTTTTGCCGTTAACATACAGAATTCTCTGAGTCCTTATTTTTAGCCTGGTGCATTGACCTGATACTCAGGGCTCAACCAGTAAAAGGGTTTTACTCGAAGGACTCGCTCCACCAACTGAAAAAGGCTAGACTTATGAAGTAAAAGTCATAGAACCATAAGAACACATGAGCGTAAAATTGAATTTCTGATACGAATCATATTTCGATTCGCCAGCTCAATTAAGCTCGAAAAACGAAAGCTTGGTATCTAAAAAAAAATTAAATACATATAAAAAATTGCGAAACCGGCAGGATTTGAATTTCGAACCTGCGTCTTTTGGGTTCGCACCCGACGCTCTGACCGCTAAGCAACGGTTTCGCTAACTGCCAGTGACGAAATTCGTGATACGTATGTTCCACTCAGTACTGCAGCGACTATTAATGCCAGCTAGTAGTGGCACTGCAGCGTGCTGCAGCTATCGAAATCGAATTTTGATATGTATTTAAAAATTATTTTAAAAACACTATCTAACAAGTGTAAATTAAAAATTTTCAACACCCCCGACAAGTGAAGGTTACAGTAACTAGAAAAGAGCTGATAACTTTCAAACGGCTGAACCGATTTTCTTTGACTATTCCGTGCCTACGATCCAAAGTATCTGAGTTTTCCAAAACATCATTTTCAAATAAATAATTATGTATATCTAGGCAACGTCCATCTTGACAGCTTGACATTTGTCAATTGACACTTGAATATTATGACCCTAAGGGTTATCTAACCTTCTTTCTACAAGAAAACTAGAAAAGAGCTGATAACTTTTAAACGGCTGAACCAATTTTTTTGGATTATAGCTAAGAACACTCTCGATCAAGCCACCTTTCAAACAAAAAAAACTAAATTAAAATCGGTTCATTCGTTTAGGCGCTACGATGCCACAGACAGATACACAGATACACACGTCAAACTTATAACACCCCTCTTTTTGGGTCGGGGGTTAAAAATTATAAAAATATAGCTAGGGAACATTCAAGCGCAAACGTCTCCACTTTGAATTATAGTCCAATAGAGCGTTCAATTACTTTGGTATGTCAGCGCATTTTGCCTATTATCGAAGAAAATCAATAGGGCTGCAGGCGGAAGCTGTGACCTAATAACTTAATGGGTGACAAACTGAGTTACAGCTACCCGATGAGACGCGTTAGCTGGCACTAACGTGATGAGAGCAGACTGGGTGATCAATTGGAGTTGTAATCTAATTGCTGTAGGCTTAGAGTGCCGTACTTTATATTAAGGCCCACTTGCACGGGGAGAGTTGAATGGTTGAACTGATTAAGTTGAATTTTGCAAAGCTGTCACTTTTTGGCAGGAGCATAATTTTTATCAATTTTGATAGTTGCAAACGTGACACTTTGGAAGATTTTGTTTCATGCAATACTAGTTTGTATGGATGTCAGCTTCGACTTCTAGTTAGGCCAAAATCTTCAAACCCCTTTAATTCCCTATTCCTGGTCTGGATTGCCATTAATTTCACATAAAAAAGGACCCGAGACTAATGTGCTTACCTAATGGAGTCTATACTGAATCCAATTCGATACTTTTCATAAAAAAATTCATTGTGATTTGTGACTAACCTAAATTTTATCTCTATGCTATGCATAGATTGGAAAATCTCATCTCTTCCGTAAAGAGTAAGCTCAAAGCTTTCGCCTACCATCTATACAAAATAGAATAGTAATGCAAACATTTTCGCCGCCACAACGCAACAGGAAGAATTATTTCCAAGGCACAATATCAGTGGAAAATGGCTCGCATTCAACGGGCTGAAACAAAAGAGACACGTACAGGAAATAATATCCATGCGGCCGGGGCGCCCCGACTGACGTGAGTGAATAGGTACTCTCCTAGACGCGCACATGTGGGTATTATTGGCGTCACTCAGAAAAGCAGGTATTATTTAAATATTTTTATCGAATTATTGGAATGTCCTCTCCAAAACCAACACAAAAAAAACACAAGTTTAATGTGCAAGGTTATCCGAGAGTTTTAATCTAAACAAACGAATGCCAAAATAAATAATTTAATTAGAGCGTGATTGCTATCACAACATCTAATTATCCAGTTCACAACCCAAATACCGAAAATATGCGATATCGCTCCGAATCTCAGAAGGAGACTGAACTAAAACCTTCAAAACACCCGTATTTATGCAAGTTCAATCTTGTTGGCCTCCTAGTAACAGATTGTATGACATCGAATGAGCCAAATATCGATTTTACCAAACTACCTTCATCAGCTAAATTAATAATTTTATATTATTTTTGACAACTCAAATTAATTTTTAAAAATAACCTTACAGTTCGGCCGTCCTGAATTTAACACGTCCTCGTGTTTCTAATCAATCTTGTCATGTCAGTCGCGGGCTTCCTTGCCCTAAGTCAAATCCAAATCATGGGCTATCCTGCCCTCCGTCAAATCATTAAAACCTACCCTTGAACTGCCGAACTCTCAGTTTTAATATCCAGTCAACAATAAATCCAAACGACTAAATTCTCATTCGATGTATACAAAATCTGAACCACTTATCGCAAATTACTTTCCAATTCACAAAAGACTAAATTATTTAAAAAAAACTAAAAATTTTAATCACCAAATCAAACTCAATAAAAATTTTAATCAAATGTGGGTTGTTTACAAAAAGATACCAAAGCGAAATTAAGACAACGTGAGACACGTCCCGCTTCTGAATTATTGGCGTCACTCAGAAAAGCAGGTATTATTTAAATATTTTTATCGAATTATTGGAATGTCCTCTCCAAAACCAACACAAAAAAAACACAAGTTTAATGTGCAAGGTTATCCGAGAGTTTTAATCTAAACAAACGAATGCCAAAATAAATAATTTAATTAGAGCGTGATTGCTATCACAACATCTAATTATCCAGTTCACAACCCAAATACCGAAAATATGCGATATCGCTCCGAATCTCAGAAGGAGACTGAACTAAAACCTTCAAAACACCCGTATTTATGCAAGTTCAATCTTGTTGGCCTCCTAGTAACAGATTGTATGACATCGAATGAGCCAAATATCGATTTTACCAAACTACCTTCATCAGCTAAATTAATAATTTTATATTATTTTTGACAACTCAAATTAATTTTTAAAAATAACCTTACAGTAGATATGTGCCACGTACCGCCTTCTCCAATGTAAGCCACGAGTGTAGTTGTTTTTTTGCAAGACTTTAGAGGACTTGTGCGGAGCGATTTGCTTCCTCGTTTCTAATACGCACTGCTAGAATATAGAATGCCCTTGCCGCTTCCGTTTTTCCCGCTAGCTGTAATACTAGTCCTTTCAAAAGAAGAGTGAATAGGCATTTTCTGGGTGGGCGCTTCACCTTAGGCTGCATCATCTCCTGTTTCGTGTGATGCAGTCAAGCGCAAGCATATATTTTTACTAAAAAAAAAAGACTTTTAATCTATGAAGACTAGTGACAAAATGTTGGGTATCGTTGGAAGATTGATGCTAGTCCACGTGCGTAGGTGCTCGACATTTTTGGCGTCTACTAGACTATAAGTTTGCTGTCAGTTGTGCCAGTCACTGCTGTGACTTCGAATAGCCCTAAGGGGTACTGACCAGGAGCATGCGACTGAGGAGGACGCGATGAGGAGGAAGACGAGAAGGAAGGAAGTGAGGAAGACGGGAGAACGAGAAGGAGAGCAGAGATAGCGAGGGGGAAATGGGAGAAGTGTATCCAGATCACAGGAGCCAGGAAACGATCTGATGGAATCTTGTTAAAGTGACATCTGCCCCAGAAAGCGGAGAGTGACTTAATAGGGACCAGTAATTGAGAGAAAATAATTTATAGGGCGTCAAGAAAGTGCCCCGGGAAACACGCCAAGAGCAAGTACCAAAGAGGCGCCATCCCGCGTTTCGACCCATAACCGCGAGGTTAATGGGTTGCAGTGTTGGAATAATATCCAGGCATCGGGGTACTTTGGAGACTCAGAGAATAGGTACTAGTTATCTTAGATGTGCATGTGTGACGGATTCTTGAACATAAACCACAAGCGTGCACGCTCTTTTGCAAGCCTCCATAGGACTTCATCTACAAAGGATGTTAAAAGACTTGTGACTAAGCTTTGATACAATGGAGTTTAAAAATGCGAAGGAAAGATCAAGTTTTGGTATTTAAGTATTTATCCCAAGAAACGCTCACCATTATGTGAATAATGGAAGCGGTCAATATTCTCAGCATTGAGGATAAAAACGGAGACAGAAAGAGCCTATTGAGGCCTTGTGACCTGCTTGTTTGTTCACGATTTATATAAAACAGTCACTTTAAAAGCCCTGTAAAAACATAAGAGAAATACAAAAACAAATGCTACAATCCAAGTAGATAGCAACAATGCCCTGTAAATTCAACTCAAGGTTGGTACCAACAGGTATGATAAAGTGGCGTTGAACCCGAAGTAATTGATTCATAAGAGCTGGCGCGTTTCCAAGCTCACCTTGATGTGTCGCTTTCAATTTACGCGAATAGTGATATAATTCACATCTTGCAAGTATGTCGGTACTACCACTTTCATAAGTCGCATCGGAAAAATTCGTTGGCGCAGAAAAGTGCAACCGAAACCGGCGAATAATTTCACTGATATATCGTCATTCGTCAGTAAAGTTCTAACAGTGCGTAAGTCATTTTTGTCGGTATTTTTTATAAGATATTTTACCTGTTTTTATTCGACCAATGAGAATCATAACATCTTTAATTTCGTCAATAACTTATACATCATATCATCACAAAAATATTATACATCAAGGGTTGGTAACTAATATTTCATACAGTTTTATTTCTCTCCTGCAAAGTAGACTTTTTTGACTTACACATTATTAGAACTTCCATGACGATATGTGTTATCTCCCTTTAACGAATCATTTCATATACGAACTTGAACTGATACTATATCGATAAGTTCTATTTTCAATATCGAACATTGTATCGACACAACTTCTCATTTGGTTTATCGGCCACCGTTTCCGGGTCAGAGCCCAGCCCCGGATACATCTGGCATCGATTGTTCCGGGATTCGTGTTTCTGTTTCAGACAGATTTGGGTCAAATTACAATAGGCAAGTGCAAACTTTTTCAATGATTTTTTGGACTAATTTCATGATTCATTCCACTTTATTAAAGAAATTGATAAAGTTTTTTGTGTGGTGAGTGGCAGGAAGTTTCGGGTTCCGGGTATACTATTTTACAGTGCCGCGTTTTCCAGCAATGGACGGAAATCTATTAGTATTTCGTGATCTATACCAACAACTCTTACACTTTGCGGATTCCAGTCAATATTGACATATTAGTCTAATTTGTCAATAGTAGTCTAATATAACTAATAATAATAATAAGACAGTCCGTCCAGCTCAGTGGGTTTAGTGAAAGACAATTTATCCACTACGAAAGGTGATTTAAATGGTAAAGATATTTATCTGGACAAGACTTTAAGCCACATTCATACATACCTATATCAGATCTAAAACTTATATTTCTGTACTAATAACAAAAGTTGTTAGACTGTAGATAACTCGCCCCGACATAGTAGGACGTCCATAATAACGAGATAATAAATAAAAAGAGAAATCACTGACTGAGCAACTAAAACTTTCATGCCCTCTCTCTACTCTATAGTCTATATTTGTGTTTTTTATAGTGACAGTACGTTTTTAGGGTACCGTACCTCAAAAAGGAAAAAGGAATCCTTATAGAATATCTTTGTTGTCTGTTTGTCTATCGTGTCTGTCAAGAAACCTACATGTACTTCCCGTTGAGATAAGAAGGTAGATCTTATAGCAGAAGTGTTATGTAACTACAAGTGAAGATTTGCTTATCATTGAAAAAATTGTTATTTTTGTACGATGGTACTGAACCCTTCGTCTGCGAGTCCGACCGCACTTGATCGGTTTTTATAAGTCAGGATAAGCTCATAAATAGACGGTCCGACCAGTTGAGAGTATCCTATTCGTGTAAATCTGGTAACCCTACCTAAAAAATACTGGTTCCAAAATCGCGATTCTTTGTTCAATGGGGCGGGAGTCGCGAGTAGGCACTAGGCAGGGGTACTAGGCACGGCGAGTCACGCAACATAACTCCTTTATTGATCAAACCTGAATGGCGAGGGTCTTCCGAGGTGGAAGGCTGAATGGCACACGTGGTCGAGTGCCACACACAATGGCACAGCGATTATGAAAAGAGGTTACGATTGCAGTCATTGCCTCGAGTGCGACTTGAGTAAATACTAACTCTCTCAGACAATGGAAAGGGGTCCCCAAGCGAATACTTTAGGAAAGATTTTGCCTGCTGTTACGTAGATTGCTGATAAGCCGTAACTTTTTGCGTAAATAAATGAGCAAACCTTAATTAAATTTATTTATTTATTCGGTTCGGAAAGCAGATATAATCAAAATATTGTTGATAAAATTTTTATTGTCTATGAGAAATGCTAGTAGACTCTCAATTATTGCAGTATTTTTATTTTTATTGTTCTGAATTTATGGTATTTTTACTGCCAAAATTTCAGTACGCGAGCGATTCAGAGATAATTGGAAGGCATTCCGAACCAGTGGTAGATCCATTTGACGATTCAAAAGTACTTGTGTTTGTGTTTAAGTTTTGATTTTGGTTTAAAAAAAAATGATTTTGAAAAAAATATTTTGATTTTCATTTCTATCGTAATTGTGTAAATCGTAATAATCGTGCATTGAGCAGGAAATACTTGGAACAGTCAGTTACCTACTAGATAAGTTTCGTTTTACGAATGCACAATATATTTTGCATATAATAATATTATGTAAAAGAAACAAACTACAGCACAGCTGTTTTAGCTACAGTAAAACCAACTTTTGTGGTATCAGTGGCGCCATCATAATTTTTTTTGTGGTGGAGTAGTCAGCATTTCAACAATACAAAGGCCGAGAGTGCCTTATTTGAGACAGAGGCAAGAAATATCAAAAATAGCAAAACTCGTTCAATCGATCTCTTGCCGATCAAAATTACAGGAAAAGCTTTTATTGACAGATTGTTAGGCTGTTGCAAACAATCGACCATTTCGCATTGGCAAAGCATCAATCAATGTCGAGACCGTGGCCTGCTGTCAAACACATCAGCGCGATCTAATTTTGAATGATCTAATCCTGTAGTTTGACTGGCTTGTCAAGCACATTTCAGCGTTTGGGGAAGCCATTAAAGTGTCGACCTTATTTCACACTATGGAGCCGGAAGCCAGAGCATATTTTTTGCAAAGAAAGCATTATGATTAACGATTGTTAAGTAACTGCCTCCACTCGTACTGGGATAAGGCGCTTAAACCTACCACATTGCTCCAGTGTGAGTGGTCTCCACGTATGCCAGAGTTGCCCTCTAGAGTCTATTTAAAATGCTGCGATCAATGTAAGTGTAGGTTCTTTTTACGATGTTTTCAGCGCTTATTAATTTTCATCAATTTTAGCACACAAGTAGGTATAGGAGCCGCTGGATACAAACGGTACAAGATCTGTAGAAATTTTTGCAGGAGACCTTAGTCCAGCAGAGGATGTCTATCTATTTGAACAAACTACGACGACGAGCGAGGATCGAGCTATCCAACCATAAGCCATGACGGGTAATCTATGGAAAATGTACAAAACTTAGACAACACCACATTTTGATACGGGCTGTACAACTATGACGCTAGTCTCATACCAATACAATCTTATGTGTAAACATAAAGGCTTCAATATCTAGTCAAAGAAGACGACCCTTTATTTTTCTGAAACTGTTATGTCCACATTTACAGGCGAGACTCTGCTTTTATGCCCTCGTAAATATAATCCAATGTTTTGTTTCTCTCGATAATGAGGCAGGGGAATAAAGACTTAAAGAGTATAAGGATAGCGGTGGTTTTGCTGGCAATCTATTTCCAGACAGCTAATGGCAATGTGACGAACTTTGCGTCCGAGGGTGACTCCACAAATATTCGGACAGGGAAGTTCGATTAGGAATTTGATATCCGATCAATCAGGCTGTTTCCGTACACAGACATAATATGTATAAGAAGCATAATACCAACTTTAGGGCTACGACATTTGGTGCCACTAGAGTCTAGAGGGAAGCGATACGATGCACCTACCTCTTACTAGCACATTGCAGCCGCGCGTGGCATGAGCCTATACAATTTAATAAGCCACTTGGCAACCACCACTAAGCTATCTCTCAAGACTGTGACACAGCCGCGGCTCTGGTGGACAGTAATAGCAGTTCACGACAGTTAGGGAATTTCTAGCAAAATGTCGAGGCTTCTACGTCACTGGTAGGCATTTGACGCAGGTAGCCCTAAAGTAGCCCTATTTTATATATCGCCCATTCAGGATCAAAGCGAGAGTTCCCTCACTCTAGTTCCCTCTAGTAAAGGTGACTAAAATTCCCATTCCCCGATTTGACCCATTTCGTGTAAGTCTAACGTTCTCACGTTATGTTCCATCTATGCTATCCAGGCGTAAGAAAATACTGATGACTAGTCCGAATTTGTGTGAAATCACTCCGAAACGTCCTTTTTCAAAAAAGGGATTCGGCTCGGAAAAGACGGGTAAGCGGACAAAACAATGGCGTATATCGAAAGGATTCATTTTGGAGGATTTATTCTGACAAAGCGGGATTTCGCTGAAGGATTCTTTTTGGTTGCAATTTTGCAAGCATGCTTATTTAAAACTACGGAGTTCTTTTCATTTTTTTCGAGAGTATTTGATAATTTCCTGAGATTATTTAATTTTTTTAATTTTTAAACGAAGTGAATAACAAGGCATTTCATAATTTTGCATCAATTCAAAGGTATGCATTTGGTTTGTCCCTTTTCGAAGCTAAAAGCTGGGGAAATTACAGCAGAGATACAAAAAAAGTTTACCACAGACCACAGACTATGAAGACCAGCTAGAAAATTTACCTGTAACAAAAAAAACACAATTAATTACCTATTTATTTTAATTTTCTAATTTCTAGTATTAGTTTGCTTATCTATGAAATAAAGTCAGTAAAAACATGGAAGTCAAAGAGCATAGGCGATAGCGTGAGGGCAAGTGTAACGAACTCATTACTTAAAATCGATAAGACCGTGATAAGTTCACTGCAATGTCAGCGGAACTGATAACTACAGTAACTACAGACAGAACAAGCCATTAAGTACAAGGGAAAAATATGACTGCGATTAAAAAATAAATACTGAACGGATAGGTCTGGCATATCTCTGTACTCCGCTAGAATATTATGTCGTACAAGTCATGTCGTCAAGTCATTAGATGAGTGAAGGAAAACATCGTGAAGACATCTGAATGCCCGAAAGTTCTTCCAAATGATCTCAAATGTGTGTGAAATCTGTCAATCCGCATTGTGGCTAGCGTGGCAAACTATGACATTTACCTTTCTCATTCTAAGAGGTGACCCTTGCTCAATGGGCCACGGGTTTTGAATTGAAATCGTGATGATGATGATAAGGATAAAGAAGAATAATCCACGATATTAAATATGTCACTAAGAGATAGCGTAGGGTCTAAAGTAGGCATTCCGAGCTTCATAACAAAATCATCAATGGTGACCGCAGTAGAGCAATAAAACTAATAAGCCGACCTTCAGTTCATGAGATGATGGCGAGATGACGAGCACGATGAGGTCACGAACTCATTCATCGTCCCCTTAACACGCGAGATGAAGATATGAGTTGATGGTTTACAAATTAAACTCATGTTTCAAATTATTAACAAGCACAAGATTGGAAGGTACGAGTAAATGACAAAGATAAGCAGATTCATTTATCTAAATTTTAAACCAGTTAGAAACAAAAAAAAATATTTTTGTACATCTAATGCATGATGACTACCAAGAAGAACACGAAGCGATGGCTTCAAAACTTAAGGGGGCATTTAAAAGCGGGCGTATTATTTTCTTTATTTGTGCTATAAGACCTAGCCACCCGCCAAATTTCATGATTCTAGGTAAACGGAAAGTACCCCATAGTTTTTCTTGACAGACATGACAGACGAGTTTTTCATTTTGAGGTTCGGTACCCTAATAAAAAATCCAAGATCAATCCTGTTAAATCTGTAAAATAGAAACATGCAACTATAATGATGTATGTTCCGTGAAGACGCAGCGCTGCATAATAAAAGCTAATTCTCTACTCAGCATCTAAATGACCCCTTCGCAGCTTCTTAGCGTCGTCCCTCCGGTTTTATTGCCCACGACGCGGCTCGCGACACAATAGGCGACGCGGGGTAATAAAACATTTTCACTGCATTCACAGATTTACGAGCGGTTAATGATGCGTCTTCGTGTCAGAAGTTGCTCAATGAGGCTCTACTGTAAGGCGCCATGTCCACGGACGAGAGAATCGCGGCGGTAATCTCGCCGTCCCACCAAAGTCTACACAACTCTTATAGGCCAATCTCCACAATGCGATACTATCGCAGCATTCCCTCGCCCGTGATGTTGGCACCTTAGTTACAATATTCATAACGATAATAATTAATCAAACCGCTGTGGCAGTGTTCTGGAATGGAGACCGCGTATCAGCAAGCACCGCGACCTCCATTCCGCTGGACTGACGACCTTAAGAAGATAGCGCAAAGTGGGTGGATGAGGAAGGCGGAGGACCGTGTGGGATGGCGCGCTCTTGGGAAGGACTATGTCCAGCAGTGGACGCAAACAAGCTGATTGATTGAGACGTCTACTGCTGGGCATAGGTCTCTTGTAAAGACTGACACGCCACGGCCCTGCACCGTTTGAATTCAATGGCTCCCTGCGACGCGTTTTATGTCGTCTGTCCACCTAAAGTGGGGTCTTTCAACGCTGATCTTTCCACTGTGAGGGCGCCATTCTAGCATCTTGGGTCCCCAACATCTATCAGTTTTTCGTCTATGTGGCCTGCCCATTGCCACTTTTGCTTCGCAACCTGTTAAGATATGTCTGGCTCTCCAATTTTCACTATATGTGCATGGAGACAACAGATAGAGTTTGCTTGCAAATACTCCGACTTTTCGACAGCACTTTGTATTATAACTTGGAAATATAAGTGTGGACTATACAGCATCAGTTGGAAATTTCATTGGAAGTGCTCACCCAGCACCTATCAAAGGTTAAAGTTAGTCAGAACTGAGATATTATAATCTAAGGTACCACACCCAAGATATTCAAAGGAGGTTTGAAACTACTGCCAGCAATTCTCGCAACTGGCTTGACGGTATTTTTAACTGCGCTGGTTTGAGGCACCATTAAACTGCCAGATGGATTATAACTCGCATTCCTCAGGGCTTGTGGTATCGCCGGATTGATAGTTTAGGGAGGTGACGTCAGCAGTGACGTAACTAAGCGGTTTAGTGAGTGTAAAAATAAAGCGATCCATTCGTTTGTTTGTACGTTTGTAATTAATGGTTTGCTGAGCTCTCTCTACAGTTTTGTGTAAAAAGTAGAGCCGCTGATCAAATTTTTTTTTTTAACTTTTGTTTGACGAACAGTGTGACTTATGAACTAATGTAATATGATCAGTTAGCGAAATGCTCTGCCAGAGAAATCTGCTGGTCCGATCCACCAAGGCCACTTTTAGTCGTACATTTTTAGAACCAAAGGCTTATTACAATTGGCTAGATTGGAATATGATAACTACTCGTATCTCAAGAATTTTACTACTTTTTACTTTTATAGAAAAGAAATTTCGAAAATCAAAATACACTTCATATATTAATCTGATCGTTCAAAATTCTGAAATTTTCAAATTATTATGTGGACAGTTACAATTCCCAAAAATACATTGAATAAATCTATCCTTTTCACATTTTTGCTTGGTTCTGGCCTCTTAACTACTAGGTATAGGACGCCAAAGAATCGCTGACACTCTTCTTTTGTCACGTTTCAAAAGACTTTCTTTTCAATCCCTCCCGATGACGGATGGAAGCAATGTATAATAACGATTTGCACTCAAATACTCTCTGTCATTTTACGTGATTAAGTGATGTCCCAAATTTTATAAGAACCTCTGTAGAACACTCTTACCTTCAACAAGATTAGTGAAATTGTGTTTCTTTGAACCCTAGCTCTAACCTTTTCAATATCGGTGACTAAATTGACAGGTCTTGTGATATACTTATTTTTCTCAATTTTCTATACCTCGATAACGATAATCCCTGTATGGTACTTGTACCAAAAAAAACGGTCAAGTGCGAGTCAGAATCGCGCACCGAGGGTTCCGTACTCGGGCATTTCTTCCAAAATTTTGCACGATTTTGATGTATCAAAAACCGTTATGCATAAAAATAAATAAAAATCTGTTTTAGAATGTAGAGGTAAAGCCCTTTTATACGATATTAGTAGCTTAGTATAGTTATTTTACTTTGAAAATTGAAAGACATTTTAATTTTTTTTTACTGATGTAATCACAAATTCACGGTTTTCGGATTTATTTCTTTACTTGTGCTGTATGAGTTAAGACCTACCTACCTGCCAAATTTCATGATTCTAGGTCAACGGGAAGTGGGTTCCCTATAGGTTTTTTTGACAGACACGACAACAAAGTGATCCTATAAGGATTCCGTTGTACTTTTTGAGGTACGGAACCCTAAAAAGAAGTAAGAACTAAACAAGCAAAGTGCAGACCTATTAACTACAGTCATTATTGTTGTAGGTATTGATTTGATATTGAGTCATTTGTATTAGTAACGAACATGACTTAATACACAAAAATAATTGTTAAATAATAACTATCTTGTGATGATGATAGCATAGTTCATAAGTTCGGTTCTCGGAAGCCGGACGTGTGATCTCATTAAGTTACTATAAATAGGAATGCACTAATAAAAACAAGAAACTCCTAACAAGATTATTGACATATTTATTTGTCAAGCGTGTTTTAGAGTTCTTTAAGAATTGGTTTAAATGAAATTGCCCTTCCCTTCATTCTATTTCATTAGTTTAGTTGGTTCTTAAGTCAGTTACTATAACCGTCACAAAGTTACGTATATCGAACATTAGAAAGAAATAATCGACAGCTTTGGTTTCGTATAGCGTTGTCTATGTGGTTGAGATTGATAGAGACGACGCTCTAAATTCAAATTCAAATTCAAATTCAAATTCAAATTATTTTTATTCAATTAAACTTTTACAAGTGCTTTTGAATCGTCAAAATAATCTACCACTGGTTCGGAATGCTGTTCCTACCGAGAAGAACCAGCAAGAAACTCGGCGGTTGCTCTTTTCAAATGTACAATTTACAATAATATGCCATACTGTATACAAGCAATTGCAGCGCCGTATATTGCTGGAGCGAATCAAATCCAAGCTTTTTTGTCATTTACATAATCTTCGATTGTATAATAAGCTTTTTCCAGGAGCATACTTTTAATAGATTTTTTAAACTTGTGTAAAGGCAAGTCTAAAATTGATTGTGGAATTTTATTATAAAATATTACACTCATTCCCACAAACGATTTTCCCACTTTCCTGAGGCGGAGCGTAGGATATGCGAGCCTATTACGGTTTCTAGTTTGCCGGTCGTGGAAATCACCGATTTTTTTGTAACTATGAATGTTTTGTCGTACAAAAATTATATTAGCGTAAATATATTGAGAAGCTACTGTAAGAATACCTATTTCCTTAAATTTCTCTCGTAGGGAATCACGCGGTTTTAAATTATAGATTGCGCGTATTGCCCTTTTTTGTAATACGAAAATTTTTCCAATATCTGCCGCTTTACCCCATAGTAAGATTCCGTAAGACATAATACTGTGAAAATAGGCAAAATATACAATTTTTGCAGTTTCCACATCAGTTATCTGTCGAATCTTTCTAACAGCGTAAGCAGCAGAGCTGAGTTTACCAGCAAGTGTTGATATATGGGCGTTCCATTGAAGCTTTGCATCTAAAGTTATCCCTAGGAACACGGTAGTTTCTTCTACTTTCAACATATCATTATTTACCATTAAATTAAAATCATTTGCCGTCTTAGTATTGGGCAATGCGAATTCGACACACTTAGTTTTCTTTGCATTTAAAAGCAAATTATTAACAGTAAACCAATGAGTAACCTGCGATATGGTTCTATTTACATCGTCAAAATTATTATAATTTCTATCGACTTTAAAAATCAAAGACGTATCATCAGCAAATAGTACAATATCGCAATCATTTTGGACGAAATATGGTAAATCGTTTATATATACCAAAAACATGAAGGGACCTAAGATAGAGCCTTGTGGAACACCCATTAGTGAGGCTGATCCGGATGACTTCACATCATTTACACATACAGTTTGTATACGATCACTGAGGTAGGACGCAATGAGACTAAGCGCAGAGTCTTTGATTCCATAGTGGTTCAATTTAGCCAAGAGAGTCTCATGCGAAACGCAATCGAATGCTTTAGACAAATCACAGAAAATTCCAATAGCATTCTGTGAGTTCTCCCATGCATCGAATATATGCTTTAAAAGCATTGCGCCCGCATCGATTGTTGATCGACCTTTAGTAAAACCATACTGCTCCGAATGAAGTAATTTATTCAGATTAAAGTGCTGGAGCAGTTGGTTGAGCATAATTTTTTCAAATATCTTGCTAAAAGTCGGTAAAATTGAAATTGGCCTGTAATTATTTGGGTCAGTTTTACTACCCGATTTAAAAAGAGGAATTAATTTACTGTATTTCATAAGATCTGGAAAGGATCCTGAATCTACGGACTCATTAAAGATTAGAGCAAGATATGGAGCAACAATATCAATAATATTGCTGATTACTTTTACTGAAATTCCCCATAGGTCTCCGGTTTTTTTGTACTGTAGCGATTTGAATACTTTAACAATATCATATGGGGTAACGTGTTCAAATTTAAATAATACACTGCACTCAGAAACATTGCTCCTTAGAAGAGTGTAGGCTTCCGTTGGCGACGAGTTAAGGGAACTGGTAGTGGTAACTGGAATGTTTCGAAAAAAGTCCTCAAATACGTTTGCTATTTCTAAGTCGGAGTCAGTAATATAGTTGTTAATTTTAAGTTCCAATTTATTATTTTCCACTTTACGTTTCCCAGTTTCATCTGTGATGATATCCCAAGCTGCTTTGATTTTATTATCAGAATTAATAATTTTCTGTTTTATGTGAATTGACTTAGCTTGTATGCAAACATTTCTAAATAATTTTGAATAATTTCTTACATACTGAACAAATGTTGGAGTATAATTATATTGCTTTTCTGCATACAAGTCAAACAGCTTGTTCCTACTTTTATAAATGCCAGCAGTAGCCCACTCACTAAATTTAAGATTTTTAAACAATCTTTTTTCTAAGAATCAAAAGCTACCAAATATCTCTTTCTAAAATTCGATGGTAATCTTTTCTGCGGGGTATAATCAGAATTGAAAACTACACCAATTGTAGTCCGTGCGCAAACTACAAAGATAAATAACGGTTTTCATACTATACTCGTACTTAGGTATAATTTTGAGTGTCTGTACAACGACGCTCGAACGATTAAATCTCCATTCACAGTAGAGACGGACCATTTCACAGGTAGCATGTGAAAAATCAAGTGATAAGTCTTTTCATATGAAACATTTGTCACCTAACCTTACTTAAATTAGCTTGTGAATAATTACGAAGCAAAAGCTCAAAAAGTTTGAAAATTATTACATTTATACCCGCTTTTGTTTTTAATTTGGCGCGCGCACGGTCATTTACCCAAGCTAAAGAACGCGGGAACGAGAACACTCGTATTACTGTGTGTTAAAAGAAAGGGAAAACACGAAGTTAAATTAATTTTTCATTCAGGTTCAAAATGTTGAATTCTCACAATATTGAATTCTCATAATGTTGAATTTGCAAAATGTTGAATTTCAGAGTTGTAGTAGAGAGTTGTTGTAGAGAGTAGCAAACGACTGTAACTGGGAACATTGAAAAATTGGTCTCCATGAAAAATCACATGTGAAATAATAATTTCACCAAATGAAAATGATGTGAAAGTAGCAATAATACTCACTTCTAAGTCAAAGCCATCTTAAACCATAACCGTACAAATCAAAAAGTCACGCCATCATCCAGTGTGACATACGCGAGTAGTTTTTTCAATCGGTCGAGTAAGTGGTGACATCACCCGTATTAAAAGCGGGCGGAACCGGTCCGGCCTGTGCCGAAAGCTTCGCAATGCAATTGGGCTCCGAGGGATACTCGTATGATCGTTTAAAAGCAAAACACATTCTTTGTAGATCCAATTTCAAAATACACACGACGCATAATGGCCAGCTTACATTACATGGAAGAATTTGGAAAAGATTTTTGCGCTGAAGCGTCATAGAGGCATAGATTCCAGTTTTTTATCGGATACAAGTTAGCCCTTGACTGCAATTTCCCCTGGTGTCAAGTTACGGTCTAAGATGGAAGCGGGCTAACCAGGAAGGGGTATGGCAGTTTTTATTAAACTCATACCCCTTGGTTTCTACACAACATCGTACTGGAACGCTCAATCACTTGGCGGTACGACTTTGCCGGTAGGGTGGTAACTGGTACCTAAGCACGGCCGAAGCTCCCCCCAGACCAAACCAGAGATTTAGAAATTGTAAAATATAACTGGTACTGTGCGGGAGCTACTTGCCAATTAACTAAGGTGCCAGTATAAAAGCAAGTGAGCCAAAACTGTAACGAGTTCGCACAGCAGTCGCTACTCATGCGGTAACAACTCTCGGTCGCCGGTACCGGTTCCCGGTTAAGGTCACTAGTCCTCCGGTGCCGCTCCGCATCGAGACATCGCCCGGGTCGTTCAACTATTCTAATCGATTCCGGCTAATCGCTGATGATTGGCGATTGCTTTTGAAAGTCTATATCAGGAAGCTTGCTACTGATTTATTAACCCACAAGTGACAGTTTTTGTAGTTATTAATTTTCTAGGGTTGATTTTCAATCGGCAAAGTTTGACCTGACGACCTTAAAAAGATAGCGGGAAGTAGATGGATGAGGAAGGCGGAAGATCGTGTGGTGGCACGCTCTTGGGAAGGCCTATGTCCAGGGTCGAACGCAAACAGGCTGATTGATAGGACAAATGCCCGAACGCACAGATAACAGCTAGTCGTGATAAAAAAAATCAAAACCACGACTGCGCCTGCGCTGCCAAAAAACGAAGTAGTTAAAAAGAAAATAAAAACACATTTGAAAATAGCACCATGCAGCCGCCATATTGTATTTTTTTTTCAAAAAATTATAGCTAGTGCCACTCGGGACGACGTACGATTCTGACGATACCCCATGTAACTAAATAATAAACATGTTCAGACATTAAGAAATTATGGTGGAATAAAACAATCACATACATACCTTACATAAATGAACTTTGAAAATATTACATTCCTTTTTTGTGAGTCATCAAACAGAGAGACAGCCAGACAAACACAAATTTTTAGGTCTAAAGATAACACGAAATTAAAGTTTATTTTAAAGCCTCTTATCGGACGATTTGTGTACTACTGGGTACTACATATCTACACAACAAACTCCTTATCAATAACCGTTCCATATTATCTATTTCCGCAGACGGATAATCGCATTCTAGTAGATACGGGAACGCATTCATACTTTGTTTAAATTATGTATTCATGTTTATCGATGTGCATTCATAGAAGCCAATGGCAATTGGAATGATAATATCAGAATTAACTATAAGTAGAAAAAAAAAACCTATAACTAACTGCTATGATTCATGAATTATTATCGTTTTTGAGAAATCTGCAAAACATGTTGGTGAAATTATTATTTTTGTTCACAGTGATTTTTCACAGAAAGATTTCTCAATTTTCGCACTTACCTACAAACGTATGTTAATTAATAACTAGGAAATATTAGATCAAGATCAATATTTATCAAAGTCAATACATCACACTTCATACTATCACACTAATATTATAAAAGCGAAAGTGTGTGTGTTTGTTACTCTTTCACGCAATAACTACCAAAGGTTTTGGTTGAAATTTATAGATATTATAGATATTGGTGGATTGAAGATAGATAATACCCTGGATTAACGCATAGGCTACTTTTTATGCCGGAAAATCAAAGAGTTCCTACGGGATTTTGAAAAACCTAAATCCTCGCGGACGAAGTCGCAGGCGTCAGCTAGTTAAAAATATTTCGAAGGTTGGTTTTCGCGATGAGGGCTACGGCTTAGTTATTGTGTCACGTTATTTTTGCGCGCTGACGACCCGCCTGTGTCGTTACTCGTTGCGTAACCGAGAAATGTCCAACAATAGAGGACGACACATCGATGCGCTTGCACTGATAATGTACAAATTCAATTAAATGCATTACACCAATTATAATACAAATTCAAAATATTTTTATTCAATTAGACTTTTACAAGTACTTTTGAATCGTCAAAAGCATCTATCAAATTTTTTACTTAGGCGGTTTACACAACCACCGCGCTAACCAGCTGCGGGTGAGCGAGTGTGACGTGCGGGTGTGCGGGACGTACCCCGTCTCATACCCCGATTGCCATCTTAACTTGTCGTGTACTATATATACATAGGTACTTAGTCACGGTATTGAATAAAATATATTGTTAAAACTAGATGATGCTCGCGAATTCATCCACGTGTATTTAAATCCCATGGGAATCGTTTTTTAAAATCCCGTGGGGACTATTCGATTTTCCGGGATAAAAAGTATCCTGCACCGTCCCCGGGATGCAAGATATGGCTGTAACTTTCATCATTCAGGTTCCGATTTGACCTAATGCTGTCATGGCGTTTATCTAAACTAAGAGCTTTTTCGGTAGGATGGTAACTAGCCACAGTCGAAGCCTCACCAGCACACACACCAGACCCAATTTAAAAATTATCCAAACTAAGTAAACCAGAAATCGCTCCACCACAGCAGCGGCAGGAAGGTCATCAATATGTTTCTGTTAGTAGGCATTCTATCACCCCTGTGCCCCCCCCCCCCCCCCCCCATAAGTAGGTACATCCAGGACAATGAAGTGTAACTAGTCTGGGTACGAGTAGTACACAGGCCGCGTCGCCCACGCGGCGTCTAACGAACGACGGTGCGTGGGACGTCTAAATTGTGTTATTCACTAAACTCCACTTCATGACTCTAGTTTTATTTTCCCGAGGTAAATAGGAACCACTCTTTGCGTCCTATTCCTCAATCCTGGTTACCAGAGTGAACTAGAGTGAGGAAACTATCGGTTTGATCTTGAAATCGACATCTGTCAAATGTCTAGGTGACGTGAAATCAAAGATACAAGTCGTGTCATAGGCTATCTAGCGTCAATTGTAGGTAACATTTGTCGCCTGCCAGTGTAGGTGATGTCTCGACGTTTTATTACATTGAATTATACTCCTGTATAACCTCCTGTTCCTCCTGAAGCTTATTAAAAAAGTGCCAAACACATTTGTTGTATCCCGCATATCGTGACTATCGTCCGAACTATCGTACACGCACCGGCGGTCCCTCTGGTGCTGCAAATGTTCATGGGCGGCGGTAATCACTTAGCATCAGGTGACCCGACTGCTCGTTTGCTCGCCATTTAAAAAAAATTGTACCTACCATAACAAATAACAAACAAAACGTGCTCTCCGAAGCACGGAGGAAAGGTCAACGTCTAACTCAGAGATTTAAAGTCGGTCACCCATTCAGTAAAGTAAATGGGTCAACAATGCTTAACCAGCGGTTGATATGCGCTGTCCCAACTAGGGCACAGACCCTCAAGTAGGCACAATGAACTTAATAACAGTTGCGCTTTTTACGGTCACATAATGCGGTGTAAAATGACGGGCTACTCTTCGAAACTTGAAGACTTACAACACTTACAAGACTTAGGTATAATAATTTTTTTGTAATTTAGAAACTAGCGCTAGGCTGCAATCAGACCTGTTGGCAAGTGATGATTCAGCCTAACATGGAGCGCGCTTGAAGGTATTAAAAGTGGAATTAATTCAATTTGAACTCGAGGCATATACCTAACTAAGATTTGTACAAAACAGATCTCAGCCGGGCTTGTCTATTTAATCCTTAGTCTGTGTCCCCTTACATGAGTGTACTAGGAAGGCAGCCATCAGAGAGGGATGACAGATTGTTAGCGTGCCACAAAACTGCAGTGACGACCACGACCGCTTTGTCAAGAGCGTAACGACAAAGAAAATGGCCTGCGCAAGCGCAAACCACCATGTTGTAACTTCAGATTAGACTGCTTGTTTTGCGATCACTACAACAGAGTAATGTCAAAGCGCATCAAAATTCAAGTCCGGTCACCGGTTATATTCAACCGGATACGGAAAAAACGGTTAGCAAGCTCCCAGACAACGCGTGAAGGGATATAAATGACACAAAAACACTCCCGTTACTAGACAGGGTTCCGTACCCGAAGGGTGCCAACGGGACCCTATTACTCAGCCTCCGCTGCCCGTCCGACCGTCTGTCTATCAGCGGGCTGTATCTCGTGAACTCCACCTTCCATGGCCTAACCAATCTCTCGGTTATATGGGCCGAATCGCTTGAGGGCGCCCGAACGGTACTTGCTCTTGGCATTTCTCTCCTTTTTGTCCTTTTTACTCACTCTCCGCCCTTGGGAGCCCCCTTATATCTCGTGAACCGTACTTAATAGGTAGAGTGGAAATTTTCACAGAATGTGCTGCCGATATAACAGCAAATAATAAAACAAGTGTAAATTAAAAATTTATAACACCCCCGACAAGTGAAGGTAACAATAACTAGAAAAGACCGAAAAGACTTGATAACTTTCAAACGGCTGAACCGATTTTCTTGGACTATTCCGCGCCTACGATCCAAAGTATCTGAGTTTTCCAAAACATCATTTTCAAATAAATAATTATGTATTTAGGCAACGTCCATCTTGACAGCTTGACATTTGTCAATTGACATAATATTATGAACCTAACGGTTATCTAACCTTCTTTTCTACAAGAAAACTAGAAAAGAGCTGATAACTCTTAAACGGCTGAACCAATTTTTTTGGATAATAGCTAAGAACACTCTCGATCAAGCCACCTTTCAAACAAAAAAAAGTAAATTAAAATCGGTTCATTCGTTTAGGCGCTACGATGCCACAGACAGATACACAGATACACAGACACACAGATACACACGTCAAACTTATAACACCCCTTTTTTTGGGTCGGGGGTTAAAAATCATAATTGCCGCCATGAAAATTTAAAGAAATTAAAGTGTTCTTGTAAGTTGGTACGGGACCCTTCGTGTGCTAGTCCGTCTCACACTTGAGCGGTTTTTGCGTAGTTATGTAGCTACAGGGCATCGACACACTACCGCTAGCCGGCTTTCTTGGAGCCGGTGATTCAATCAAGTTCAAGTCGCATGCCCATATCGAGGAGCGGTTTATGAGGAAACGTCCCTCAGCCTGCCAAGTGGTTCTACAGTCTTACCAGATACTGACACTAACTCGTATAATTGGTTCATAGCAATTACGGGGCAGGAACTCTTCGAGGAGGTCCCATCACAGTTAGCTCGTCACTTGTTAGGTTCAGTTATTCGATGCATTTATAATATGTGACATTGATTTATTTTCTAGGCTTTTGATACTAGACTGTGAAAGGGCATGATTTTATCGGTCTTAAATGTTTGTCTTTACATCTTCTATTTTGCGTAACAAGCAACATACATAGGAATATTATGCGACAGGTTGAAATGGAAATCGGGGAGGGAACGCCCCGCATTCTAGCAGAAGTACGTGCACGTGTAAACGCCTAAAATTACACGTTTACACGTGCAATTGATAATGTCATTAATATCGTGAAACTAATTTCGTGCCACTAATGTCGTAATGTAAATTCCGCTTTAGGCCTCATTCGAACGAGAGCTTTTTAATGTCCGTTAAAAAAGGGTTCAAATAAAACAAATGCATTCCCAAGTATCTGTTCACACGTCAACGCTTTTTTAACGCGCACTTTGTATCTTCAGCGCAACGCCGGGTTTTAACGCAACGCTTTTTTAACGCTCGTGCGAATTAGGGCTTACGAAATATTATTGTTGATCGTAAGAGATATTAGACAAACGCCAAACCGGCACATTCGGCAAAACTGTACTCGGAACAACTAATTCGTGCAAAAAGTCGTCAATTCGAATCAGGTTCGCGAAACATGCCGAAGAGGAAGACAAAACCATTTAAGGATAATAAAAAACAAAATGTTTTCGGCGTCCAAACATACTATCGGAAACTGGTTTGCGATCCAAGTTAGCGACCGTTGAGCAAACTGGCTGCTTTCTTGTTATTTTACTTCACAATTTGGAACTTGTAAGCAATGCTCATTGTGACTTTCCATTTATGGTGTACCTACCTACTACCTTCCTATTGTTCGCGACAGGTCGAGATGGCAATTTTCTGGTCCTTACTGACGTCACATACCGGGTAATCGGTATTTTTAAATGTAAGAGAAATACAACGTAGGTACAAAATCTTCATCATATTGCCATATCGAATTATTCAAAATCATTCATATCGTTTTTTGAGCAGCCTCAAATTTATCCAAAAATTATAATTTATAGATTTGATTGAGATTTGAAGCTGCTCAAAATATGACAAACTCGACAAAATCGCTGGAATGCGACTGTATAGATAAAATGTAATAATTTTGAGACACAGGAAATACTTATCTTCAAAAGCTCTCATAAACTTTCTTTACTTACATAGTAATATAATGATAAAAGTGGTCGAACTTGCTTAGCCTGGGTAGATAGCAATACCAGGACAGTGTCGTAAATGTGAGAATTTACAGTACAATACGGTAAATTTTAGCACTTTAAAAAGGCAAACAAAAAATATTTTTCTTATTAAATCTCTAATTAAAGATAGCAAATTTAAACGCATTCATGTTTTCTCTGGCCATAGTTACAGAAATAATAATTTAAAAGGTGCGCTTATAGGTGTATCGCATGACTGAGGAGGCTCCTCCGGTAGTGGATCGGTGCGGGAGGGTGACAGTTGAGGAATTGACGAATTACGGAGTTCTCGCGTCACGTTATCACACCCCTCCCGCACCGCTCCACTACTGCAGGAACCTACTCAGTCATGCGCTACGTCTGTAGAATAACCTATTTATTATACTAACTAGATAGTTAGATATACTTATTTAGTATAGTTGTAATCACTTTATTAATAGAGCTTTAGGTTTCTAAGTTTTCCAGATTTCCGTTAAAATATTCGGTTTCAAAGTTACGCGGTCTTAAAAATTCACATACAAATCTTTGAGCCCCTGTAATTTTAAAACTAAATATTTTTAGAAAAATCTAAAACCGCACAGGCACAGATATTAGTTTCTAGAATATGTCCGCAAAATTTTCATGGACTTTGGTTGCTTAATATTCAAATGAAATTGGGGCTGCGATGGTATGGAGTAAGTGAAGCCCTGTCAATGTAGCCGGGACGTAAGAGATAGGTGTAATTAGCAGTTAGGTAAATACAAATTGCATAATTTGGCATTCAGATGTTTGTGTTTGGAGAAGGAACAATCCAGTAGAATGTATCAACATATAGCTGCATGCCGTCACCACTCGAGTCGAGGCGTCCTCAGAGGGGCCGTATCTAATTAGGTGAGGTCACCGGCACGCGAAATGTCACGTTCCGATATTAAGCCTCAAGACCTTTGTGAACACTGACAAACTAACTTACTAGCATTAAACACCTCCAAATCTATACATATAAAAACCGGTCAGGTGCGAGTCGGATTCACACACTAAGGGTTCCCCGTACAAGATATACCTAACACTGCAAGTTAATGACGGACTGCTACATCTATAATGTTACCACAAATTCACAGTTTTCGGATTTTTTCCTTTGCTTGTGCTATAAGACCTACCTACCTGCAAAATTTCATGATTCTAGGTCAACAGGAAGTGCCCTATAGGTTTTCTTGACAGACACGCCAGGCGGACGACAACAAAGTAATCCTATAAGGGTTCCGTTTTTCCTTTTGAGGTACGGAACCCTAAAAAATACAAAAACCTGACAAACAATGGAAGCATTTGAGTAATTAGTTAACTTTAATCACTAAAGATTATTTTACTGATGGACAAAAATCTGTGGTAACTGACTAACTAATGTGAATCATCCCTGAGTGTTTCAGTCGAGGACGTAACGTCTGGAAATCTGGATTACATTTAAATTCACTTGGCTTGATACCAAATGCATTACAAATTATTCTTTTGAATAGGCATTATGAGTCCAGCGGGAAGATAAATGTAATTCATGTCACGAATAATGAATCTTCTCGCATAATGACTGGGTAAGGTTACGAAACTTTTGATTGATTGCATTGTAGTACTAAAGTCAGTCACAAACATAGTGAGGAAACCTGCACATTATTATATCTAAGATAGTCCAGTCATTTGGTGCTCAAAAAGGGGCTTACCAGGAAAGTTTTCTTGGAGTTTTGACAATTGGTGGTTTTATAAATTACGTATAATTATTCTTGTACAGATTTTATTTATTTTTATGCAGAATTGTTTTTGATTTATCGTGCAAAATGTCGGGAAAATACCCGAGTAGGCAAAGAACTTTTTTTATTCGTTAAACTATCTCTCTACAATTTAACAACGAATTAAAAAGTATGAACGACCACAAAGTGTGTGAAGGACGTTCAGAAGACGTATACAACTGTATGTCACATAAAACCGTATAGGATTTTAAATCTACATGTACTAGGCAAGTATCTAGGTATAGAACTTAAGTTAACACAATAGAATAGGTTGTCACGTTACAACCTTCAGAGGTCGAATTTAATGAGTTTAAAAAACACAGTGACGCAGATGTGTCTGAAACAACTTGTATTGGACGAATTTGAAATTTAAAACACTCAAAGTATAGGAACAAAATTTAAATTGGACATGTTTATGCTGTTTTCGTAAGTTGCTCGAAAGAGGGAGCATCGGGCAAATAAAACCGTATTCCAGCTGGTCCATTACGAAAAAGCTGCATCAAGCTACATAATATTATAGGTACACGACTAACTGACCTAGATACTACATAAAAATATGTACCATTTTTTTTAAATGAAGAAATACATTTTCACGATTTATAAAAAACTCCACACTCAACAGATTTAAATAGGAGAGCAAAGTTTGTATGAAAGTCCATCTTTTTCAAGTTATTTCCATAAAAATTGGTATGTGGGCTTTTGGTTTAAAATGTTTCAGATTCATGTGTTTCAGAATTTTGAAATTTCACCCTCTCGTCAATTTTAAAAATTCCACTCGAATGACGCCGGGACGAGTCAGCTATTCATTGATCAACCCATTACCGCCCCACTACTGAGTACGGGTCTTCTCTCAGAATGAGAAGGGTTTAGGCCATAGTCTGTCACGCTGGCCCAATGCGGATTGGCAGACTTCACACACTTTTGAGAACATGGAGAACTCTCAGGCATGCAGGTTTCCTCACGATGTTTTCCTTCACCGTTAAAGCAAGTGATATTTAATTGCTTAAAACGCACATAACTGAAAAGTTAGTGGTGCGTGCCAGGGATCGAACCCCCGACCTCCGATTAGGAGGCGGACGTTCTAACCACTAGGCTATCACAGGGTCCAGTTTAAGAAATTAGCTCTAGTATCGACTATAACACAAATTATTCGATACTAGAGCTAATTTCTTAAACTGGCCCCTTTCAAGTAAAGATTTTTATATAAACCTATGAGGATGATACTGCCATTGCTTGTCGCAATTAAAGTGCCATAAGCCTACGTTGTCGTATTTGTTTACAAATTGCGAACAAATTTGCGTAAAATTTGAATTTCGCAGGCAGATCCGTCGCTTCCACCTTAAAGTAAGGTTACAGTTACGAAATCGTTAAAGTTTATTAAATACTGAAAAGTATAGAGGGTTAGGTACTCAAGATTTTCATAACTGTACCTTTTAATTGCCTCATTAATTATTCCTGACCTTCAATAATTTACAAATTACATATATCAAAGAAAACTTAAAGAAACTTGCTTAAAATGATTGAGCCAAGAAAATAATTAGTCATTGTTAATGAAACAAAAGAAAACCTACTCTACTGATAAGAGTAAGTAGTTAGTTAGCTAAGAATAGTTACTAAAACAACTAACTAATACCAAACGATAAACATAGTTGTAATGACTCATGTTCCTATCAAACGCTAATGTTTGCTCAGAGCATTATAAGTAACACACTTCTTGAGGTAATTCAGTTCAGGTGTTTTTTTTTTGCTCAGCGCGTGCCAGATAAGGAGGATTTGAACAAGTGTAAATTAAAAATTTACAAGACAAGTGAAGGTTACAGTAACTAGAAAAGAGCTGGTACTTTCAAACGGCTGAACCAATTTTTTTGGATTATAGCTAAGAAGACTCTTGATTAAGCTACCTTTCAAACAAAAAAAACTAAATTAAAATCTGTTCATTAGTTAAGGAGCTACGATGCCACAGACAGATACACACGTCAAACTTATAACACCCCTCTTTTTGGGTCGGGGTTAAAAAGAGATATTATGCCTCAAGTTACAAAAAATGCAAGATGATGACTTATTTTCAAAATATTCTAACTACTAATGACAAAAAAATTTTGATCTGAAGTAGGCAGATAAGCTATACAAAATTAAGATTTTTTTTAAATTCTGTGTAGATAATAACGAGTTTTTACGACGCGACATAAAGAACTTGTAATTGCCTGAATTCATATCGTTTTGCTAAAACTATGTTTGACCAATGTTGTAACAGGGTCTGTCGATAAGGATGAGAGTTGGGACATGGGAAATTATAAGTAACGGTTGGACCATCACATTGATAATGTTTGAATTTTGTAATTCTTATAGTGCTTTTTCCACTTTCCGGTTTAAGATTTCTCTTGAAAGACTTTCAAGACTTTGGTGTAAATTATTTTATTTTAAAGTCCTCAGAAATACTAAAGATTCGGAGTTATAATTAACTTCTTCGTCATCCAGAAATGAAAATACTCAGCTATTTCCAATACTACCCCAGATTCCAAAAAAAAAACCTGATTAACCAACATTTTAGCGTCGTGTAAACAGAGAGGCATTAATAAAGCAAACACTGCAAACAGCCGGCCGCCCGTGGCGCATACCACTAATTCCGACTTGCTTTGTTGTAAATAATGTGGCAACAATACATGGCCTCATCTTGAACGGAAGTTGAGAAACTGACCAGCATAACAGACATTATACCCTGCTCTAAAACAAGGGTGCCCACTTCCCAAACTTCCTGATATTATCTGAGTTCTGCTTTTGATTTAAATCACGCTATAAATAATGTGGCAACACCACATGGCCTCATCTTGAACGGAAGTTGAGAAACTGACCAGCATAACAGACATTATACATATTTTACACATTAACATTATACATTATTATGAAACATACATCAATGCCTACATCAATTCTCCAGCTATATTGTGGCGAAATCTAAAAAAATCATCTTTGATAACGGACAAGAAAAAATCGAAAGAACTGCCAGCGATGTTAAATGACCCCAACATAATTAACAAACATTTTCTTGACGTACCAGGCGAAAAGGCAGTAGCTTTGTCGGATCTGTCTTATTATGAATATCACCGGTATGGAGATGGTCAATTTACGCTGCATCCAGTGGATGAAATTATCATTGCCAAGATTATTCAGAATTTAAAGTCAAATGCGCAGGGTGTAGACGACATATCTCTTCAAATGCTATTACTGACTTTGCCTCAAACATTACCAGTTATCACCGCGATAGTCAATAAATCTATATCTACGTCTACATTTCCTGATGCGTGGAAGATTGCTAAAATAAAACCATTGCCAAAATGTAATAATCCCCTCAATTTTAAAGACTTGAGACCCATCAGTATCCTGCCTTGCATCTCAAAAATTTTAGAAAAGGTTGTGGCTCATCAGGTAACAAATTACGTGGAAGAAAATAAGATACTACCAACTTTTCAGTCAGGTTTTAGAAAAGGACATAGCACAACTACCGCTCTTGCAACCGTAGTAGATGATATCTTGACAGCACAGGATCAGGGTAAGGGTACTTTGCTTGTTCTTTTAGACTTCTCAAGAGCCTTTGATTCCCTAAATACAACTCTTCTTCTGTCCAAGCTGTCTTACTATGGGTTTGACATCTTAACAGTGAAATGGTTTGATAGCTACCTAAGTGATAGAGCGCAGTTTGTTGAAGTCACGAACAACGACAGCACAATCTCAACCTCTAACCCATCTCCTGTGACCAGAGGAGTTCCTCAAGGATCTATTCTTGGACCTTTGCTGTTTGCAATTTATACTGCTGACATTAAAAGTTGCATTAATCATTGCCTATACCATCTTTATGCTGATGATACACAACTGTACATCTCTTTTGATCCCCTGGACACAGCGGCAGCTGAATCAAAAATTAACTTTGATCTAGAGCAAATACATCTATGGTCAAAAAGGAACTGCTTGGTACTAAATCCTAGTAAATCACAATGTATGATGTTGGGTTCCAAAAGTGTTGTTGCTAAATTAAACATGCTTAATCCCACAATAAAAATCAATAATAATATCATTGAAAAGATAGAGGAAGCACGAAATTTGGGAGTAGTCTTTGACACCGCACTGCACTTTGAGACTCACATTCTTAACGCCGTCCGCAATAGCTTATATCGCCTTAAGCTGCTTTATAAAATGAGGCCCTATATTAGTTTAAAGTTAAGAATACGGTTATGCGAATCACTCGTTCTGTCAAGACTAAATTATGCTGACACGGTATATGGGCCTCGTCTCTTAAGTAGGACTAAAAAAGTTATTCAACGCGTCCAAAACGCCTGTGCTAGGTATTGCTTTAATATCCCACCACGCACGCATGTCACTTCCTACATTAACGAGGCAAATCTCCTGAAGATGGAAGCACGTAGGAAGTTACACCTTGCTACTCTACTGTTTGGGGTACTTAAGCACGGAATCCCAGAATACCTGCGTAATAAACTAATGTGGTTTGGTGATAAGTCAGCACGCATTACACGTAATTCCTATCTCCTACTGTCTACACCAAAGCATAAAACAGCGGCATTTAAGGGAAGTTTTAAATTTGCGGCCACTAAGTGCTGGAACGATTTACCACCACCGTTAAAATTGCCTATGTCCCTTGGAATTTTTAAAACTAAACTGAAAACATATCTTCTTTTGCAACAAAAAATTACAAATTAAAATTAATTATTATATTAAATATTTACTATTTGGATCAATCAGCACAGTATCGTTACAGCACTTAAGCCGCACTTTATAATTTATTAGATTATAATCTTAGATTGCATTCATTATTTTTCTTGCTTGTCTTTGTACCTTAATTTTTATATCGTTAGTCTTTTTGCTTTGTTTTTTTTTTTTTTTTTATTATATTATAATTATTTTATATTTAAATTAGGTAACTTGTAGTCCGTGACCTCACTCTTTAAGGCTCCCACTGAAAACCAGCGCTGCAGCTTGCTGCAGCATTATGCTGAGTGGGAGACCTATATTTGGTCACATGGGACATTTTAATTTTAGTATATGTTAACTTATAAGTATAATATTATTATGTAGATATTCATTCAATTAGTTTTAAGATATATTGTATTGTAATGTGATCAAATAAAAAAAGTTTTCTTTCTTTCTTTCTTTCTTTCTTATACCCTGCTCTAAAACAAGGGTGCCCAGTTCCCAAACTTCCTGATATCTGGGTTCTTCTTTTGATCTAAATCACGCTATAAATAATGTGGCAACACCACATGGCCTCATCTTAAACGGAAGTTGAGAAACTGACCAGCATAACAGACATTATACCCTGCTCTAAAACAAGGGTTCCCACTTCCCAAACTTCCTGATATCCGAGTTCTGCTTTTGATCTAAATCACGCTATAAAATATAAATAATGTGGCAACACTATATGGCCTCATCTTGAACGGAAGTAGAGAAACTGACTGGAATAACGGATATCATACCCTGCTCTAGAACAAGGGTTACCACTTCCCAAACTACCTGATATTATCTGAAAATTCTGCTTTAATGATCTAAATCGCACTATAAATAATACTACCAACCTACACCACCAGAGGTTCGACAAATACCAGAAGCTAGAGCAATCGTGCGGTAAGGGAGCTACCCGAGGCAGCGCGCGCGGCCCCAGTACATATTTCCAGACCTATGGCAGAGTTGTTGTGGTTGTCATTTATCACAAGATCTAAGGCCTCGGTACTGTGTCTCTCCTTATACTGTGAAACAGCCTCGTCTTGAATGGAAGTCACCTTGTTTGTTGCTTTATTCAGGTAATATTATTGTGCTCAACCGCATGATTGTTGTGAGTACATATTTCTTCGTCTTCATCATGATCAACTCATCAACAGCTCACTACGAACATAGGTTTACTCAGAATAAGTCCGCTTTACGCCAAAGTCTGCCATGCTGGCCAAGTGCAGATTGCAATTGATATTTAATTGTTAGTCTCTATGAAAAGTTAGAGGTACGTACCTGGCATAGAACCTTAGTACTTATACAGTACTAACTAGCCTATGCAAAGCTATGCTAGTCACAGTCATAGTCATTTAATAATCGTAACATACATTATTATAAACATACATGCTTTAACATTTATAGAATTACAAAACCATAATAGTGACAACCCTACACGACACACACACACACAAACACATTATTCAATTATATTATTTAAGTAATAGAATCAATGATCTCAATGAATTTGATCACAAAACTATGATGACATCACCAGGAAGGCTAGAGCCCAATGCATCCATGATGTCACCGGGCCAATTTGAGTTAAATAAAAGGTTGAGGCTACATTGTGCCAAGGTCTGATCACTTGTTGCAACAATTGTATGGCCTGAGCTCCATTCAAAAATGTTGCTTTGTAATTTGGTATCTCCCCTTGTGACCCTAATTACTGAATGAATTCTGCTCCAATTTGTAATCATAAAAATCAATGTATTTTGTGATCATAAATTAATTACATTATCTTATGTATAATACAATATCTAAATTATTATGATACTAATGGCCTGATACACATCCACCAGATAAACTTTATCTTCTTCGAATGGATAAATTTGACATTTTGACAGATTATCTGGAAGATGTGAAACAGTCCCTAAGTAATATTATAAATTAGCTGATACTTCCAACTTTATCTGCGTCAATGAGGCTTTTTATATAAATCCCGTACGACCTCTTTCATTTTCCGGGATAAAAACTATTGGATTTAGATAATCCATGGTATAATCTATCTCCATTCCAAACAGTCAATTCCGTCCAGTAGTTTTTGACTGAAAGAATAACAAACTTACACACACAAACAAACTTTCGCCTTTATAATATTACTGTGATACAAAAGTATGTACCTATCCATCTGTCTATCTGCTACCTTCCACAGCTCATCTGATTAACCAATTTTGACAATTGATTGCATCCTGGAGAGTTTTATACTACTTTTTATCCCAGAAAATCAAAAGTTATTAGATTTGTATTTTACTAAGAATCGGTCCATTGACTTATGTGTTCTTTGAACTGAACTAGCACAATACTTCAGTGAGTTCAGTAGTGAAAACTATTTAACTTTACCAAACAACATGTCCACAATTATGGAATAATGTGCTTCTAAATAGATAATCGAGTGCTTGTTGCTTGTCAGCCACATGCAACTGGTTTTTAATAGCTATTGTTGTTAACAACCATAACTTTAAATAACTAGCTACCACAATACAATCAATGACATTAGTTTTTAGTTCTACTTAATGAATAATCAGGTATTACTTCATACAAATAAATCCCTCTTAGACTGTAAAAGTTGAATCAACAATGGCTTTGAGGTTTAAAGATTGCTGCATATAAACAGAAATAATTGCCTGTTTCCTTACAATAAACGTTACGTACATTTCTTATAATTATTTTCTTAAAAACTTCTTGCATATTTATGTTATCACAAAGACTCTTGACTGGAACTGTTCACAGTAGGTACTTCATACAATATCCATAACATTATGTTTAGTTTATTACCATTTTGCCTACTGATAAGTTTTTACCGTGAAGTAAGTCGTATAAACATGATTATGGTGAGGAGTCGCTCAGTAAAGTAGTAAGTACTCCATAAAAAGTAGGCCACAGCCGCCGCGCCCAGCGCTGTGGCCCTACAGAACGACCGTGTATTAACTGCTGAGGTTGCGAAACATTCCCAATAAGAAAAATATAAACATTCGATTTCGCAAGCATACCTACTAATCATATATTTAGAAAATATGCAATTCCTCAAATTTTCACTAAACACTCGCGTAAAATAAGCAACAACAACTTCAGATAGGTACCAGTTGTTTTGGAACGTTGATAAGAAAAAATAGCGTACAACCACTGACCTGTAGATTAACAAGATCCCATTAAAGGGACAACTGGAAAGCTGGAGAGGTCCAGAACTTCACTGTGCCGTGTTTCAGCACGTAAACATGAGTAGTTCACGATTGTAAAGGTAGAACTGGATACCACTCAATCACCACGAATCCACCTTTGGAACTCACATGCACAAACACTTTTGGTCAAGAAAACAAGTTTTTAGGTGCAACTTTTGAAGCGACTATTCACCGCGATTATTATTTTCATTCATCGCAATGTGAAATCATTCGAGACGAGCGGCAGTTACGTTGCCCAACCGAAGAAACTACAATCTGCGGGGCAAGGGCAGGGAAGCTCGCGTCATCCGCCATGTTGAATCATTACGTCATGTTTAAAAAATGCCAATTAAAAAACGCTACACTCACAAAAAATACACAACTTAAAAGTAAAAATTAAATAAAATTTATCGTATAATTTTATTTCCTGAGATTTTATTAACTATACTTGTAGATATTTAAAAATCTCAATAATAATATTAAAAGTTCGGTGCCGAATTCACCATAGTGCAAAAAGAAGAAAGTCGTCAAGCAATTCAAACTACTTTGCCTTGACTCATAAAATGGGACTGGCTCTTTTTAATATAAAAACAATATTCTGTCATTTTATCCTTGAAGAACATTCTGCCTATGATTCGTCAACTCATCCGATAAGGATAAGGAAAAAGAACAATATATTAAAAATAATTGACAAGCATTTGGTGACCCTCGATGGTTTTACGACCAAAAGGGCTAATACTATGGCAGAGAAGCAGCCGTAATCCTACTTCAACAGAGAGTCAGCGTTTGAGCCTTCTCATCCAGACGCGTTGCTTTTTGGAATTTAGAAGTATAAAATTTGTCTATGATTAATGTCAAAGTCATCATCAATTACTGTCAGTGTCACTGTGGTGTCACTTTCAAAATCAAAATAAAAAGTTTGGTTGTTTTCGATTGATTTCTTCGATCTTCGATTTTCAAGTGTTTACTAAAGTACTCTGTGTTTCAAATTGAAATACTTGGAATTCTTATAAAAGTTGATTCAAATTTAGTTAATTACGTACCGACATAACGTAATTTGTAAACAATACCAAGTTATTGATCTCGTCAGAGAGTCAAGAGACAGATTTTTCTAAAGGAAACAATCATGCAAGGTATTTAGTCATCATCAGTTTATTATTTCTATTATGAATACAAGTTTTGGTTTTTTGGTGCATTTGTTATAATATCATCCGTTTTATTCTTTAGACACAAGGCCGGAACTGTATGAAGAAGTCAGGCTTTACAGAAATGCACGGGAGAGAGAAAAGTGAGTCATTTATTCGGTTTTACTGGAGTGAAATAGGTACATATTATATTATAGTAGTATCTAGGCAGTAGGTACAATCAGTGCTTCCATAAAAATATGGTTAAGACAATGAATTCAACATAGTAATTGTATTATAACTATTTGCTGGAAATGGAGATAAATTAGTAGATGAACAAATCTATTTTAGGTTTATTTTGTGGTTTAGCGACCATCAAATTATTCGTGGTATGTACCCATTAGTTACAGTTTAATAGGAAGAAGCCTTCTAACACTAGTTACTTAGGCATCAATCCAATTTAGAGTTCTGACTTCTAGATTTTGCTGGACATAGATTTCCTGTAAGTAGTCCACACTTTTTTATCTTCATATTGCCAATTTTTTGAACTATTTTGAATCTAATCTAAAATTCTCTTCTGTGTTTTGTCATTCACTGGTCTAACTCTAAACATATTCTAGGCACGACAACATGGCAGAGTTGTACGCTGTGGTGAGCACCCTCCAGCACCTGGAGAAGGCCTACATGAGGGACTGCGTGCGCGCGCAGGAGTACACGGCCGCCTGCAGCCGCCTGCTGGTGCAGTACCGCGTGGCTTTCAAGCAGGTTCAGGGTGACGACTTCCCCACCATTGAGGCATTTGTTACCAAGTTCAGGGTAAGGCTTCCTCACAATTGAGCTATGAGGTAATCTTTTTATCTTGCAACTTGAACTGTAGAGAAAAGTCTGTTAGATTATGAATACTATGTGGCGACTGACAATATCTAGTTTCAAATGTAGAGAGTAGAGATGCCACAGTCCACTTCACTTTTGACTCATTAAAGTTAAGGTTGAGACTTGAGTGAGACATCTTTCCATTAAGAAGAACTTCTTGTGTCTTGTTCAGCTATGTTACTCTATTTTCATATATAAAGGTAAAAATATGGGCGTTTCTTACTCTTTCACACTACAGTGAACAAATCGATTTGGCTGTAGAATGGAGATGGCTTATTCCCTGATACATAAACTACTTTTTCTCCCAAAAATCAAAGAATTCCCATAGGATTTTTAAAACCTAATCCATGCTGTCTTTGTCTGACTAAAACTGATGTTTTACTATTATCCTTACATAGGGGTCCTGCAGGGTTGCATTTTAGGACCTCTTCTCTTCCTCACTTACATTAATGACCTTCCTTAGGTACCTGATAGTAATATAGTCTATAGATAGTATGTTTGCCAATGATAGATAATTAAAGCCAATTGCATAAGTATTGCTTTGCCAACAGTTGGACTGCCCGGCAGCATTGGAGAGGATACGCGAGAACAAGCCAAACCTGATCAAGGATGATAAAGGCAACACCAACAAATACATTGCTGAGATTGTGTCTGTGAGTATAACTACATTAACGCTTTACACACTACAAATTATTACTTATACCTGTAGATATTTATAATGTAGTTTGTGATTCAAAATGGTTAATGCTCAATGAGTTTTTTGCCTCTGTTATTTGTATGGGATTACGTAACAGAGAGAGCCCGATACTATCTTCTCTCCCTGGATAGAGTACCTACATGTTCCTCGTGTGATAAAGTTTTCCTTTAATACTTTTTCCAGCTGTTCATCACTCTGATGGACAAGCTGCGGCTGGAGTTCCGTGCAATGGACATGATCCAGCCCGAGTTGCGCGACCTGCGCGACACCATGGACCGCCTCGAAATGCTGCCCGAGGACTTCGAAGGCAAGCTCAAGGTGAGAGTATATCCCTCACTTCCCTCCCCAGTGACAAGCCATAGACCTAATTTAACCTGAGCTGCACGATACCTTGGACTGAATATATTGCCATCCCCTCTCCTTTCCATTCACCCCCTCTCCCTTCCACTCCCCCTCTCCCTTCCACTCCCCCTCTCCCTTTCACTCCCCATCTCCCTTTCACTCCCCTTCTCTCTTCCACTCCCCCTCACACCTCTTTGCCAGTGTCAAGTCATAGACATAATCCAACCTAAGTTGCGTGATATAATGGACAGACGCGAATTACTGCCCGAGCAAGCAAGCTTAAGGTACGAGTATACCCCTCGCCAGTCACAATCCATGTACATGATCCAACCCGAGCTGGATCGTGTACATGGATCCAGCTCGGGCTGAGCAGCCAATCATAACGCGCGCCCGTCTGTGAATTATGAGCAAGACAGCACGAGTCTGTGCTGTTCTTATGTTTAAAATCTTAACGTCGCAAGCAAAAAGGTCTGTATTTCCTTGGTTTGCGTTCAGTTTTAGTCGACGTTACGCTGCGCTTTTCTGCGCAAACGAATTTTACCCACGCGACTTGTAAAAGTGGTATTACTATACTTGTCTTTTCTCACAGGTGCAAGAGTGGCTGGATAAGTTGTCTGAGATGTCGGCCTCAGACGAGCTCACTGAAGGCCAGGTGCGGCAGCTGGTGTTTGACCTGGAGTCAGCATATGGCGCCTTCAACAAGGTCCTGCACTGAGGGTGAGGCTATGTTTGTATATCATAGTCACAATAGTTTTGAAACTTGGTAATAAAACCTCAAGGCTTCACTTACACTGGCAGATGTCAAGCGAAGCATCAAATGTCTAAATGTGTGACATGGGCCATCGTGGCCTAACGCCCACTGAGTTTTTTGTCTTTATTATTAAAAATTAGCTGATGCCCGCGACTTCGTTCGCGTGGATATAGTTTTTTTTTTAAATCCCGTAGGAATTCTTTAATTTTCCAGGATAAAAAGTAGCCTATGTGTTAATCCAGGGTATAATCTATCTCCATTCTAATTTTCAGCCAAATCCGTCCAGTAGTTTTTGCGTGAAGGAGTAACAAACATCCATACATCCATCCAAACATAAAACCTTCGCGTATAATATTAGTAGGATAGGAAATAATACATCATGAAATTTGTTTTTTCCAGGTATACACAAGGCTCAAGCATATAGGTTAAGAACCACTGTCAAATCGACTATATCGGCAAATTATATTATTGTTGTTAATTGTTAATTAATACCAAACAGCCGACGATGGCAATAAATGTTAAAAATTATTATTATAATACGTACATTTTGTAAAATATATCATACCTACTAATTTAATAAAATGAAAAATACCTACAACAATAATTGTTTTTCATTTTATCTAAGGACTGATTTCTTAATCTCTAAGTAAACTTTGACTGACTTTTCTTAACTAAATTTCATCATCATCAAGCTATTACTGGCGCACTACAGGGTACAGGTTTCCACTCAGAATGAGAAGGCTTTAGGCTATAGTCTACCACGCTGGCCTAGTGCAGATTAGCAGACTTCACACACCTTTGAGAACATTATGGAGTACTCTCGATACAGGTTTCCTCATGATATTTTGTACAACGATTGTATGCATTGTACAACGATCGGTACTTGAGCGTACGCTGTTTGTAATCAAATCGTAAATTCTATTAATTTTTGATGCCCGTAAAACATTCGTTATTGATGTGACGATACTACGGTAGGGCTACCATAAAATAAACTTATTTAAGATAAATCTCGTACGAAATATAGGCCCTTGGTAAGCTACGCCGTACGTGCAACCGAATAGACCGAGCAAACCACGCTGCCTACTTAAAATACCTACCTAGTAAGAGTTTTAATATCTCGATAACGTCGATCGACTTCAGGAAATGCAAACTTGTGAAAAATGGTACAGTCGTCGCGCCCAGCGCTTCAAAGTGGTCACCCGAGCGAAATTGCAGGATTGCGTAATTTACTTTTTATTCATTTTGTACTCAATATTTTACTACAGACTTACTTTACGTAACTAGATATTAATTAATATATTATTTTCTAAGCTTCATTTTTACTGAATTATCGAAATGAACAATTTTGTAAATAGAGTAAGCGGTGTGGCCGTTTGTATATTATTGTTAATTTGTTTTAGAGATGTAAGTTTATTATTGCATACTTATTTTATCAAAAAGAAAGACCTATGGCATATTAGAGATGCGACACGTATTTTCTAAAATATTACTAAGTAGTTACGAGTATTTTGAGGATAGTAGGGCTTTAGCTAGTAAAATCCGCCCTTTTGACTATATCAATGGGTGTGGTGCCTTAACGACTACCTATTGTACGTATAAGTAAGCAAGTCAGTTTATTGGATGGATGACCTTTACCTATGCTCCGAGCATCGGGGAGCACGTTAAGCCACATGGGTTCCAGTTATTATCACCAGCATCCATAGACAGTCCATAGACAGTCTTCAACTTGACCACCTGCTCGTCTAGTGTCAATGGCCAGAGCATGTAGCCATCTCAATCACATGTGCATACACAGAATTGGCCTGAGTGGCAGACCAGTGACATCCAGACAAAAGGAAGTAGGAACACGCTTTTAGGTCAGAGCAAGGCGTGTTCGACCGAGCATGCAGTTAGCGTTGAAGTAGTACCTACTTCAATCATGTGTCACGCTTCTGCATTCTTTTCAGTGTACAAAAGACGTTCATAAAATAGACAAAAAATACCACCTAGTGCGTGAAGCATACGACGTAGCCAGAAGCCTGTTCCTCCAGGGTCGTAACAACTACAACCAGCTCAAGAACACGTCTCTCCTCGTGATGGACACCTTCCTCGACCTGGTGCGCATCATGAACACTGAGATGGCTAAGAAGCTGCGCGGAGCCGTCATCAAGTTTTACAAGATCAAATACTTCCATGACTTCACCAATTATGTTATTACGCTGGAAGAGGTAAGGATTTCTAGTTTTTTTCTTATTTTTAGCTTAGCGCTTGGCTGCAAATAGACTTTCGTGCTTGATACCGCTCCTTGTATTATAGAATGCATATTCTGTGGTCGACATGCCTTTTTTCTATCCGACACAGGTTACATGGTTATCAGACCAGGCTTTTAGAAATTCGGGCGTAAATCTCGACCTGTCATCGGACACCCTCATAGCTACGCTGACAGCGATAATTTTTGTGTCGCCGCTAGACGACTATTGTCCATTGATGTCAATGGATTCGCTGCGAGTCCATTTATAACCATAGAAGTTGGATAAATCAGCTTAACAGTTAGTTTACTTTCATTGTTTCAAGTTTACCTTCAACCTCTTTACACAGATGATAGACATAACAGAGCACTGCCTCTCAGGGCCGGCGGAAAAGCTGGAGCATCTGCGTAGTGACTTCCACTTCCTCATCAGAAACTTTCAGGACGTGCGGCTCTTCCACACCGTCCACAAGTGCCACAACGAGTTGCCCGATGAGGTCGCTGCTGCTCACTGCATCCTGCATCAAGCTGTTCTGTATGTATCTGACATATCCTACGTGATAATGATGATGACGAATTAGGTGCTTAGAGCCGACGAAGTTGAGCTGATTTTATTATTAAGGTTCAGGTCATATAGTCTATCACACTATCACATCACACTAATAAACGCTAAAACTACTGGACGGATTGGGCTGAAATTTAGAACGGAGATAGATTATACTCTGGATTAGCACATAGGCTACTTTTTATCCCGGAAAATCAAAGAGTTCCCACGGGATTTTCAAGAAACTACATCCCCGCGAACGAAGTCGCGGGCATCACCTAGTATTTTATATGACCAAAATCAATAAAGTGGATGTTGTATCCAAAAAAGTGAGAGTCTGAATTTTTTATGCTATCCTATCGAGTGGGGTGTATTTGACCCAAGAGGAGAAAATTCTGAGTTTATAAAATATGTAACTAACTAGTAGGTAACTACAATATTAAAATATACCTACCAAGCGACAGAAAAACAATTAGTATATTATTTTCATTTCGTTTAGGGAGTAGTTGGGTTTTCGTTTTGAACTCTATCTTGAGTAATAGTGTATTGCAATGTTATAGCTTCAACGAAACAATGCAAGAGAGTCTGGTGTCCATAGTGGAGATCAAGACCAATCAACACGCGCGCAAGATGAACGCGTCGCTGTACGAAGTTCCGAAGTGTCTCAACTCCTTCGTGCCGAACTTCTTTGAGCAACTTCTTGTTGATGCGTACACAGGTAAAAAAGAAAATAAATCTGGTGCTCTATTGCGGTAGAATGACAGCTACAATGTCACGATCGCAATCACCTCTGATTGGTTGGCGCTCGCCCACTATTGGCTACAATGCATTGTTGCAACAAGAATTCCTTAAATTCAGCCAATCACAACGATTGCGATTGTCATAATGCAGGTTTTTCGGAATCAAGCTGCTGTACGATTAGCAGTTATAAGTACGAGTTTTCACATTAAGCTAATGAAAGACGTAGATTTTCGAGCACTTATGCAATTTAGCGTTCCGGTACGATGTCGCGTAGAAACTGACCAGGGATAGGTACGGTTAGCCCTTCCAAGTTAGTCCGCTTCCATCTTGGCCTTCATTATACCCTACCACCAAGTGAGATCGCAGTCAAAGGCTAACTTGTATCGGAATAAAAAACTTAAAAAAAAATTAGAGTGAAATTGACCTTAGTTTCCTTGTTTTAAAGTCGACTCGTGCATTCAGTTTCAGTAGGTACTAACGATTTTTACTCGTATTTCGCTTGGGGCGCTAGCTGTAAGCATAATATGGACCATCTACCATACGATATCTACGTATATTATGTACGAACTTCCGACTTTTTTGACGTTACATTGTGTTTCGATATTCGAAAACTGTCAACGTTGTCGAGATGTAACTGGTACTATCCCTACTGTACTGCTAGTAATCTTATGAACTAGCTTTTGCCTGCGACTTCTTCCTGTTTCTCCAGAGAGTGCCAATGGTCTTCTTACTCGAAACTAGCAGATAACTGTGTCCTTTCACGCTCCAGGTCTTTAACGACATCCATGCAAAAAAATACTTGGATCTACTATCCATACTAATATTATAAATGCGAAAGTGTGTCTATCTGTCTGTCTGTCTGCTACGCTTTCACGGCTCAACCACTGAACCGATTTTAATGAAATTTTGTACAGACTTAGGATACATTCCGGGGAAGGACATAGGCTACTTTTTATCTCGGAAAAACAAACGATTCCCGCGGGATTCCTAAATACTCATCCGCTTGATCGATTCGTATGAAATTTGGTGCCGAGGTAGCTTGCGTCCCTGTAATTGACATAGGCAACTTTTTATCCCGGAAAATCAAACAGTTCCCACGGGATCTTTAAAAACCTAAATCCACGCGGACGAAGTCGCGGGCATCCTCTAGTAGTATATAAGTCCGTTACTCCGTGGATCTGTTACTCCGTTGCGACGTGACTGAAGGACAAATTAATAAACCAACAAACAGACAAGAAACTTTGCTTACTAACATACTTTCGCTGTTCGCATTTATAATATTTTATTCGCGTATTAGGTGCCTAGGTATTGATTGAAACATACTAGTTATTTATTACAGAAAAGTGTGGCTTCCTGAAAGTGGTGAACGCATCCATTGAGGATCTAACAAAAGGCACATGGCGAAGCTGCAAAGACACACTTTTTTCCAAAAAATGGACCCCATTGGTTGAAATTCTGAAACAGAAATATGACGGGTACCTATGTACATACTTTAGTAGTTATCCTTAGGGCTGATTTTTCGATTTTTCAATCGTCTAATAAATTTGATTGTTTGCCAGTTTTTGCATAGGCAGATTCCTTATTAATAGTTGAACGTTTTTGAAATAATTCTGTGAGAAAAATATCTTGCAAAGCGGTCCAGAAGTTTCGGAAAAATCGCCAAATCTGTATACATGCATAGAAAAACAAAACGCGCTGCTGTAGATGTTGCCGATCATAATCATCATGATCAATCATCGCCGGCCCACTACTGTCCACGGGTCACCTCTCAGAATAAGAAGGTTATAGTCAGCCACGCAGGCCCAGTGCGAATTAACAGACTTCAAACACTACCGCTAAAGTACCTAAGTGATAATTAATTACTTAAAACGTATATAACTCCGAGAAGTTAGAGGTGCGTGCCCGGGAGTCGACCCCCGATCTCCTGAAAAGGCCAACCTCCTGACTATTAGGTCCTTTTATTCCATCTACCGCTGCTAGGATCATCACTCCTGCGGTTTGCTATTATTCCAACAGTATGCGATGTTCTTTATCATACTTAGTTACAATAATTTATCTCATTTCAGGTCCATGACATCGCAATCGCTTTTGCTGACGCTGCTTTCGGCGAATTTAACGTCTAATGATATTATGAAAACATTATACTCATGACTTATAATAAGCTATTTATTAAGTAGGTACGTACCTAACTACAGGCACGTAAATCTTGAAACTAAAATATTAACCAGTCGACTTTTTACGTGTTCCCAGAGGAAAAATGATTATTTTATCGACTGGTATTTAGTTGAATTTTATTTATCTACAACCGATTGTGTAGTATTAAAATAAGCAGTCATTCTATTTATGTAATTAGGTACCTACTTAGTAGGTCCATGTTTTAATGTAATAATATATAAAGACGAAGGCACCTGTTTAACTAGAATGGTTTTATCATTTTCCTTAATTTATCATTGAAACCTGTTTGTATGTCCGACACTCACTATTTAAGTAAGACTAATGCTCAATGGTCTGATCGGTCGCTGGTCGGATCTTTGGCATTGTGGGCGCAGCTAGATGTAGAAGAAATCCGTGGCAACGAGCGACGACGTGGCCGGCCGCCGTGATCTTTTTTAAAATGATATTTACTTGAGTACAGTGTGATTGAGCTTAGGCTTTGTCCGTTCTAATTAAATGATAAATAAATAATATATTAACGCATGTGAATCTAAAGTTACCCACATTGACTTTTTTGATTGAATTCGGTTTACATATCTGTAGAAAAATCAAAGTGACATATGACAGGAACTTTTTATTTTTTGTCTGCTACTTGTCAACAATGTCACAAAAAACCCGCGAGATGTTAGCTGCTGTTGTGTTTATTTTTTATTATGAATAATTATGATTGCAATAATTTACCGATAAAAACAAGCCAAATAATTATCAAAATGCCGAAAGCAGCGCGAAAAATGCTCCAAAGCGCCTACTCTTACGACGAACCGGATCGAATGCCGAGCAACATTACGATAACAAACTTCGATCTCTTTCTGTATGTGGTTGCGATAGTTGGACATCTCGTAGATTTAGGGCTCGACATCAATGTGGCGGTGCGGTACTCCCTAGAGAGGAAAATGATGGAGTTCGGGTGGACTTTAGCGTTTATACTCCTACCAGCATTCGTTAACACAGCTGTCTCCATTAGAATGTAAGTAGTTCAAACTTCTTGTTCCTCTGTGAGGTTGAGTCATTCTATGATAAAATACTTTGTAGAACATTATAAATAGCATTTAGGTCACGTTCTTGACTTAAAATCCTCAAAGCTTCAAGCTCACAATGCTTGGTTTTTCTCATTGGTCATTACTGAATATTGACGGTCGTCACCCCGTCTCTATTAATCACATAATGGTAGGGATTTTCTTGGAAGTAATAAACAAATAGATACATTGACGTAGATCTGTACTATTAGGCAATGTTTTCAGGTATGCCCAAGATAAACAGCAGGATTCTGTTACCAATGAGTTCACTAAAAGGAAGTGGCTACGGATCTTCATCCTAGTGCTGCAGATGGCACCAATCCTGCGCTTCACGGACGCTCTCATGTTGGTATCAATTACATTTTAATAACCTTTAAAAAGGGATCTGATTGTTATCAATTCATCTAGTATTTAATGTAGATTTGCTGAGTTCAAATTTCCATTTAATTTTCTTATGATTAACCTAAATGAATTGGGATTGAGCATAGAAACGTGTCAGTTACGCAGTGAAGTCGCGGCGGGCGGCGCGCGCGCACGACGCGGCCTCGCAGCGCATGTACTACGCGCTGATGCTGAAGGAGGACTCGGACGCGGCGCTGCTGCGCGTGTTCGAGTGTTTCCTGGAGGCCGCGCCGCAGCAGGTGCTGCAGACCAGTCTGCTGCTGCGCCAGTACGACCGCCTGGCCGGTGAGTGACAACTCTCTGCATCTTATAGCTCTGACAGTTGTGATCCCGTTCTATTTACTCATCACGTTTACGGGAGCTCCCAGATCCATGTGCACAGAATTCTATAGTAAGAATTCAACACATGCCACTTGTACTCCTAAACCGATATTGATATACAAGACAGACAGACAAAGTGTAGATTTACTCAAGTTGACATATCAACTTTGCTTCACTGAATCTATTTTCATTATCATTATTTATAATAGATCAAGTAGCTTTCCTGATGCACCTTAAATCACTAATTATTGTGCTTTAAGTTTTTTTATGTGATTGTGAATTAACCTGGATAATTTCTTTTCCAGTCCACCAAATTCTGTCGATAAGCTCTTCAGTAGTGGGCATGGGCTGGTGCCTCGCGGCCTACCAGCGCGCGGTGCGCTTTGCCCAGCAGGACAAGCTCAACATGAGCTGGCCGGGCACTGCGCTGCAGACGCTGTGGCACTTTCTGGTCACTTGTGAGTATTATGTTATACTGCTCAAGTGAGAATAGATTGGTGCTTCATTGAAAATTGATGTCATTTTCGTACTCAGCACCCCAAATGATCCCATGATACCTCGAAAATGTTTAAAAAATTAATAAAGGCAGAGATTCGTGTTTGAACACGCAACACTACACTATACTCCTGCAATAATTTTTTTCATTATTTGTTTCAGTGAGCCGAGTGACTTCAATGTCAGCCATCGCCTACCTGTTTCCATACTGGACCGTGCTCGCTTGTGCCATACACATCTTGGTCATGACCACCTGGCTCCAGCTCTTTGACCGGTCTCCGTTCTGTTCCCACAACCAACTCGGCCAAATATCATTCTCTCTGGCTCTGGGAGCTGTATACTTATTCACATACATCTTGCCTGTAGAAGGTAGAACTAGATATAGGTACGCCGCATACTATTCAACATGTTTCATACAAAATATAACATGTATGGCACTCTGGTATGTCTATGCAGACAACTTTATGAGGTCTTCCATATATTTTTATCCAATGTTAGTGTTGTGTGTAGTGCCTTATGTGTTGGGTTTAGTGTTTATGGTTGTTTATTATGCTTTTCTTCATCCAAAACCAAGCAAGGTATGTGATGTTAGTGTGGAATTTAAAACTGATGAGCATGTCGCTCAAGTTAGTTAACAAATAGAGAATAAGAACCATAAGAGCGAAGTCTAAGGCACAATACACACTGTCAGAGTGGAGTGCAGCCGCAGCGTATTTAGGTTCTTTACTAAAAGAATTCACAGTATAGCACTATCGGCTGGAAAATATTCCAGCCGACAGCTGCCATATTTATTATTTCTTTTTATAGCCTGTGGCACTCGGAATGATGTAAGCATTCTTAGGATAGGTAGGATTATACATTCAAATCTGATGAGGCATTTAGAAGTTCCCTGAAAACTTTGTACTCCTTGTTTTGAGCAGTTGTGTAAATAGAAATTCTTATGATGGGTCATTCACAGGTGGTTTGGAACTATCAACTCGCTGCCTCCTCTCCACTCTAGTGATGCAATGAGATCTAATTTTAATTAATTATAGATCGTTTTGTACCTACTTCATAATGAAATTATTTGTAAGGTTATACAATGTTTTAGTACTTTATACATTTTTGTTTCTGGTAAGGAGTTTTGAATAAAGTGGAGGCGATTTACGCATAGGTACTGCACGGAAAATGAGAGGTTTACTGACGAACCAATCGCGCGGCAGCAGATGCCTGCCTTCTCGCCTCACTTCATACCAACAATAAGATTGATTTTAGTTGTATGGTGTAAGATCCAAACCCTTTTTTGTGGGGCCAATTTCTGTAACCAGTATTTTATATTGTATGGTAAGCAATTTTAAACAACTTACTGATTTTATTACATAATATTATAAATAAAAGACTGAAACATAATACTTATTATACTATGGCAATATGAATCTAATAGTAATTAAGTTTTTATAATACCTAAGCATATACGAAAGGTTTATTAAATAAAAAACAAGTCAGAGTTTTAAACAATTTTATAATTTTATACTGAAATCTCCAACCTCTGCCATTTTAGTAAGTTATAAAAAAAAAAAGCTTATGAGTAATACTTAACAAACATTTGTTTCTTTATAAATTAAAAAGTTGAACAAAATTTAAGTATTTTATTTTACATGCCTTTGGAGTTTTTTTGAAAAAATAGTGGAAAAAAACTGACAAGCATCAAGATCCTTGTGGCTTGCTTGACTACACATCTCCTTAACAGCTGCCATTCTCATGCACGAGTGTAAGAAAGCAATTAAACGACACTTGTTCAACAAATTGTTACTTTACCAAATAAAAGGAGCTCTTTCTCTTAATATTTTGAGCCCATATCTATTCCACTCCATCTGGTTAATCCACAACTCGGCTGCAGACTCCAAGCACGACATAACGGCTGCACCCTTCCACACAGTGCTGGCGGGGTCTATGTCCTTGGGGGAGGTCACTATCTCCAGCTGCTCAGTCTTGTACGTGTAAGGGATTTGCAAAGCTAGCTTGTTCTGAAGCCACAAGTTGAGGCCGTGGACTTTAACACCTCCACCCACGATTAATATGCTACTGTACATTTTACGTTTTAACTCCTCAGTCGGACAACAGTCTATACTTTGAAGTATTGCAGCGTCCAAACTCAAAACTTGGCCAGGGGCCAGGGTGACCTCTCCTGGACCATTTTCTAAAGTATCCACCACTATATCATCATCAGGGTTTGCCGTTGGCTGACTTTCATTCGCCCCTTCAAACTGTTGACTTTCATTCGCCGTAGGGTCGGCTGGCTCACGTTTTCTTCCTGTTTCTCTCAAAAACTCAGCATCGAAAGGGTCCTCTGCATCACTAGGTTGCCGAGTTTGAATTTTAGTAGTCTTCTGCCCGGTTATTTTAAGTAGATCCGTGTAAAACAAGGACAGCGGTGATATGATACATTCGTCACCAACTTGTAAAGTATATTTATTCACTATATCTCCAGGATGGTCAACTAGAAATGTCTTCTCTTGAGGTCCGCAGACGTCTAAATTGATGTGACAAAAGTCCTGGTACAAGTTGCGCATCAGGAAAACATCTCTTGGGACATTTTCATTCCAATTCTTGTATGGGAATGCACTCTTGTGGAACATCCAGGACAAAGCCTGACATACGTCCCCGGCTCCATAATCCATTCTTAATCTTGTAGTTTTATGTGAGATGCCATCCTCAACGCACGAAATGGCAGTCTTTTGGTCACCGATATCTACAACACAGGCAGAGCCTATGCCCGCTCCGAATGTCGCTCCTACACTTTCTTGAACAAGAAAGCAGTGACCGAATCCTAAATCTTTCAATAATAGCGATGTAAGGTACTTTAGATGACTTCTCGAATAGATATCTGGTATCAATAGAACACAGCGGTACTTCACCAGTTCCATCAAGGGTATGCCCAGCTTGTATTCAATAATTGAGCTCCAAATGGTAAAGAGGTCGTTGAGAACGGAGGAGATGGAGCCGCCGACTTCGGAGTGCAAGTTGAAGTCGCCGCGGCGGAACGGGAAGTGCACGTTGTAGGGCAGCTCGGGGTCCACGTCCAGCACCAGGTCACCCACCACGAGGTCGCACTGCACTTGCGGCCACGCCTCCCCGTCGGCTGCGGGCTCCGGGAGCGAGCGGCGGTTGAAAGCCGCGATCTGCTGCGGCGGCGTGGCATACCGCCGCCCGCCGTGCGACTGCATACAGGACTGCAGCGTGTGGGAGATCTGCAGACGACATTCTTCCAGCTCCTCGATCAGTTCTTTCGTCTTGGGCACGCTCGGCGGCACGAAAGGATCGCGGTAGATTTTCCCTCCGGGATGGCGTTTTCTCGCTATACAATGAAGTTGTTTCACTGGTAGTAGATCAGATGCGCGCCCTATGCGAACGTAGAGTGATCCGGGGTGTATTACAATTATCCTGTTCGAAGGAAATTGCTGAAAATGCTCTGGGCCGGCGTCGTAAGTAGGCACACTCATTTGATTTTGTACAAAGCGTTAACTTGGGACTGCGTGACGATCATGAATATTGTTTCCTTGTTGAAAACGAAACCGATGAAACCCATGCGTTCCTACCTAATCGAAGGCGTATAAAAATCACCGTAAAACCCGTAAAACAAAATCAAACCGTTTATCTTTGGCAACAAAAAACACTAATTTATGAAAAACACCACGCAAAGACCATCACCACAGAACATTTACATTATTATTTATTACCCTAGGCGGGACAATCCTACTCTATGGGCGGGACCATCACTCTATGACCATCCGCTTTTTGGCAGTTGGCAGCACAGAGTATCTATTCTATACTAATAAATAAAATTGGAGTATCTGTCTGTAATTTCGAAATAACTACCTCATATTAAGCTCATATGGTTATTTGAACGATACCATAACTGAATCACACGTTTTTAAAATTTTTGTCTGTCTGTCTGTCTGTCTGTCTGTCTGTCTGTCTGTCTGTCTGTTTGAAAAGGCTAATCTTTGGAACGGCTGAACCGATTTTGACGGGACTTTCACAGGCAAGTAGAGGATTGACCAGGGCGTAAAATAGGCTACTTTTTTAACCGACTTTCAAAAAGGGAGTTGTGTTTTTCTACCTATGTACACCGAAATCTCCGAGATTTCTGAACCGATTTGCGTCATTTCTTTTTTAATCGATAGAGGAACTTTGCGACATTGTTTCATAAAAAATTTGGAGTCCAACTCCTCAATCCTGATGCTGCAGGGGATCTGACCAATCCACGCGGGCGAAGCTGCGGGCATCAGCTAGTATTGAATATGTTGGCAGTTGGCACCATAGACAACACAGTATATATTATGGTATATATTAATTACCAGGTTGGCAACTTCAATATATACCTACTAATTTTGAGGGACTTCGTCTGTGTTGGTGTTAGCTGGCGGGCGTGCGGTGCCCTTATGGAATGTTTTTTTTTTTTTTTTTTGTTAAATGTGGCCAGTTTTTGTGTTTTTCTAGTGTTTTTTGGTGGTGGAACCTCAGACTAAGTATATATAAGGGTGGAACTGACTGGGAAGCGTTCTAGAGGGGCGCCGCGCGTGTGTTGGTGAGCGTCGGCACGGTCGAAGTCCATTTTTTTAGTTTCCCTCATGTTTCCCTAACTAGTAAATAACTACAAACTTGACAATGGCTAATCTGTGTAAAGCCAGACGAGAGAAAAAAAAATCTTGACAGACAGTGACATCTCGTGACGTTGACGTTACTGTTGACAGTCGGAGGTATATTCGTTCAATTTATTATATTTTGTAGTTTTCTATCAACAAAACTATTTTAAGGTGAAAAGTGGAGATAAGGACAAAATAAACTATTTTTCAAGATAGTGTTACAGAGTATATTAAAATGGTGTCGCGAAGTTTAACAGAAGTGTTTGTGTTGATGCGCAATAACGCTATCCATGGTCGTCAAATATTCGCAGAACAGGTAAAAATCTATTGATTAGACTGTAAAGACCGAGAGTACAATAAACGCGATCTAAGTTGGCCTGCCAGAAATTAGTCGGGAGTAGCTGCATCTTTAACGACGCGACGCCTGGCCGTGACCGTGTCTGCTTTCTGACACTTTAACGAGACTTGGCTTTCCTCAGCAACAAAATTAATTCAGGCGGCCCAGGATTAAAACTTAGAACAACAAACACTTTTCTAATGGATAATTATGGATTTGTAAGATCCGCAAGACCACCTTACCCATTACCCCAGGTGGGGTACCTGATTGCAAACTCTGTAGGTACATAAACTAAATTGGCAAGTCAAAACAGCTATTTTTACTGTTCCCTGCAGAAACAGAAAGCATTATTAATTCTAGACCTGTTAACTTAGAGATTGTGCACCACTAAATTAGCATTAATAAAAAATGTGGTCTAGTTTCTTTTTTGATCCTAAACCAAAATTTACTTTTTCAAAAAGGGAAATGAGTCTGAAAGGGTTAAGCTCATGCGGTCCAGCAGTCATGATGCAGAGGCAGGTTTGGAGACTCGCTCGGACTGTCATGCTCCTCCACCCTGGAGTGACTCATTGGAGGAGGCGCATTATATCATTACTAGGTTGGTGTGTTATTAACATTAGTCTTTAGAATATAATAGAATAAAATGAAATTCGTTTTTATTCAAATAAACTTATACAGGTGCTTTTGAATGGCTAAAATAATTTATCACTGGCTCGGAATGCCGAACATTTATTGAACTAACTTCAACAAATTAGGAGGTTGGCACGAAGCAACAACTTAAGATTTCATCTCTATATGTTCTGGGGCACACATTCATACAATTTTCGGCCATCTGTTAAATATACTAAATAATCCAATGCTGCTCCCATAATATTATCAGAATGTTTGGCAGAAAACTTTCTGACACATCCACATTCCACACATTATTAGCCAGCTAATCTTAGATGCACTGGTTTATCAGATATTTCTGAAGCAAATTCCTGCTTATTGCGGGATCTAGTACAAAGGAGAACTACTTTCTGACATTCTGATCTGGCAAATTTTTGACTCCGGTTGGTGTGTATCTTGCGAGCAACAAAAGCGGATGTCCGATTCTCTGGGAGTCTGTGGGAGTCTAGAACTTGATGCATGTCAAACTTTTGCTGACGTGACAAGGCCAGCCTAGAATAAGAAGCAAACAGCAAGAATAGCTCATCTTTGTGTCTCCAGGTTACGAACGAAGCTGTCGGAGCTGCAGTCGCGCCACGAGCAGCAGCTGCGGCGGCCCGCGCTCGACGACAGCAGCGAGCAGCGGCACATCGAGCGGCTGTCGGCGGAGATTGGCCGCCACTTCGCGCAGGCGCACGCTCGCCTCGCGCCCATCAGGGCCCAAGTCAGACACGGTCAGTGTGCTCTCCCTCCCGCCCGCCTCTAGCCAGTCCGGTCAGCACCGGACTGGCTTTTGATGATTGTAGTTGACTTTAAAAAAGAAGTTGGTTTAGTTTTCATAAAACTCATTCACCAGAGCTTAGAAATAGTTACTTAACACATAATTTTTAAAACAAATAAATAATGAATCCAAATTTCCAAATTTCCAGGTAGCAAATCCGAACAGAAACTAGCAACAAATGTAGTTCTAGCTTTAGTAACGATCCTCCAAGATCTGAGCGTGACTTTTCGCTCGGCGCAATCTAACTACCTAAAATCCCTAACGTCGAGAGAGGAAAGATCTAATGCCTACTTCGACCTCCCAAATTTTGAGGAGCTGAGTTTACAAGACGAACTATTACCAGGCCTGACCAGTAACCAGACGGATTTGCTGTTCTCCTTACCGAGTACTTCAACCCAGAATCATTTTGAAGAAGAAAATTCTGAGGGTAGTTTCCAAAAACAAAATTTGAACCAAAAGCAGTTATTATTGATGCAAGAGGAGAACACTAAAATGGTGGCAGAAAGGGAAGAAGAAGTTAACAAGATAGTGAAATCGATAGTAGATTTGAACGATATATTCAAGGATCTGGCGCAAATGGTTAATGAACAAGGCACGGTACTGGATAGAATAGACTACAACGTAGAGCAGACGCAAGTGCAAGTCCACGAGGGGTACAAACAGTTGCAGAAAGCTGAGAGGTACCAGAGACAAAACAGAAAAATGCATTGCATCATGATGCTTGCTGTTACTGTTATAGTTTTGGTCATACTATTGATTGTTGTTAAGAGTTAGCTTTTGTATTGACGACGGAGGGTTAAAGCATTTACGCCTATCTCGGCTAACTGATATAGTCGGTCCAACATAAGTCGGTGAAATACAACACAGGGGCCTTAGCATTAAATCTGATAGCCACAATGCGACGATCGCAATTACTTCCAATTGGCTGATAATTTTCTGCTTTCGTTGTAGTCTCTCGATAGATGTCCACTGTCCACTGCTGGACTAAGGTCTCTGCAAGGATCTCCACAGAGCAGGCAAAGTACCTATTAGTATAGCTAGAGGAATATTATTTAAATAAAAAATATGACAAGAAAATATCATGTATGTAATCATTATTTATATAATACTATGTTAAGTGTCAGGGATAAGGATATAATATAAATTATATTAATTATTATTGTTAAATTCGATATAAACTCAGAAAACTGCTATTCTTCGATATGCTTCCCAGTGTAAAGTGATATACTATTAACCATTCCTAGTATTATGAAATTATTATAATTTTACAGTCCTTGAGCATATTATCGGGTACAGTACTACCACTTTTATAAGTTACACCGATGTACCTGCGCAGAAATCTTTTATTGAATGGCGCGAAAATATCTCAGCCAATCATAGCGCGCGTCCGTCCACTTGCCCACATGCCATGTTTAGTACATGCGAATTATGAGCGAGATAGCACGAGTCTGTTGCTCTTGTGTTTAAAATCTTAACGTCAAGGAATAAGGTCTGTATTTCATTGATGTACTTTTCTACGCAAGCGAATTTTACCGATGGACTTATAAAAGTGGTGGTACTGTACGCCCTTAAACCTTTCTCATGATCAACAGGGCAAGGACACCACAGAGTAATACCTCCTTGAACATACCCAGTAGCTGATTCATCAATCTTAGATGACTTCGTCCGCATGCATTTAGGTTTTTAAAAATCGTTGCGTCGCTGTTGTGTCGTGTGTGACCAAGGCTTAAATTACTAATGTTATCAATGACACTGATTCTAGTCTTTTGTTAGTGTAGTATAGGTAGCGTTTTATTTATTTACTGTTACTAGCTAATGCCTGCGACTTCGCCCGTGTGGATTTGTTTATCCAATCCTGTGGGAACTTCATTTTCGGGATAGAAAATAACCTATGTCACTCCACATTTTTAAGTTAATCCATGCAAATAATCACGCCGATCCGTTTTAATTTTGCGGCGTAACAAACCAATATACCAACAAACGAACACTTTCGCATTTATAATGTAGGTAGTTATTTATAAAGGTGCAAACAAAGTACTGTGTTTTGACGTAGATATCAGTTAAGTAAGGATTTCTATAAAAATCCCTAAGGGTGTAAAATAGGGGTTTGAAATTTGTGTAGTCCACACGAATTCGCGGGTATAAGCTACTCTTCATGTAAAATGTCTGTCGTGTCGGTCATCGCACCAGATTGTGTTGTACATTAATTACAATTTACAACACACCACAACACAGTAATATGTCTGCACCCTTGTCGAATATAAAGATAGTTATGAAATAAATGTAGATAGGTATATTATGACCAAAATTGTTAACTTATTCCATTTAATATAAGTAATCACTAATTTACTTACTCATAAGATTTGATGTACTTACCATTTTTTCTTTTTCGCAATTTTACTGTTGATTGATATTTGATATAATATTGAGATGTGTGTGCCAATGTAATAATATGTATGTGCAGTAAAATCAATTGTACAAGGCTCGTACATGTCAAAAACGCCTGAGATCGTGTTGTGTGGGTTTTTATAATCTGATTTGAACCATACAAAATATTAAGATTAAGATTTTTTTGACGCAACAGTCTGTTTCTACCTTAAGCTATAAGTACCTACCTATATTATTGAAAACCATCAGTCATCAATATTCAATCTTTCTGTAATCTGTTGCTAAGCTTGGCAACGCAAACGTCGATTTGGAAGTGATATATTTACAGATGACAGATAGATTGACTGTACTTATGTCTTCGGTGTAGCGTCTTTTTCAATACAATTCAAAGTCAGCATTATTTACTCTGATATGCCCTTTTGGTCATCTCCGTGTATTGTTTTAATACGCCAGCGACCAGTTTCAACCTACATCAAAGTAAATAAAGCTGAATTAAAGTTATAATAAAAAAAGATTCAGACAAATTGAGAAACTCCTTCTTTTTGAAGTCGGTTAAAAAGGCAACAGTGCAATATCTTTCTATAGATGTCTTAAATATCGTAGTTAGCTTCCCACGAAGCAATCTTAACTTTCATGTGGAACAAAATGGCTGAGTAAACAGTAAATGTACCTACAAATAAAGAAGTGTGTCTGTGAAGTCTGTCTGTGATTTCGAAAAAATCTATCGTTTATTAGGCTCATCACACTAATATTATAAAGGAGAAAGTTTGTATGTGTGTGTGTGTGTGTGTGTGTGTGTGTGTGTATGTTTGTTACTCCTTCACGCAAAAACGACTGGACGGATTTGGCTGAAATTTGGAATGGAGATAGATTATACCCTGGATTAGCACATAGGCTACTTTTTATCTCGGAAAATCAAAGAGTTCCCACGGGAATTTTAAAAAACCTACATCCACGCGAACGAAGTCGCAGGCATCAGCTAGTAAGTCATATTAGCTAATCTTTGAAACTGCTGAACCGATTTTAATGCGATTTCGTAGGTAGTCAGGTGGGGACAACGAGTGATAAGGTTATAGCTATGATGGGATTCCTACAGGATTTTTAAAAACGAAATCCACACAGATAAATTCCCAGGCAAAGCTTGTTAATAAAATATGTAACCAGATACAAATCCTATAAAACAAGTGAGCAAACATGTACCAATAAGTTTTATTAATAAAATTAAGTAAATTATTTATTGGAGTAATAGTGGGCGACAAGTGGGAACTAAAGTGTAAATAAGTTGTTGTAATTTGTTAACTTATTAAATCAAATTTACATACCTAAGAATTTTCAAATGTTTTATTTTAATTTGATTCAACCTTCAATTAAATATTAAAAGTATAGACCATTCAAGAGTCTTTATTCATATTACTTTGATTCAGAAAGGTTTCTAAGCTAGTTTGTGCACTAAAAATAAAACTAAAGCTATTTTTACATTAATTTGTGCTTGATGACATGACTTTTGATGCCACAAATTCAATTGCTCATTTAGCTCTTACAGTTTTGGGACCTGAGACACAATGGCAGGTTCTATGAATCTCCCAAATCTATCATAGCTGCCTCTCATAGCTAGGCGAGTGACTGAATTTGTGGAATAGACTGCATCACAAATAAGTTCATAGTAAAAAAATAGCTTTAATTTTATTTCTAGTGAACAAAAACTAAGTTTGAGGCTATGTTAGTCTGACATAGCCCTATTTGAAAGTTGAAGTGGCAGAAGGCAGGCCAAGACTGCAAGTTTCATACAAGTAAGCCAAGTTTGGAGATACTCAGTATGAGGGATTGACAGAATAAAGACAAGTTAGAAGTTTAGACAATCCAGTGTAACCCTGTATTATGGAAGGCCTTTAGGAAACTGGACATAAGCTTATAAGATGATACAGTACCATAGTCCTCAATTTGTATAAGATTACACCCCTACATAGTTGAAATTCCATGGACTCAAATGAAGCATTTTGCTTTGTTTCTTATATGCACTGCTAGAAAATGGAATGCCTTTTCGTTTTCCCCACCAGCTATATTGTTGGTACCCTCAAAACTTCTGAGTTAATAGGCACTATCTAGGCAAGCATGCTCCACCTTAGTCTATATCATCACCTACTGTGGCGACGGTTGCAGCCAAGCACAAGCCTTTATACATATTTCTGTTCTATTAAGAATCTTAGCCATGTTAATGATGACTAATATTCCCCTTTCCCCTCCAACTAAACGTAAAGCTTGTGCTAGGAGTGGATATGACAATAGTGCAACAGCCAATAGGTCGGATTTGAAACAAAGATCTTTGGGAATTCACTCCGCTCCTTAACCATTGAGCCATTGAAGCTTTTCTCAAGTTTCTAGACCTACAGGTTACGCTGTATGTTGATATGTCAGTCTTTATCTTTTTACATGTATAGATATAATTTGCACAAGAATGTGATCCACAAAGCACATATCTGTAACAAAGCATGATCATTAGAAAATGAGGCAGGAATAAATAACAATATGAATAAAAACAAAATTTGGAATTGAACTAAATAATTGTATTAATCAGTTTCTTTCATTAAACATATTAACATCTTTGTTTGTTGAAATTGTTGAAAGACTGCAAGCGACAAGTGCATAGATCAAGAAAGTTTACAATTTTATACAATAATAAAATTAGTGAAGTACAATAAATATCAACATCAGTCTATTACAATGTGTTTATTTAAATGGAATTGCTTGCTTTGGGTTGGTTGACATTAGAAATAAGGATAACAAAAAGACCTCCATGTTCACACTCAGACATTCACAACACAAGTAACGCAACTCAACATAACTCATACAGTTAAATCTAACAAACTATTAGTCTCTATGTTTACTATAAAATTCATCTAAATACTTTTTGTAGGCGGGTTGGTTGGGCCATAGGTAGGAGGCTTGCTGGTTCAGAGGACTTTGTGTGTTTGGTTCCGCCAGCAGGCTCTGTATGGACAGGAGCACCATGCGGACGTCGTACAGAGCCGTCCACTTGTCCTTCAATATATCTAAACATATTAACCCACAGGTGTCCACGTTGGGGTGAAAGCATGGCGTCACGAACTTGACGACGGGCGGGGCGTAGGGGTACGAGTTGGGGAACTCTAGGGACAGCTTGTACTTGTGTCCCGCGTAAACAGTGTCTTCGGGCCCGTTAATAGTACCTATCCATTTAAAAAGGTTTTCGCTTTCTGGAAACGCAGAGATCCCTTTGTCTGCGCATCGCATCAACTCCATAAGTTCTTTCTGCAATCTGTAACAAGCACTAAACCTTAGCCACGGATCGAGAATTAAAAACACAGGGGATTATCGAAAATTCTTACCGTTTGCTCACGGCGTGATTGTCTTTTAATTTTATAGTGTCCTCATTTTGTTTAGCTGGATTCGACGACGACGCATAATGCGGGTTAATATTCTGAGCCATAATAATCACAAGAAATCGAAATTAGATATCACCCGTTGTCTGTTGAAAGAAGGCGACTTCCTGTTAATTTTAAAAAGCTCAAATTTTATTGGATCTTTCATTAGTTTGACAGATGCACGAATGCAATAATGGCGTCAATCAACGTAAAATTGCATAGACTAATATCACAGAGTATAATTATCGATCAAAGAGAATAAAAGTGGATATGGGTAACTTTAGAAATTAATCAAACATAGTGACGGTGAAAACTGAAAACCGTGAAAATACTGGGCAACTACACTACTGATTGAGCAACAAAGGCGAACATGTGGGCCGCTCCAAATTGTAAAAACTTTCAGCTCTGTAACGCTATGGATGTTGATGTTAAATAATAATATATTTTATTAATAGCGAAGGCGAGCGAGTATTTACTAATATAATAAATTTACACGTCCATTGTTAGCCTTTGCTTGCCTTCGCTGCTCAATGTTAGATATACCTAATATAGTTACGGTAGATCATACCTAGTTGTAGAATTAAAACAACATCATACTGAATACTGTTAAATCACTTTAATTTTGTAGGTATTGAATACCTACTTCAGCAACCTAACGTAACAAGATACCTACGTAAATAGAAAAAGAACATGAACTGACCAACTTTCACTTTCTTTTATTATATTTTTGTGTTCACTCAAGTATGAAATTGGGGTGAATGGAATAATTCAGATTGGGTTCAATATGAAAAGCCTATAAAAGATCAGCAATAATGTAAGGCACCTTCAGTTACACAAAGTTAAACGTTTACATAAAAGTTACATTATCTAGTTACATTGCATCTGCATTGAGAATTTAGCAGAAATAATGATTGCTTTTGTAAGTACACACTTGCCTATTTTTAATTGTAACCATAAAATTGTATTTTTAAAATGCTATATTCTAAACATTTATTGCTAAAACATTCGTAAACGTTAGTAAAATATAAAAATTTATAATATATCAGTAGGGACAGTAGGTAGTTACTTAGGTAGGTACACACTATCAAATAAATCTTGTGTCAGAAACCGGTGAGGCTTAGATTATAAATCCAGCGGTGAAGGTTATTAAAACAAAAAGTGGCATTTTATATGTGATCCCTCAAACAGCTAAAAATCACAGTTTTCATTAGCAAACTCTACCTTTTCTGCCTGTATAAATTAAGTTAAGCCTGTCCCTATTCTACCAGTAACTGTGCAGTGCAGGTGTATCTCTTTAGGAGGATCGAAACATGCGATGTAAGCTGAGGAGCTCATGTCATAACTCATGACTCATGAGCTTCTCAGCACGCGGGTGGGGATCCTCCTTTTAGGATACTGTTTACAAAGATTTACATGATGAAACCATGATGAAACAACGTAACTACGTCGACTAAAAAGACTGACATCAAGGGCTGTAAATAAACATTTGACCACAGATTAATAGAGGATGTACTCATGGGATGGGACACCTCTTTTGATTTTGACATTTCTCTGTTTTATCGATTGGCAAAATTGGGCAAAATCGTGATTCGTGATTTCATCAAAAACATTGTGGAACTTGTGGATATTATTGAAGAATATTATCATTATATTTTCATTTATTGTTATAAACTTCTTTAATTTATATAAACACGGACAAAATGGCCAGCATGATTTATTTTGAAAACTGTTTGCTGTTCAACACCTCATACACAGACGTGTTCGAATTGAAACACAATATTTCAACACAATATGGCATTCCTGTGGAAGATTTATATGTAACATTGGACGGTAAGCTTGTGTACGACGATTGTATTCTAAGGAATAGTGAGAATGTTGTCAGAGTGCGCTCAAGGATCGTCGGTGGGAAGGGAGGTTTCGGTTCGATGTTGCGTGCGATCGGCGCTCAAATCGAGAAAACCACTAATCGTGAAGCATGCCGAGACCTTTCTGGGAGGCGTTTACGCGATATTAACGAAGAGAAGAGGTTAAGAAAGTGGTTAGAGGGCCAGGAAGATCGTGAACGCGAGGCAGCTGAGAGAAAGCAAAAAAAGTTAGAAAGGCTAATCGCTGAGCCAAAAATTGACGTAAATTTGCATCCTCAATACGAAAAAGAGAGGCAGGAACTGCCTGAGCGCGTCAGTGCGGCTGTGGACGCCGGTTGGCAAGCAGCGGGTACATCTAAAGAAGGTGTCAAACGCAAAGCGGAGGTTGAACAAAGTAAGGGAAAGAAAAAGGCTAAATTGTGGATAGATGCTGAGTTATCAGACTGTTCTTCCCTAAGCGATTACGAGGAAGAGGAAATCAAGTCCAACACTGCTCAAACTGTGTCCACAGATAGTGGAAATGAGTCTGATAAGTGTTCGGGGAGTAGTAAAATATAGTTATAGTTTTATATTTTACACATTTTAGTATTAAAATTTATGTTAAGGAGTAATCTTTGTTAACTATAGTATGCGACAGGTCAAGATGGCGATCAGGGTATGACGCAAGGCATACGCCCCGCACACTGGTAAATACAGGAGTGTGGGGCATCCCCACCCCAATTACCAGCTCAGCCTGTCGCATATTATATGTATTAAGTATTTCAGTAACAAAATTCCATGTTATCGTAGCTTAGAACTATTCCATACATGGACAAGCAGCATCATACAACATATGAGAAATCGGGCTGAAATTCTGAGAAATCTAGTAAAGCTTGAGTGATAGTCCCATGAACAATTTATATGGAAATAAGAGCAACTTTCTATTACTCTGTCAAACTATGCACTAGGTCATTCTGAACAAAAATGATTGCTTAACTCACCTCTGCTTATAACTTGATGGCCAGGTCATAGTAATTTAGACAGCTTCATGGAACACACTTGATCGAAATGCCCCTTCTAGTAGTACAATATTAATTAAAATTAAGTCAATGGATCATGGAATAGTAATATATTTATTTCTTTTTCTTATACATAAATTTGTATGAATCATAATCATCATTATGATCAACCCCTTTGCTGGCTCACTACTGTGACACACACATATTTCTTCTCAGAATGAGCAGCGCATGGCATTGGTCCACCAACCTGCTCAAGTGCAGATTGGCAGACTTCACACACTTGAGAATATTATGGAGAACTCTCAGGCATGCAGTTTTCCTATGTTTCCATTAAAGCAAGTGATGTGTTACTTTCATCAAATATTCCAGCCTATGACAGCCTGGTATAGCAGTTGTTGGTTCTTTTATACTCTATAGCGTCTGTCCGATTTAATGTGAGTTGGAATTTGTTAACAACCCAGTTGATTGAATTTATAAATTATTGTAACAAAAATAAATCTTAGAAACTGCAATATTTGTATTATTTTATTCCTGCTGAATAAGCGAATACCTAGTGATCCAGAAAGTTTTAGGATTGACTCAAATCCTTACTCCTGAGAACTAACCCATTGAAATACTATTTAGTACAATGGAGAAGTTTGAGGATGTATTTGCAATAGAAATAAATAGATCAAAACGAATAAACCTACCTATTTTGCCACGCAAGTGCAAACTTTGGAATCGACTCCCATCGGCGCTGTGACTTGCCACTAGTTTACAACATGGTCCGGTTATTCAAGGGGCGGACCAACAAATTCCTGAAAGGCCGGCAACGCATCGGCGGTTCTGGTGCTGCAAATGATCATGGGTGGCGGTAATCACTTAGCACTTGTCAACGTGTACTAACGGACGCCTAATACTAAGCCTCCGATCTCCGTCCGTCCGTCTGTCTGTCAAGTGGGCTATATCTTATGAACCATTACGGTTCCATATAGCCCACTTGACAGATAGGTACTTAGTTAAGAGAGTTGAAATTTTCAGTGTAATGAAAGTGCCTATTTCTATTGCTGCTAAGTATAGCAACAAATAATAAACGAAGATGGCGACTCACAAAATAACCGCCATGCATTTTTCTAAAGTCATAAAGTACATTGTTTTATATCTTGTACGGAACCCTTCGTGTGCCAATCCGACTCGCACCTGACCGGTTTCTTTATTTGCATTACAGAGAAAACTGTGGTGCGTGGTGTTAATGCTCTCATTCCTCACGCTGGTCAACGGGAGGCCACAAGAGTCGTATGGCGGAGGAAATCACGCTTCGGAGAGAAAAGGTATGTGTAATATCACAGAGAAAACTTTGGTGCGGCCCGGGACCAAAGCCTGAACCCCGAATAGGAGGCCGAAGTTTAACCACTAGGTCATCATAATGTCTATAAGTAAGACGTAAAGTAATGACGTAAGACAATAAACATAGGCTTCACTGCTGATCGTGCGATTTCAGACATAACCGATGTTAAAATATATCATTCAAAAAGTTTAATTGGAATTTTCTAAGTGGCCAGACTGTAGACTGCTCATTGGTGCTAATTTGGTTGTTAATTTATTGTGTTCACAATGCCTACATATTATGATGACTAAAACTCTAAAAGCATTGCTCTCTTCTTCCGCATAGGTCATAGAACGCAATTTTTTTAGCACAGTAGGTACCTACCCACCCAGTAGAACCCTCGTAGCTTTAGTTTTAAGTAACGTAATTAATTATCACCACTATATCGTACAAGTTTAACAATTTCGACCATCAAAGGAGTACAATTGTACCTACTTTGAATAAATGATTTTGACTTTTGACTTTTTTGACAGTCAGTTTTGGGTCATGGGTCTCTTGTAGGGACTTCCACGCGTCATGGCGTGGTGTTGCGCGGCCTGATCCAGCGGCTCCCTGCAACTCGTTTGATGTCATCTGTCCGAGTGCTACCACTGCGCTTCCAGTGCAACGTCTCACCTCGGGATTTATGCCACATAGCTGATGCCCGCAGCTTCGCCCGCGTGGATTGGTCAGATCCCCTGCAGCATCAGGATTGAGGAGTTGGACTCCAAATTTTTTATGAAACAATGTCGCAAAGTTCCTCTATCGATTAAAAAAGAAATGACGCAAATCGGTTCAAAAATATCGGAGATTCGGTGTACATAGGTAGAAAAACACAACTTCCTTTTTGAAAGTCGGTTAAAAAAGTAGCCTATGTTACACCCTGGTCAATCCTCTACTTGTCTGTGAAAATCCCATAAAAATCGGTTCAGCCGTTCCAAAGATTAGCCTTTTCAAACAGACACAGACAGACAGACAGACAAAAATTTTAAAAACGTGTGATTCAGTGTTGGTATCGTTCAAATAACCATATGAGCTTAATATGAGGTAGTTATTTCGAAATTACAGACAGACACTCCTTCGAAAGCCGTTGAGCTATGTCGGTTACTTTGAACGAACACTACTAACCTACAAAGTGATCTATTGATCATGTACCACGACATGACCTTCAGGACACTCAATAGACTCGGTGCTTTTTCATTCTCACTGAGGCCGCGGCCTCCATGACAGCGGGAGGCGGGGCGGGAGCGGCGGGGTTTGAACTTGAGCTTTAAAACAAGGCTTTAAAGGTCTATTTACTTTGAGGCTAAAGTATATCAAAGTTTGAATTTTATCCACGTTGCATTATCTTCGAGAAGTCTTTTTACCTGACGCCAAATAAAATGTTTTCAGATGACGCCGGCCGGGTGCAGATAAAAGTGTACCGCGGACCCACTAGAATCGACGGGACCGCGCCGTGGGGCTTCTGGGTCAAGCAGCCGTCTGATGAGAAATGAACCCAGCAGTCATTACCTATTGTCCGCCCATGACCTTTCGTAGCCTGGAACAGCGCGGCGAGTGCTGGAAATAAAATGCGTAGCTTTGGTATAGTCATGTGACCTCGGCACGGATCTAAAGGAATACCTTGAATGCGTAGAACTCATATTTTGGATCCCAATAGCGGATTCCATCAACCAGATTATTGAAAATTGACGTGAACAATAATCTGATTGGTGGAACTACACTTGTTTGTTCGAGCGTACCTACCTACAGACCTCAGTAATGCGAATGTAAGACTCATTAAATACGCAAGTCCGGTTGAGATCAGTTTTTTGTACAATGCGCAGTCATACGGCTCCAATTCAGAGTGAACTGTTTATTTTGCGCGCACTCCACTCGTCCATATTCCCCGCGCCCCGCTCCGCTCGCCGCGCCGCTAAAGTCGTGGATAGGCGGTGGTATATACAAGTTCACCAAAGACTATCTAATTAAATAAGTACATAGTGTAAGTTTTCATTAAAGTATTCTGGTTTTCACAATTGTTTTTATTTTGTTGGGACAGTAATTCTGAAATTGTAGGTAAGGAACTGACCTGAAATTTCAGGTAAAGCGTGTAATTACTAATCATGTTTAAAAAAACAAATAAAGTAGGTAGGTCTGGTGGGTTGGTTCCGCCGTGGCTAGTTACCACCCTGCCGGCAAAGCCATGCCGCCAAGCGATTTAGCGTTCCGGTACGATGCCGTGTAGAAACCAAAGGAGCATGGGTTTAATGAAAAACTGCCATCACTTTCCAGGTTAGCCCGCTTCCATCTTAGAGTGCATCATCACTTACCACCAGGTGAGATTGCAGTCACGGACTAACTTATATCTGAATAAAAAATAAAAAATATTCAGTAGGTAACTACTTAGTAGTCAAAACCAAGCCAGAGTTTCCAAACTTTTTTGTTCACACTGGCTCATGTCTATATTATCACTGTGCTGAATTCCAATGTTTGTACGTTTTAAATTAAAAGAGATCAAATTTATTGACCCGGGTAGATTTTTAAATACCTAACTGGCCAAGATGATCTATGAGTAGGTACCTAGACTAGAAGTTCCGTATGCTTATAACAAAACGTCTTTAGGCAGGAAATAATGCACATCAAACTTTAGAAAGCGATTTCGGCTTCGTAGAGCGTCGTCTCTGATACTCATACCTAATGTGATGTTTCGCCGGTCTCAACGACAGAGGCAACGCTCTACGAAACCGTTATCTCTTCTCTTTCTAAAGTTTAATGTCTGTGACGCACAGTCATAGACATACAGACACTGGACGGGTTTCCTTGTTTGACTACGGAACCATAAAAACGATTACGTTAGTAGTTATAGGTAGAGTAAGTAGGATTTATCGTTTTATAATGAGTAATTTAATCTTTACTCGAGGTCATGGAATTTGATTGATTTTAATATTTTCGCGACTTGTAGACTTACTAATATAGGTACGTGGATTTAAGTTTTTGAAAATCCCGTGGACCTTCTTGGATTTTTTGGAATTAGTCTATGTCGCTCTCCATCAGTCTTTAACGTTTATCTATGGAAAAGATCACGTAGATCCGTTGCGTGATTGAAGGACAAAATAACTAGTTAGAATAGAATGAAATGTTTAGTCAAATTAGGTAACTTTTACAAGTAGGTTCTTTTGAATCGTCAAATCTTCCTACCGAGAAGAATCAGCAAGAAACTCGGCGGTTGCTTTTTTCAAAGATTTGATATAGTTACTAGTGCGTAAATTTTGAAAAAGGACTCATCATATTTCATGTCAAAAGTGCGATAGTATGGAAGGTTAACAATTCTATATAGTATGCCTCTTTCGCATTTCAGCGAAAAGCTACTTGATAACAGCTTTGTAAACTAAGGAAAACTAAAGTATCTAGGTATTAAGTACTTTTGTATGAAAAGCTGAGGAGCGCGCTACTTCTCTTAAAATAGTTGGCTAAGTCGAAGAAATCAAACCTTCATAGATGACCAATAAATAGGTAATCTTTACTCAAGATAAGGATAACACTCCAAAACTCGAAATATCGTTTGCGGTTAGTTTACGAAAGATAATACGAGCGCACTCGCGTCTATTCTAACTAGTTAGGAGCGATTAGGAATGGCGTAGCTATGCCTACTTCATTTTAAGTATTATTTTCGTACATTAAAAAAATAGCGATGCTCTGTGTTAACGTGTGTTGCTAGTGCGTTAGTCGTGCATCAATACTTTGGTAAGTTAGAATTTTACTATTTTACTATTCCACAATTTCTCATGGGTAGCATTCCATAGACAAACACTTGAAAAACACGACTGTCCAAGCAAAAAAAAAGAAACGGCCATGTACGAGTCAAAATCGCGCACCAAGGGTTCCCTACTATATAGTCGTATATATCTATTATGCATTGAAGTAAATAAAAATCTGTTTTAGAATGTACAGGTAAAGCTCTTTCATATGATACCTACCCCACTTGCTAAAGTAATCTTACTTTGAAAGTTGGACTACAATATTTGTTCGTGACCATAATTTATTTTATTTTTGTGACCACAAATTCACGGTTTTCGAATTTTTCCCCTTACGTGTGCTTTATGACCTACCTAAATACCAAATTTCATGATTCTAGGTCAACGGAAAGTAGTCTATAGGTTTCTTGAGACAGACAGACAGACAACGAGGTGATCCTATTAGGGTTCCTTTTTTCCTTTTAAGGTACGGAAAATGTGTACCTACAATAGCTAAGCTGATTCCTAGTTCCATGATTTTACATGAAACCAACGTGATACAACCTTTAATTTAATAAAAAAAATATTGTCAAAATCAGTAAATGTTTTGACGGCATTATGGAGTAACATTCGTAACTCTACATCATGGACCTCTACATTTAAAAATTTGCAATTATTTTCAGGAAAATGAAGCGCAAGGTGCCTTATCTGAAATTGTTTTGTAAGTAAATCTAAGGAATATAATTTAAAATTGGTTCTGACTCACCGATTGCCTCATCAACGCCTAGTCAGTCACAGAATACGTCATAACAGGGCTCAGCCCAAACTCTTGCCTTGAATAAGTTTTGGACATATCTATGGTTTTGGACCTAGAAAGCTGAAATTTTGTACAGAAGTGCAAAGTTTAAAAGGTAGTCGCGAAGAATTATTACTTCCTCCATCCATGCGAAAATATATTATAAACTTTAGATATGACCATAGATAACACACTATATAACCTGATATGACGGTTGACACAGAGTTAATAGGGTAATATTATGGCGAGTCTGTTTTCCGCAATAAGTATCTATACCTCCATCACCTCCATGGTATACTTGTATGGAATACATTATCCTAAGTAAATAAGTAATAATATAAATACTAAATTAATTGAATTATTCATTTATTTATTGATTTTTCACAATCTACCTATCACCTGATATTGCTAAGATAGGAAGCGTTTATTATCTCTGTTATCTACATGTTACCCATATTTCATAGCAAAGGAGTTGGTGGCAATTTCGGGATAAGTATAAAGATTTAGCTTTTTTTTATTCTAACGCTAAATTGCTCAATGGCACTGTTTTGTCGGTAGAGGATGGTAACTAGCCACGGCCAAAGCCTCCAACCAGACCAGTGGTTCATTTGGTTGGACCAGCGTTCACCGATGGTTTAACGTGCTCTCTAAAGCACGGAGGAAGCGAAAAGGCAAAATTTGGATTGCTGAAAACGGTCACCCATCCAGTTACCGACTTGGGTTAACGTTGCTTAACAAACGCAATCGATTGATACGCATTAACTAGGCTCCATTCTATCTCTCCACTCTTCTTCACAGTGGTGAGGGAGAGTGGCGAGATAGAATGGGGCCTAGTTAATGCACCAGATGTCAAATTCTTCCAAGTCTTCACAGTACCTCGTCGCAGAGGCATAGCAGCGCGCCTCGCGGTATTATCGCTGGTGCTAGCTGCTATCGCGGCTGCGTGGTGTCTGGCCGACCTGACCAGCCAGGTCTTGCTGCCACCGCAGCCGATACTGGCCCTCGACCACTACGCGATCAACAGAAGCCTCAAAAGCTACCTCGATAACATGTAAGACACCAAGTATGAGCGTTGGCTTTCTTATGTGGTCGACATCCAATCTACTCGCATGAAAGGAATCGCTAAAGTTTGGACCATCTTTTCAGCATCCGCATTTTCTGTCACGTATTCTTGTTTTGAAAGAAAGAAAGAACGAAAAAACGTTTATTTTTTGAAAGCCGTGCCGTGCCACACCTTACCAGTTATACCCACGGGTTAAATTATCCCGGCGCCTCTTATACTTGAGCATTACAGTCAAAAGACCTCAAACAGAAGAAGTGCCGGAATAAACTGTGTCATATTGTGTGGCACAACCCGAAAAACAACAGTTATAACTTGTGTACCTTCAAGACAATTTACCTGAACATCGTAGTACTCAAACGGATGGAACGTTCTGAACACCAAGCCATGCCTTTCTGAATTTATTGACGGCCAAAGTTTCATGACGTAACTTTAATCGCCATGCCGTCATCAACTCATCACCAGCCCAGTACCTAGGACCAGTGACGGATTAAGACTACTTGATGCCCTAAGCAATCCATGCCTGTGGGCCCCCCTATCCGTATGTCAATTAAAATCGATCTTTAATTAAACCTTTATCGCCTAAAAACATTAGTTTTTTGTAAAATAAGATGATGAGATGTAACGTACTTTAGAAGTGGAGTAGGTGCGACAACAATAAAAACCAAAGCATAATTATTTATTTATTTATTGAAATGTGCCTTGTGGCTTTCGGGGACATTCGAATTGTCGGGCAGCGAGTGGGCAAGCGGAGTCGGGTTATGATTCTAGATCGGACTCTATCACCCGTATTCACAAACGTTACTATATCAGGTCTCATAGTGCCCTCGAACGCATAGTGTCCGTTCCACCAATCAGATGACTGTATCACGTCAATTTACAATGATCTGATTGGTGGAACCTACACTATGCGTTCGAGCGCATTGTGAGACCTCATCATGACCTCATAGTAACGTTTGTGAATACGGCCGTATGTCAACTTAAAACGCGCGAATTTTCAAATTAGTCCTCGAAAAGTTCCTACTCTCACGTCACCAAAAACCACACCAAAAAACTTTTTTGGTGTGGTTGAGACGTGATGCCTTAAGGACGAATTTTTTTGCTTCTTCTGGTGCCCCCTCAGACGTGATGCCCTAAGCAATTGCTTAATTTGATTAAGGGTTAATCCGTCACTGCCTAGGACGGGTCTCCTCTCAGAATAAGAAGAGTTTAGGCCATTGCCCACCACGCTGGCCAAGTGCGTATTGATAGACTTCAACCTTTGAGATCATGATGTGCGTAATTTTTTTTTATGAAATCTTCTAGAAGTGTCCTCATCGAGCCTTCAAGCACGGTGTGCTCTGACAACAAGCGGGTGGATGTGCTGGTGTTGGTGACGTCATCACCGAAGAGGTTTGCCCAGCGGCAGGCCATCAGGGACACGTGGGGCAAGTATGTGCCTGCCTACTTTGTGCTGGGCTTGGATGGACCTGCGGTGGAGGATCTTACGGTGAGCCTATTCCCCGAGCCTCCACACATCTCAACCTAGATTAAAAATATTTTTGTCTCGAACTTTTCGACTCCTATCTTTCTATAATGGTTTTGTGTTCTTTTTCAATAAAAAATAAAATAGGATTGTATTGAAGGCATCGTCAAGCTTTGCACCCGTACGTAGTGAAAATTCCACGGACAAGTAGGTACTTGTAGGTACAAAGTGATTTGCTTCCTCGTTTTTAATTGCAACAGCTATGAAACGTTCTTCTGGCATCAGTTCCTCCCACTTTTAATATCTTTCAGCATTCCTTATGGGATGCCCTTCCAGGTTCTATTTTTCCTTCCACTTCTAATATTATAGGCACCTTCAAATCAATACTGAATAGAGATATTTTAGGCAAGCGCGCTCTATCTTAGTCTGGATCATCTGCATAATCTGATTTCCGAACCGGTGATAAAATCTTGACATAATATTATTTATGTGGCACAGAATGTTCTACATGAAATTAAATTTCATTTCATTGCATCATTTGCCAACAGATTTGAAAACTATATCGCTTCGGAACTTAATCGAAGATGTTAGTATTAATATTAACCTTGTTTCAGGCAGACAATTATTTAGAAGCAAAGGCGTACGGTGACATGATAATCTTCCAGTTCCTAGACCACTACCAGAACCTGACCCTGAAGTCTGCCCTGATGATGCAGTGGACTGCCGCAAGGTAGTGACAGACTGAAGGCAATTTTTTTTGTTTTGTTTTCGGGGTGTGTCTGTTGGCCCTATTGACCGTGACAGTTTTACAGTGATGGTGTGCGTTAAGCTCAGTACCTATTAGAGTGAACTGGAGTGATGAGCTTTCGTTTTGATCCTAAATCGACATCTGACAAATATTAGCTATCACGTACCATCAGCGTACGTACTCGTACGTATCGTATCAGCGTGTTAGTATTAGTTATCACGTGAAATCAAACATTTAAAAATATTATAATAATATTTAAAACTCTTTACCACTGCCACGACGGCCCATGTCACATACCTAGTCGTTTCTTAGCCAACTTTGACACCTGCCATTGTAGGTGAAGCCTCGAGGCTTTGTTACAAGTCTCTTGAACTGTAGTATATAGCTCTGTACCTGGGCTAGACTCTGGTGGTTTACTTACCTAATGCTTATAACCCAAACCCTTCTCATTCTGAGAGGAAACCCGTTGTCAGTGGTGGGTCGGCGATGAGGTGATGATGATGATCAATTTGCAAGGTTCAAAGCCGTGGGATAAGCCCACGTCCGAGTCAACTCAAAGATCAGGAATCTTAGCTACCTACTTTTTATATGCAGAAGTGCAAATGTAGTTACTAATTTTGTCGCTCTACAAAGTTAACCATGGCATTAGTGTTCTCATTCATTACATTAATCACTGAAGGTGTCCTTCACACCTGGACGAGCTCATGCTGTTCAAGACCGATGATGATGTTCTGGTCAACCCCTGGGTACTGAGACGAGTGGTCCAGCAGAATTCTGGAAAGGATCTTATTGGTACCAGTATTGCTATTATTTTTTTTATATTTCAAGATGAAGGTTAGAAAGAGTAACAAACATACACACATACACACATATACAAAAACTTTCTCCTTTATAATATCAGTGTGAAATTGTCAGGGTACAGGAAGGTGAACAGCTACCTGCATCGCGACGCGTACAACAAGTGGTACGTGCCGCGCTGGCTGCACCGACATGACTTCGTGCCGGAATACCTCTCGGGGACAGGCTACCTGATAAAAGGTGGGCATTTTTAGGGTTCCGTACCTCAAAAGGAAAAACGGAACCCTTATAGGATCACTTTGTTCTCTGTCTGTCTGTCTGTCTGTCGTGTCTGTCAAGAAACCTATAGGGTACTTCCCGTTGACCTAGAATCATGAAATTTGGTAGGTAGGTAGGTCTTAGAGCACAAGTACAGGAATAAATTTGAAAACCGCGAATTTGTGTTTACATCAATTAAAAAAATATTAAAATGTGTTTTTTCAATTTTCAAAATAAGATAACTATACCAAGTTGGTCATATGAAAGGGCTTTACCTGTACATCCTAAAATAGATTTTTATTTATTTTTATGTATAATAGTTTTTGATTTATCGTGCAAAATGTTGGAAATAATACCCGAGTACGGAACCCTCAGTGCGCGAGTCTGACTCGCACTTGGCCGATTTTTTTTAAATAAAAAATCTATGCTTTAAAAGAAAAGAAAACTTTTTTTAAAGTTGTGTGACATATCACGTAATTTGACGTACTTCTTTAGTTAAATCGATAATTTAAAATGTTTAGCAAACATTAAACTAACAGCTGAAGTAGTTTTTACGAGTTTTGGAAGACTCTCCATTCAAGAAATAATTTATTTTTGAGATAGGCATCATCCCAATTCACTAGATATCAAAAAATGTAGAGTGGAACGGTACAGAATTTTGAACAAAAATGGCTTTGACTTACACAAGTATCATGGGCAATTAGTATACGATTTTTACCTTATACTTACATGCATTATTTACAGGTAGCAGATTAGAAGAGATTCTCCAGGCAGCGTTTGAAGTCCCCATCATCAATTTAGAAGATGTTTACTTCACGTACATAGTGTCGAAGATTAAGTTAAACTTAACTTTAACACATGATCGCAGATTAAGTCCTTATAAACCCTGGTTGCCCCTAGACTGTATATATTGGGGATTGGCTTCCACACATAGTTTGACACCAAACGAAATCTTGGGCGCATGGCCAAGTATTGAAAGGTTAGGGAAAAGATATGAACATGGTTTTGATAATTGTCTATATTTTGTTAATAATATTTGGACCGAATTGTATTTGTATTGATTTTTGACCAGGTATTTAATTGTATTTGTTTGATTTCTAACTACGGCCCTCATAAGAAAGCTCGGAGTCACTCAGTGGGCGATGGAGAGAGCTATGCTTGGAGTAATTTCTCTACGTGATGAAATCAGATATGATGAGAACCGTAGGAGAGCCAGAGTAACTGACATAGATCAGTGTGTTGCGAAGCTGAAGTGGTAATGGCCGAGGTACATTGTTCGAAAAACAGAAAGACGAGTCGCAAGGAGCCGCTGAATTCAGGCGGCGCAAGATCGTGGCGTGTAAAAGCCCCTACAAGAGACAGCTACTTATATGATACCTATTATATACTTACTTACTGGATTTACACTGAAAATAAAGATTAGGTACCTACTATTAATATCATAATATAGTTATACAAAGTAGTTATGACCAAGAAAAATAAATGACTCTTATTATAATTTTGTGATAACATTAAAAATGTTTATTTTGTTTTTAAAGAGAAAATAGTACAGAATTGATTGTGCCAAGACTGATTAGAATAAATATAATTATATTTAAGAGTTTTAACACATGTAAACTTAACACCAACACTCGATTTAACCGTTTTCTAATTCAGTAACATCTTATTTTAACCACACATCCGACACTCCCATATAGACGAACTGATTTAATTATTTACCTATTACTCTATTACCGGAACACCGGTCTGTCCAGAGTCCGCAAAAGCGAACTGATTTAATTATCGATTGCTACTACCGGGGCACCAGCCTGCCCGCACATGATTTGGGTGGATGTGACTGACGGTGTATCTGAGGTTTGAGCGAAGCTAACGAGCGGGACAAAGCAACATCAGCTGTCAAGATACGGAACTCTCCATATATGAGTCCAAAACATAAGTGGCCTATTTAATAAATTTAAAAAGGTTGATCCCTTATAGTAATACTAATGAAGAAATATACATAAGTGTTAAGTTTTAGTTAAGTATCTAATAATATTCTTAACTTCCTAATAAAAAATTTACAAAACGGTTGTTTGTTTTCTTTGATCACCGTTCAGTATTATAGCAGGAATCAGGAATCGAATCCGAAACAATTATAATTATAAGACCACAACTTCATCACTACGCCAAGGTGGTTTTCAAAGACTACTGTTCCGGTACGATACCGCGTACAGTCCGAGCCTAGTATGGATTTAAATGTGGACGATGTCCGTGTCTATCTGTGCACCTACCGCTTCTACCACCAGAGAACGCAGGCTAAAAAGGTAGCAGACAGACAGACAGACACACTTTCGCATTTATAATATTAGTATGGATTAAGGGCCGATTTCACCAATGTAAAATATGTCTTCTTAACCGAACGTAAAGATATTTTGGCATATTTTCATTACGCCCAATTTATATTCCTTGGTTGAGCGTGTGTTGACGTTGGGGAAATCGGCGTTAAATAGCTTACATTGTAAAATACTTATACATTGATGGTCAAAACAGGTGTTCGTGCGATAAGCGTTTAATAGTTTCTCGTCTTATTGGAATATTCGCATTGTTATTGAGCCATTCATGGCGTGCAGGGACGGACTCTGTCTGATCTAAATATATATAAAGAAAAGCTAACTAACTGACTGACTGATTGATCTATCAACGCACAGCTCAAATTATTGGACGGGTAGGGCTGAAAATAGACATGCAGACAGCTAATGACGTAGACGTCCGTTAAGATTTTTTTTTGAAAATTCAACCCCTAAGGGATAAAATTGGGGTTTGTGTAGTCCACGGGGAAGAAGTGAAGCTAGTTCATTAATAATACAATATTATATTTTGAGCATTTGTTTTGTTTGTCAGTTATAATAATCCATACCTACTAATAATGTGAAAGTGCGCCTGTCTGTATGTCTGTCACCGATTGCGATGAGTTTACTTACCTTCCGGAACTGTCATTTAGGTTACTTTATGCCCCGGAAAATCAAAGAATAGAATACTAGATACAGTACTAACCGTTTTACGTGCTTTGTTCTTGTGGGGCTGTAAATTCAACAACTATTTAACTCTAGGTTGCTACTGTTTTTTTACAGATAAACTCAATAACTTGTTTGGCCTTTTTTTTTTTTTTTTTTTTTTTTTTTTATCGTGGGGAAATCCTCATGGATACCACCGCGCCCGGGGAGGCACGGAGGTTATGTCGGACTTTTACCGACTAAAACCCCACGGCGTTCCACGCATCGCCTGATGGTCAGGTTACGGGGCCAAACACGTTCGCGCAACCTGGCCAGCGGCGCCTACTAAGGACTCTCCTCGGGGGACCAATATAGTCCCTACCCACCGTCTGAGGCACACTAGGAACACAATAGTGCGCCTCCCGACTCGGGGACTGGTTTCTTTTCGGGCGATAGACTCCCCGTGTCCATCGCCCGAGAGCCCCTCTCAAGGGGGTAGGCGGCGGTCGTGGGCGACTCGCCTACGCCCAACCCTCCTACGACGGATGGCATGAGAGCTCAAATCATCTTCTCTCATGCGCTCCGCCGCCTCCTTCTGCGACATTACCTCCTCGCAGAAGGACTCTACCGCTTTCCAAGACCTATCGCTGTTCGCCATGGCTCTGACTACGGCTGGCAGGGAGAGGTCTTGCCCCACTGCTGTCACGAGCGTCTCTCGCGACTCATCCCATGCTGGGCACTCTGCCAAAGTGTGCTGCGCCGTATCCATGGCACTGCCACACTCATGGCACTCCTCAGTAGGCTCTCTACCAGCGATCCTGCACAGGTACTTTCCGAAGCAGCCGTGCCCCGAAAGGACCTGCACAAGATGAAAGGTGAGTACTCCATGCCCTCTCTCCACCCACCGTTGTAGAACGGGCTGGATCGCCGCCACTGTCATATGACCTGCGCTGGGTGATTCGAGCCTTGCCGACCATTGGTGGAGGAGCTCGACCTGCGCATTTCGCCGCCACCCAGCGATTTCAGTGGAGGTAGGGTACTCGCCCCTCAATCGGGCATCCACCCTTCGCTGGTGCATGTCTGCCAGCATCTCCGCATCCAGGTCCCATGGAGGAGTCCCTGCCAAAGCACAGGCTGCCTCACAGGAAATGGTGCGGTAACCTCTGATGACTCTGACCGCCATGACTCGCTGCGGCTTTCGCAGCAGGGTCCGAATGCAGGAGTTCAGAGCATCCGCCCAGATAGGTGCCCCGTAGAGAGCCATCGACCGCACTACTCCCGTATACAGGCGGCGGCAACTGGCACTTGGCCCACCCACGTTTGGAAGAAGCCGTCCCAGCGCCCCGGCAGCCCCAATTAGTTTGGGGGCCAGGCGCCGGAAATGCTCCTCAAATTTCCATCGACTGTCGAGAACGAGTCCTAGGTACTTCATCGTCGACTCGACAGCGATGGAAACTCCGCCCACTACCAGATATTCGCCCGCTGGAAGTGCTCTCCTTGGCCCATGAAAGCACAGAGCCTCAGACTTATTGAGGGCTACTTGAAGTCCCAGCCGCCGGATACGCGCTACAACTTGGGCCACTCCAGCCGTCGCCAAGACGCGCGCTTCCCTGAAATTGCTGCCTCGAGCTGTCACGAGAGTGTCATCTGCGTAGCACGTCACATCGACACCCCGCATGTTGGTCCCCCGCAGTACCCAATCATAGCCGATGTTCCACAGGAGAGGCCCAAGAACCGAACCCTGTGGAACACCGCACGACACTTCTCGCCGTACCCATTCTCCACCGTGTGCCGGATAGACAATAGCCCGGCCCGAGAAATAGGCCTCCACGATTTGTCTGAGATATGCCGGCATCGCATGGTATCTCAGCGCCTCCCTGATGCTGTTCCAAGGCAAGGTGTTAAAAGCGTTAGCGATGTCAAGAGACACCGCCAAGACTACCTCACCCCGAGAAACTGCGTCATCCGTTAGGGCCTTCACCCGTGCGACTGCGTCAATGGTGGAACGGCCCCGGCGGAAGCCGAACTGATGGTCGCTGTGACCCGGTCCTGTCTCCTCCAGGTGTTGAACAATACGCGCGGCAACCACACGTTCGAAGAGCTTGCCTACCTCATCAAGTAGCACGATAGGCCTATATGCTGATGGAGAACTGGCTGGGCGACCCTCTTTGCGTAGCAGGACCAGTTTCCCTGTCTTCCAAGGACCTGGAAACTGTCCCTTCTCCAAGCATGCGCTGAAAAGCCCTCTTAGTCGAGGCTCTAGTGGGCCCAAAACCAGTGCTAATGCACGGCCGTGCACTCCATCAGGACCCGGAGCGGTGTTTTTGGATCGGAGCCGCAGCACCGCTGCCTTTAGTTCACCCTCGGTGACTTCGGGCGCGTGAGAAACAGTCTCGTCCTCTCCAGCTGTAGGCGGCGCCATATCAGGTGACTCCTGAATGACCCTTTGTGGGAACAACGAATCCACGACCATCTCCAGCTGTTGAGGCTGAAGAGTTTGTGTGAGGGGTGGTGCCCAGGGGCGCAGCTTTCGTCGGACCATTTTATATGGTCGCCCCCACGGATCAGCGTTGAGGCTCTCAAGCATCTCCTCTTCCGCCAGCTCCTTTGCCGTTTTAATGGCCACCTGTAGGGCAACGACAGCCTCCCTGTACAGCGCGTAGAGGCGCGCCTCCTCTGGCTCATTCCGATTTCGACGGCGGCGGCTCCTTTGGTACTGGCGTCTCACTGCTACGCAGGATCTACGCAGCTGCGCTATCTCCATTGACCACCAGTACACTGCATTTTTTGGCGGACAGGGACCGACTCGTGGCATAGCCGCATCGCAAACCTGCATCATGGCTTTGCTGAATGACTCGGCCTCCCGTTCCACCTCCACTGGATTTTCAGAACCCGTTACCCATGCTTGAACCAATGCCGCCTCGTACAAGACCTCCTTGTTTAGGCGCTTCAATGACCAGCGAGGACAGTTGCCTCGTGAGATCTGACTTGTACCGCTTGCAGATGCTGCAGATGAGGCAACTGTGAACCGAATATATCGGTGATCGGAGAGTGTCTCCTCACCTTCCAACACTTCCCAACCATGGACACTGCATGCCAGAGCAGCATCAACAAAAGTGATATCTACAATGGAGCCACCCTGTTGCCGCACACACGTGTAAGCCGTCCCCCGGTTCGCCACCGACAGCCCCATTGAGAGCGCCCACTCCTCGAGCTCCCTACCACGCGCGTCAGTCACCGAAGATCCCCACGCCATAGACTTGGCGTTGAAATCACCGGCGACGAGCATCTGGTCTGAGCGATTCCGATCGATTTGGGCTCCGAGGTCCACCAGAAATGACTCAAATTCCGCCAGAGTTCTATTCGGTGAGAAGTAGACGCCAATTACTGTGACGTCACCCACTTGTGCTGAGACATAACCCCGCCCCCTCACAACTCTTTCGAAGTTCGGAGATCCAGCAGCGGTCCGGGTTGTGATGGCTACCAAGCCGTCAAGGTCCCCTGCCCAATCGTCACCCGATGGGACGTAGTACGGTTCAGCGACCACGGCAACGTGTATCGACCACTCCGCTATACTCTGGAACAGGAGGTCCTGAGCTCTAGCAGAGTGGTTGATATTCCCTTGAAGAAATCTGAGAGCCATTTATTATCCTACGGCCATCTCAACCTCCTCAGCCCGATTGTTCATGGATGGGCCGGCAGACTGCGAGGAGACCCGGGGGCCATCGTCAGCTTTACCACTCTTCATTCTGGACTTTCTGGGCTGATTGCATGCGCCGCTGCCCCCCCGATGATCCGCTGGTCTACCAGCTGCCGCACACACACTACAATGTGGCGCGGCCGAACACCCCTTCGCTTTATGGCCAATCTGCCCGCAGCGGTAACAAGTGTCACTGCGGTCAGTCTCAGCGATGCACTGAGCCCTCAAATGACCCCTTTCTAAGCAGCGGTAGCACCGCTGGGGTCGCTCGTCGAGCAGATTAACGCGGGCCGAAACCCAGCCCACTAATAGTCTTCCTCCTTCGACCACCTTTTTTGCAGCCATGACTGGGCAACGCAGCCAAATCGTCCCAAGGCCCGAGGAATTGCGGACTACCTCCCCGGCACGCACCTGATCAACAGAACAACCTCCTATACGTGCCACGGTGGTCACCACGTCATTGCTGGTGACGGAGTCATCCAGGCCCGAAACACGTATATCGACGCATTTGGTGGGCCTAGAGACTCGCACAAATTCTTCACCTACTACTTCCCTGATCTTATGGGCCAGAGCATCCGCCTTCTCTCCACCAGAAGCCGCTGGGAGCTCCAAAATCCGCGCTCCGGTCGCAGCCACTTTAAACCGTACCGCGGCAACGCCAAAATCAGACAGTGAGATATTTTCCTTAGCCTTTTGTATCACTTTACTATAGGAAGCTCCTTTCTCCTCAGCCCCTGGCTGCAGCGTTATAACTATCGCAGCAGAACGAGGCGGTCGGAGCTTTCGAGCCTTGTTCAAGGGTTGAGGCCGTTGCTGAGACTGTGGCTGTGATTTTGATTTTGACTGGCCTTGTGGCCGCAAGGGCGGTCCATCGCCATGTGCGCCAGTTTTCGACCTCTTCTTATTCTTTTTCTTCTTCTTCCCCTTTTTCCCCTTCTTCCTCCCTCCAACCTTCTCCCAAAGACCCTCTTTGGGAGGGGGTTGGAGGGATGATGCAGAAGGTGGTGTATGGTGTAACTCTTCCCCGGAGAGCGTCCTCTCTGTGGGACGCAACTCCTTCACAGGTAGGCTGGGGCCTGCTTGCTTTGCTGCCTTTTCTTTTTTATCTGCCGCCAATGGGGGGCGGAGTCGCTTTTCCGGAAGGAGCCTGTCCTCGAAGGAGGCCAGGCGGGCATTTAACATTTCTCCAACCTGGACCATCACCGAGCGACAGATTTCCTCTATCGGGGACGCAGCCGAGATGGCTTCAGAGCGTCGACCCTTCTTCCCCCTTTGAGAAGGCTGCGACACAGGGGGCAGCTCTTCAGCCATATCCGTGGGAGAGGGCACGGAACCCTGTTTCCGCGCACTCTCCATGTCCCTTTTTATGTCAGCGATCTCCTTACGGAGGCTGGCCATTTCAGCCTGCAAGCGCGTGTTTTCGGCCTGCAGTTTCTTGGTCTCCTCTGACATTGTGCGCGAGCTGAGGACTTCTACAGCCTCTTTAATGGAGACCACAGCGTCCTTCAGGACACGCACAAATGTCCCTTTGAGATGGCCAGACTTTGTGGCGACCGTCGTGATCGCCGCCAGACTGTCCTGCACTCGCATTTGGATCTGAGCCACAGTCTTCTCTTCTGCTGGCCCAGACTCCAACGATCCGGCTGCCGACGAATCCCGCTGTCGCCTTCGTGGCGAACGGACGTGTTTCGCTTTGCTCCGCTAGGAAAATTATTTTCCATCGGCTTTTCCCAAGTTTTCCCCAATTTTCTTGTATATATAGTCAGATTACTGTGTGGTGCTTATTTTGTGACAGTGCTGTTGTGATTTTTGGTGTGGAACACGTGTAGTGACCCCCTTTTCCGCGGCATTGGTGGTCGAGCTCCAGGAATCTCCTGGGAGCTCCCACGGGACAGGACCCACTTATTTCTTTGTGTTTTCACTGTGTCTCGTCTATTTATAGAACGATCTAGTTATTAGTGCTTAGTTTTAAGTCCTAGACTAGTTTCATAACCTCAAAGTAGCGTGCACGTGGTGGCACGTGGCTTAGAGGTTATCTTGTGCATTGACACTTTGTGCGTGCGCAAGCGTTGGTACAACGCCATCTAGCGGTGTACCCAAGAACTATTACGGCATAGACTTTGACAATAGACATTGACACTGACATTGACTTTGACATTGGCTTCCGTCACTGTCAACGTCACGTGACAGCTGTCACTTGTCAGCTGTCACCTGTCACATTTTATCTCTTTTGTGACTACCCGCATTTGTCACTTTTGTTTTTATTAAATTTCCATCTACCCTCGTTTTGTAAAATTAACAATCTACCCTCATCAACCATTTTACTGAAGTACCCGCAATCTACCCTCATCAACTATTTTATTGAAGTACCCGCATGATGTCGGACGACGAAGAGGCAGCAGCTTCGCCCTTTGCCCCGCGGTCCTCGCTTGCGCGTACACCGCCATCGGGCCTGGCGCCGCCCCGTGCGAGGCTGCCTCGTGACGACGAGGAGGACCTCTTATTGACGCCGCCGGTGCCTGCTAGGCAGCAACAAGATGATCAGCATCAAGCTAGAGTTGGACCTTCGGCAGCCCACAAGCGCCAACTTACGTCACCGGAGGAGCGGCGCCCTGTGGAGGTAGTGCGCATGTGTCGGCCCATCTCGACGCCGCCTGCCCCGCCTGCCGCAGCCGCAGCCGCTGCCGCTCCGCGTGGACCCCCGCCACCAGCACCGAGGATACCGCAGACAAGCAGTCGCCCCGATACTCCCGACGCATCGCATGACGCACACCAAGCGGACTCACTATCAGGAGCCTCCAAGACTGAGCTGCTTGACCGAGTGCACCAGGATCTGGAGGCTGTTATGGCAGCCGTGACAGCGCCCCCGTCGCGACTAAATAAGGATGCCACGAACGCCATCTCGGCGGGTTGCCGGGACATCCTGGCAGTGGTTGCAGCCCTCACGCTGAGACTCAGTGAATCGGAAATCGAACTCAGCGAAGCCAACCTGCGAGCTGCAAAATTGGAGCAGGAAGTTCTACGTGCAAGAACGTCGCAGCCACGATCGGCTGAGCCCGCTCCCCCCTCTGGATCAGCGACGATTAGCTACGCATCGGCGCTTCGTACATCGAGGAAGGCGGATCCTATCCCGATTCCGGCAGCGCAGGGCCCTGTACTCGCATTTTACCCTGCACCTGAGCACGCCGCTGCCTTCAAATCGGCTGAGGACACGAAGGCAGAACTGAAGAAAACAATCAAGCCAGCAGAAATTATGGTGCAGGTAGATCGCGTGCGGAAGGTGGGCAACGCCGGAGTCGTGGTCCAGACCACATCAAAGGAGTCAGCGGAAAGACTGAGGAGTGCCGCACCTGCAACCCTCCGCGTCACAGAGCCCAAACGGAGGGCTCCACTCGTAAGCCTGCGACACGTTGACGGCGAAGGAGATATGGATCAGATCTACCTAGCCCTGCAAGACCAAAACTTTAGAGGATCGGAGTGGACCCTGGAACGCCTGCGCAGCCAGAGCAAGCTGGCCTTCAAGAAGAGGGGGAGGGGAACCACCACCGTAGTCCTGGAATGCTCCCCCGCGCTGCGTGAGGCCCTGCTGATGAAAGAGAAGGTTTACATCGGCTGGCAGGTGATTGATGTTGTGGACTTCCTGTCCGTAACCTGCTGCAGGAAATGCCACATGTACGGTCACCCGGAGAAATACTGCAGAGCCTCGGAGGTGTTCTGCGGGAGGTGCGGCGCATCTGGTCATCGACGGGAGGACTGTTCCGCCGCTGTGGAGTGCTGCGCCACGTGCAAGCGTTTTAACAAGGCGGACGCCATGACCCACACCACCGCTGCCGCCGCCTGCCCAGCCCGCCAGTACGCAGAGGCACGCTCCGTCTCCAACACGAACTATGGCCAGTAGACCCCTACGAATTGGACAGATAAACCTCGGCGGGTCGGCGCTGGCCACCAGGGAGCTGCCCGCGCTGGCCAAGGAGCTGCGTCTCGATTGTGTTCTTCTGCAAGAACACTACTCGCAGGCGCAGCAGGAGGGGCTAGTCTTCTTGGAGTTTGGCGCCTCTCCGAAGGCGGCGGTGTACATCGTCCGACAAGACCTGCGGGTGGTGGCGCTTCACCATCTCTCCACGGCGCACTGTGCGACTGTCTGCGTGAGCGCTGGGAGGGGGGAGGACCTTTATCTCGTGTCCGCCTACTTCCAGTACTCCGAGGACGTCGAGCCGCACCTCTTGCAGCTGGAACGAGTTCACGAGAGTCTTCGGGGGAAAAAGCTGGTCATTGGAGCAGACTGCAATGCCCATTCACCCATGTGGCACAGTGAGCCCCGCCACTACACCGGACGCGGGGCTGTAGCGGAGCGCCGACGGCAGCACGTGGAAGACTTCATTACTGGCAGAGATCTCGTCCTCCACAACCAGGAGGGCCAGCCGAGTACCTTCTCTGGCCCCAACGGGGAATCTAACATCGACATCACGCTGGGGACAAGGAGTGCTGCCGTCTCGAACTGGATTGTCCACGATGGAGTCAGCTCCAGTGACCACCGGCTCATCACTTTCACCGTTGGTGGCGGCCGAGCGCCTCGGACCACTGGGTGCGCCGAGTCCGAAGGAGGGGAGCCGCCGAGGTTTCGGGGGACCGGTGTGGATTGGGCCCGTTTTCGCAGCACCGTCAGCGAACGGATGGGGAACCTGGATGTGAGTAAGCCGGCGTCTGTGCTCGCTAGGGATTTCACTGATGCAATCGTGCGCTCTGCGTACGATTGCCTGGGAACTGCCCGAAGGCGCAAGGACGTCGGCTATGAATGGTGGAATGATAAGCTGGACGCCATGCGCAAGAAGGTTGCACGCCTTCGCCGCGCGTGGCAGAGTAAAAGGAGCGAAGGAGGCGAGCGAGAGGAGAGTGCGAGGGCCGAGTTCCATGCGGAGCGTCGGATATACCGGAAGCTGATGGAGGAGACGCAGAACGAGTACAACGTCCGTGAGGCGGAGACCGGTAATACTGACCCATGGGGCCAGGCTTACCGGATCGCCAATGGCAGATTCCGCCCACCTGCTAACGTTCTTAGTGGCGTGAAGTATCTCGAGGGTTATGCGGAGAGTGTCGACCAGGCTGCGGACAGCCTGTTGGGAGCGCTCTGTCCCGATGACGATTTGTCGAAGGACACGGCCTACCACCGGCAAGTCCGGGTCGCGGCGACTCTCATCCCGTCGACCTGTTCTGCGCCTCCTCCCGGCCCGGAGGACTTGCTAGGGATAGTCAGGCGACTGCCGAACACCGCGCCGGGTCTCGACGGGATTACTGCGCGGATGGTGAAGCAAGTGTGGTCGGCGGCATCGGTAGAGTTCCACTCGGTGTTCGCTAAGTGTGTGGAAGAGGGTGTGTTTCCAGACGTATGGAAAGAGGGCCGACTCGTTGTCATGCCCAAGTCCAACGGCAAACCACTCACGGATCCGAAGGCCTACCGACCGATTACGCTCCTTCCGATCCTTGGTAAAATATTAGAACGCGTCTTATTGAAATGCGCCCCCCAGATCTCGGGAGAGATCTCTGACTGCCAGCATGGATTCACCCCGGGGAGGTCGACCGTCACGGCGCTGCAAACTATGCTCAAAACTGCTACTGAATCTGATTTTAAGTATGTACTGGCACTATTCTTGGACATCTCCGGAGCCTTCGATAACGCTTGGTGGCCCATGATTTTGCTCAAGGTTAAGCAGCGTGGATGCCCGCAGAACATTTTCCGCCTGCTGTCGAGCTACTTCGTCAACAGGCGAGTCGGGTTATTCGTGGGTAGCCGGGTGCGATGGAAGACTTCGACCATGGGGTGTCCGCAGGGGTCGGTGCTGGGCCCCGCGCTATGGAACGTCCTTCTCGATGACTTACTTCGATTGCCGCTACCGGGTGGGGTTAAAGTTATTGCGTACGCGGACGACGTCACGGTTTTGATCGAAGCCAACAGCCGCCGGGCGATCGAGGTCGCCGCTGCCAACACCATCAGGCAGCTTGAGGACTGGGGCTGTCGGAATCGGCTGGCGTTTGCCCCCGCTAAGTCGCAAATGGTTGCGCTCAGGGGCAAGCTTGGGCTGCGGCCCCCAGTGATCAAGCTAGGTGGCTGCTCGGTCAAATTCGGGGCGGAGGCCGTCGTACTTGGCGTCACGATCGATGGAAGTCGCTCCTTCGCGCCGCATGCGAGGTCGATCGGTGAGCGGGCGGCTAAATGCTTCGGGAAGATGTCGCGCGTGTCGACCGCTTCCTGGGGCATTCGATATAAGGCTCTCCGCATCTTATACCAGGGCACCTTTGTTGCGACGATCACGTATGCGGCGGCGTGCTGGGCCGAGAGGGCGACGTTGCACGTCGTGCGGTCGCAGCTTCTCAAGGCGCAGAGGGGGCCACTCATCCTCCTCACTAAGGCATACCGTACCACCAGTACCTCTGCGCTGGCGGTCTTAGCGGGCGTCCTGCCTGCGGACCTGGAGGTCATCCGTGCTGGCAAGATAGATCTGGAGCGCCAGTCCGCGACCAGGCTGGAGTTGAGCAGTCGGAAGCGCGAGATAGGGTCCGCTGTGGTTGACTTGTGGCAGCAACGCTGGGCGAGCGATGAGAGAGGCAGTCATCTTCGACGATTTTTCCCAACGGTGACGGGGAGGCTCGAGGCGACTTGGGTTTCCCCGGACTATGAAACCTCGCAGATTCTCACGGGCCACGGATGCTTCCGGTGGCGCCTGCATGGGTTTCGGCTGTGTGCGAGTAGCCTGTGTGAATGTGGCGAGAGTGACGAGGACGCGCACCACGTTCTGTGGGAGTGCCGTTTGTATGAGGATCTCCGGAGCAAGATGCTGGATGGGATGGTGCATGCGGAGGCGGGTCCGGTGTACTACCGGGACCTTGTCTCTTCGGAGGTAAACTTCCGAGGACTGCGGGAGTTCGCGCACGCGTGGCACAGGCGACGGAGCTGCTCAGAAGTCCGGCGAGGTCAGACCGGGAGACGCGGAGGGGAGGAAGTCCAAGGGGAGCGTGCCGATGAGGAGGACTCGAGGAGCAGCATCGAGGAGGGGAGCGACAGCACGGAGGATGAACGCGCGAGTACACTAGCGGAAGTGGGAAACAGGAGACACCACGATCGGCGACGGGAATCCGCTGTGCTGTGCCGTCTGCCCCAGAAAGGGGAGAGTGACCGCGATAGGGACAAGGAGATGACAGAGAAATAATTTGTAGGGAGTCAAGAAGGCGCCCCGGGAAAGAAGTACCGAACGGGCGCCCTCCCGCGTTTCGGCCCATATAACCGCGAGGTTGGTGGGGCCATGGGTGGTTGGAGGGTTGATCCGGCTGCCGACGAATCGGAAAGCCCCTGCTCCTTCCTGAATTGAGAGACGACAGAGGCTCTCAACAGTTCCTCCTCTGCCTTCTCAGAGACATCTTGGCGCCTCTTCCTGGCCAGCTCCGCCTTGGCTTTGGCCGACCCCATAGATTTGCCAGCAGCAGGAGGCCGTCCCCTTCTTCTCGGCTTCCTTGCCTCCGACATCTCATCATCGGTTTCTGTTGACACCGAAGCATCCTCCCCAAGACGTGGCCTTTTAACGCCTTGTAATTGCCACAGGCGGCCCGGACCCGACACGATTATAGAGGCATCCGAATCTGACCTGGGTCCGCACTCCACGATCATGTCGGATCCCGGCAACGAAAGCGCCACCTCACTCAGTCCCACGGACTCCGTCAGCCCTGCCTCCCTCGGTCCCACGGACTCTATTTCTCCTATCTCCATTACTACCTCCTCCTTCTTTTCTTCTTCTCTCCTCTTCTCCTCCTTCTCTGTTTCCCCCAGCACATTTCCTTCTTCCTTATCCCCCATTCGTGCACCTACCCCCATTAAACGTCGGTTGGCCCCCCCGTATACGATGGGGCCGATGCTCCGGCTTTCCGAAGCACCAAGGGATTCCCCGCTAGCGGGACCCTCCCGGGTAGAATTTTTATACGACGCTTTATTCATGATTTTTTTTTTTTTTTTTAAACCCCAGTTCCCCCCCAATGTGACGCCCTAACGACTGATCCCCCATCAGCCACTCATCCCATCGGCAGGCGTCAAACCTTGAGATTAGGTGGGCGTTCCCGCCCGCTTCGGTTATTTTTAAAGAGGTTTTCTTCCTCTCAATAGGCTTCACAGCTCTCCACCCCTTGGGGTGTTTACCCCTGGTTTCTTCCACTGTGCCCTCTGCTAATCAGAGGGGCACGCGGAGAAACCTCCCCCCCCCCCACCAGGTTATTAGCCATGGCTAACAATATCCCTTGTAAGAAATTGTTACCATGTTACCGGGGTGCACCGACCCAAGCGCAGCTCTTCCCCCCGGACGTATCCGAAAGGGACCCGCAGCACTCGGGCACGCGTGGAGGTTACCTGGCTGGCACCCCAACTTGTTTGGCCTGACCTAAGATTTGAACCTGGGACTTTATGATCCATAGCCCAACGAGGCAGTCAAGAGTAGGCAGGTATTAGCAGAGATCTGTTTCATGAATCATAATATGTATTTAGCAATTCAAATCCGCCCCTGCACTATCGCCAATCAAAGTTAAGCTAAGTTAAAGCTAGCGGAAAGTAATATAAGTGTGTGATCAGAAACCATTCAGTACGAGTCGCCATGGATGTCAAACTAGCGCTTCTCATCCTTGGCCTGCTGGCACTCCTGGACACAACCGTCAAAGCTGGTGAGAATTCAATTTTAATCATTAACCAAAAATCAAATAAAAATATATCAACGAAGGACCCTAGTTCTCTGGCTATCGTGGATGTCTCAAATATTTCTTACATTATATAAGGCTTGTGCTTGACTACAATCACACCAAATAGCAGGTGATGATGCAGTCTAAGGTGCAGCATGCTGCCTAGAAGGTGCCTATTCACACTTCTTTTGAAAGTACGAATAATTTAGCTAGCGGAGAAAACGGAAGCATATCTAACATATTAGAAACGAGGAAGCGAATCGCTTCGTACAAGTGCATGGAATTTCGACTATGTAACGGTGCAGACTTTTAAGGAGGGAAGGGGTCGTAAATTTATTAGCACACTATCCGAAATATTTCTTTGCGCCGATAATAAGTTTAGATTATATTGATATCTAAAGTTAGCAGGAAAAATAAATTAAATTATTTTTAATTCTTATACAAATTCATAATATAATAAGTAGGTAATGAGAAGGGCAAAAATATACCAATAAGATTTTAGATTTCCTTTATAACCCTCGAACGCCAAACGCTGAGGAAATGAAAGCGCGTGGTCTCAAATGCCTACCTGGACGCACTGTCATTAAGATCGGGCAAACCAAAGACCAAGAACTGGATGAATCTGAAGAATCAAGACGTACACATATGAACACACAAACTGACGACGAGACCTGCAAGATTTGTGTGTGTTCTATTGAAGGAAAAGACGAATACTGCTCCAAAAGACCAGCGAGGAATGTTAACGAGTGTATCCGTATGAGTCTTTTGAAGAAGAGGATGGAGAAGAATATGCCCTTTGAGCATGAAAGGTCGTTGTCGTTTAGGATTAGGAGAGGTTAGTCTGTAGGTAAGATGCATGAACAATCAGTGCAGTAGAAATAAGGTGACTCAATTCAATCTAATGACTTATTAGATTGAACCTCATGTCGTCAAGGTGCTTTTAGGTTCAATTAACTATTCGAATTCGAAAGTAGGAAGGTACTTATTAAAAGTTATTTGAATAAAAAACCTTTTTAATCTATTTTGAGATAAATACTCACGTTTATAAGTTAATTAAAAGACACATTTAATATCTATTTTTATTGTGCAGTGGTAGAGTTAGAGTAGAGACATGGACAGGCCGTGAACCATAAAAAAATTTATTTGGGAACTTAGTGTATTTTGGATGATATTAATTATTCTTCTCTGTTACCGGCAAAATACAAAGGTCATAATGAAAAGAAACAGTGTCACTCGAAAGCCAGATAGATTGACCAGGTAACGAATGGTATCTGCTCTCTGCCCACGAGGGCGGAAAAATGAATTAATGATGACAATTTGAAAAGATCTAGTTCTCCATAAAAAACCGATATTTAACGCCAACGGGTAGAGATGTTTTATAATAGAGTAAGGAGGAAGGAGTATTTTCGAATACCGAAAACGCTTAGTAATTAGTTTTAGGATATTTCCAGATAATTTGGCCCATTTTAGTGAGGCATCTCTTCAATTTTGTGGCGTATCAGTATTCGGCCGTTAGCTGCTATGTGGTATCCTTATTTCCTTTATTGATTCCTCCAACAATTAGATTATATCTGGCACTACGATGAGATACCATACCAATCGACGGCGACGTGCAAACGGGGTGCTTCATACTACAGCAACAGCATCACCGCTAACGATACTGACATCAACGTAGCTAGCGACATCGACTCCCTTCTGGACTATTCCAACAAGGACATCTGCTTCTTCTGCGTTTGTTCCACCGACGGCAGGCGCACGGGCTGCATCAGCAGAAACCCGTGGTTCTGCGAGTACTACAGAATCATTCGTGATCCCCGCGCAATCAAAGATCGGTACCACAAGCTGTTTCAACAGGACCGACCGGATTACTTTAGACAGATATCGTACAGGTTGAGAAGGACTTTGGATGATGGACTTTTTACATTTTATGATGCTGGTACGATGCTCTATCTGAAGGACTTGATTCTGTTTTTTCTATTCTATCACTTTGCACTTAGTATAATTGCTATTAATTTTTTGAAGGCGTATTTTACCTAATACTCAATGTAGAATTTTGCGTCCAGTCCGTACGGATCATTCGATTTCTATTATTTTGTGCGTTTGATGAAATCAATTCAATTGTTCTCTTGTCAGGTGGCATTTTTTGAATTTTGGCTAAAATACCTGTGCAATGTGCATACTTTAAAAAAGAATAATAACATACCAAAATCGAGTTGATAGGAATGTGAAAATCATAAAGACAATATAGAGCCTTTGAGAATGATGTACCTAGGTAATTATAAAACCGGAATAGTTTTTGTTTTTGAGGAATTATACCATACAGGCAGACAAACTAAATATTGTTTTAGGTTCTATATCGATAATAGTGCTTTCTCCGACGAAATTTTCAAATGTGCCTACCGATTTGATGTACAAAAATCACCCAGTTTACATTCAATATAGAAACAAACCGTGACATAAAATTGCTGTTCAAAAACTTTAAGAAGAAATTAAGTATCACCGTGATCGCGAACCTGCAACCAATCATCCAAAAATACTAAATGAAAAAGAAATTCTCCTTTCTAAAATTAAGTTGTGTTTTGTGTGTTCATGATTTTAAAAGAGTGATTGGTTGCAGGTGGCGACGCGTTGTGCTGTAGTCATCCCAACGGGCACCGGAGGACGCTGCACGACCAGGTCAGGGCCAAGATAAGGCTGTTGAGGAGAAGGATACCCAAGGAGAACATACTGTCGAAAAGCCCGACGGGGGATTACGTCGATTTTATTGTCAACAATGATTAAAGATATGAAGATAATAATATTATTGGTTAGAGAGATGGAACATAGATGAAAAAAGAAGCTAAATGTTCGTTCACAGAACTCTTATATGAAAACCCCACGAAAAACCTTGCTCACTATCATGTAGAATCACGGATTCAGCACACAACCGTCGTAACTTCACTATATCTTCTTAACAGTAGGGTTGATTTTAGTAACTTCATCAATTTAGAGGTGGCGCTTCCAAAATCAATTTGTTCATTAATCAAACTGTGGAACCAACTCCCTTCGACGATGTTCCCACTGGATTTCAATATGGGGTTATTTAAAAGCCAGCAATCTATTGGCGGTTCCTATAGTGCTGCAAATATTCCTGGGCGGCGGTTATTACTGACTCGCCTGTTTCTGCATCGTTTAATCGCTATTTATATAAAATTGGAACATTAATAAAAAATAAAAAATAATGAAATCCACAAAATTGTCACAAAAGTGGTATAAAACGTATGTTTATGTTTTTAAATTGAGGAATGATTTTAGTGAAGTGATATTTTCTATTTTTGTATTGTATTGCTTAATAATTAAGATAATAAATGAACTTAATGCAAAAGCTTTTATTATTATTTCGTTTCCATTTATGTTTTCTCTACTTTGATATGAATAATAAGATAAAAAGGCATAAATTATTATTATTATTTGCACTGTAACACTTTTATTGCCTCCAGTGTTTTGTATGGCCACCAATTTCAGCTGCACTGATTCTAGCACCCATCTTGCTTTTCTATACTTTGATTTTTTTATTATTGCTTTTAGTATGTAGTATATATTTGTTAATACATAGTTAGTTTTATGATTTTAATGGCTCATTTTCATGCTCAATAATTAATTGTCTAAGAAATTCAACGATTTTCAATTAATCAAGTGTACCGTATACCCAATGGTCAAATACTTTGACTTTGGTCGATTACTCGATCATAGGTATACTTTTTAGGCCAAGTAATTCTTTTACTATGGCGAGCATTGTAAAAGCCAAAAATTAAATGGTGCGAGCGACAACTCACCTCGTCGAGTTTGAGCAATTAGGCTAATTTTATCACTGAATTTAGTTTTTTTTTTTTTTTGAAAAATTTAAGATTTAAATGCCGCCTTGTATTTTGGGCGGACTGTAAATGTTTTCTTTATTGAGTAATGAAAACGAATTACCTAGTAAAATAGTCCACGAAATAAAAAAAAGGCGTTAGACCTAAGTTTAAATCAACAATGGCATTTTTCACAACATTTTGTGAATGAAGTTAGCATTTGAATATAGATTATTATTACTTAGTTAGTATTAATAAATGAATGTTTTCAGTGGGTGAGGATGTTTTAAACAACAGTGAATGTGTTCCGTTTGTCTCTGAGTATTCTGATTGCACTGAAGGTGAGCTTATTTTCAAAGTAATTAACGAGAGTATTTACTTTAAGTATTTTTTGAAACATAATATGCGCTTGACTGCAATCATATTATGAACTAGTAGAATAGAATAGAATAAGTTTTATTTGCTGATTCAACACTAATAAACATTTACAAATCTAACTTAACTTAAACAATAGGGTATGCATACTAAGTATGTGTCATGCCAACGAAAAGACCCGAAACTCAGCTAAATGTAGATTTTGAGAAATTGTAACAGTCTTGATATCCTAAATAAACATGAATGAATTCACTGGTCGTCTGATATTTAGATTTGATTTGACGTTTGCAGCGAACTACTGCTCAGGCTGCAACAGATGCACTTGCACAGCTGAGGGTCAGTGGTCATGCCGGGAAGTGTTCATGTGCCCCGTTGACGAAGAAGAGGTGCCTTCCGACCAGGACACCGTCGTCACTGCCCTGGGCAACGTGCAGTCGTTTCTTGGTAAGTTAACCATCAACTGCTAAGGCTGCAAGCAGTGATAAGCAGTTATGAAGTCGGCCTCGTATTCGGAGGATCGGTTCCGGGCACTAACTCTAACTTTTCGAAGTTAATGTGCGTTTTATGTAATTGCATGTCTGAGAATTCTCCATAATGTTCTCAAAGGTGTGTGAATTCTATCAATTCGCACTTGGTCAGTGTAGTGGACTGTGGTCAAAACTCTTGGTACGACCTGAGAAACTCAATGAAATTTTAAAAAACTCAATTGAGAGCCTAACTACATTTGCTTGGCAAATACTACTATGAAGCCTCTAAATAAGTCTTTTTTCATGCAATTTTTATGATCCCTTGTTAATTACGATTATGTTTTCGTCCACAAATGAAGAAGAAGCAGAAAAAGTCTCGTGCGATTATTGCACCGCCGCCAAATGCAAACGATGAACTGATAGGTATTCAACACAACCGCATAACTTGTTCATTTTCTATAATGTCTTCCTCTATCTAAACTATTGTAATATTATTTTCAGGTTTCTTAATAGCTATGCCTTGAAGAACTTTTTAAACACAAGTTTTGTTATTAAATATTACACTAAAGCACATTCTTTAATTTTCGAGCACAAACTTCTAGAGTATCAATATTTTTCATTCTATTACTCCGACAAGGTAAGAATGATTTGGATATGGTAAAGCAGTTTACAAGCATAATAATTAGTCAAATATAATTCCAGAACAAAATTCTCATGAGAAAAATTTTGAAACTTGGTTTTCGAGGCAGAAAAGATCAATAAAAGAAGATTCTGGGGCGAAAAGTAAGGAGGACACCACAGTAAAATTCTTTCATACCGTCGATGAAATGAACGAAGGTAAATTTTCAGTCTGTACAATAATAATATATTTATTAGTTAAATACTAAAATATGTAGAGTGGTTTTATACAGTAACTATATAAATATTTCACTTGTTGCAGATACTCTAAAAACTTCTAATAATTCAGGAACTATCACGGCTCAAAAGATACAAACGAATCAAATACCAAAAATGTCTCGAAGGACTATTTTATCAGACAATTTTAATAAATCTGCATCAAGTTCTCTGCATATTGAATATAATCAACCACAGGATTATGACCCTCACATCGCAGCAAATAAAATAGATGCAGCTTCTCACGTTATCAACAAGATAGATGAAAAAGAACTTCAGAAACTTATCGGTAATTATTCACAGAGTACAAAAGACAAAAATTTGTCTAAGCTTGTAGTAAATGAACTAAAAGTGGGGGATGAAGTGATTGGTGATAAAAATGTTTCACCAACGTCAAACATAACTTTTACGCCTGAAAATGACACCTTAACAGCGATGGCATTTATTGCTGGTAATCTTTTGAGTAAACTGTGGGATATGGAGAAAGATGCCGGTGAAGGTTCTGTTGAAACTGAAGTACTCAAACATGAAAAAATAAACGATTTGATAGAATTATTTAAGGAACCGCTTAGTATAAGGCAAGAAACTTTCCTCAAGAATGCCTTAGAAAAATTATCTGAATCTCTTAACAAAAAGCAGAGTGTGAAAAATGTTACAATTTGCGAAACAATCACAAATTCCGATACATTTCACGATAATGACGAAAAGGGTGATATAAATAACATGGGAAGAGTTAAATATAATAAAATAAAATGCCCACAAACAGAGCAAATAAAACAAATAAATGAAAAAGAAAACCAATATAATATAACAGTAGGCGTAATATCGAAATTAAATAATGTGTTAGCTTTGGTTAAAAAATTTGAAAGTGTTCAGAAAAACTTAGACGATAGTAAACATCAAACATCCACCGAGCAAAATGTCAAACGTGTTATTGATGTGGATAAAAATCCTTCATTTGAATTATTTGGAACCTTATTAGATAAAATCACAAAATTGCTAATTCCAAATAGAAGCAGAAGTAAAAAAGTGACACACAAATTGAAAAATTCTTATCAATTCACAAACAAAAGCAGTGTTCGTAATATTTTCGAAAATAAATTTAATATAAATTTAGGTAAAATAAACTTGACGACTATAGACAAGTTAGTTTTAGATTATCTTAATCACATTGAAAGTAATCCAAGTTGTTTATTTAGAACTAATATACAAAAAAACACTGATAGTGTTATGGATACTGAGGGAAATATACTATATAATTTATCAGAGTTTTTTAAAATAAAATCATTCGTTGATTTGATGAAGTTAGCAAACCCGGAGACTACAACCAAACGGGAAATTAAGGCAAAAACTGAAATCCCTGACGAAACAACAACTTTAAGCAGCTTGACTGATGGTGTGACGCAAACAAGACGTACTAAAGAAAAACTTAAAGCACATTTAAAAGCATTTATTGATGATTTACAAGAACTTCAAAAGGAGCATGGTATAAATAATGTTAAAAATGTTAATATTATGGATGTTCTGCCATGTATTTACAAAATTCTAAATAGTAGTAAAGTTTTAAATGATCAAGGTTCACAGAAACTGAATGTAACTCAAGTTACACACTTAGACAGACTGAAAAATCTGATAGATACGTTAAAAATTGAATTTATGTCTAACTTATCTACACGAAGAAGTAATAGGTTTGTGCCTCAGGAAATGACAAAATCAGCAAAAATATGGCAGAGAATGATAAAGAATATTAACAGTGTTCAGAAAGATACACGCAGAAATTTTAATACAGAAAAACCTAAGACCTATGAAGAATTAAAAGACATTATGGAAAAAGTTGAACTTATGGGTAATACTTATAAAAATTTTGCAATTTTTTCTCAAATACCACCCCACAAACGGTTAATGTTATTGAAAACCTTAGAAGCAGATACAAAACAACAGTCATTTGCTTTAGCAAATATTAAAAAATCAATGGAAGTGCTTGATAGTGTACCTCTGGAAAAAAGTAATGAAATCAAAGAATTTATTGAAAATGTAAGAAATAATCTGAAACTAAGCACTAAAGTATTGAAAAGTGTTGAAGATGGAAAACAAAATAAAAATGAAAAGTCTGCAAGACAAGTATTATTTACTAAAGCAAATAATCAGGCATTAAAGTTACCAAAACCTTTAAATCTACATAAGGATGGCGTTGAGTATAAAAATAACAATATAAAGCTAAGTAGAGGTCAAATTTTGAATCAACTAATGATTAATCGTGTACTTTTTTATTTGAAGTCAAAAGAGGCCTCTGGTACAGATCTCAGCGACGATATAAATTATAATATTGGAAAAAGGATTTTATTCTATATTCAAAGCGGAAATTTGAATATTGCAAAAGAGCTATTTAGAATTTTTATAGCTAATAAACAACGAGAAGAAAAGCAAAGAATAAAAGGTAATTAATCTACCCTAGATTGCAAATGTTTTGAATTTGATTGGTCTCTGTCGCTTTTGTCTGAGTAAGTACTAAGTATTGTAGATTGTAGTAATAAATGGAAAAAATTATGTTTTTAGACTCACCAGCGACTGGTAATCATTCCAGAAAAATAGCACCTTTAATAGCAGCCCTAAATGGACCAATAACAAATTTTAATGGATCAGGAAAAGAAATGGATGTGCAGATCAGGGAAGATTCGTTCAAACCGTTATTTTAAAACAGTTAACTTTATATTTTAAAATTTATTGTTTGTCTATGTCGAGATTGCAAATAGTGCAAAATGTTTTTTTATTTTTATAAATGGTTTTTTCTATTAAATATTAGCAGTTTTATTTTAATTACTACATTCGTGATAAAATAGTTTCGAATAGCATACAATAATCCAAAAGCTATTAAAATCATTGAAAAAGTTCTACTTATGTTAGGAAGGAATAAATAAAATGTAAGCAATTTTATTATATCTATATTATAAGTTTTGAACTTTAACTTTAATAATATATTATCACTATTTTAGTATCCTACCTACCTTGGTCCTATATACTATACTCGGTAGTTCTACTTTACTTATCTTCTTAGGCACTACTTTAGTTCCATTTTAGCGATGCATAAATATTTTGGATCTAGTTGATTTTTTTGTTTTTCTTCTCTTATTTGTTTTGTGCCCTGAAAAACATTTTAAATTTATCGTTGCTCATTAATATAATATAATACCTAATATTATATTATATATTTATCAAGCAAGAAAAACAGTTTTTAACAATAAATGAACTCCTTAAAATAGAAGACCGTAAAGGTAAACGCAATAAATATGATACCCGATGGAGAGCTTTTACACCCGTGCTAGGGAAATCTGTGTTATGGGCACCGCATAATTGTGATTTCATTTTCCAAACATCTTGGTTATTTAAACCTTAATCATCACAGTACTTATTTTATTTTCACTCCTTTGATCAGGTAGCGTCTGCAGTTAAAACGTAAAACAATGTTGCATTTAAAAAAAATCGATAAATGCTGAATCCGTGCTGGATATAGCTGGATTTGCTTCAATCCAGCAAAAATCCAGCTGGATTGAAAACGCCGCTGGATCGCAATCCCTAATCTCAACCCATGAACTGAATGATTTCCTCTCAAAATGTGTAGGGTATTATAGGCCACAGTCCTGTTGCAGCATTATAGTGAAACAAGAAAACAAATAAACTTAGGTACCGGAGATGCTGAGAATGCTATCGAACAGTTACAGTGTATCGTAACAATGCATGTGATTTGGTCACACGAGATGTTTGCTCCGTTATGGTGACGGTGGACGGATTCAAGATGTCAATCATTTTTTAAATAGTGTACATACTTTTTAGTAAGTACTCTAAATATATAAAAGGAAAAGCTGACTAACTGATCTCTCAACGCATAGCTCAAACTACTGGACGGATCAGGCTGAAATTTGGCATGCAAGTAACTGTTTTGACGTAGAGATCCGCTAAGAAACGATTTTTGAAAATTCAACCCTTTAAATCCGAACTATTCCACCTAAAGAACTATTCCACCCCTAAGGGGGTGAAATATTCAAAAATGTTCCCTGCCCATTGCCACTTCGACTTCACAACCTGTTGATGTATGTTGATTACTCTGTTTCTCCCACGGATTTCCACATTCCTGATTTGGTCACGTAGAAAACCTCCAAGTATAGCTCGTTCCAAGCATAGTGACTCTGAGCTTTCTTATATGAGGCCCATTAGTTAGAGACCAACATTTTTTTTTCAACTGTATTTTTAACAAACCTTTGAACATTTCGGCAATGAAAGTAATATGAATTTGTTAGTGATATTTTATCAAATTGTTGTGGTTTTAGGTTTAACTAGTTTAATTTTAATTTGGATTGTACCGATGGGATTGGCATATGGGTCACTTATAAAAACCCCTTAAAATATTAGAATAAAAAAAAATTACGTAACATACCTACTCAAATCCCTCCCTGGGACGATATCGCGCTAGTTTTCAGGATGTTTACAAACAGCAAGCGCGGCGCGGCGGTCGGCTCGGCTCAGTCGGCGAGCATGTTTGCGTTGCTCCTGCTGCTTCACCATGCCAGCGCGAGTGGTAAGACCAGTGCCACTTTGGTTCCTTTCTTTTTAGTGAGCACAATCTACCATGGATACCAGCAGCCACGGGGGAGCACAGTGGTTATGTCGGACACCTACTATAAACGTCACGAAGTTCCATCCCACCGCTGATGACGGAGCGCAAGGAACCGACAACACCTCGTTACTCCGCCAGCGGATGTCCGCCTCAGGAGATCCACCATAGGGACACTACGTGCCCCCTAAACACCGTTAGAGGCATGCTGGAGCCTGGAACCTCAGCACACCAACCAACTCAATGATCATACTGTGAGTGACGGATCGCCCCGTGTCCATCAGCCACCGGTTCTCTTAGTCTCTTAGAGGCCAGGGTTTGTGGGGAAGGCAAGGTGATTCCCTCTCCACGTTCATGTTACACAGCCAACCAGTTCTTAACACTAAGTGGAGAAAAAGCCTGACTAGGTATGTTTTGAGCGAATTATTATTTTTGACTTTGACTTTGACTATAAACTTTGACCTAATGACGCGGTGTTTATAGAAAGTATCATAACACTGGATTGTATGATTACTGCTGGTCGCGGGAACTGCGTGTATGATTGCAATTGTTTGTCAGTTTATGTCGGTTTTTCACATTTTCCTTTTTATCAATAGTAAACAGGAAAGCTATTGACTTGCTTTAGTTATTTTTCTTAGCTTGTTTCCGGTGTTTACATATTTGCAGTCTGCTCCATCATCATCATTATCAACCGAAAGACGCCCACTGCTGTACATAAGTCTCTTGTAGGGTCTTGCGCCGCCTAAATCCAGCGGCTCCCTACGACTCGTTTGATGTCGTCTATCCATTTAGTTGGGGTCTTTCAACGCTGCGCTTTCCGGTACATGGTCACCATTTTAGCACCTTAAGACTTAATATCGGTTTCTTGAAATATATGCCTTGCCCATTGCCACTTCAGTTTCATATAAATCCGTATTGTAAATACGAATTTTGATAAAAAGCAAAGAGATTATGTGATTTCAGACACCCCACAAGAAGCCCCCATCATCAAAAAGATAGCCTCGTGCCCCGACGTCGGCTACTACTTCACGCAGGAGTCGAACCTGAACGCGATCGAGCCTATCTGCTATCTGTGCTTCTGCCAGGACGATAACACGGCGGTGTGCTGGCTGAGAGAGCCTAGAAGGTGTGATGTCAAGCATTACCAACATTACGGGAGGAAAAAGAGGTGAGGTGCAGGCTTTTCAGGGGTCCATAGTCCATACCTGAAGGGTGGCAACGGGACTATTACTAAGCCTTAGCTGTCCGCCCATCTGCCCGTCCATCCGTCTGTCTGTCAGCGGGCTGTAATCCATCTTGGGGAACCATATTATTAGGTAGAGTTGAAACACAGAGTGTGTATAAATTTATATTGCCGCTATAACAACAAATAGTAAATATGGCCACCTTACGAAAAAAAAAATGTAAAAAGTACTTAAGTTATAGCTTACGTTTACGATTATTTTCAGATGTTAGCGATAATTACTTGTGTGTATTCGCTGAGGCACAGAGGTAACAATAAGGTCAAATTCAGACTCCAAAGTCCCATCTAATTACCAGCTTTGGTCAACGTTGCTTACCCAGCGCAATTTACCGTACTAGGATACATAATAACTAAGGATACATAATAACTATTATAAGTGCAAAATGGTTTTCAGATTGAGCAGAGTACGCAGGAGTCCTGGATTCAATAATAATATATTGTTCACATATTTTTCACAAGGAGGTAGTTATCTATTGAATTAAAGATTTCTGCTTGATTTCTGTACTTACTTTATTTTGTTAAATTATTATTTAGTTGCATTTAAATTTTCATTTTTCAGGTAACGTTAGTTTCGCGCCAGATACAAATGTGACTGAAAAAATATTCGTATACAACACTTCGGATAGTGATGATAAAATATTAAATAAAACTAATTATTTTAAACATACTGTTTTCGAAGTGGCTAACTTAAATGGTAATAAAAATTCAAATGAAACCCATGTAGAACAGTATTTGACTCCTAATACAGCAAAGAATACATCAAGCAAAGCTACTTCAAATGCCGTAGATTTAAAAATAAACGCGTCAAACGAAAATATTCATGGTATTGATAAAGATAAAGCAAAAGTCCAAGACTGTTACCATAATTTTACTTTAAAAAATAATGTTGGATGTGAGAAAATATGCAAGTTCAAAAAATTATTTAAAAAGTTAGTCGGATTTGGTAATACCAATACAACAACGCCAGTGAAGAACAAAATTAAAAATAATAACATTTTAAAATATTTGAAAAGGAAGTTCAGAAAAGTTTTTATAAAGAAAAAAGTCAAAAATAATAATACAATACAGCAATCAAACCGAAAACACCATTTGATCAGAACTATTTGTCAAAATTTTGGATCTTGTACAATAGACTTTAAAAACAAAAAAATATTATATAATATTGAACAGCTAAGAGCTGAAAGTACTAAAATAATGCAATCCGTAAATAGTATCAAAGGGCTTTTAAAACTACTTGATATAAATCGTAAAACAATGAAAAAGAACTTTATAGGTATCAATGAACAGATTTGTAATGACAACATTGACGAACTAAATGCAATAATTAAAGATAATTATGACGAATATAACTTGGATAATTTAACAGAAACACAGAGTGTCCAAATTTCTTATATCAAGCAAAATATAGAAATATTCATGCAATCAATGGAAAAATTTGCTCAAATTCTAAATGATATTGTACAAGTATTAACAAATAATAAAACTCATTACCTGAAAGTTTCAAATTATTATTTTCACAGAAATCCCAAAAAACAAGTAATAACGAAGGTCATTAAAAATGATACAATTGGGGAAAAGTTAGATAAAATTAAGGAACTTCTAACCAATTATAATTTAGTTCAAAACAAATTTGTGAAACGAATGTATGACATTATGAAACCATTAGGACCTAAGACAAATCAGACAAAAAATAACAATGTGAAAAATAATAAGGACACTTCTGCAATAGAAATTTACACGCAAAACATAATTGAGAATCTCAGCAAGTTAAAGAATCTAGCACAAAAATTGAGTTGTAAGAACCGAAAAAAAAGAGAGGCTATTGATGATGATGTTGTAGAATACCTTTTAATATTAATGGAATATTTGCTAAAGCAACAAAAGCAACTGAAAATATCTCCAGGTATACATCACATTCAATTTTGGTAGAAATAGTTTCTAGCCTTTATTTGATAGCCCTTTATTTGGGTTTATTAATATGTAATTCACAACTTTATTTCAGAATACGATGGCATCGACTTATTGATAGAAGCGATTAAAAGTGCACCTGATATAAAAGCTACTCGGAAAAAAGTTCTTGATCCATTGAATATGGAAATGGAGACTACAAAAGCTGCTTCGTCATTTCTAAATGCTAATAAAATTATAGATGAAACAGTTGACACATCAAATGCGATTATTCCTAAATTCAAAACATTTGAATCAATCGATGAAGACGAAGAAAGTAGTGATTTGTATCAGTATAATAAAAAGTTTCACAAAAAAAATAATTTTAAGCAAGGAAAGTTTGAAGCTAAAGATGTAACTCCAAGTTATGATATTGATTTATCAGATGATGGAAAAACTAGCGCTGTTTTGGATAAAACGGACACAAAGAAAAAAGATGATAGTAAAGAAATTGAAGTATTTATTGATGATGCAGATGACGATGCTGGGATTATTATGACTACGACCGAATCACCAGATAAGAGTATAGTAGAAGTAGAAGAATCTGAAACAGTCAGATATAATACACCAATGAGAACATATTATCCTCACAACAAACTAAGAGACGAACAGTCAGTTCACAAAGATACTAATGACACTTACATACGCCAATACAATAGAATAAAGTTAGATTGGGTAGAAGACAGTTACACTCAAGATGAAGAACGTAAAGAATTGCCCAGATTCATAGAAACTACTACACAAAAGCTAACACCAACTCACACAATTCTCGCTGCAGAAGTTATTTTAAGAACCACAAGAAAACAAGAAAAGAAAGCAGATAAATATGACAATCCTTTAAGTAGTATCTCTAGAGAAACCGAAGATGAAAACAGAAAAATGACTAAAAAATTAAATCCCGAAAATGTTATGTACAAGAAACAAATGAATTTACTAAATTCATTGGACTACG